>NW_027142365.1:4376347-5000097 GCF_026170545.1 Melanerpes formicivorus
TGTACTGGAGTGATTAATATCTCCCTTAAGAGCAGCACAGTCTATAGCTACAGCTTCTTACCTGTGCTCCCATTTAAAGCCAATGGAGAGAGAGATTATTTTTTCATTCTGTTTTAATCTGCCTGAGAGAGAATGATGAATCACCCTCTCAAGGTGCTTCTCTCTCCACAGAACACAGGGTGAGCTGGGACTCAGACTTGATGTTGCTGCAACAGAAGGGAAACAATTCCTACCTGTTGGGCTTTCTTAATTAAGACATTAGGTATATTGCCTAGCCTCCCCCTCCACCTCTCACACACCTGAGAATTCACACCCTATCTTCTTCCTTCCCTGAGTTTAAGAGGAGTTCTGCCAGGACGTAGAAGGCAGTGGAACATGAGTAATTGCCTCAGCTTCTTGTATTTGGCACAAACCCAGAAGTTATTGAAGACCTTGAATGGTTTTTAGCTATCCATTTGTGCATAGGTGTATCCTACAGCTTCACCTCTGCTTAAAGACCTTCTTGAGCCTGGGTGGAACTACATCTCACATTAATGTGTCACCTCTGATATATGCAGGGGCAAGCATTCTGATACCCACAACCCCCATACAAATACACAGCACACATGCTGTCAAGCCAGATTCAGGGTTGTGGAGGACAAAAGTTTTGACCTTTGAGTTACTGGTTTTGCTGTTTAGTTTTAAAACACACAGCATCCCAGCAGAAATCACAACTGAAGATCCAAAGTGAAAAATGTCCCTTTTAAGCTATGAACAAAGAAAGAATCTTTGGTCTTCACCAATGAACTGATCCATGGTTTTCATTCCCTAAGATTAGTTGTCTTTCTCATCTTCTGATGCTCAGTGTCTCAACAGACTCTGCACTGCTTGTTTTCATGTTAGTGTTATGAGGACATATGTAAGAAAGCAAGCACAGGGAACCTCTCCTTTGTGGTGACAATAATTAGAGTCCAGTGATGAAAGCAAAATGGGTAGGATTCCACTCACAGATTGAGAGATGAAAGTGTCTTCATGTTTTCATCTCAGCTTCCATTAGAGTCATTACATTCTGCAGCTGTTACAGGGGTCTAGTCACTGCTGTCAGTAGATTCCACAGAGCAGTTCAGCTCAGATGAATGTAAGCAACCTGATGACACCCTTGCCCACACAAAA
The DNA here is from genome assembly GCF_026170545.1 of Melanerpes formicivorus. Taxonomy (NCBI): domain Eukaryota; kingdom Metazoa; phylum Chordata; class Aves; order Piciformes; family Picidae; genus Melanerpes; species Melanerpes formicivorus. Next base: position 4,377,500 of record NW_027142365.1, read on the forward strand.
CCATCTAAGGCCACTTGGCACCCCCTTGTAAGTGTCTGAGACATGCACATAGAGCTGCAGGTATGACACAGCACCTGTGAAGGGTCTGTGCCATTTTAGGGAGCAACCTGGTAGCTCTGGGTATGCTTTAGCCCACCTAAAGTGGCAATGCCCTCTCTCAGTGGAAGTCCTGTCCAGATTCTAGCTCTCGTGTCTCACCTGTGAGCTGCAAGACACTTAGTGTTTTCTCAAGAAGTTGTAAAGATTTCCTCTGTCTAGAAGTGGGTGATCTCAGCAAGATTATGCCTCTGCTCAGCATGATCCCAGGCTAAAGCTCAGTCCCTGATTTTGTGTGCTAAAATCCTTCTCTAATAATTAACTGCTTTCTATTCTTTCCAGGGTTTCTTCGTGTCAGTATTTTACTGCTTCTTGAATGGTGAGGTAAGCAGTGTCCCCTGCTGTCAGTGTAATTAATTCTCAAGAGGTGGAACTTGCTTGAATGATTGTAGAAACATGAGATGCTTTTACATGGGGTCATAGTCCCATTTGTCTGTTGCTCTTGCAGAACACCCTGCTAGTGCGCATCTGCCTTTCCCAGCCCTCTTTGTAGATAGTCTTTGTTCACAAAGCTTTAGCAAATTCAGGTTATTACCTGGGAGGGCAGAGGAAAAGAAATCTTCTCAGATTATAACACTTTTATTCTTTGCTTCAAGACTCCTTTGAAGTTTCTCATTAATTGCAAATAAGATTTCTGGGCATACAAAAGTGATACTTGTGAGCTCTGCTCTCACTGAGGATGTGCTGCCGGTGACCCATTTTTCTAATGGGATTGCCACGCTGGGTTGAGTGAGCTAGCTTGCCTCTATGGGTATCTCTAAGTGGTCATTGCCTGTTGCTTTCACAAAAGAGGGCTGGGGACAGGGTCTTCCTCAGAATTAATTTTAGATACTGCTACTCAAGCAAGAAATGTTTTACTGATATCTCTCAGGGTGTGACTTACACCCCAAAGTGCTAAGCGATTTATATCTTTCCCCCAACTTATAATGCCAGTGTCTCATTTGCCTGCATTTAGATAGGTCATCTGTGCCCAGTTAGACTTTGTGTCTCTGCAGAAATTAATTCCATGTCTTAATTATTCCTGCTGTATTTGGATACATTTTGCCTGTGCTCCTTCTGAACTTCCTTGTGGGCTATGAAAAGGAATGGGCATGCCTGCTCACCCAGCTGCTCTCAAACACTTTCTGTGCTTCAGCCACTGAAGCACCAGTATTGGCTTTTCTTCATTTCCTCTCTTCCTCACTGGCCAGCAGGTCAGCTCTAACCTCTACTGGTGTACAGGGTAATTTCTCCCCAGGTGCAGGATCCTATGCTTGCTCTCCTTGAACTTCATTAGTTTCCTCTCCACCCAATGCTCTAGTCTCACAATTATCTGCTGTGAAGAAGCCTTTGCTTCTCAGTGTGTGTGAGCAGCATCACAGGAGAAGTACCAACATATCTTCTGCATTCTCTCAGAGAGGTGTCTCTGCTAGAAGTGGTGAGGAAGGTAATGCCCTCTTGAGGCACCAGCACTTTTAGTGAGATCCACAGCGGGTTTTGTTCTAAAAGAGGAAAAGAGCCTCTAAGTGGTAGCCTTTCAGTAGCCTGAAATCTTTGAAGTATGACTGAAGCCTTGCTGAATTACTGTCTCTGCAGTGAGACCAATATTTCTGTCTGTGTGATAGATGGGCTGATGACTGGCTATCTCAGAAGGTTTTAAGTACTTAAGGTTTTCCACTTATGAGAGAGCTGCATTCTTTAAATGCATGTAATAGTCTCTAACAAGTTATTAATCCCACACAGTGCCAGGCCTGCTGTGAATGATGACACAAGCAAAAAGGCCACAAACCCCATTAATTTGAAGCTTTAATGATGCTGTAATCTCAGCTGCATCTCTACCATTCCATACTTGACACAGCTTGTAACTAGATACTTCAAAACTTCCAATCACTGGCTGTAGCAGAGCTTGAACGATATTGATCAAGATGGAAAGTTAACAAAGTTTCTGTCTTTTTGTCACTGTTCTATCTGTGAGGCTTGGCAAACAAAACAAAACAACAACAACAAAGAGGATTTTCTTTCTCTGTAACACCTTGTAGCCTCCCTTAATTTAAACAAACACATCCTTATGACCTAGAGTGTTTTATGACCATGAGTTCTTGTACTCCGGATCAGAGGAGCTACACAACTGTGCTGCTCGAGCAGATCTGATGTGCTGGTGGAGAGGGCAGCACCTCCAGCACTTTATCTGAGGACAGCAGTTTGGTAATACAAGACAGCACCATAAAAGGGCCTGGTCTTGGTTTTGCAGTGATTTGGTCTGACATTTCAGCAGTGAGATCACCGAAGGGAAAAGGTGAAGCTGTTCAATTGCAGTCCACGCAAAGAATTTCAAATGGGATGAGTTTATTTCCTTATGGCTTTGTAGCAGGCATTTGACCTGGGAATACAAACATCTCCTCTTGCTTCATTTCCACAACACACAACATTGCAACACAGATCTTGGACCAGCTCGTTTGGCTGCACTGAGGATTAAGACAATGGGCCATGTCTTGAGAGATTGCGTGCCATTTGGACCCCTCTGCTGGAGATAGGATCTTTCAGGTTTTGAATAGGAATGGATTTCCAAGGCAACACACCATACACAAGGTCTCCCTGGGAACATAGGAAGAAGAAGCAGTTTAGCTACAAAGTTGGCACATTTTTATGTTTTATTGCTTCTGGAAAGTTCTAAAGGTGTTTTGAACAAAGTATGTGCACCGTGGATCACAGGATGTTAGGGGTTGGAAGGGACCTCTAGAGATCATAATATCATAGGATCAGGGTTGGAGGAGACCACAAGGATCATCTAGTTCCAACCCCCCTGCCATGGGCAGGGACACCCCACACTAGATCAGCCTGGCCACAGCCTCATCCAGCCTGGACTTAAACACCTCCAGGGACGGGGCCTCAACCACCTCCCAGGACAACCCATACCAGGATCATCAAGTTCAACCCCCCTGCCAGAGCAGGACTATAGAATCTAGTACAGGAACATATCCAGATGGGTTTTGAAAGTCTCCAGAGAAGGAGACTCCACAACTCCTCTGGAGAGCCTATTCCAGTGCTCTGTGACCCTCACAGCGAAGAAGTTCCTCCTCATGTTGAGGTGGAACCTCCTGTACTGTAGTTTATACCCACTGCCCTTTGTCTTATCACAGGGTCAACTGAGCAGAGCCTGTCCCCTTCCTCTTTACAATCAGCCCTCAGTTATTGATAAACGTTTATTAAATCCCCTCTCAGTCTTCTGCAGGCTAAAAAAGCCCCAGGGCTCTCAGCCTCTCCTTATAGAGCAGTGCTCCAGTCCCTTCATTGTCCTGGTAGCTCTCTGTTGGACTCTCTCAAGTAGATCCCTGTCCTTCTTGAACTGGGGAGGCCAAAACTGGATGCAATATTCCAGGTTTGGCCTCACCAGGGCAGAATAGAGGGGGAGGAGAATCTCCCTGGATCTGCTGGACACTCTCCTCTGAATGGGTGGGGACGAGTTGCCGTCTGCCCTTGACTCTCATTAATTTATCCAGAGACTTTATGGCAGAAAAGTTGCAATTTTTTTTGGACACAGAAAATCTGCCAGCACTAGAGGGCAAAAATATGGAAATGAAATTTAATGTGAGTGATAAAGACCATCTCTGGACTTGCAAGAAAATTAAGGATGAGAGGTTTCTGAGAATCTAAGATGTAATGAAAAACACATTTGCATGTCTGGTCAATGCCACATTAAAAGAGTGGATGGGGGCTGGGAAGTTCTCTCTTTTTAATGACTGCAGTAATCAAGATGCTCCTCAAAACTTTTCCTATCAACTCACAGATCACAAGACTGAATTTAATTTCATAGTTTCATAGTTTCATTCAGGGTTGGAAGGGACCACAAGGATCATCTAGTTCCAACCCCCCTGCCATGGGCAGGGACACCCCACACTACATCAGGCTGGACAGAGCCTCATCCAGCCTGGGCTTAAACACCCCCAGGGACGGGGCCTCGACCACCTCCCTGGACAACCCATTCCAGGGTTTCACCACTCTCATGGTGAAGAACCTCCTCCTCACATCCAGCCTGAATCTCCCCACCTCCAGCTTCATTCCATTCCCCCTAGTCCTATCACTACCTGAGATCCTGAGAAGTCCTTCCCCAGCCTTCCTGTAGCCCCCTTCAGATACTGGAAGGCGACAATTAGGTCTCCTCGGAGCCTTCTCTTCTGCAGACTGAACAGCCCCAACTCCTTCAGTCTGTCCTCATAGGAGAGGTGCTCCAGCCCTCTGATCATCCTTGTGGCCCTTCTCTGGACACGTTCCAGCACCTCCACATCCCTCTTGTAATAGGGGCTCCAGAACTGGACACAGTACTCCAGGTGGGGTCTCACCAGGGCTGAGTAGAGGGGGAGGATCACCTCCCTTGACCTGCTAGCCACACTTCTCCTGATGCAGCCCAGGATCTGATTGGCTTTGCGGGCTGCAAGTGCACATTGAGAGCTCCTGGTGAGCTTTTTGTCCACCAGCACCCCCAAATCTCTCTCCTCAGGGCTACTTTCCAGCCAGTCACTGCCCAGCCTGTATTTGTGCCTGGGATTGCCTCGACCCAGATGCAGGACCCTGCACTTGCTCTTATTGAACTTCATGAGGTTGGCTTGTGCCCACCTCTCCAGCCTGTCAAGGTCCCTCTGGATGGCCTCCCTTCCCTCCAGCTTGTCTGCTGCACCACACAGCTTGGTGTCATCAGCAAACTTGCTGAGGGTGCACTCAATGCCACTGTCCATGTACCCCACAAAGACATTGAATAAGACAGGTCCCAGGACTGATCCCTGAGGGACTCCACTTGTCACTGGCCTCCACTGGGACATGGAGCCATTGACAGCCACTCTTTGGGTGCGGCCATCAAGCCAGTTCCTTATCCATCTAGTGGTCCACCCATCAAACCCATGTGTCACCAGCCTGGAGACCAGGATGTGGTGCGGGACAGTGTCGAAGGCTTTGCTCAGGTCCAGGTAAACGACATCAGTTGCTCGCCCCTCAGCTATTAATTTTGTCACCTGCTCATAGAAGGCCACCAGGTTGGTCAGGCAGGATTTGCCCTTGGCAAAGCCATGCTGACTGCTCCCAGTCACCTCTTCACTATTCTTTTGAGCGAGTAGTGACTCCAGGAGGATCTGCCCCATGAGCAGATTTCACATTTCACGTAACATTGGATGAAAAGAAAAAAGACATTTAATATGGAGCATTCTGGAAGCAGGGTGGATTCAATGGCTCGAAAGTGTGCTGAAGAGGATACATTCCCACACACCAAAAAGAGACCCAAAACCTGTTGGGATTTTTTTATTGCAGCTCACTGAAAAATCTCCAGGTTTCTTCAGCTGAGGAAGCTTTTTCTACCTGGGTCAGTTTGCTTATAACAAGATAATAAGGTATAATCAGGGATATGCTTTCATGATATCTCCTCCTGATGTATGTCTGGATGAGTGTATAGAGCCATAGAAACTACTAAATCATCTCTTCAGCCTCTCTAGTACAAGCTGATGAATGCACTCTAGTAACTGAGCTTGAGAGCATGTGTTTAATTAAACCCTGCTTTCAAAAGGGTGCTTGGCGTGGGATTCATCTCACATGGTACCTCTGATTCTTCTGACAATGATCTTGAGAATGGAAGGTTGGACAAAAACATCACTCTCCTATCCAGGTCACAGCCAGACCTGAAACTGAAAATAAAGGCTCAGTGAAGGCATGGACTTGAAACTGACAAAAGGCTGAGTGAAAGCATGGATTCTTAGCTCCAGCAGGCCTCAGATTCTAGTATCATCTGCTCAATATCAATGATCAGCTATGAATTAACCTACAAAATGGAAAGCAATTAACTGTCAGAGAGAAATCATGACAGGAGAGGAGTAGAGCAGGTTACTTGCTTAGATTGTACTGTAAATTATTCTCACAACAAGGACCAAGGCAAGAATAAATATGTTTAATTTTTTTGTGTTGACTCTTTACCCAGGCACCATCTGTCTCTCAAAATCTATTAAGCTCAAAGTGGCTTACTTTGATCTGATCATCTTGGGAGGCTATTCATTAAAATTGCCAGCTATGAATCACCACCTAAATGGTTAGTCATCCACCTGCCCATCAATCTAAGCAGACTTCACATGCATCATTCTGAACTCAAAGGACATGCATTAAGCATTCCTTCGAATCACTGAATAAATATAAATAAGGGGGTGGACTGGAGACCTAAAAGTTTAACTCCATCTCCCACCTTGTTTGCTTTCTGAGCCAAGGTGCCCAACAATGCATGCATGAGTACTACTCCTAAATGTCTCTGAGGATGACTAGTCAGTTTGGAGTCAACTGAAGGGATCAGATCTTCTCTTTGGCACCAGCAAGCAGTTCATTACAGGACTGTGATCTTCTCTTCCATCCCCAAGTGTGGTCTGGTAGAAGGTTGCCTCCATTGTTGTGACTCTGGTAGGTCGCTTCAGACTGCGGTCCTACCAGAGAATGAAAAATGTGAAGTCCAGGCATGGTGAAAGGTAGCAGCTGGTCTGGGGGTCCTTCCTTACCCCATCTTCCTTCTCACTGCACCACTTCTGTTGTGTGTGTGACTCCAGAGCACTCCAGAACAAAAGCACAGAGGCTCAAGGTGGACTGACTGCATTCAGGTGGAGTCACCATCACTGGAGGTGTTCAGGAGGAGACTTGACAGGGTGCTTGGTAGCATGGTTTAGTCAGCTGGGTGGTGTTGGATGATAGGTTGGACACGATGATCTTGAAGGTCTCTTCCAACCTGGTCTGATCTGGTCTGATCTGGTCTGATCTATTCTATTCTATTCTATTCTATTCTATTCTATTCTATTCTATTCTATTCTATTCTATTCTATTCATAGCCTCCCTCTCTAGTGGCTAGTTCTGGTCCCTTGTGGGCCAGAAGAGCCACATTTGCTTCCATCCCAAAACATGGAGCAAACCTTTATAACTAGCCAGAACTCTTCTAGCTCTTCAAACAGTTATAGATGATAATAAAATTGCACTGCTGTGATCTCAGGAATAAAACTTCAATGTCCCAGTCTAGGAGGTGCTGCAGAGCTACTCTGCTGTGACCAGGTTGCCAGGAATTGCTGCCCAAGACTAGCAAAAAGAAGGAATTGCAGACCCATTAACCAGAGTAATTTATTTTTTAGGGAAAAAAAGAAACCAAACAATGTTGCATAAAATAATGATGTGATGTAAGCTGTTTGAGAGGAGAAGAGAGAAAGTTCCACCTGAGCTTCATTTTTGTTTCCTTTGAGCCTTGCAGATTGTTTTGACTACATCCCTTCCCTGCCTCATGAGGATGAAACACTGATAATGCCATCTTTATAGAGGATTGTTTTGTGTAATGGTGACATGACCACCTTTGGCCTGAGAGGCTGGCTCTCCTGGGAGCCTTGTAAAGCCATGCCAGTGGGATGAGAGGTGGCTGTTGGACACACACCTATAGTTTCCCTCTGATGTGCTTTCTCTGAGTGTTAGCATTCCTCATCTGTAGATCCCCAGACCTGTCAGTACAGTGCTCTCTGTGCTTAGTCTGTTCTGCTTCTTTGCTTCCATTCAGGACTGCACTTTATCCTTCCAAGGATCTAGGGAGGCTTGACCCATAGGCTTCTTCACAGCATTTGCTGTCTTTCTTACCTGAGGGACACTCTAACCCTGTGAAAAACATTCAAGGTATCTGTGACTATAGTAGAGGTTCAGTAGGTCGAGCTGGACCAGCACACTCAGATCATCTACAGTATCATATAAGGCATCACCTTATGTTAGTTTAAGTTCTATTATGTAATGGGTGGGATTTATCCCCCTAACCTTAGACATCTAACAGATACACATATGTGGTTATGATCACCCTCAGCTTCATTTGCAGTCAATGATTCAGCCAAATGAGAGTAGATTTCAGCTGACCTATTTTATTTACCTTGTCCTGGTGAGCTGTTACCAAGGTCCTTTATGTCTCTGCTGGGTACAGTGATAGACAAGGGCTTCAGAAACTTCATGGAAATGGGATTACACTGCAGAGCCAGACACACTGAGACCAATGCCTTGAAATTTAAATTCTGTATTGCCAGGTCTCTTTTGCTCACCTGGACACTGCTTGGAAGTCCCTCTTGCTCACCTGTGGTTTGCAGTTAAGATTTATTCAATCTCCATCAACTTTTCCACAATTTGCACCACCATTTGTAACGAAAGATGTTTATAAAGTCCAAAGTTATCATCCAGTTACCTCCAGCTGCAGCAAAAGGAGCTTAAACATGTCACAAAGGTGCCTGAGTGTAGGTGGAACTTCATTGAGTCCTTACTGAGACCTGCTTTCAGGGAGCAAAAATGGGTTTGTTTCAAAGCCTGTTGAGATATATCTAAACCTTCATTTATTTCATTTACCTTGGGGTCACGTTTTCTGGGAATACAAAGTTGCGTATGAGCAAAGCAAGGATTTAATTAGTGTTGTGTATAGTCACAGGCTACTGAACACCATGATTATTCTATAGTCAGAGAGCACCTGTTGTCTCTCTGCCCCTCACTTGTTACCATTTTCGTGTGAGAGACAGGGGATGATGGCATCCCAGCAGTCTTACTCCCAGCTTCCATTACCATGGCAGCTCGTTTAATCCCACTCTCCTTACCAAAGCCTTCCTTTTAAGCCACATTACTGCTATTATATTTTACTATCCCATCAAGTCCCAAGTGAGTGGTGCCCTTTGTTCTTAAGCACTGTGTAAACGGATAAAGCTTTCTTCCTCTCTGCTAATAAAACATGACATTTCCACCAAAAACCTGATGCTTGATGTTGCCAGAGCCCTCTTTCTTCATTTCTAATGGATGGTTGCAGCAGCAGGATGTAGCTTAAGTAATAGCAGCACAAAACTGGCCTCTGTTTTATTCAAAGCAGCCTTTCCCTGCCTGTTTTCATCCTTCTCTCCACGTTTTACATTCTCTTTTATGTTGTTATTGTTGTGGTTCTTCTGAAGAGAGTTTTTACAGACTTTTTTATGATAGGATGTGGGGTTTAGTCATTTTCAGATGTGGCCTGAACGTTTGAGAAGTCCTCGCTTTGGTCATCCAATCAAAACTATCACCCAGTGACCTCTCTTCATCCCATCACCTGAGTTAGTTCTCTTGACTCTTCTAAAGCGCTCCTGGTGAGAGCAGTGTCCACCGGCTGTAGGCACAAATCTGTTGGTAAATCTGATTTCACCATGTGCTCCGAAAGAAGCTGTGATTATTCACAGCAGGCAAAGTGCTGAGCTGAAAAGAATCATTCCGAGAGAGTAACTCTTCGGAAGAAAAAGACAGACCAAGGGTCAAGAGAGAGAACTGAACTCTCTGTTCTGCAGCACCGGATAAACTTTGCCATCTCAAGCAACTCAAGTTACAAAGAGGCGAAGCTGATCATTTGTATTCCCAAGAGTCTTTGTTAAGCTCTAACCACTGATGACAGGCTGCAGGCATCTTTGGGCTATTACAGACAAGTGCTGTTGATTTCAGGTCATAGATGCACTAATGCTGACTCTGAGACATGGTATTGACTCTTCAAATGGCTTAACTAGGTGTGGATGCTCTCATGGGGATTAACAACCACCTTTGAAGTTGCTATTTTGCTTTGTCTTTTGCTATTACTCTTTCCCCATCTAATAGCTTTTTTAGTGGCTTTTGAAACATGTTATTATAGCAGTCACAGCTAGTTTGCTGTCCTCTTTCCTGACCTAAAGTTAAACTAGCATTTGTTACTGAGTTCAGCTGCAAGAGACAAATTTGAGCGTAACCTTTTCTGCTCGTGCTCTTGTCACATCCTAATTGCAGTGAATTATTCTGTCATTAAGACATGATTTGCACTCACCCCTATAAGTGCAGAATCTATTGCCACGTGCCCAGTCCATTAGGAATGGGTCCAGCTGTCCAGAAGGCAGCATTTTTGTTACGACTTTTTATCCTTCCTTAAAGCTTGTTTAGACTCCAGAGTCTTTACCTCCGGGGTCATTCTTTATGATCTGATTGCTTTGAAGCACAACTGATAAATCTAATCTGGCTTCACTGGCTGAGGAAGTATCTGTTCACACAAATTGCTTAGAACCACAAAAAGTCTATCAGGCTTCTTCCCCTTTTCCTGTCCCCATGCAATGCTGCTGCAGGAGCACCTGGGTGCAAAAACTCACAGGTTTCCCAATCTGCTATTAACATCCTCAGCAAGACTGCGCTCTACATGGAGAATTACTCTCTGCTTGTGCACCAAGGGTGAAGAAATTCACCTCTTTGAAGGACGTAAGTAGACCACAGGTTCCCTGTACAAGGGCAAATTCCACTCCAGCAGAATGAAGAAAATCTTTTTCTCACAATGTCTTGGCATTTGAACATTTGAGAGGTAATAACCCTCTGCAGGTCATGTCCCATGTTCTTAGATGATAGAATCAGTCAGGGTTGGAAGGGACCACAAGGATCATCTAGTTCCAACCCCCCTGCTATGGGCAGGGACACCTCACATTAGATCAGCTGGTCACTCTGACTGGCTATCTCATGTAACTCCTTTTGACCAAACTTGATCTTGAAACTAGTGGAGATGTGTTGTACCTTGACATCGTATCTTAGGACACTGAGATACTTGAATGTGTCCAGAGAAGGGCAACAAGGCTGGGGAGAGGTCTCGAGCACAAGCCCTATGAGGAGAGGTTGAGGGAGCTGGGAGTGTTTAGCCTGGAGAAGAGGAGGCTCAGGGGAGACCTTATTGCTCTCTACAACTACCTGAAGGGAGGTCGTAGCCAGGAGGGGGTTGGTCTCTTCTCAACCAGCAACCAGCACCAGAACAAGAGGACACAGTCTCAAGCTGTGCCAGGGAAGGTTTAGGCTGGAGGTGAGGAGAAAGTTCTTCCCAGAGAGAGTTGTTAGCCATTGGAATGTGCTGCCCAGGGAGGTGGTGGAGTCACCATCCCTGGAGGTGTTCAAAAAAGGATTGGACGTGGCACTTGAAGCCGTGGTTTAGTTGTCAGGAGCTGTTAGGTATTAGATAATAGGTTGGACTTGATGATCTCTGAGGTCCTTTCCAACCTGGTTGATTCTGTGATTCTGTAATACCTACTACTTAGTAATGAGAAAGTTTTCCAGACATGCCCTACACTGTTGTCTAAACACATTCTTCTCATTCTCATCATAAAATCATCTGTGATGATCGTGCTCCTCCGGGCAGTGATGTCTTGTAATTTCAGTTCTTTCAGTTAGATGTTCAGACTTCCTCTTCTCCATGCAAGCAGTCCTGTTATATTGCTTTATTTTATGTGGAAGCAAATCATAGATTCCAAATCAAAAGGAAGGAAGCCAGTGTGGCACTCTTCTCATCTTACTGTAAAGGTATCACCTTACTATAAACTAGATCTGCATTTACATGTCTAGTCATGAGGTCTGTGGTGACAGGTTGGACTCGATGATCTTTGAGGTCTCTTCCAACCTTAGTGATACTGTGATACTGTGATGTCTTAAGTGTCAGATCAAGCAGCACAGGTCAGACACAGTCCAGAATAAAACAACCAAACAACAACCAAACAAAAACCCAAAACCAACCAAACAAGTGATCCTCAGGTCCATTTTGCCTGATCTTCACCCTCTAGAAGCACTCTGACAGAAAAGCCAGATTCCAGCTTCAGGATTCCCCTGACAAGGCACCAAAGAGGGCAACAGCAAAACTGTTTATCAGGTTGGTACTCACAAAGCTGAAATGGGGTTTATTTCATGGATAAAGCTGGTGATGAGCTGTGAGATGCCACACCACAGCACTGCAAAGTTTCTAAGTACTAGAGCTACAGATTAGGGGTTTAAGTTCCTGAAGGTCCACAAAGAAATGGGAGGCATCTATCAGGCATCATCCCCCTTCATCTAGGGCATGTAATACTTGACAGTGTGCAGTTTGAGTGAGAAATACCTCTGCTACTAGAGTCCAGCAGTTCATTTGAGCACCTGTTAAACAGCAGCTTGGGGCTGGTCTGAGGTGGGACTAGGGAGTGTATACTTTTCATGTTTTGAGTAGACATCACACTGCACCTGAAGCCAGGCCCTGAGTTTTAAAAGGAGCACTGTCAGTGCACTTTTGGACTATGTGCTTCGACACCACCTTCCCTGCAATCTCAGTGGTTCTCATAGATAGCTTTGGTCTACCTCAGGTGCTGATAGGTGAGAAGCTGTGTCAGCATGGGTTTCACCCAGGCTGTGCAAGCTCATCCTGGGCCTTGTGCCGTTGCCATGGTAGCTGATCCATGTTGAGGTCCACTCTACAACAACATCACTGCCATTAATACCCAAGCTTTAGCCTGCTGGTGATAAAAATGGAGATAGGAGCACTCCTTTACTTTTGTGGGATGCAGTGAAGATAAGTACATTGAAGACTGAAAACCATTCAGGGTGAGATGTCAATATTGCCTCCCAGTGGAGGCCAGTGACAAGTGGAGTCCCTCAGAGATCAGTCCTGGGACCTGTCTTATTCAACATCTTTGTGGGGGACATGGACAGTGGCATTGAGTGCACCCTCAGCAAGTTTGCTGATGACACCAAGCTGTGTGGTGCAGCAGACACGCTGGAGGGAAGGGAGGCCATCCAGAGGGACCTTGACAGGCTGGAGAGGTGGGCACAGGCCAACCTCATGAAGTTCAATAAGAGCAAGTGCAGGGTCCTGCATCTGGGTCGAGGCAATCCCAGGCACAAATACAGGCTGGGCAGTGACTGGCTGGAGGGTAGCCCTGAGGAGAGAGACTTGGGGGTGCTGGTGGAGGAGAAGCTCAACATGAGCTCTCAGTGTGCACTTGCAGCCCGCAAAGCCAATCAGATCCTGGGCTGCATCAGGAGAAGTGTGGCTAGCAGGTCGAGGGAGGTGATCCTCCCCCTCTACTCAGCCCTGGTGAGACCCCACCTGGAGTACTGTGTCCAGTTCTGGAGCCCCTATTACAAGAGGGATGTGGAGGTGCTGGAACGTGTCCAGAGAAGGGCCACAAGGATGATCAGAGGGCTGGAGCACCTCTCCTATGAGGACAGACTGAAGGAGTTGGGGCTGTTCAGTCTGCAGAAGAGAAGGCTCCGAGGAGACCTAATTGTGGCCTTCCAGTATCTGAAGGGGGCCCACAGGAAGGCTGGGGAAGGACTTCTCAGGATCTCAGGTAGTGATAGGACTAGGGGGAATGGAATGAAGCTGGAGGTGGGGAGATTCAGGCTGGATGTGAGGAGGAGGTTCTTCACCATGAGAGTGGTGAAACCCTTGAATGGGTTGTCCAGGGAGGTGGTCGAGGCCCCGTCCCTGGGGGTGTTTAAGACCAGGCTGGATGAGGCTCTGTCCAGCCTGATCTAGTGTGGGGTGTCCCTGCCCATGGCAGGGGGGTTGGAACTAGATGATCCTTGTGGTCCCTTCCAACCCTGAATGAAACTATGAAACTATGAAACTATGAAACTATGAATTTAGCTGTATTTATAATCCAGGCATCTAAGGCAGAGCTTGCTTTCTAGGCTCACTTTATAACTTTTGAAAGGAATGAAGTATTTTTCATCTGACCACAGTATCTGGCCTACTTTGCACATTGGCTTTAGGAGAAGATGAATCATAGCCTGTGACCATACTGACTGATTCTTGCTTGGTCAGGAAGGGAGCTCTGAGTCGGCAGCTGAGGTGTAATGTCTACATTACATTATTTATAGCCCCACTTCTTTGGCAAAGGAGTCCCTGGCCTGATGTAGGTGGTGTGTGTAAAAATGCTCTTCCCTCAAAGAAGCAGCAAAATGGCAACAACCTTTCCTAGTGTCATGAGTACAATTTCCCATTGACTCTCCAAGAAGTTTGGCCCAGCCCTAAGTGATCCTGCTTTGGCAGGGGGGTAAAGACTCAATGATCTAAGGTCTTTTCCAACCTGGTTAATTCCATCCCATCCCATTCCATTCCATTCCATTCCATTCCATTCCATTCCATTCCATTCCATTCCACCCCATTCCATTCCATTCCATTCCATTCCATCCTATTCCATTCCATCCCATTCCATTCCATTCCACCCCATTCCATTCCATTCCATTCCATTCCATTCCATTCCATTCCATTCCATTCCATCCCATTCCATTCCATTCCATTCCATCCCATTCCATTCCATTCCACTCTATTCCATTCATCTCTTGAGGTTCCTTCCAACCTCTAATGTACTGTCATATTGTGATCTCTCTTGATTTTGTAGACTTATCAAGCTGCTTAAGTTAGAGGTCTGAATGGCTCTTGTCTCTAGAGTAAGCAGAGATCAACAAGAACATCTACAAACTGGTCTAAATGTTTCACATCAGGTTCTGACTTTGAGTCTTCTATGCCAGTGATTTGGCAGGAATTGATTAAAGTCTGTGTTATGTTAAGCTTTCCCTCCTGTTGTGTTTGAGGCTTGGGCTCCTATCCCCTGTGTTTCTCTTATACATTATATAAGTTTGAGGCAGAGCTCCTGGGCTCTCTCTTAGGTCCCTGACACACAAAAAAATGAGCTCAGAGTTCAAGATTCATCTGTTCTAGCTAAGTATCTGCTTGAAGGATGGCCTTCTGTTGACTGTAGATTAGCTCTGCATTGCCTATACAAGAATCTAGGAGGGATTGGGTCAGGTCTGTCTGTGTTGTAGACACCAATATTTAGTTAGGTGATTTTCATACACAAGAGACGCAGAGGCAACTCTAAAACCTCCACCAGGTGCATCTATCTTGAGGGCTGGATTCAGTTGCAGAAGCTTAGGCATTCATTGTCATTTGAAATGCTCTGGGGCATTTAAGACATGCAGTATGAGACATGAGGTATGTGAAACCCCTTCCTTTCCCAGTGTGCAGTACTCAAGGGACTGTCAAGCAAAGCAGATGCTGCTGTTTGGGCAGCTGAATCAAGCCCTGCATGCTTCAGTGCTTTGACACATCTCGTCACTTGTGACAGCACTGCCCAGTGTCCTCTGCAAAGAGGAGACCTGAGTGTCCCAAGTATTCATGGCCTCTCCTTTTCTTTCCCACCAGGTGCGCTCTGCTGCCAGGAAACGATGGCACCGCTGGCAGGACCACCACTCCCTGCGGGTGCGCGTGGCTCGCGCCATGTCCATCCCCACCTCGCCCACGCGGATCAGCTTCCACAGCATCAAGCAGACCGCGGCCGTGTGACGTGCCCCACGCACACGCACGCACGCACCACGTGGTGGCCTTCAGGGTTCTTCTTTCTTCACTCTTCCCAAGCCCCTCTCTTCAGACTTTCTCCCTTTACTCTGCACTGCTCTCTTCCTGCGAGGAGGCGCCCGCCGTGTTTTTGTGGACTTTCATCTCCTTAGTCATGATGCTGCTTGAAGGCAACCAGGGAAGAGCCTCTCGGAGCAGGTGGTGGCGAAACAGATTCGAAGAAGAAAGAGATTCAACAACTGATTGCACCCCGTGGAAGTTCACAATACAATGTCTAAACCAGCAGACTGGCAGGAACAATCAATTTTTTTTTTCCTCCTTTTTTTTCCCCCCTTTTTTTTCCTGTGTTGTGATGAACAAAGACTCTTTTTACCATACTGCCCATCTCACCCTGTACATTGATTCCTGATGATTTCAACACTTTGGTGTATAGATAGCCCGTCTCTTTCTTGTTTCTTTGTACAATGTTCTCTGCAGGACTGTCATTTGAGAACATGTGGCAGCAAGAAGAAGGAGCATCTGAAAGATGAAAGAAGAAAATCTGGGTTTAACCTACCTTCCCCATTTCTCCTTTTGATAGATGGGGAGCGAGCCAGATCATCGTTGGACTGTTTAAGACAGGGCACTTTGCCTTGGAAGAGCAATGCCCTGCTCACACACAGAACTTTGAGAAGGACAGCAATATCTCTAGATAGCTCTTTAGGATATCCTTATTCCTCTTAGCCCCACGCTTTCGGCACAATGTAAGTAGCCTTTGGAAAGTCTTTGAGTTTTTTTTCAGCCAAGAGGAGTGGGGTGGGGAAGGACAACAGGACATGACTTCTGGGTTTAAAAGGGAAGCACTGTAAAAACACCGCTGAGAAGAGGATGTGTGCGTTATGAGGGTAGTGCTACATGCTGCACAAAGATTATCTCTTGAGCATTTTGACCTAGAGCAGATGTATCTACCAGGCTTTTTATGTGATGTTCAAAAATACTGTATATTTTCAATAATAAACACTACTCTGGGTTGGTTTCAATACAATCAGACATCATTTTCTTTACTCTGGAAAGGAAGAGGATGTCTATCTTGAGAGGGGTTTTGTGTCTAAGACCAGGGAAAGAAATCTGTTTCAACAATGAGCCACGAAGAATCTTTATTTATTTAGAATAAACCAAACCAGGTTGGAAGAGACCTTCAAGATCATCGTGTCCAACCCATCAACCAATCCAACCCACCCAAACAGCTAACCCATGGCACCAAGTACCCCATCAAGTCTCCTCCTGAACACCTCCAATGATGGCAACTCCACCACCTCCCCGGGCAGCCCCTTCCAATGGGCAATCACTCTCTCTGTATAGAACTTCTTCCTAATATCCAACCTGAACCTCCCCTGGCACAGCCTGAGACTGTGTCCTCTTGTTCTGGTACTGGCTGCCTGGGAGAAGAGACCATCATCCGCCTGTCTACAACCTCCCTTCAGGTAGTTGTAGAGAGTGATAGAACAAACTCAGGGTGAAATCTGAGCAAGGTGGCATCTAACTGCAAGATTAATCATCTTCCTTCTCAGGTCATGATTGTTACACTGGATCCTTTCTCTCCACTGAGCTTTGCAACTGTAGAGAGGAAAAAGCAAGTTGAGTAATACATTCTCCAGTGTCTGCACTTCACCAGTGCTGGAGTAATTTTCTCTTCCCATTTTAGCCTATTTATTCTGAATTTTCATTATGTTGTAGAAGACTTTCCAGCATAAGCTGGACTTAAATCTCCAGATTTAAATTGATCTCTCCCTATTTTTCAGAGCCACACAGGGATGGAAAATGTCTTTGCAGATAGTGATGTTAATTCCCTGCTTCTGGAGGCATCTTACCCTAGCAGCTCAATCACATTCGACTTTGACCCGTTGGCAATACACATCAAATTCAAGTTAACTGATTTAAATATGTAACTTCTCTCCCTCCTAACTCTCATTTGGGTCCATGTGCTGCCTCAGTGAGATAACTGAGGGGGGAGGGAGAAGAGAGATTTGAGATTGTGCCTGGTTTGTCCTTGCCAAAGCAAGGGAGCAGGGAAGAGTCCTCACATAGCCTTCCATGTGGCACGCCAGCTAGCATGATAGATCCCCGTGTAGCAGAGATACAAATGAGACTGGAAACGAGCCTGCCTATGCCACTCACTGCTGTCAGTGCCCTGAGTTCTACAGAGTGATGCAAACCCTATTCCTAGTAGCTGAGAAACAAAAGTGATGAGAGAGGACTTGAGAGAGGACTTTTGCTTGTGGTCTGCATCACAATAGCGATGAACAGCCCTTGGCATTTTCTGTTTGAAGGGACAGATACCTGCAGGGTAGAAATATGTGCTCTAAGTACCTCTGTGTTTGTTCTGTCTCTGAGCCAGTCTGGGGTGGAAAAAAGAAAAGGATTTGCAACGCAGCAGATCCTGTCAGAAATGGCAGGTTGCTGCTGCCACCAGGAGTGTATTTCCAACACACAAATTCTAACCTCTTTTTCCAATCAGTATTTCTCCAAAGCAGAGATCTTCCAGTCCTTCCAGCACTGGACCCTGTTCCAAGCCAGCATGGTGGACCTAGAGCATGAACAGGATGTTGTTGATGTTAATTTTGAAGCGATTGCCTTGCTAACACCCACACTGCTGCTTTTCCCATGGAAGCTTTCTGAAGTCTGTCATGGCCAAGGTACTGGCAGCCACAGTCCATTTTCCCTAGAGCACTGTGATGAACATCAAACTTGAATTTCTTCCATCAGCCTTCTGAAAGCAAGAATTCAAACCATCCCTGGAAGAGCAATACAAATTCTTTGGAGAGTGGATTTTTTTGTCTTCTCAGAGAGTGCAGAGATGCACAGGGGTGTAACTGAACACAGCCTGTCTGGGGGAGGTCATGAAGGCCAGGATTTGAGAAACAAAGACAGAGTCTAGGTTATATCAGGAAACCCTGAGCAAGATGCTGCTACTCATGCTTCTTTCTAGTCCTTTGGTGTGGCTACAGAGAGAAATTAGTCTGATCTAGACAATATGAATTGGACAACCAAGCTTTTGAAGGACTGTGGTGAAATCCATACACTTGTTCTCAAACCTCTATTGTCCAAAACTTCTTGTATTCAGTATCACAGTATCACCATGTTTGGAAGAGACCTCAAAGATCATCGAGTCCAACCTGTCACCACAGACCTCATGACTAGACCATGGAAATGAACATCCATGGACAGCTAAGTACTTCAAACAGAATTCATAAAAGCTCTTCCAGGAAAACATTCCCAGTGCTGAGTGTTGCAAATAATGCATGTGCCAACTGGCATCCGAGAGCCAGTGTAAACTTGCTTTGGATCTGGACTAATTGCTTCCTTCTGACACTATTTAAAGCCTTTCACCCATTTCCTTTGCAATAAATCCCCAGCCTCCACTTGCAGTGGAGATAAAACATTGCTTCATCCTGACTGTTCCCTGTGGGAGTCAGCAGTGCTACACTGCAGTTCCATAAGCTTAGGGACTAGGTTTGAGTGCCATCACACAGCACACACAGGACAACCCAGGTGATCAGTCCCAGTCAGCATGGGTTTATGAAAGGCAGGTCCTGCTGCACTAACCAGATCTCCTTCTGCTGCCCAGGGAGGTGGTGGAGTCACCATCACTGGAGGTGTTTAGGAAGAGACTTGATGGGGTGCTTGGTGCGATGGTTTAGTTGATTAGATGGTGTTGGAAGATAGGTTGGACTCAATGATCACAAAGGTTTCTTCCAACCTGGGTAATCCTATCCTATCCTATCCTATCCTATCCTATCCTATCCTATCCTATCCTATCCTATCCTATCCTATCCTATCCTATTCTATTCTTATCCTATCCTATCCTATCCTATCCTATCCTATCCTATCCTATCCTATCCTATCCTATCCTATTCTTATTCTCATTCTTATTCCTATTCTATTCTATCCTATCCTATCCTATCCTACTCTATGACAAGTGCATCTTAAAGGTTTTTTCCAACCTGAACAGTTGCATGTGGAAAGGATATTGTAGCTTCATGAGCATGAAAGTTTCACATAAATCCTTCAAATTTCCATAGAGAAGTTCACTTTGTTCCCTTTCTCATTCAGTGCTGCAGAGCTGGAAGGCAACAAGCATCTCAGGAGGAACTTGAGGAAAACACATAGAGCATATCTGTGACTTGTGGACTAATGGCAAAATGCATAGTTAAAACCATGCATCATCTGCTGGATTCTAGATTGTTGATAGGTTTTTTTGGTTTCTTTACTTGCTAATTAGTGTAATAGAAAGAAAATATTTCTGAGCAGTGCAATTACCCTAGAACAGCCCTATAGCCACCTTAAGCTATAAGTCAAAGCTTTAAAATAGGTCTCATAAAACTTCAGTGAGTTTCTCAGATGCTAACAAGCAGGCCAGCTTCCATGAAGCCTATCCATGCTCAGCAGTCTCCAAAGGCTGTGAAATGAACTCTCCAACCCTTTTGACATCTCTTTCCTCTGCAGTCCCAGGCTGCAAGGGGTCATGTCAAAGGCTGAACCAATTAACTGCACTCTGGGTATTGGCCTATGTCAAATGAGTGATTCAATCTTCTGAGGTGGAAAAATGACAAATTATAAAGCTGCTGCTAAGGTCAGAAGAAACAGCACCAGCACCCTGCAGGGATGCTTTCCTCAGGGTCCTGCAATATTGTGTTGATTGTTGGTACCGTGGCTAATGAGCTGACCTATTGAGGCTGAGTAGGGAATAGTGGTTAGCCTGGGTCATCCCAACCCTGGCCAGCCACATCTACCCTGAAAGCACATTTAGACAGCAGAAATTCTGAATGTCCTTCAGCTGGCTTGCCTGTGATTTAGTAGTTGACTCATTTTGACCTTGGGGATGCTCACTGATTGCTGATTTATAGCTCAGCAGTTCAGCCAGAAGCTAAATTATCGTCTGCTGTGTCCACTAGTGGGTCCTGGCACATTAGCTGATCCCCTCCAATGTCTGAAACAGAGATTGCTTCTTCCTAGTACAAGAGCTAACCCAACCCAGGAGCAGCATGCAACCAAAGTAATTCAGGCCACAAGGTCAGCCCAACTGCTTGTTTGTGAGATCTGGTGATTGTCATGATTTTATATCTCCCAAGTAACCCTGCAAGCCTCCTTGCCCAGCAACCAGACAAGGACTGGCCCCAGATCTGTAAATCATAGAATCACTGAATCATAGAATAGTTTGGGTTGGAAGAGACATTTGAAGTTCATCTACTTGAAATCCTCTGCAGGGAGCAGGAACAGCTTCAACTGCATCAAGTTACTCAGAGCCCTGAGCAGGCATCTGTGTGCAGGTATTTCAGATAAGTCACCAAGTCTAGAGCAGCCTTTCCCTAACAGAAGGACTGCCTCCACATGGGGAAAAAAAACAACAGCAAACACAAATCCAGTCATCCTGTGCTGGTTTGCCATAATAACACTCAAGTGCAAGATTGGGTTCACTTTGTATATCTACTGATGGCTTTTACTAGCTTCCAACTCATTTGCATGTATGTATGTGAGCACACTCGGCAGTTTGATCCTTCTGTTTACTGGGGAGATGTCTTATGGCTGAAGAGTGACTTGCAGACCAAGAAACTAGAGAAGGATAGCTTTAGATTGGACAGCAGCAAAAAGAATTTTTACTATGAGGGTGGAAAAACTTCAACAGGCTGCCCAGGGAGGTGGTGGAGCCCCCATACCTGGAGACGTTCAGGGTTAGGTTTGATGGGTCTCTGATCAAACTGAGCTAGTTGGGGATGTCCCTGCTTGGTACAGGGAGGGGTGGGCTAGCTGATGACCTGTAAATGTCCCTTCCAACTCAATATCCCTTGAACTGGCTGAGAAGACTCTTCTGGACTTCAGCAGGCTTTGGTTGGACACATCTGTGTCCCAGTGAACAAAACCAGCCACAACAGCCAGCCGAGCCCAGCTGCTGAGTGCAACCACAGTGCCAAGTCCCACGCGCTGCTCTCTAGCTTCATTGATGCACAAGAATTAATCACAGCCACCAATTGCTTTCTTTTCTACTTTGATAATTTCAATGTGGCCCACTGGGAGCTTTGGAGATCAAGCTTCTGAACCCAACATCTTATACCTTGAGAAAAGAGCAAGTGGGAGGAACAGCATTGCTCTTGTTTCCTGGAGCCATTTTGTCTTCCTTTGATGGGGAGGTACAAGAAAACACCAAGAGGAAAAAGCTCTTGTGATTTTTCACTTGCTCTTTTGAATGCAGGTGAGTGGGCTTGGTTTGGTTTGTTGCTTTGGTTTTGTGGGGGTATTTTTTTTTCCCTGCAGCTTTTTCTGCAGGCAGTGTTTCCATTTTGCAGGGATACATATGTGCGAGAAGTCCCATTTATAGTTCCAGCTCCCTCACCAAACGAGTTTGGGGTCACTGAACCAGAACAGCATGACATAGTTTTTTTTTTCACTAGACAGCAGATTAATGCTTCTCTCCCCAAAAGGGAATTTCACAGGAACTGAAGCTATTTGTGAAACTAGGTTAAATGAGACAATGGTTTTGACTTGAGGAAAACAAGTTGTTCAAAATGCTGCTCCTGATGAGTAAGAGCTGCATTTCATGTCTCAACAATAATAATAATCATTATTACTTTATTTTTAATTGACCAGAATTTAAACTATTATTATCATTTATTACTATATTCTTTAATTGACCAGAATTTAAACTGTCTTTAAAAGCAAATATATGTGTATATGTAAGTAACTTCTGTCAAATGACAGGAAGATCTTTACCCAACTTCCTTCTGTTTTCCCCAATTTCTCCAGCATTTCTGGGTCAGCAGAGGAGGCTGAGATTACTTCTGCAAATGTCTACAAATTCTAGTCCCACCATAAACACCTTGCAAAGATGGACTTCTCACTGGTTCTTCTTTTGTCCCTTGGACATCCCAGAGGAAACCTGCTTAACGCCCGAGCAGTCTCACTGCACTGCAAATACTGTGCTCACTTTTGAGCCTCTCACTACAAGAAGGACATTGAGCTGCTGGGGCATGTCCAGAGAAGAGCAATGATGCTGGGGAAGCATCTAGAGCTCAGATGTGAGGAGTGGCTGAGGCAGCTGGAGTTGTTTAGCCTGGAGAAACTGAGGGAAGACCTTCTCACCCTGTACAAATCCCTGACAGCAGGTTGTAGTGAGGTGGATGCTGTTGTCTTTTCTCAAATCACAAGTGACAGAACAGGATGAAATGGCCTCACATTGTGCCAGGCAAGCTTTAGATTGGATATTGGCAAAAATTTCTTCACATAAGGGTCATCAAACCCTGGAACAGGCTGCCCAGGGAATGGTCAAGTCACCATCCTTGGGGGTATAGAATCATAGAATCAGTAAGGCTGGAAAAGACCTCAAAGGTCATCAAGTCCAACCTGTCACCCAGCACCTCATGACTACTAAACCATGGCACCAAGTGCCACATCCAATCCCCTCTTGAACACCTCCAGGGATGGTGACTCTACCACCTCCCTGGGCAGCACATTCCAATGGCAAATTACTCTTTCTGGGAAGAACTTTCTCCTCACCTCCAGCCTAAACTTCCCCTGGCACAGTTTGAAACTGTGTCCTCTTGTTCTGGTGCTGGTTGCTTGGGAGAAGAGACCAACCTCCTGCTGTCTACAACCTCCTTTCAGGTAGTTGTAGAGAGCAATAAGGTCTCCCCTGAGCCTCCTCTTCCCCAGGCTAAGCAACCCCAGCTCCCTCAGCCTCTCCTCGTAGGGCTTGTGCGGCACTTAAAACCCCTGTAGAAGTGGTGCTGAGGGACATGGTTTAGTGATGGTCTTGGCAGTGCTGAGTTAACAGTTGGACTTGGTGATCTTAAAGGTCCCTTCCAACAAAAACAATCCTATCATTCTATGATTTGAGTACCACATGGTGACACTTCCCAATGGGACACTTCCTGGTGGCTTTCCTTAAGTGAGACTGGCAGCCCGTGAAGCGAATTTCTGTCTGTGAGTTCAGTGACCATGGTTCTTGTGTTTCCCCTCCAGCTTGGCCAGCCAGAATGTAGCAAAACACAGACTTATTTAAAGCACCAAAACCTGCATCAGATTTGGACATACTGGCATGAAGATGCTTGCCTGGCTTGTACAGCTTTCTACTAAGGACACTGCCTGTTTTATTGGGAATGAAAAGAACACAAACCCAACTGGCTGTGATCCTGACAGCAGGTTGGTCTTCAGGGATGTGGAGAAACTGAGTGCCAGGGAGAGGAATATGCAGGAAAGTAGCAGTTGAACTTGTAGAGGTTTCCAAGGGGCAGCCAGTTCAGAGCTGGAGCAGCAGAAACCATCCAGCTGGGGCAGATGAGTTAGTAAACAACCTGCCCAGAGGAGGGGAGAGATGGTGGATCTGAAGAAAGAGGGCAAAACAAAGGCTGAACAAGGGTAGAAACAATGTAGATGGCCTTCTACCACTGACATGTGCTGTAAAGACTAAATGGTTTGAAGGCATTGGAGACTGCAGGGAAAAATAGTCCTGGGATTGGAGTAAGAAAGTGGTGTTCTTGCACAGGCCCTGAACTCCAATCCTTTGCATGCAGAGTTCATTACCTAGGAGAGTTAGCACACAACACCGCTACAAGCATCCAACGCTGTAATCAATAAGGTTGCTTGAAGGTTTTGTTCCAGCATTTTCTCTTTGTGTTAGTTATTCACTTTGCATCTTTTACACACTCATGGTTAGAAACCTGTGACTAGCAGCATCTCCACTTTTGTGGTGTTCTCCAGGCTAACCTTCACCTCGTTAACAACAGCCGACTTGCTCATCCTCATTGGCTCCCCCTGTTTGGTGCACACAGGCTTTCAAAGCAGTTTTTGCTTTGGTCAGCATTCACAAGTATTGGGAAGTTGCTTGCAAAGCAATAGAGAGGGGGAAAAAAATTGCATACAAATGTTTTATCAGAGTTGCCAACATCATAAATCTTCTAGGAGTACGCATGAGTTCCTGCTGAACTCATAAGGGCAGAGATGTAAAACAAAGCAGATTCAATCCACCACCCCCTCCAGCTCGCTGTGCTCCCAAAGATTGAGAGGAAAGCCTGAAGCTGCTGGAGACCTAAAACTCATCATGTGACTCCTTCAATAAATCAGCCCTGCCCACATGTTCTGAAATGATATTAGCTTCTAGCCACAAGTAATTTATGATTCATATGGGGCAGGCCCCTTGCGAAACGACTACAAGCAGTCCCCCTCTGCAGCAGAGAGCTGAGAAGGCTCTGCAGTCAAAGTCAATTAAAGCCCAAACACATCAGCCCTCCTGCCCCCTCTTTCAGCAAGGAGGGATCACATGCTTTTCCATGCTTTTCCCCTATCATCAGTTACTCAGCAGCATCATTTCTGAGTGGTGGTGTTTATTAGTTGTTCCTATTTGAATCAACAGCCCAAACTGTCTGATTGTTTACAGTTGATTTTATTGGCATCACAGTGTCTGCATACCCCTTGTGTACGCTAAATATATCCCATCTGTGCCCACACTGAAAGGAGAATCTCGAGTTTGCCAGGGCAGTCTTAGCAGAATACAGAATTAACCAGGTTGGAAAAGACCTTTGAAATCATCAACTCCAACCTATCACCCAACACCATCTAATCAACTAAACCATGGCACCAAGTGCCTCATCTAGGCTCTTAAACACTTCCAGTGATGGTGACACCACCACCTCCCTGGGCAGCACATTCCAAAGGCAAATTACTCTTTCTGCAAAGAATTTCTTCCTAAAATCAGCCTAAACCTCCCCTGGCACAGCTTGAGACTGTGTCCTCTTGTTCTGGTGCTGGTTGGCAGAAGAGACCAGCCCCCACCTGGCTACAACCTCCCTTCAGGTAGTTGTAGATATCAATAAGGTCTCCCCTGAGCCTCCTCTTCTCCAGGCTAAGCAACCCCAGCTCACTCAGCATCTGGGCTTTCACTGCATGGGATTCAAAATGGGCTTTGGAAAAGCTAGCAGTGGCCCAGGTGTCATGCTGCTGCAGGACAACATAGCAGCTTCCTGGTTCCCCTGTGTCCCAGCCTAAGGAGAGAAGGCTTCCTGGCTTCCCTGTGTCCCAGCCTAAGGAGAGAAGGCTTCCTGACTTCCCTGTGTCCCAGCCTAAGGAGAGTAGGCTTCCTGACTTCCCTGTGTCCCAGCCTAAGCAGACATCTCAAAACCAGTGCAGGAGCAGTGTACTGAGCATCCCAGCTCCTGCCTGTCTCCAAGAGCAGGTCAAACTCAGACTTCTACATCAGGATTCTCCTTGCTGAGAAGGACACCTAAGTTGAGGCATCCTAAGTATGCAGCTGTATCTTCATCCTCCTGATAGACAGTGTAGGTCTCCTCCATGCAGTGAGCACAAACCAGAGAGCTGTTGACCCTGTCCACATGCAGCTGTTTGCTTGTGGGTGACCCCTATAAGCTTCCTGTGTTAACAGTGTTCCCACAGGTTATGAGAGGAGCTTGGAGTCTGGCTCAGACACCTGTGGGTTAGAAAGAGGCATCTCCACAACTAAATCTCAGAAGCTGGTTGACTAACTTGTCTGACATACCTGCTAAATGCCGTCTAAACCAGCCCAGGGTGTCTGAGACATGTGTGGGTTGGCAGGGTGAGAAACCAAGGGCCAGGCAGGGGTCCAAAGATGCTACACCTCAGTGAATGAATCACTTGGGGGAAGGGGAGGGGTGCATCTTCTGCTCACAAGTACCACATCGCATTATCATTTTATATCAAGCCAAAGAAAACTGTTTTGTATTTAGTTAACCTCTCCTGTGCCTCCTGCTCTTCATCTGCAGCCAAAATGCTCTCATTATCCTGCATTAGTCACCCACTTTTCTACTCTTCTGTCATCTCCTCAATGAAGACTTTTATTTTGTGCCTTTATCTCAGCACTGGACAGCACTAGGAAAGAGAGAGAGAGAAAGCCCTGAAGGTTATTTCTCTTTCTGCTGTGATGCAGGGACCAGGACCCTCACAACCCAAGGAAGATGCAGGCCTGGTGCTGCAATGAGACAAACTGGCTTGAACCACAGGGTGGCTGTGGAGAGGAGACAGCAGCAAAGAACAGTGATTGTGAGGCAAGGAAGGGATGGAGGAAGAGGAGCTTGCTGTCATGGGTTTTGCAGCACAAGCAGGTGTCCCACGCCAGCATCTCAGCCTTGAGGAGTGATTGAAAGGATGACAGAAAATGGCACTGTCTGGGCTTCACCATCCTCAAATCACTTGTCAGGACTGGAAGATAATATTTGTGTTTCTTTAAAGAGACCCACAGGGTGCTGAGGACTGGAGTGTGGGTTGGGTTTTGTTGTTTTGTTATGTGGTGGGGTTTTTTCTGCTTGCTTTCTATGCACTCTCCTCTGATTAAGCTCAAAGGGAAGGAAATATAGGGGCAGGGGGGGAAGAGCATTAGAAGTATGAAATGGTTGTAACTCATACACAATGGCAAGGAAAACATTCCACAGTCACAGTGCAGTTTTCCATTGTCAAACTACTGGCTTTGGCTGGAGAGCTGAAGGAAGAAAACCTTGTCAAAGGCAACTGAGCCTTTTCTGACTCAGCTTGCAGGCTGGGACCTCCTCTAGGGCAGGCACGTGCCCAGGAGGCAACTTAGAAAGTAGTGTCTCCTGTGGTGATGGAGCCAAGAGATGACAATGATGCAAACCTCTGCACTTTTAGGGCATCTCACCCCATCAGTTCAAGCCATGTGCAGGTGGGGGCATGGCTCCCATTTTCCCAGCCTGGGAAACAAGTGGAACTTGCATAAATCATAGAATGGGTTGGGTTGGAATGAGCATTTAAGGGTCATCTGGTTCAAGCCCTCTGCAGTGAGCAGGGACATTTGCAACCAGAAGAGGTAACCTAAAGCCTCCTTTGGGGAAATCAGCACAGACATCACAGACATCTCTTCTTGGGTGACCCTAGATCCTACCAGTCTCGTGTGGGGAAGGAGTTTGTTGTGTCTTGCTGTGCAGTTTAACCCTTTCTTCATGTAAGGTTTTGCCTGAAGAATGTGGTTAACATTGAAACAAAGCCCTAAATAAATGTGTGTCACTCAGCCAGCCCAGCACACCTGGGTGTTTGTTGTGAACCTGAAGTAGTTGCTAGCAAAGGTGGCTATTTCAGGGGGAATTATGCAGCACAAGCCCATCTTTGGTGCTCTGAAAGACTTCTGTGAGGGAGGCTTCAGGGAACTTGAGGAGTCTGGAAAGCTGGAGGCAGGAATGTGACCATAGGAGATTTCTACGTGCAGACCCTAAAATAATTCTACAGTGTTGCAGGACCCCAGGGCTGAAAGTAAAGAGAGGACACATAAATGTGAGTGCCAGACTGGGTTGAACAAAGGTCCATCTGGCCCTGGATGGTTAGGAGTAAGTTCTTCCCAGAGAGAGCTGTTAGCCATTGGAATGTGCTGCCCAGGGAGGTGGTGGAGTCACCATCCCTGGAGGTGTTCAAGAGGGGATTGGATGTGGCACTTGGTGCCATGGTTTAGTTAGTCAGGAGGTGTTGGGTGATAGGTTGGACTTGATGATCTTTGAGGTCTTCTCCAGCCTTTATGACTCTATGATTCCTACCTTTAGACCTCAGTGTACACTTGAGAAAACTTCACTGTCTCTGCACAGAGGCATGACACTGTTTCTGATGTCTCAGCACGGCAGGGACCCATGTGCTGAACCTGCTGAAGTCCACCAGGATTATTTCTTTGGTGCATCCCATTACTTTCATGTTAGTATAATGCAGTGATGAATCATCTCTGTTGTTTTCTATGGAGCTCCTTTTGATCCAGAGGAGAAAACTGCTGATGATATCATTATCCTGCCTGAGAAAAACATCTCCTGAATCATACTGCCACTGCAGGTTTATTTTGCAAAGTTGAACATTGAAATATGGGGAGGGGAGGGAGGGGGTTTGCTACCAGCTGTATTACTGGAGTTTTGCACGTCCAATCCCCTCTTGAACACCTCCAGGGATGGTGACTCCACCACCTCCCTGGGCAGCACATTCCAACTCTCTCTGTGAATAACTTTCTCCTCACCTCCAGCCTAAACTTTCCCTGGCATACATGCTGGTAAACAAATGAAGCCCTTCCATTTGAACATTTGGTACCATTCATAGTGTGAAATAGGTCTGCACAGATGACAAAGGGAGCTGGAAGTCCCTGCTAGAAGCAAATGTCACTCCATAATGGAGTTTTACTCCATTATAGTCCAAATGAATCATCCTGCTCTGGTTTATATCAAAACATTACCTGAACATCCACAGGATTATTTCCAACTCAAACCAGTGTGAATCACAGGGGAATTTGGTTGTAGAACTTAAGGAGCATGGAAGAATCTAAAGAGGATGGAAGCTTCCCTCTTGTAAGCTCAGGTAGTTCCTCAGCAGTGCTAATGGCATACCACTTCAGATGACTTCCCTGCTCCAAAGCAAGGGAAGCCCATCCTCCCTTGTGGCTGTGAGACTGCCCTCATCATCATGACATCATAGCAGAGAGGATGGTCACTGTGCATGTGCTGTACCGGTGCCCTGCATGAGAGGCCAGTCCTAGAAGACATCATGAGCTGGCCCTGCAAAAAGGTGTGTAAAGGAGGACCCTGCTCAAGATGCTGTGCACAGCTGCTGCAAAACACTTTTTGCCCTGGGAGATGCCAGAGCTCCACAACAGGATGCTGACTACTTCAGATATCATAGAATTGCAGCATGGTTTGGATTGGAAGGGACCTTAAAGATCATCTAGTTCCAGCCCCCTTGCCACAGGCAGGGACACCTTCCACAGGAGCAGGTTGCTCAAATTCCTGTCTAACCCTGGCCTTGAACACTCCCAGGGATGGGGCGTCCACAACTGCTCTGGGTAACCTCACCACCCTCACAGTGAAGAATTTCTTCCTTATAGCTAATCTAAGAGTAGATTATAACTGAATTGGTGCTATATTATATCTGGATCCACCTCATCCCAGCTGAAAGGATCCCTTCTCCAGCACCAGAGATGCTGTATACATCACAAAGACCATGACCTCTCCACTTAGAGAGGAAGTTAGTTCTATGAGGGTGGAGGGCATTTGGTTTGGCAGCACTGAAATACAAATTTGAGCACTGCTCATCTTGTGCTGAGTCTTTTTTTTTTTCCCCCTCCAAATTTTCCACTCTATTTTTTTGTCCATGCAATTTAAAACTGTGATTTAGCAGCTTAGGATTGCCTCCCACACTGCAACTACTCCACTCACCAATCCCTGCTCTCCCACAGAGAAATGATTTTCCTTGTGTGAAGAATATAGGAGAGAGAAGGTGACACTGAAATCCTCCTTGTCTGGAGAAAAGATGGCAGTGCTGATGGGGAGCAAACATGAAACAGAAACAGCAAGGAAAGGAATACAAGGGAGGAAACGACAACAAAACCCAAAGAAAGAAACAACCCCTTCAAAAAACTCAAACAACCAACCCACCCCTTCAAAAAAGCCAAACAGCCCCTTGAAACAACCCAAACAACCAACCCATCCCTTGAAAAAAGCCAAACAAACATCCAACCCCTTCAAAAAACCCAAACAACCAACCCACCCCTTCAAAAAAGCCAAACAAACATCCAACCCCTTCAAAAAACCCAAACAACCCCTTGAAACAACCCAAACAACCAACCCACCCCTTCAAATAAGCCAAACAGCCCCTTGAAACAACCCAAACAACCAACCCACCTCTTGAAAAAAGCCAAACAACCCCTTGAAACAACCCAAACAACCAACCCACCCCTTCAAAAACGCCAAACAACCCCTTGAAACAACACAAACAACCAACCCACCCCTTCAAAAACGCCAAACAACCCCTTGAAACAACACAAACAACCAACCCACCCCTTCAAAAACGCCAAACAACCCCTTGAAACAACACAAACAACCAACCCACCCCTTCAAAAACCCAAACAAACATCCAACCCCTTGAAACAACCCAAACAACCAACCTACCCCTTCAAAAACCCAAACAAATATCCAACCCCTTGAAACAACCCAAACAACCAACCCACCCCTTCAAAAAAGCCAAACAAACATCCAACCCCTTCAAAAAAGCCAAACAAACATCCAACCCCTTCAAAAAAGCCAAACAAACATCCAACCCCTTCAAAAAAGCCAACCAACCAACCCCTTCAAAAAACCTGGACAACCAACCCCTTCAGAAAAACCAACCAACCAACCCCCCCAACCTTCAAAAATGCCAAACAAAGCAAAACACAAACAAATAAACAACACACCCCCCCCCAAACAAAACTGCAAACCAAGCAACCAAAACACACACATACACAATAACCACCCCTGGGCCTAAGGCAGTCCTAAAGAGCAGACAGCTCAAACCATGGTGAGCAGAAGGGATCATGGTTTCACAGGTTACACTCTGGTCACTCACAACTCAGCAGAGCTGTCACTTCTGGCCTCAACTCTCTTTCCCACAAAGTGTCAGCCTGGCCAAACTCAGGTTTTCACTTCAGGTCAGGTGGGCTAAGAGAAAGAGCCCCCAGGTTACCATCCATCAGTTGAGCCTTGCTGCTGGATTGCCACTTTGAACCCTGCAATCACAGCCACCAGACAGCTGTGCCCTGCCTGCTCTGCACGGGCTTGTGTAACAGCTAGAGCTGACTGAATTGCTGGCAACAGGGCTTTTTGGATGGTTAAGTATTGCTTGAGTGGTTTAACTGGAAAACCTGCTTCTGTCAGAGGTTAGTCAGTTCTACCACAGTGGACACAAGTTACCTTTGGCAATGAAATACTGCACGAGCCTGCACAGCATCCAGCTCAAGGCACTTCCCTTGGGTACAAGTGTCTCTTGGTTATTCGACCTATGATCCATCTCTGGTCAACAGAGAGCTGGTTAACATCACCAAGAGTTCAGAGCACAACCTTTCTCATCTTAAAAGAGGCATCTGAAAGAGATTTTTTTGGGTCTGTGTGTGTTTCTCCCCGTTGGCAATAAAGGGAGCTGAGAGGACTGGCCCAGCTGCCAGATGAATCACGCCTGATCTGTCTTTTTGATGTGGTTGTGCACAGCCTGCATGAGACCTGTTCCACACACAGCTGAGGATCCAAGACACTCACTGAGCAAATCTGTGATACCAGCAGCAACCACAACACAGCCTGATCCCAAACCACAGAGCTGTGACACACACAGTCTGCATGCCAGAGAGCTGTGAGCAGCAGCAAGTGACTTGTATTGGGGGGCTTTGCTGAATTCACATCAAAGGTGGGGGGAAATAGGCTTGAAAGTTTCTTTCTATCAGTTCAAGGCCTTGTTAAATATTTTCAGCTCAACAGAACTTCAATGCAGATGGGAAAATGGTCCTGACAATCCCTTTCCCCTGGAACACCAACACCCTGCAGTCGAAAGAAAGAGAGAAAGAGTTCTCAGCTAAAATCCCAACCTATTTGGATGTGACAGTAAGTGCAATTTAAAAGTCATTATCCACCGAGCTGTGCTTCTCCCACCACTATTTCCAACAAACATTTTATATCAAAGGCTGGTAGCTGATCATAATGCTTTGATCTGTGTTCAAATTGCCATCCTGAATTTAATACCACATTGTCAGCTCAGGCGAAGCAAGAGCGATTTCTCTAGTTCAAATCTTTAACAGCCTCCCTGTCTGATGGCCGTCTGCAGACAGAGGAACAGGGCAGCACTCATGCAGGAGTCTCTTCTTGGATCCATGCTCTGTGACAGACATTGCTCTCACAGACTGGCTTAGGTTAGAAGGGACCTTAGGCATCATCTACTCCAACATTTTGGTTGCACTAAGTGGCTAACCAAAGCCTGACAAAATCAACACTCGCTGCCCACTCAGTGTGGTCCATCACTGCCCGAGCTGTGAGTGCATCTTTGGGGTGAAGCTTGAGCTGGTTGCAACTAGCTCCAACACAACACAGGAAAAAGTGCACTTTGGCCACACCAACCCCATGCAGTGCTGCAGGCTGGGGTCAGAGTGGCTGAAGAGCAGCCAGGCAGAAAGGGACCTGGGGGTGCTGGTTGATAGTAGGCTGAACATGAGCCAGCAGGGTGCCCAGATGGCTAAGAAGGCCAATGGCATCCTGGCCTGCATCAAGAACAGTGTGGCCAGCAGGAGCAGGGAAGTCATTGTGCCCCTGTGCTCAGCACTGGTTAGGCCACACCTTGAGTCCTGTGTCCAGTTCTGGGCCCCTCAATTTAAGAAGGACATCAAAACACTTGAATGTGTCCAGAGAAGGGCAACAAGGCTGCGGAGAGGCCTTGAACACAAGCCCTATGAGGAGAGGCTGAGGGAGCTGGAGTTGCTTAGCCTGGAGAAGAGGAGGCTCAGGGGAAACCTTATTGATGTCCACAACTACCTGAAGGGAGGTTGTAGCCAGGAGGGGGTTGGTCTCTTCTCCCAGGCAAGCAGCACCAGAACAAGAGGACACAGTCTCAAGCTGCACCAGGGGAAGTTTAGGCTTGAGGCAAGGAGAAAATTCTTCAGAGAGAGAGTTTCTGGCCACTAGAATGTGCTGCCCAGGGAGGTGGTGGAGTCACCATCCCTGGAGGTGTTCAAGAGGGGACTGGAGGTGGCACTTGGTGCCATGGTTTAGTTAGTCATGGGATGTTGGGTGAAGTGTTGGACTTGATGATCTCCAAGGTCTTTTCCAACCTTATTGGTTCTATGATTCTATGAAAGTGCAGACTCTTAACATCTTGTTCTGCTGTATAAAAATCCACTGTGTAGCTATTTGTTATCTCTCCCTGTGAATGGGAACAGTGTAGGGAAACAGAGACCATGCACAGAGATTTGTGCTGCTGCTTAGTCCTTTGAACAGCTGTGGCTGGGACACCAGCTAGCCTGGCTCTGAAGCCATGGCAAGAGCATGGATGTTCCCTGTAGACTGCAAGGGAAGGGTGGATCAAGATTCCTCTTGCAGGAATATTCACACAGGTTTACACTCACCTTCCTCACAGAGGTCCAAGAGTCAGTCCCGAGAAAAGCACACAGAAATCAGGGAAATGAGGAAGGCTAAGGACTGAGATTTTCTTGATACTTAGTTATTAAGAGGCAAGTGAAGTTTAAGAAGTGGAAGGCTTCCTGCCTCCTCTCTGGTTCACACAGGAGACAAATTGACACAGCACCCATTTAGCTGTCTGGAGCAAGTACTAAAACGTCAGAGTGGAACATAAATTATTCTGGTGAGCCTCTAAAAGGAATCAAGGTTAAAGGAGAGAAAATAAGGCATTTAACTGCAAAAGCACCAAGTGAAAACTGCAAAATGCTGAAAGCAAATTGCAGAGAGGTAAAGGAGCCAGACATGCTTCTGCACTCCTCTCTCCCATCAGAAATGGCTCTGTGACAGTAGGATACTCTCTATAAACATTCCTTTCCAAGCTTGCCTTGTCACACTCTTGACTCCTTCACATCCAGGAGCTGTTTATTGGCCCCATGAAATCCCAGAGCAAAGCAGGATGGATTCCAGGGTCAGCCTGGTTTCATCCCAAAATGCTACTACAGCTTTGCTTCCTCCTGATCCTCTGCCTATACCTTCTGGGAGACAGTCACCTGATGTAAGAAGCTAGGAATGCGAAGCTGAGAGAAGATCTATCCTGAATAGAGTAGATCCACAGCATGAAAGCTTTGAGAAGCCACTTGTGTACTACCACTGAGTGTGAAATCCTTGCAGGATTTGCAGGGTTGAACACACTGCTCAAGGGGCCACCAGCTGCATTGGACTGGTGGGGTCTGGAGTCTTCTCTTCTTTCCCCATTTACTTGTGGGCACGGAAGCCAAGGTTTTGCAATCTAGTGCAAGCAGGCTGTAGTCTTCCTTGTCCTGACCCATTCCATATCTTCCCTTTTAGCCTGTTCAAAAACACAGCTGCAAGGCTTCCTTAGGGATAATCCTATTTGGTATCTCCTCAAAACACCTTTAAAAAGCTTTTGAAAGGACCTGTGGGTCCAGATCACTAAGAAAGAGAAAAAATCCACAGCTCCCAGGGGCAGTTATCCTTTAGGCAGACCAGATAGCTTCATGAGCAGCTCATGGGAAATCTGCTGTGCAGTATAGAAACTGCAGCTGGTTCTGGGGAGGGACATTCTGTCTCTCCTCTAGCTCAGTGTGTGATCCCTGATCTACTTCCAGCATGTTTGCAACGACTCTGCTGACCGTCCATGCTCCAGGGCCCCTGAACCCTGGCATCTCCCACTGCATTTGCAAGCCCTCCTCTCAACCTTAGACCCTCTGCAGGTCAAGCTGGCTCCAGCTTTTCTCCTTTCTAGTGAACTATTTCCTTCTTCACGTCCTCTAAGGCCTCCTGAGGAGCTCTCCAAGGAGTTTGCAATGTCAAAACACCCTCGTAAATCAGTTATCTGCAGCTTTCCCAAGAATGAGCACACAGGCGCCACCATGTCCCTCTGAGCAATTTCCCACCGCTCTCTTTCAGAAACACCAAGCTGCTCAGCAGACTCTCAGCCTCCCAAAAACTCCTTCAGCTCTTTCTCGTTGCAGTGCAGGGCACAGGAGTAGGTGTTTGCAAACAAGCCCAGCCAAACGCTGGGCCCCACGCTCCTCCCCCCCACCCCATCCTGATTCAAAACAGGCATTAACAGGGAATTTGACAAGCTCTGCAACGTATTCTCTCATCCTTGCAGTAGCTTTCACCCACATCTTGTCTGATCAGCAGCCAGCTTCCCCACTAAAAATGTCAAACCATCTCAGAAAAGGATGCTCAGAAATACCTCCTTGCCTTACACACTCTGAAGTTGTCCACAGCTCTTTTCAGCAAGTTGTTGGCTTGGGGTATTTTTTTTCAGAGGGTTCCAGCATCAGCTCAGTTTGCCTTATAAAGACAAACAACCAGTTCAGTAGTCAGCAGCAATGAAGCAACATTTTTAAACTCATCTTCCCCGTCTCCAGGGCCTGATGGCTGTTGGTAGCAAAGTGATACCTCACACCTCCGCAGCTGAAAGCAGCAGCAGTTTCCATCTCCTGCCAGGCTATTGCTTTCTCACCCATTGTACTGCTCCAGCAGCAGCGCTGCTGAGAAGCTCCATGCCAAAACAAATGCCACAGAGAACTGTAGCTCTCCTTCCCTGGACTTTTCAGCACAGAATGCCTTCAATGAAAAGATGGTGTCAGGAGAGGCAGGGAGGCTGAAAAGAAGTCCATCTCCAGCCCTGTAATTGCAACGAGTCTTTCATAACACTGAGGGAAGCTGATTGGCTCTGGAGATGGGAAGAAGGAAAGGGGGACCATATGTCTCACCTCCAAGGCTGCCAGCACATTTCTGACTCTTTAGCAAACCCAGTTCTTATCCAAGAAGCATTCTGTTGTCACACATCTGAGCAAGACCTAGAGGGCACATCCTTGTGCTGACAGTCCTTAGCTGGGTGTGAGATCCATGCTGATTTCACAGACAACAATACAATGTCCTTGAGATGCACAGTCAAAAGGGATCTGTGGCTTGGAGGTGCCCTGATAGCTGAGTAAGCCACTGAAAAACCCAAATTCTGCAGCCTGGAGGTAGTGCTCTCAAATGTAGCTCTCAGAAACCTCAGCAGTGCTGTGTTCATCCTTCCATTCTCTAGATACATTTCAAATGTTATCACAATGCCAGTACAAGAGGATGCCTGATGAGGAATATGTGTCCAGATCACAGAATCACCAAGGTTGGAATAGAGACCTCAGAGATCATCAAGTCCAACCTGCCACCACAAACCTCATGACTAAACCATGGCAGCAAGTGCCACATCCAATCCCCTCTTGAACACCTCCAGGGATGGTGACCCCACCACCTCCCTGGGCAGCACATTCCAATGGCTAATGACTCTCCCAATGAAGAACTTTCTCCTCACCTCCAGCCTAAACTTCCCCTGGTGCAGCTTGAGACTGTGTCCTCTTGTTCTGATGCTGGTTGCTTGAGAGATGAGACCAACTCCCTGCTGTCTACGACCTCCCTTCAGGTAGTTGTAGACAGCACTAAGGGTCTCCCCTGAGCCTCCTCTTCTCCAGGCTAAGCAATCCCAGCTTCCTCAGCCTCTCCTCGTAGGGCTTGTGCTCAAGGCCTCTCCCCAGCCTCGTTGCCCTTCTCTGGACATATTCAAGAGTCTCAATGTCCTTCTTAAACTGAGTGGCCCAGAACTGGACACTGTATTTGCATCCTGGAAGAATGGGATGTCAGAAAATGGCTGGTCTACCACCCAGGTCTCCAATGTCTCCAAATGCCAAGTGTCCTGGAGAAAAGCAGAAATTCACTCACCTGTAATGATAAAAGCTCTCCCCAGAATTCCATCCCTGGTGTGTGGGGGGAACTCAAGTCATTCATCTGCATAGGAGAGACTCTTAAAGCCTTTGATGAGATAATTCCACCCCAGAATCCCTGTGGTGAAGCAGGAATTGGTGCATCTGCCATGGCTTCACAGAAGAATGCCTCCATGGCTATCTGTGCAACCCATACCCAAACCACTCAGGGCAGCAGCTTTGCTTGTCCTTGGGTGAGCTCCACAGCTTGGTGCCAACACCTGCCCTGTTGCCCCTCTGCCTCCACTGTTCATGCACAATGTCCAGGACTCTGAGCAGCCTCTTGGCATCCTGTCTGTATTGCTGAAACTATTGGAGCCCACAGGAAACCCCAAGGATTTTGCCTTTAGCAGACCACAAAAATGTGCCTTCCTGAAGCCATTTCCATCTTGATGATCATATCAGGTAATAAAATTCCTCCTTCTTCCACCCCCAACTGCCTCTGCTTTCCCTTCTGCTCTGTCCACTACATTGCACAAACCTGCTTCAGCAACAGGTCCAGAGCTACTTCTTGTGGTCAGTGCACAAAGCCTAAGCAAAATCCTTGAGGGGAAACCAAGCATCTCTGCACCTTATCCTTTTGTTATCCCCAGTGCGAAGCCAGCAGCCACAGGTGAGAAAGTAAAGAAACAAATCTCCTTGGTCAAACAACCTTTCACACACCTGCTGAGCTAAGAAGTGTGTGTAAGTCCCATTGCCTGGGCTGTAAGCTGAGGCTTTGCATGTCCTGGTAGTACAGGTTTTAAGCTTCCCACAAAGCCTAGATTGGCCTTTAGATACTGTAAAGGGGTCCCTGGACTAGGGTGACCCTCTGTTAGGAGAGCTTGCACTTCACAGACAAGTATCATCTAATATTAGCCCTGGGAACCACAGAACTGTCATGAATGAAGTTCAGAGGCAGAGAAAAGTTCTAAGCAGAAGCAGGATCTTTTATTAAACTAGCTAATGCATCTAGAGAAAGTAGACAAGCTGTTGGGTACACAGGCTGCTTATTCCTCAAGCAGATGCCTTCAACCTGCTATTCAGCCTCCCAAACTCAACAGGATTCTGAGCAATGGCACAGATTGTACCCAGTGGCTAAATCTGGCAGAAGAAAAGAAAAAGCAAGGCTTCCTTGTTTTCCCAAGTTCATATGAAATTCAGGATGCTTGCCAGGGAAGGGAGTATGCGTGTCTGTGAGTGTGATGTGTTGGAGTGACAAGGAGAAAGCAAAATGTTTCGTGTTTATTTTTATCTGGGGTCAGTGTTGACTCAGAAGGAAGTAAATAGAAACTCAGGCAAACAAACAAAAAAACTTATCAGGGTTTCTGGTGGCCTGGAATTGCCAGGATCTGTAGGTGCTGAGGGAAGCTGGCATGCTCGTTGGCTTCATCAGTCATCCAGAGGTTGTGAGGGCCCAGTGGCCTTGGCCCCTTATCTGCAAACCAGCATGAGGCTGGGAAACTCATAGAATAGAATAGAATAGAATAGAATAGAATAGAATAGAATAGAATAGAATAGAATAGAATAGAATAGAATAGAATAGAATAGACCAGACCAGGTTGGAAGAGACCTTCAAGATCATTGTGTCCAACCCATCATCCAATCCAACCCACCTAAACAACTAACCCATGGCACCAAGCACCCCATCAAGTCTCCTCCTGAACACCTCCAATGATGGTGACTCCACCACCTCCCCAGGCAGCCCATTCCAATGGGCAATCACTCTCTCTGTATAGAACTTCTTCCTAACATCCAGCCTAAACCTCCCCTGGAACAACCTGAGACTGTGTCCTCTTGTTCTGGTACTGGCTGCCTGGGAGAAGAGACCAACATGCAGTACCCAGGGTTTGAAGTTGAAACCCCAGGGAAGGTTTATTGAAACCTACATGAACTATTCCAGCCTTAGACAGGAGCCATTCCTAGGCTGAACTCTGGTTCACTGTAAAGTCTCCAACAGGTCCCCTAGGTCCCTTTCCACATAGCTATTTGTCAGCCAGGTAGTTTCTAGCCTGTGCTGTGCTCTTGAATTATGTTTTCCTGGGTGAAGGACCTTACAATTGTCTTTGGTGAACTTCTCAAGGCTTCTGTTAGCCCATTCCTTCAATTAATCACTTCATCTGCAATGAGGCTGAATCATGCTTATCACTGCCTGGGTCAGACCTCCCAGTTCCACTTCCATTCACAAGGATTCATCTTAATTAGATAGAGAGTGATAGGGGTTAGGCTCCAGTGAAGGGAACACATTTCTAGATGGCAGTAAGTGATATCTGCATTTAAAACACTGCATTTGTACTTCTTCTCACCAGCTTATTGCTTCAGGTGACTTGGCTCCAGTGAAGCCAACCTCAAGAACTGTGCTCATAAAATAACACCTGCACTGGCACGGAACAGGAGGTGTTTTCTACTAGTCAGGATTGTGTTTGGGAAGGAAATTAATGATTCTCTGTTATGGCACCTATGAAGAAAAAGAAAAAAAAAAAAGGCAGGAAAAGACCAAAATAAATGTTCCATTTAGGCCTCAATTTAAGAAGGACATTGAGACACTTGAAGGTGTCCAGAGAAGGGCAACGAGGTTGGGGAGAGATAGGGAGCACAGCCCTACGAGGAGAGGCTGAGGGAGCTGGGGTTGCTTAGCCTGGAGAAGAGGAGGCTCAGGGGAGACCTTATTGCTCTCTACAACTACCTGAAGGGAGGTTGTAGCCAGGTGGGGGTTGGTCTCTTCTCCCAGGCAGCCAGCACCAGAACAAGAAGACACAGTCTCAAGCTGTGCCAGGGGAAGTTTAGGCTGCAGGTGAGGAGAAAGTTCTTCCCTGAGAGAGTTGTTAGCCATTGGAATGTGCTGCCCAGGGAGGTGGTGGAGTCCCCATCCCTGGAGGTGTTCAAGAGGGGATTGGATGTGGCACTTGGTGTCATGGTCTAGTGGACATGAGGTGTTGGGTGCCAGGTTGGATTTGATGATCTTTGAGGTCCTTTCCAGCCTTGTTGATTCTATGATTCTATGAGAGTATTAAAAAGAAATCTCCTTTTAGGTATAATCATATTGCTCATTTCATTTTAGCTACTATGAATTGTCATTACCAACTGAACAACAACAGGCTTCCTTTATCTTCCTCTTTCCTCCTGTGCATTCATACTTCTGTCAATGTCAAAGTAATTAAGCTTTACTCTTCTGCTATAACCAGCTGCTCATAAGTCCAGGAGGGGAGCAGGCCAACAAGACAGAGTGTGATTTCAAAGGTGGGTTGCTGAGGAGGGAACAAAGAAGGAACACCCAGGAGCCATTTATTCAGATGAAGTGGTATGCTGGGAGACATTCAGCCCTTGCTCACTGCAGATCTGTGTATGAAACCTGGTGAATTTTACCTTTATTGCTTAATTTTAGTGACTGTTACTTCAATTAGCACAACAATGACTGAACTGAAGACCCACAGCACTCTGGATCATTTCTGGCACATACTCTGAAGGATGAGAGAATCACAGAATGGTGGGAGCTGGAAGGGACCTCTGGAAATCATCTACTGCTGTCTGCAACTACCTGAAGGGAGGTTGTAGCCAGGTGAGGGTTGGTCTCTTCTCCCAGGCAACCAGCACTAGAACAAGAGGACACAGTCTCAAGCTGTGCCAGGGGAGCTTTAGGCTGGATGTTAGGAAGAAGTTCTTCATAGAAAAAGAGATTGGCCATTGGAATGGGCTGCCCAGGGAGGTGGTGGAGTCACCATCACTGGAGGTGTTTAGGAAGAGACTGGATGAGGCACTTGGTTTAATTGATTAGATGGTGTTGGATGATAGGTTGGACTGGATGATCTCAAAGGTCTTTGCCAACCTGGTTAATTCTATTCTATTCTATTCTATTCTATTCTATTCTATTCTATTCTATTCTATTCCATTCCATTCCATTCCATTCCATTCCATTCTATTCCATTCCACTCTACTCTACTCTACTCTACTCTACTCTACTCTACTCTACTCTACTCTATTCTACTCCTGCTAACACAGGTACACTTAGATCAGATTGCACAGGAGCAGGCAAAGCCTGTCTGAAAGCCTTCTCCTCCCATCTAAATTAAGCACCTAAGCCCTCCTGGGTTTTGTTTCCTTTTTGTTTTTTCAGTGATCCACCCCTTGAAATGAGGATGATCTTATTAGGCAAAGCAGAAGAATTTTCTCTGGAAGCAGCTGACTAATGTTTTGTCATCCTCCTACATGTTCTCTTGACTTTCCCTTTAAGCAGCTAATGGTAAAATTATTCTATGTGTTATTTTTTTCTCATCCCAGCAAACTGTTTCCCAAATGAACTACTTCCCCAACAAATCCCCATGTGTTCAGTCATGTCTGCTAATATTAATTGCAGACTGGACTGTTTGCTGAGGAGAACAGCACTTACACTTTCAACTGGAGACTCTTACAGCCTGCCTACAACACTCTCTTCATAATCCACATGCATTCAGTCTTTCAACTCTTCATGTTTGTGAGCTGGAATGATTGAACTTCTCTGCAGACATCCCTTCCAGGATAGACACAATCCAGCAACCTACTGAAGTTGTCAATTGGCTCCTGTTGTGTTGGGTCTCTGGGGATGTTGCAGGCAAAAGCTGTCAAAGTGAGCAGTTTCTGTCTTCCCACAGTGCCAGGAACCACAAGGCATTTGTGAGAGCACACGTTTGCCTTCCATGCTTTCCCCCAGCTGCATTATGTGAGATGACTACTTCGTATTTTGGATACTTGAACATGTCCAGGGAATGGCAATGACTCTGGGCAGAGGGCTCAAACACAAGCCTCATGAGGAGAGGATGAGGGAGCTGGGGTTGCTTAGCCTGGAGAAGAGGAGGCTCAGGGGAGAGCTTAGTGCTCTCTACAACTACCTGAAGGGAGGTTGTAGCCAGGTGGGGGTTGGTCTCTTCTCCCAGGCAACCAGCACCAGAATAAGAGGACACAGTCTCAAGCTGTGCCAGGGGAAGTTTAGGCTGGAGGTGAGGAGAAAGTTCTTCCCAGCAAGAGAGATTGGCCATTGGAATGTGCTGCCCAGGGAGGTGGTGGAGTCACCAT
Source organism: Melanerpes formicivorus (assembly GCF_026170545.1). NCBI lineage: Eukaryota > Metazoa > Chordata > Aves > Piciformes > Picidae > Melanerpes > Melanerpes formicivorus. The sequence goes on from NW_027142365.1 coordinate 4,418,977, forward strand.
CACTGGAGGTGTTCAGAAAAGGATTGGATGTGGTACCTAAAACCACGGTTTAGTTCTCATGGGGTGTTAGGTATTAGGTAATAGGTTGGACTTGATGATCTCTGAGGTCTTTTCCAACCTTACTGATTCCATGATTCCGCAATTCTATGATATTTGGGGCACTCAGCTCCCCCTCTGGAGGTTTTTGCACTTTGGTAGTGGTTAAAAATGTAGCAAATGTTGCAGCCCTTATCCACACAGCTCAGCTGCTGTCAAGGCCATGACGTTTCAGTGGCTTTTGCCACAGGACAGCTGGGTTGTAGGATTTTATTCAGGTATTTACATGGAACTCATACTGCAATTTCCTAATGCTAACTATGAATCCCTCTTTTACATTTTCAGATAGCTAATTGTTGAATTGGAGCTTAGGAACTCCGAGGGGACAAGTCCAAAGGAGGCTTTTGTCACATCCTCACAGGAACTCCTGAGGCTGAGCCTGTGCAGTCCCAGTGGAGGCTTAGGGGAAAAAAAGGATGGTTAAAAGCTGGATTTGATTGTGTGGGGAGAGGGACTGAAGGTCATGTCTTTCTCTGGTGTATGCAATGCCCCCGGGTGATGGCAAGGCAGACAGAGTGACTGTAATTTCTAGAATGGATGGCTAATGGTTTGATAAAAAGCTGACTGATTAGAGGCACTTCTCAGCTAATGACCATCAATTAATGCTAATCTCCAATCAGTGGCAAAGAAAATAATGGATTCCTGCTGGCTACACTGCGCTGTCGACACTGATCAAATGACTTTGTTCTCTGCACTGCTGAATAAAGCTGAGAGTGGAGAGTATCAGAGCATAATTCAGAGAGAAGGCTGCTGGACCTGGAGCATCCTGTTTGTGTTTACTATGAGACACTGTGTTCCTGGCCCCACTGCTTGCTCACTCTCTGGCAATTAGGACCCAACACTTCAGTCCTCCCACACCACTGCACGGCTGGGCCTGGCTGCTGGGCAGGGCACTCAGCAGCTCCGGGGATGCCCCTCACCATCTCCAAGTGAGCCAGCTGATCTAGTTAGAGCTGTCCCTGCTGACTGCAGAGGGGTTGGACAAGATGACCTTGGAAGGTCCTTTCAACTTGCTGCATTCTGTGATTCTGTGATGGAGTGAAACAACTCAGAGGAGCTGAGATGTCACACACTGAGGTGCTTCTGAATTTAATAACTCTAGTAGTGTGGAAATGTGCTTTGCAAGGCCATTTGCTCTTAAGGTCTCCTTGTGGATTACACATCCTCCTGACAGACAGAGAAAAGGATGTGGTAAAGCTTTACATTTCTTGGTCATCACCAAACAAATGCAGATAACCAGAGTAGCTCCTCTGAAGAGATTAGCACCGTACTTCCCTCCCTCTATTCCAGCCTGCTAATTATTAGCACTTTTCTCCCTGTCAGCTTGCAAAACTATTCATTACACGGGACATGGCTTTTGTTACAGAGTGTTGGTACATGAATGCAGTCCAGAGCAGTGTAGGAAAAGAGCTGGCAGGATCATGCTCTCCTCCCACACTCCCACAGTTACTGTGGGTCAGATAAGAAATAAGAGGCAGTTGTTGTAAACATGGTTAAATGTGAGTTGAAAAAGTAGAGAGAGAGACCTGTGGGGCTTCTGTCCAAACCGTCCAGTGCACAAAGGCTGGGATAGCTGGAGGGGGGGAAACATACTGCCAGAAGTAAATAACCTGGCAAGTAGCTGTCTCCATCTAAGTTAACTATCTTCAGACCTTCTGAAGTCAGCAGAAATCTAGCCAGTTCTGTCAGAGGGTCCTGAGGCACAGTTCAGATGTGAACCAAAATAGGCCAGATGGACTGTGAAAGTGATTGTTCTCTCTTTGGATGACAAAGGAGTCTGCAGTGATTCACTCAGCTTTGTTAGGATGGACACTTGCCCCCTATATATTTGCCTTATTTTACTGCTGTGTGTGTGATTCCTCTAGGCAGTAAGACTGCCTCGGAAGTCTGAGGTTGGCTCAGATGATCTGTACTGCAATGTGCTGCTCGGCAGGAGCAAAGTTATCAAGATCTGCTCTCGAAGCAAGATGTAGCAGACCTGGAAGGAGGAGCTGAGGCAGCAAGGAGAAACACCGAGGCAGAGCTTGGAAATAGTTTACAAGCTGGGCTGGTGCCACCTCTGTGGATTGTTGTTGGATAAACAGCCCCATTTGTTTCCTAAACACCATGTTTCCACCCTTCAAAAGCACACTGAAACATGCTCTACTGAGCACACACAGCCCAGCATCCCTCACAAAGAGAGACTTCAGGAGCTCATTACCAGGCAAAGTCTTCTGGCACCTCATTGCAGCCTGCTTGCTTTGTAATTAACTTCCATTGTGCCCAGCCCCTGATCCACCGGTGGCCGACTGCTTTGTGCAAAGAGCACTGCTCACTGCGATGCTACCAACCACTCCACAATCAAATCACACACCATGAGAAGCTGCAGACACTGGTGAGGTTCATCATTCATCAGGAATAATAACCCCCCAAAAAAGGGCTGCTCTGCATGGCTAACCACACCTTGGGACCAGAAGGACAGGATTCATTTTCAAAGGAGCCTCTTTCAGTGGACAGGCTGAGATGGCATAGCTTCTGCTTCCTCCTGAAAGGAGCACTGAGATTTACTGACTGAGGAAGCTGGAGCCTCTCCATCGCTGGAGGTTTTCAAGCAGGTGTTAGACAACCAGAATAATGACAGCAATTCATTTCATGCAAGAAAGATTTAAAGCTTGGCTCATTTCTGCAAAGCTATCTTCATGCAAAAACCTGGAGGCAAAAGAAATGTAGTGGCAATGCCTCCTGTGCAGGATTATGCCAAGGTACCACAGAGGGATGCTCCTGGCCAGGAGTCACTGATTTCTGTTTAGACTTTCAGAAAGAGCTGGTCACCAGCAGCAACATAAACTAACTCTTTCCAGATCATTCTTGCAGGGAATTACAGCACTATAGGCTGAGGTGTCCTGTCCTCCCCCCTACATGCTCCTGTAAATGCGGATGGAAAGTTGGGTTTCATTTCCAGCAGTGTGTTAGTGCTTTAGAACATGGAGAAAAATGTTCTGGGCTTTGGTTTCCTCACTGGTGAAACTGGAGATAAGGGCACTGCTGTTCACTACCTAATCCTCTGCTAGGGAGCAGTAAGAGTAGGGCATCCCAGCAAGAGCTTCAAGGAGGATTCAAAGCTAGTTGAAGACTGCAGTAGTTTGTAGCACCTCCACTTTGGTACGGCCTATAAAGCTTCCTAAGGAAGAGTGAGGAGGTGACAAGCCCATAGGGATGTTTTGCCAGGCCTGAAGGCTCCTCCATGTGCAGCAGCTGTATCACAGCAGGATCTTGCCCTCCAGGGCTGCTGTCCTGCACAAGCTGATCAGACAAGTTGGTACTGAACCAGCTCCCATTGCAAGGATGGCACAGTCACAAACAGGTTCAGCTCAGGCTAGGCTGAATCCAGGAGTTTGTCCCTGGTTCAGGTAGGAAGAAAAATGTCTGTATTGCTGGATCTGGAGACTGAACAGAGTCTTACCCAAGAAGGATGCCTCAAAACATCCTGGTACCATGCTGGGCACAGAACTCTGCATGGGATTGGCACTTGGCAGGGCAGACACTTGTGGAAATGGAGGCTACACTTGAAGCACAGCACAGACACCCACACAAATCACCATGGCAGAAGAGCTCTGATCTCAGCAGAATTAGGGAAACAGAAGATCAGAGTGTATCTCCTGTCTCAATATATGCTCCAAGATCAATGGGGAGAGCCCAGCTACACTCCAGCAGAAGCCAGATCTCATTGAATGCAACAGCAGAACAACAAAGCTCTGTCTCTTCAAAGGTTTCTTTCATGGTGCTTATCCTGTTAGTAAGCACCATCCATTGCCTTCAACAAAGGGAGCCATCCACAGATTTGCTAACAGCACTTTGCTCTCCAGGGATATAGTCCCTGTTTAGAATCACAGAATGCATTGGGTTGGAAGGGACTTCTAGATGTCAGCTAGCCCAACCACCCTGCAGTAAGCAGGAACATCCCCAACTGGATCAGGTTGCTCAGAGTCCCATCAAGCCTGACCTTGAATGTCTCCAGGCTTCCACCACCTTCAGAGTAAAGTGCTTCGTTCTAATCACGGTAGTTCACCTACACAGGCAGGGAGAGGACTTCCCCCACTGCACAGAAGCAGCCCTGGAGAAACAACATGGGATTTGGCTTCCAACAAAGCTGTTGTGCTTGTGCTGAATGTCCTCACGTTTTCAAGCCTGCAGCACAAACCACTAACTCATCATCCACACGGCCAGAGAGAACCCACAGGTTTGTCTGTAGAGGAAGGATGAGGCCAGGAGAGTAAGAGCACTGCACAGCAGCTGTTGCCTTAGGCACTTGGAAGGCTGTCCTGTTAAGCAGCAGGACTGTGCTGCTTTACTCCAGCTTTTGAGGTGCTTCTCTGCTCTGGCACTGATGTGCTGTTCAACCCTGGCCATGCCACTCACACCCCAGTAGGTTTTCTAAGTTATTTGAGGGTGATTGCTCTTTTGGGAAAGAAAGTTGCAACCAGGGTGAAGGGAATGGGATTCAGGGGATGAAAGAGTGGCTGGTATGGGGCTAGTTCCAAGGTTCTTGTAGCATCCTAGTTGCCTACTCATCACATAGATGACCTGGAGATGTTTCATTTCTCCCATAATGCTGACAGCACTTGGGAAAGAGAGAGAAGAGCAAGGAGCAGTTTCTAATCTGGGGGTATCACAGCCATAATCCCTCAGGAAGGTTGCAGTCACCAACCTTGTCTGCATCTCTCCCCAGGAAAACAATACCAAACAACAACTGAGCCACCACAAACAAGAAGCCCATTGCTTGTAGGACAGACTGGAGGGTGGGTTGCTGTGATCTGGCTGGTCTTGAAATCAGTGCCAGGCCCATTCATGCTTAAACCAGTTTTTCACTTCAGGCCTTTCTCAGATGAGCATGGTGGATGTGGGATTGACCACAGACACTGCTTTCACAGCAGCAGGATGGAAAACCGTGGGCTTGAACTGCACAATGAAGCTGCAGGAGGTGTGGGCCAAAAAAGGGAAAAGCTTTCCTTCCTAATCAGATGCTTAAAAGCAATTAAAGAAAAAGCAGGAGGGGTGGAATAGCATGGGAAATTACTTGTCACTGAAACACTTCATTCTCCTTTATCACATTTGCCTTACTGTGAGAGTTGTTTCCTAAACTAATAGAAACATCTCTAGTGCAGCAAGGCAGCCAGGGGCTCTCTCAGCCTCAGCCAGCCCCTATCCTGTTTGCAGATCTCAGGAACAATCACAGACTCACCTGAACAAATAACTGGGCTTCCTGCTCCCTTATCTATCCATGTCACATTGCCCAGCTCCCCTGCATTCTGTGTACCCAGCACAATAAACCACCTCTTGCCCCCAAGCCTCCTGAAGTGATTAAGTCTGGCATCTGTAATAATACCTGCAGCAATATTTCCTTCTAAAGCAGAGTGAAGAGTTTATTTACCTCTTCCTCCTTTATTTTGCCACATTCCATTTTTGTTTCCCTGTGTAATTAATCAGGCACTGGACCATATGACAGCTTGGCTTAAATGTAGTTCTCACTTCTCCTCTGCAGCCTCGTCAGATACAGTTGGCTGGTGACACACAGGGTTGGATTTGTCTGGAAAAGCAACACAGAAATGACCACTTTTGGATCAGACCTTTACTCCATCAAGACTAACATCTTGTCTCCAATGGCAAGCAGCATTGGACACTTCAGAGAGCAAGAGGTGCGCTAGGTGCTGGAGGATAATGCCCCACCAAAACACACGTTGCCCAAAGGGGAAGATGTTCCTTGCATTGGTGGTCCTCTGACATGAGGGCACATGAAGGACAGACACACACATTCTTCCTGCAGCTTGGATAGCTGCTGAGCTTCCTGCTCATTCTGAGAGCCCATGGGGCAGTCCAATCTGTTTGGACCTTGACCAGCCAGGTGGAAAAAAAAATGATGTGTGCAAAGCCTGGAGGCTGCTTAAAGGCTTAGACCTCCCAAAAATGTCAGTGGGTAACATGGGAGAGATTATGTTCTGCAAAGTGCAGAACTTCAGGAACTAAAAGTTAAATCCTGAGATCATTTCAGTCCTTTGCTGCTCTCTACACCAGGGAAGGGCAGCATGGAGCTTGCTGGGGTACAATAAGCTTTAGTTATTCTTCACCTTTTCCCCATACAGGGTTTTGCACTGCAGTGTCTACAAACTTCATGAATTTCCTCTTCCCATGAAACACCAAACAAGCATACACAAGCTGGTCACTGGCACTACTGCACTGACTTGCTCCTGCTCTGTGATCCTCTCCCTAGCCCCATGCAGGTCTGTTCCTCCAGGCTAATATTCCCATAGCTGGATACGATGGACCCATGTCCTGCCTCTTGGCCACCTGATATGAGGAATCATCTCCCAGAGTAGGACAGGGATTGGACATCCCTTGCCAGCAACTGTATGCTTGTTGGACTGGCTGTCCATGTCAGGACATCATGTAGTGGTCAAAGGAGTTTGACAGCTAAAGGATTTGGGGAGTTGGGGTGCTTGACATGAAAGGAGGATGAGAAAGAGAGCTTGAGGGTGAGATTCTGATCTGGGGAGACACTGGGAAGATGTTCTTATCTAAATAATAGCAGGGAGAGGAGAGGAGAGGAGAGGAGAGGAGAGGAGAGGAGAGGAGAGGAGAGGAGAGGAGAGGAGAGGAGAGGAGAGGAGAGGAGAGGAGAGGAGAGGAGAGGAGAGGAGAGGAGAGGAGAGGAGAGGAGAGGAGAGGAGAGGAGAGGAGAGGAGAGGAGAGGAGAGGAGAGGAGAGGAGAGGAGAGGAGAGGAGAGGAGAGGAGAGGAGAGGAGAGGAGAGGAGAGGAGAGGAGAGGAGAGGAGAGGAGAGGAGAGGAGAGGAGAGGAGAGGAGAGGAGAGGAGAGGAGAGGAGAGGAGAGGAGAGGAGAGGAGAGGAGAGGAGAGGAGAGGAGAGGAGAGGAGAGGAGAGGAGAGGAGAGGAGAGGAGAGGAGAGGAGAGGAGAGGAGAGGAGAGGGGAGGGGAGGGGAGGGGAGGGGAGGGGAGGGGAGGGGAGGGGAGGGGAGGGGAGGGGAGGGGAGGGGAGGGGAGGGGAGGGGAGGGGAGGGGAGGGGAGGGGAGGGGAGGGGAGGGGAGGGGGAGGAGCCCACGACAGATTCCCACACATTTATAGACGCTACTCAAATGCAAGGGGCCCTTTTTAGATGAAAAGTGAAGGAAAATACCTTCCAAAAAATACAATAGACCAAACAATGTTTCCCGAAGTGGGAGATTTTCTAAGCTCGACCAGGTCAACAAGAGCTTTCACTGGCATCTAGTGGTGTGTGGCAGAGGTAGAGGCACTGCAGCTGGCGGCTGCAGGTTACTGAGGACACAGAGATACTCCTTGAAATGCACCTTTGCTCTCCTGATGCTTCCTGGAGCAAGTCCCAGTCAGCCTGGGAGGGAAGGAGGATGCTTGCAGCACTGCGGGATCTTTTCCTTCCCCCACAAACCAAACCAAACCAACCAACCAAAACGCCAGAAATACAAACAAAACAAAACAAAACAAAACAAAACAAAACAAAACAAAACAAAACAAAACAAAACAAAACAAAACAAAACCAACCACTCTCCACTAGAGCAAGAGAGAAATGTCCTGATCCTGACCCACTGTCTGCCAAGGCACAGAGGGCGGGCGGGGGGGAAACACCAGAGCTGCAGGGGAGAACTACAAACCCCAGAAGGCAGTGCAAGCCGCAGACCCTCGCAGCTCCCCACCGATGTACCGGTGCAGAAGAAAGGCACATCAGGGAGGAATTCCCCTCCTCTCCCTCCCCGCGCTCCCTCTAACCCCGTGGCGCTGGCTTGAACATCCTTCCCGGCGGAGCATCTTCCCTGTCCTCCATCTGCTCCTTCAACTTTGCTCTTTGGCTGTTTCGCTTCACCCTCCCTCCGGTAGCTGTCACTGCACTGGCTGACTTCAGATCAGCCCCGCTGCAGCTGCCCTGCAACTTAGCAGCCAAGTCGCAGCCACTGTTGTGGCGCCGAGACAGCCCCGGCGGAGAGCCATGCCAGCCCGGGACTGGTGGCCAGCGCAGGTAAGATGCTCTCGGCCAGCCGCCCTTCCTTTGTCCGGGTAGCACAAACAACGGATGACACAGCTCCCTGGGACCTGGCTCTGCCCTGGATTCAAACCCCGAGCCTGGGGGCTTGCGGGGCCGGAAGCAAAGGCAGGATTTGAATCAGTGGGGTCTGGATACCGAAGGGGAAAGATAAAAAAGAACAGAAAGAGGGGGGAAAAAATAGAAAATAAAAGGAAAAAAAGGAAGAAAGTAGGCAAGAATTTATTCATTTACCCTGATGTGAACCCAGGGATTTGTTGCTTTGTGCCAAAACCCAGAGGCAATTGAAGCACTGCTGCAGGAGAGATGTTTTCTGCAAGGCACTGGTGCAAGCATCCATGGGGAGGAGAGAAGCCACAGACACCACAGCCAGCCCATGCCTGCTCCACCTGCCCCTGTGCCTGCCATTCAGCAGCAGACAGACCTGACAGGAGATTCCTTGGTGGCAGGAGGCTAAATCTGCTACCTGCTCAGGTAATGACCTTCCTCTTTGCAGGCTGGGTGATGCTGAGGTGTTGCCTGCTGAATCAAAACCAATTGTGGGTGTCACAGAGCTGCTTCCCCACCTAGGTAGGGGGTCTGGAGCCCTCAAGGCTACCTTCTAACAGCAAACACTGGACCCAGATCCTGCCCCAAGTGAGTATTTTGTCTCAGGTGGTTGGGAGTTTTATTTTTGGGTCTGTTTTCCTGTGGTTACTCTGTGCCAGCACAGAGAATTCAGCTTGGATGGGATCACCTTTGTGTCCCAGTTTCAGTGGGAATCCAGATGGGTTAGCTGGAAAACACCACCAGTGGGACAAAATCTGAAGTAACTTTCTCCACTGCAACTGTCCTCTGAAATCTGAAATGGTTGTCCTCTTCATTTAGCACTCTGACCTCTGAGGAGCAAGCGGCATTGTAGCTGTGTTTGGATGTTTCTACTCCAAATCTCCTATCACTTGTCCTCTGATTCGTGGCCTCCCCCCTCCCCAGTCCCCTATACCTCCATGGCAGGCACTCCAGAGATTCATCCTTTTTAGTCACAGCCTTCCCAGCAACACAGACATCCAGGGACAGATTTCACTGACAACCCATGTCCTTGCTGGCAGCCTGCCCCACAGCTGGTGGTTTTTGGCAGCCATCAGTACTATGGAAGGTCCTTCAATCCACAGGGGAGACAGCCTAAAAAGGCAGAAGGTGCTGGTGTGCAGCATGACCAGGAGGTCCCTGTAGCCAGTAACCAGGTGATCCATGTGAAGGAAGAGCCACAGGAAAGCACTGAGTTTGGGATGCATTGTGGGCAACCATCAAGCCTCAGTGCAGAGGATTCAGATTAAAGAGGAAGGTGGTGTGGAGACCAACTGCCAGGAGGGCCAGAACCCAAAGAGGAAGCAGAGGTCCAGCAGAACCTTTCCTTTCCACTAGCCTGATGTGGGGCTGTGGAGGTTCATACCATCAAGAGGAGCTATTATGAGAGGTTTTGCAGCTGTGTTAACTGTGTCCCTGCACACATACAGGACAGTGAGTGACTGTCAGCATCTTTTCCAGATGGCACTGGATCCTCCACTACTGACCATGGGCAGTGTGGGTGTCTCAGCTTTGGGGTATAATCAGGGCTCATAGTTTGTAATAGATCTTCAATAAAGTATGGATTTAAAGGAGGGGAGGAAAAGAGATAAAAAAGGAGGTTGTTCTGTTTGTTGTTTCCCCCCCCCCCATAAACTGTCTCCAATAGAACCACTGACATTCAACCCACAGTGTAGCAGGTGAGCAAGTGACAGAGCAAGATGCATACCAAATGAATGCAGTTGTTGAAGAACCCTCAGTCACCACGTGAGAACAATGCCCACAAGGTCTGGCTTTGCCTTCAGGTCTGCAGAGTAAATTTAGCCTGGTCAAGCTGAAACCAATGGAGTGAAATCAAAGTTCTGGTAACAAAGAGACATCCAAGCTCTGATGGCTTCTCTTAGGAAATAAGTTCTGCCTCCAGCATTCAGCATGGCCTGTCTGGAGGAGAGATGGAGACAGGCTGTGTTGGGGAGAACTTGTGTGAGAGTGCATGTGTCAGGGTTTGATGGGACATGGTGAGCTGGCTGACGCCTAGCATGTCCTAGTGTGGTGGGACTGGAAGGGTCTTTGGGGACAGAGCAAACATCTGCTCCAACATCAAGTGCCCTGAGATGTTTACTTGCCTTTTGAGAACATGACAGTTCCCATGAGAACTTCTTCAAGTATCCCAGGCTGCAAGGAGCCTGGTGTCCCCACAGACAGGGAGTGAAGGAGGGAAGGAGACCAGGGTGAAAACTGCGTGAGCACTCAGTAGCACACACTTCTACACATGCTTCATCTGTTCACTTTCAGCTAGCAGGCTCCATGGGGAATGAGTATTTACTTACCACCACCACCTTAGCATCCTCTCATCCCACCCAGGGCCAAAGTGATGTAGCCAGGTAGCACCACATGGGGCTGGGCTGAACTGCTTGTAGCCAAGGCACACTTGGAGCTGCTGCTTCCATCTCCTGACCCAAAGCTTCCACTAGACCAGGTTGCTCAAGACTCCATCCAACCTGGCCTTGGACACCTCCAGGGATGTGGCATCCACAACCTCCCTGGGCAACCTGTTCCAGTGTCTCACCACCCTCACTGTAAAGAGTTTTTCTTTATCTCCAGTCTCAATCTCCCCTCTTCCATCTTAAAGCCATTGCCTTTCATCTTATTACAACAAACCTTTGTCAAAACTCCCTCCCCAGCTTTCTTCCAGGTCCAGTTCAGGTACTGGAAGCCTGCTGTAAGGTCTCCTGAGAGCTTCCTCTTCTCCAGATTGAACAGCCCTGACTCTCACAGCCTGTCCCCAGAGGGGAGGTGGTCCAGCCCTCTGATCATCTTCATGACCTCCTCTGGACTGGCTCCAGCAGTTCAATGTCCTTCTTATGCTTGGGGCTCCAGAGCAGTACCCAGGTGGGGTCTCACAAGAGTTTCTTTGGATGCAGCCCAGGACATGGTTGGCCTTCTGGGCTGTCCATACAGTGCTAGCTTTCAGTACCCACCCGTGCTCTTGGAGCTTGAGCAGCCCCCCCTAATTACCATTACCTGCTGTGAAATGCCCTCCTTCCTCCTGTGCTTTCAGCCATAGCTGGACTTGGTGTGTGTCCTGCAGCCCATCCCCAGTGCACCCCTGCTGCTCTCCATCCTGTCCATTAAATTAGCATCCTGCCATGAGCTACAGCAGAGAGCTCTGATGCCACGAAGTGATGGCAGGAGCCAAAGGAAGGATCAATACACCAGGATTAGCTCATAAATACTGGGCCAGCTTGTCTTGAAAGCCCACATGGGCAGCAGGTGAGCCAAATGGACAGTGACACAAAATTAAAGGCTGTTCTCATGCTGTACTTTCCCCCACATGGTAGATCTGTCTGATTGGGAAGATTTCCTGCAGCATTCCTGTTGGTTTAATTGCCCTTTGTGTTTTTTTTCTCCTGCCTGGATTTGCTTTGCAGGTGGTAAATTCATCAGCTTTAAGTAGGTAGACTGATACCAGACCGTGATAATAACTATTACATGACAAGCAGGGAATTAAATCACTCACTGGAAAATAGGCCACAGTGGAAGACTGCTGCTTCCTGAAAGCTTTGTATCCTCCTAAGCTGGCTGTTGTGGTTTTTTTCTTTCTGTGCAAGATGTTCTTGCTCCAGTAATCTTTGCACAGCTCTGCCCTATTTCTGCCAGCTAAAGTGACAGTGAGCTGGCACCCAGGCTTAGCCCTCACTGACCAGTTGCCCCCACCTTGTCCCTGGTTTGGGGATTTTCTCTCAGGAATTAAATGGCAGTGAGCAATAAATTATCCAGTGCCCCTTTTCTAACTGCCACATTCAGTCCTTTTTTGAAAGCCTCCAGGGATGGTGACTCCACCACCTCCCTGGGCAGCACATTCCAATGGCTAATTACTCTCTCTGGGAAGAACTTTCCCCTCACCTGCAGCCTAAACTTCCCCTGGTGCAGCTTGAGACTGTGTCCTCTTGTTCTGGTGCTGGTTGCCTGGGAGAAGAGACTAACCCCCACCTGTCTAGTAGTTGTAGACAGCACTAAGGTCTCCCCTGAACCTCCTCCAGGCTAAACACCCCCAGCTCCCTCAGCCTCTCCTCACAGGGCTGTGCTCCAGACCTCTCCCCAGCCTCATTGCCCTTCTCTGGACACATTCAAGCATCTCAATGTGCTTCTTAAATTGAGGAACTGAGATCTGGGCACAGCACTCAAGGTGTGGATCCTTCAACCTCCCTCAATCCCTATTTCTGTTTGCATCAAACAGCACGGGGGAGAGAGCAGACTTGCTCCTTCCCTCCCACAGAGGGATGTTTGCTATTCAGAACAAAATATTATGTTGCCACATTATTTAATCAAGTCAACATTCATAGGCAGCATCTGTGCAGAAGATAACATGTTTTGGGACAGTTTAGTCCTTTCCTTATCTGAGTGATTATGGTTATATAAAGACTTTTCTTCCAAACACAGGGATGGAGTTTCATCAGCAAAGGACCAAAATAGTGCCAAGTAGCCAACCATCTCCCCTTGAGCACATTGGATTAGGACAATTAATCTGTAGGTATTAGTGACCAGCAGGGTTTTGCCTAGAGGATACAATATATATTTATTGTTTCATATCTGATTTCCCCCAAGAGGCAGCAAATCATTGTGGGTTTGCAAATGGGGCTGTGGGAGTTGGAAAATTACCAAGGGGCTGCTGCTCAGAGAGGGGAGAGGCAGCAACGGGGGTGGGGAGGGGATGAGAGCTGTGCTCCTTCTTTATGTCTTCTGAGAACAATGCAATTGGGAATTGCCTGCTGGATGAGCACAGGGTGGTGAAGGGTGTCAGCCAGGACCTGCTGGGGTGAGTGGGAAGGTAGCAAATGTATCAAGATGCTCTTGTGGCCAAGAAGGCAAATAGCATCCTAGGGTGCTGTAAGCACAGTGTGGCCAGCAGGTCAAGGGAGGTTCTCCTCCTCCTCTACTACTCTACTCCACAGCTGGAGTATTGTGTCCAGTTCTGGTTCCCCACTTCAAGAGAGACAGGAAACTACCAGAGAGAATCCAACAGAGACTACAAAGATGCTGAGGAGACTGGAGCATCCCTCTGACAAGGAAAGACTGAGAGCCCTAGGGCTGTTGAGCTGGAACTTGCTGGAACGAGTCCAGAGAAGAGCAACAAAGTTGGGGAGGGGTTTGGAACACAAGCCCTATGAGGAGAGACTGAGGGAGCTGGGGTTGCTCAGCCTGGAGAAAGAGGAGACTCAGGGGTGACCTTATTGCTCTCTACAACTACCTGAAGGGAGGTTGTAGACAGGTGGATGATGGTTTCTTCTCCCAGGCAGCCAGTACCAGAACAAGAGGACACAGTCTCAGGCTGCACCAGGGGAGGTTCAGGTTGGATGTTAGGAAGAAGTTCTATACAGAGAGAGTGATTGCCCATTGGAATGGGCTGCCTGGGGAGGTGGTGGAGTCCCCATCATTGAAGGTGTTCAGGAGGAGACTTGATGGGGTGCTTGGTGCCATGGGTTAGCTGTTTGGGTGGGTTGGATTGGTTGATGGGTTGGACACGATGATCTTGAAGGTCTCTTCCAACCTGGTTTGGTTTATTCTAATAAAGGTTTTATTCTAATAAGACTGAGAAGGGATCTTATCAGGGTAGGCATCAAAAAGGTGGGGACAGACTCTTTTCAGTGGTTCCCAGTGACAGGACAAAGGATGATGGGCACAAACTAGAACACAGGAAGTTCCACCTAAGAAACTGAGGGTGCTGGAGCACTGGATCAAGCTGCCCAGAGAGGCTGTGGAGTCTCCTTCTCTGGAGACACTCAGAACCCACCTGGATGAGATCCTGTGCAACCTGCTGTGGGTGACGCTGCTTTAGCAGGTGCATTGGACCAGATGATCCCTGGAGGCCCCTTCCAATCCCTGCCATGCTGTGAAATATCTACCAGCCCTAAAGAGACTTTCCAGACACTCCCAACACTGGAGGAAACCAAAGCTCAGAAATACAGAATCATTTACCTAGGGGAGAATCAGGAATGCCTATCCTTGTGTTCCTGCTCAGATCCTGTAACAGCAGCAGGTGAATACCTCTTTCACTAGCACAAAGCCTTTGGGAAAAGGAAAGTTCCTGACAGATGTTCTTTGTTTGGGGTTTTGGAGAACAGGTGCTGAATGTTTCTTGCTTTTCTTGCTGCATTATCAGTTTACAAAGGAAGACAGAGAAGCCTGGTCTAAAGCAGCACCTGTTTAACCCCATTACAGGTCAGTTGGCTCAAACACTGCTCTTAGCACTCTCTCAGTTAAAGGCTGGCATGGGTGGATTTAGCTCTTGTGGGCTGATCTGAGGGCTGACTGCTGGGGAAACAAACAATTACAGCTGTGGTTCTTCCCACACCTTCACAGACCTGCCAGCAACTGCCAGAAGGTCCAAAAGAAAGAGAGGAAGAACCACACAGGTCGACAGTGAACTTTCCTCCAAGGACCTATTCCAAAGCTGTCACCTGTCGGTTTTATTGATTAGTCACCACTTCTTGTAACTGGAAGGGAGGTCAAACCTTTCCTTTTACTGCCCTTCCTCACATACTAAACCCTGTCTAAATCCAGGGTGGGAGTCCTGGCAATGCAAGCTGAGACATTAGAAAGGAGCAGTGGTCTTTGCTGCTTTATGAGATGAACAAGCCATGTTCTCCCATCCCTGTGCAGGGCAGAGAGCTGCAGATCACAGCAGAAAGTGGAGTGTTACATGATCAGCTTGGACAGGAACATGGAAATGAGTTTGGCAGAGTGATGAGGAGGGAGATTGAAGTTGAACAGCCCTCCCTTATAAATACTTAACTTTGCCTATCTGGTGCAGAAGGTGAATTGCAGGTCAGGGCAAAGATAGGAATCAAAGAAGGTTTAAGCTGAATTTCCAAAGTCCATCTGTTGGAGCTGTCTGTGTTCGGACAAGCTTGTCACCTTCAGCTTTTATTCTTTTTAACCAGGGGGACTTTTGCAACTCAGAGACGAGGCAAGGTTCACACCACTGCCTTCAGCCACTGCCTGCTCTCGCCTCCTTTTCGTCCTTCTCCATCATCAGAGCAGAGCCAGCAGTTTGCTGCTTGCAGCATCTTGCCCCCTTAGGACTGAGACAAATCGTTCCCCAGACTCCACTGATCACCGAGGCTGCCCTAGAGGCTACTGCCATCCATACTGTAAATAATTGCAGTCAGTCAGCTCAATCCTCCCACCTCTTTAAGCTCATGGCAAGGTGGTGCAAAGTGCCCTCTCGCAGCCCAGCCATGCACTCCTCTGCACCCCTTCACCACTATGAAAACCATTTCTCAGACTTTCTTAGGACTGTTGGCTTGCTTGCATCAAAATCCAGCCTGCAACAGCATTTTTCGGCCCTTGATTTAAGAAGGTGCGTTAGAGCAATGCAGTGCTGGAGCTCCAGGGCTGCAGTTCAGCTGAAGCACGCAGCAGGGTTACAAATCAGACAGGGTTTCAGCGCCTGAGCCCCTACCTTGTGCTTACCATTTTCTGCCTGACAGCGCCCTCTTCTGGGGAAATCATGCTAAGCGCGCATCAGCTCCTCGGGGTCAGCGCCAGCAAGCCAAGGGCAGAGCCCTCTGGGGTGGACTTAAGCAGAACGGCATTAGACAGTCTGTCTTTGTTTTGGTTTGTTTTGTTTTTCAGCTGGCTGTGAAGGAGTTTGAACGTCGCTGCACGGTCAAGTGCTGGGCAAAGTCACAGCACCCAGTTATTTGGTGCCCACCAGCTGATGGGTGCAGCTCCCAGCAGCCAGGAGCTGGCACAGACCCCAGTAAAGCCTGGCAAAGTGCTGCTCAGTGCTGCTGGAGCAGCAGGTAAAGCCTGAACTGTCCTGGTGAGGGATGACTTAACATTTTTGTGTCCTCAGACCTGTCCCAGCTTTTTTATTTGAAGGGCTGTGGTGTCTCCTTCTCTGGAGATACTCAAAACCTACCTGGATGTGACCCTGGGAAAACTGCTGTTGGTCACTCTGCTTTAGCAGGAGGGTTTGGACTAGATGATCCCCAGAGGCTGATTCCAACCCCCACCATTCTGTGATGAAAGCCTTCTAGCAGAGATCCACAGGCACACATCTCCACAGCTGATATGTGGCAGGTACTTGGAACAGCCCCAGGATGGAGAAACACCTCAGCATGTTCACCTTGCCCCGGGCCAGGTGCCTCTTTCAAGCTCAAGACAGACCCATACAACTGCAGCTTGACTCATGGATGCAGTTTGAGGAGGAGAATGATTCAAGGTGGTGACCTCCTGTCACACCAGGATGAATTCATGCACCCAAGCTCAGCAGAACCAAAACAAAATCAGCAGCAAAGTGATTTATGAGCATGGTGAAACCCTCCCACACTGTGCCTTTGCCTCCCCCTCCCTCTCCAATGCCCTCAGTCCATCTGCTTCTGCAGAACTTCAGCTAAAACTAATTACTGCCAAACCTCCACTGTTTGCCTGCCTGCCTGCCTGGAGAAGGTATCAGCTACTAGCTCAGAGAAAGCAGCTTCCAGTCACATGCATCAATTGGTGTTTTCAAGCATCCTCTTCTGCATTCCTGTGTTTCAAAGCCTCTCCTTGCTAAGGATCAGAGCAGCTAGTGCAAGACTAACAGAGCTAAAGCTTCCAGAGGAGGTTATGCACCTGACAGAGCCAGCCTCAGCAGATGCCTTCCTTACACCAGGGCTGAAGAAAGGTGGGGATCAGGCCTCTGATTTAGTTATCAGGGACAGACAGGCCAGGGCAGGAAGGTAACTGGCAACCTGCAACTACACTGCTCAGGTTCTTCCCCTTGAACCATGAGCTTTGCTTCTCTGCACTGGAAAGCTGGGGAACTTTTTTAGAGTGTCAGGTAAGAGCCTCTGGAAAACATCCAATTTATTTCATACCTAAGGCTCTGTGATTCAGAAGTTATTTACTATTAGTTATTATTTTGGCTCAAGCTCTTAGCTCATCCTCTGGTTTCGCTGCTCAGCATTGTCTGCAGCCAGGTTTTAATGAGAGCTCTTGCAAATGTGCAGAAGACTGGGCTGGGGCAATGATTTCCACCTCAGCTCCCCCTGCAGCCATGGGGCAGAAACTGAGCCCTGGACATGTCACTCCTGGGAGCCAGCTGCAGGCACATGGCAGGGAGAGGTCATGGCTCTAAGCCATGCCTGCTGCCAGGGCTCCTCAAAGCTACTCTTCCAGCCCAGGCCCATCTGTCATTGCAGATCTGCAGCACAGTGGTAAATTCATGTTTGCTAACCTGTCTTTAAATGAGTGGCTTAAACCCAAGAAAAAGCTTGGAGGAGAATTCTGCCCTAGCCCCTGGAGGTTTCTTGTGCAGGCATAGAAAGCTGTGATGGCAGTACCCTCTCCAAGGGCTGCAGGACACCTGAGAAAGCTGAGATGAAATGCTGTGGAAGGAGACAAGACACTTCTCAGTGGGATGAAACACAGGTAGCTGTGAGGCCTCTTCTAACCGGTCCAAGTCAGGCAAGGTTTAGTGCTCCTCAAACACCATGGTGCCATTCCCACCTCTGGCTGCAGCAAGGCACCTGGACAGCACACAGCTTTGAATTTCTCCAGTGCCCAGAGAAGTCAAAGGCCACCTGGCTACTCTCCCACGTGCTCAGGGCAGTCTTTGGTTTCAGTCCTTGCTGCCAGAAAAGCATTTAATGAACAAGTGACCCTGCCAATGCTCTCACACTCCATGCTCCCTCAGTCAAGCAGACCAACTATGCCAAGCAAGACCTGCAACAGGATTTTCCATTTCCACTCTGTTGAGCTGGCTGCAAACACTCCCAGCTCTGCACAAACAGGTAATAAACACCTGCAGAAAGCAAACACCAGAAGAAACCACTGAACCTATCTCTGAATGTGACCCAGGCCTGCAGCACTCTGCAGAGGTGAAAGGGGGCCTGATGTCTTAGAATCATAAAATCAGTTAATGTTGGAAAAGACCTCAGAGATCAAGTCCAACCTGTCACCCAACACCTCAACTAAACCATGGCACCAAGTGCCACTTCCAATCCTTCTCTGAACACCTCCAGGGACAGTGACTCCCTGGGCAGCACATTCCAATGGGCAATTACTCTTTCTGGGAAGAACTTTCTCCTCACCTCCAGCCTAAACTTCCCCTGGCACAGCTTGAGACTGTGTCCTCTTGTTCTGGTGCTGGTTGTCTGGGAGAAGAGACCAACTCCCACCCGGCTACAACCTCCTTTCAGGTAGTTGTAGGGAGCAAGAAGGTCTCCCCTGAGCCTCCTCTTCTCCAGGCTAAGCAACCCCAGCTCCCTCAGCCTCTCCTCACAGGGCTGTGTGCCAGACCTCTCCCCAGCCTCGCTGCTGTTCTCTGGACACCTCTCTTGAGCACCTCTTCACCAGCACAAAGCCAAGCAATTCATCTTGCATGAGAGTCCAAGGTGATCTGAATGCAAGTGGCAGGGTGTATGGTCCCTGCCTTCTTCAGGGGTTGTAAGGAACATGTAGCAACCACAGCCCTGAGCAGGATGGGGGAGAAAAAGGTTGGGTTTTTTTAAACAAAAAGGGGGGAAAAGGGTAAAGACATTCCAGAAGAAAGCAGAGGGCTGGATGAACACAGAGAAGCAGGCAAATAGAATGGCATTTTTATTCATAACACCTTTAACTTGGGCTGCAGTTATTTCAGTTTTCAAAGTTAAAGTCAGGCAATTGAGAAGGAAAAAAAAACCCAGCCCAACCCAACCCAAAGAGTCCCTGTGTGCACAAACAATGCAGCTCTGAATAGTACATGATCAGTTTATTTCATATGAACATGAACAGTAAAAAGTGGACAGCTGATGGGACTTTCCTTCAGGTCCTTTTCTTTCATTCCTCTATTGTGTCCTTTTTGCCAGTCTCTTGTCCCTCAAACTGGGGATACTTGGCCTCCACGTCGGCCCAGGTGAGATAACCGTTCGCCAGGTCACGGATGATGGCAGGCAGCTCGGAGATCTGCAGGCAAAGCCACAAAGACAGGTGAAAGAAAGTCATCACAGCATGGGGAGCCTGGATAACCTTTAGAATAGAATAGAACCATAGAATCAATAAGGTTGGAAAAGACCTCAGAGATCATCCAAGTCCAACCTGTCACCCAAGACCTCCTGACAACTAAACCATGGCACCAAGTGCCACATCCAAGCCTTTTTGAACACCTCCAGGGATGGTGACTCCACCACCTCCCTGGGCAGCACATTCCAATGGCTAACAACTCTCTCTGGGAAGAACTTTCTCATCCACCCTATCATCCACAACAGAACAGGTGCAAGGTTATCTGCCTGCAAGATCATTTTTTAGGCTGGAAAAAACATTAACTAGGAGGAGATCTTAAAATATAGTTTATCTCAGTTCTTCAGGGTGACCCATGAGGGAAATGCAGCTGTCACTGTGGTGGATCACAGCAAGGTTCATCCCTGGTGGTATGTTACACTTTCAGAAGGGAAGGAAAACAATCCACACATCCAGAAGGTGCTGTGAGCCAAGATTTACCCAGCTCCTATTTAAGGTAAGACCAGTAGAGAAGAAGCTGCCAGGTGCCTTTTCTTTGCCCCTCACAGCACACTGTCATGGCATGAAGGATCAATGAGAGGAACAGAAAATGTGCAGTAGCTGAAGGATCAAAGTCTTTGCTGCTCAGCAGTGAGAGGTCATCCAGGTGATACAGACAGATGGGTGCCCTCAGGAGCTGGCACTGCCTGCTACACTGAACCAAACCCACAGCCAGCTCAGCAGCCCCGGGCAGTGCAGGTGTCTCAGTACATAGTGGAGCTGGAAGCACTCAGCCTTGCAGATAAGCACTAACTCCCCCTGCTCCACAAGCCAAGCTGTGCTCTGGGGTAAGTCAGGGAGGAAAGAGCATGACAGAGGAGTTGAGGCTGCAGACTCACAGCTCTGAGCAGGTTTTGCTCACAGGCAATGGGACCACCATAGGGAGGGTTTGCTATCCCAGTTTCTGTATTATGGCCACACTAGCCACACCTCAGGCAGGCTTTCTGGTCCACCAGCTTCTCTGGTGCTGCACAGGCAACACTGGAAAGAAGCAAGATTTGAGGAGATCTGTCTGAGCTGTGGTTTGAAAGTCAGCCTGCAGCAGGCAAAAAGCTTCTGCCTTTTGGTGCCTGTGGATTCAGAGGAGCCCTGCCTTTGAAAGCCAGACACAACCTAGCAAATTATTTACTCAGCAGCCTTCACTTGGAAAGAGGCACTCTGAAGAGCAGTGCAATCAGCACAAGGCATGGCTTTCAAGCAAGATCAACACCTCTGCATCCAAGACAAACAAAAGCCTCTCCTCACTTTAGCAGCAGGGCTGGCATCTTCTGTTTGACCATTATCTCCTCCTTGGGGATTTCTCAGAACAGCTGAACTGCCTGCAAGAGCCAGGGGGCAGCTCCCACACAAACCAGCAGCATCCCTGGACGCAGCTAAGGCTCTCCCCCGGCCCACAACAGGCCTGGTGCCGGCAGCATCCAAAGCCCTCCTCGGGCATTACCTCTGCTCGGATCTGGCGCATGGAGTCGCGGTCCCGCAGGGTGGCGCTGTGAGGGGTCCGGTTGACGGTGTCGAAGTCGATGGTGATCCCGAAGGCCACACCGATCTCGTCAGTCCTGGCATAGCGCCGCCCGATGGACCCGGAGGAATCGTCCACCTTGTGAGAGATGCCGTTCCTGGTGAGTGCTTCGGCTGCAGAGAGCAGAGCAGAGGGCATCAGCAGGGCTCACCGCACGCTCAGCAGGCAGCAGGCAGAGGCCTCCCACATCCTCAGGCACCACCTGAAGCGAGGCACCACGCAGCACTACAGACCCTCAGTGCTGTTTTGACAGAGGATTGGATGTTCCAGTCCCTGCCAAGACTGCAAGCTCAAGCCCACCCCACAGGTACAACACTGCTCTCACAGCTCTCCACACCGCATCACTCGACTCTCACCCACAGAGCAGTCATCAACTTCAACCTCTCGTTACAGTCCCACAGCTTCACTTTCACTCAACACCACACCAGCCTTACATGGGAGATGAGGTCCCCAGCACAGGGAGATGAGGTCCCCAGCACAGGGAGATGAGGTCCCCAGCAGAACTGATGCCAGCAGCCAAAAGCACATACAGCCTTTGTTCTGTGTCTGACACACAGCCTTTGCTCCCATCCTTCACACACTGGCATTTTGACAGAGCACTTGGAGGCTCAGGAGCTCTGGGACCAGTTCAGTAAATGAGCTGGCTAATGAGACTGAAGAATTTTATTCAAGACCCAAACCAAAACAAATAACAATAATAAAACCAACCCAGTGCTCCTGACAGCTTCTAAGCAGTGGGAAAGACTTCCTTTTGATATAAAAGGGAAAAAAGAATGTCTTTTACACTGCAAGCCAACACAGGGAAGGGCAAGAGTTGGGGTTTTCAGGGCTGGACTGAAGTTTGACAGATACCAACTCAGCTGTTTCAGCTTGGTGGCTCTCCCTTTTCATGTGAGACAGACATGATCCCAGTGCCATTCTCCCCCTGCAGCACTGAGCAATAAACCTCTCTCCAGTGCACATCCCCATCAGATCCATGGTTCTTGGTACACTCACATAGTTCCTTGACAAAAGGCATGAATTCCTGATTCTGGCTCAGAGGAAGGACAGAGCACTTGAATGGTGCTACAACAGCTGGGAAGCTGAAGAACTGAGGAATAAAGAAAAATAAACACAAGTTTAATGGTTAGGCCAGATTCTTAGGGGGTGAGAATAAGCTCTGACAGAGGTTAGAGGCAGGGGGAGTGTCCCAGGGGAGCAGCTGGCCTTCTGCAGGACATGAGCATTCAGGGCTCCAGTAGTAACACCTCACAGCACTGAAGGAACTGATGTTCTCCAGATGGCCTCCCCTCCCCCTTCCTTCCTGACAGCCAAACGTTACCTCCCACCAAAGCAGGTCTACCAGAGCCCTCCCTAAAGAAAGTGAACCTCATCTGAGTAAAGAAGGGTGGAAGGGTCATTCCAGATTTAGTGCTATGCACAGAATAAAGGGAAAGGTTCTCACAATCACCTCACTCCCTGTTTGATTCCAAGAGAGACTCCACACACACATGGAATGCATGCAGCTCAAAGGTTTTCCAGAAGCCTCCCCAGACACCCTCAGGTAAGTGTGCCAGAAAGTGGGGAGAAAGGACTTTTTTCTGGCAGTCAGCAAGCTCTGCAAGGCTACAGAAATCATGCAGATGAGATGTATCATAGTAGCATAGTATCAGTCAGGGTTGGAAGGGACCTCAAGGATCATCTGGTTCCAACCCCCCTGCCATGGGCAGGGACACCTCACACTACAGCAGGTTGCTCACAGCCACATCCAGTTTGTGATTTTCTAGAAATCAACTGTGTCCTAATACTGGGATCCTGAATCCTGTTCCCCCCACTCATAACTGTATCATCCTGTGGCTAGCAGAGACACTACAAACACCAGTTAGGGCCAGAAACAACAAACAGGAACCAGCATCAAGTTTACAGCCAGCTTCCCATGGGCCACCATCAGTTGTGTAGAGCATCCCAGTTTGGTCAGTGGCTGGAGCAGGCTGGTGCTCTGTATGGAACACACACTTGGCTCTGCCCTCTGCCTCAGCAAAGTTTCAGGCTAAGGTTTTAGGGCACTCAGAATCAGAGAAGGTTGAATTCCATGGAGGACTGAAAGGTGGCTGTAGCCAGGAAGGGGTTGTTCTCTTTTCCCAGGCAACCAGCACCAGAACAAGGGGACACAGTCTCAAGCTGTGCCAGGAGAGGTTTAGACTCGAGGTGAGGAGAAAGTTCTTCACTGAGCGAGTCATTCATCATTGGAATGTGCTGCCCAGGGAGGTGGTGGAGTCACCATCCCTGGAGGTGTTCAAGAGGGGACTGGACGTGGCACTTGGTGCCATGCTCTAGTCATGGGGTCTGTGTTGATAGGTTGGACTCGATGATCCTCGAGGTCTCTTCCAACCTTAGTTATACTGTGACACTGTGACTGGGGAAACAGGCTATTGCTCTGTGCAGTGAGATGGACTAAAGCACTGAAGAGAGATTTTTCTCTGAGTGATGAGTCACTGTCAAGTGTGAATGCAGAAGGAGGAACTTTTCTCCCCTTTCCAGTAATAAAGCAAGAGCCTCATGCACACAGCCCCAGGAAGCTCTTAGTGCACGTGTGTAAGGGCCACTACCCTGCCAAAACCAGCAGCTCAACAGCTCACCTGAGCTTTCCCACCTCCACTATGTATTGTGCAGTCTTACAACATGTGTGTCTCCCCTGGATATTAGGCAAAGGCAAAGGCTTGCAGCTGGCTGAAGCCCAGCCCCAGCCCCAGGCCTGCTCACCGTTCTCTGCTCATCTCCTTCCCGGATGTGGAACGTGTGCTCAAACACTGTGTACATGATCCTCCCGATACCAAATGAGGGCTCAATTACATTTGGGATGATTTCTTCCACTGGAACACAAAAGAACCCAAGTCATCATCAAACAAAAGAGTTTATACACTCAAAAAACCAGGATGTGCTTACTGAAGCTGCCTTTCTGCTGGGCAGCTCTGATCACACAGAATCACCGAGGTGGGAAGAGACCTCAAAGATCATCAGCACAGAGAAATGAAAAAGTTAAGCACTTCTAATCTGAAGTAGAGATTTGGTCTTAGTCCATGGGTAGAATGCATGGAGGCTGTAAATCATGCAGGGCCCCTTTTCTGGCCCAGGGAGCAAACAGCACAGCACAACATGCAGATTAACCCTCTCCCACTTCACAACAGCAAAGCCTCATCCAGACTGCTCGCTGGGAACAGTCCCTGCTCCACACTAAGCCACAAACTCCACCCAGGCATTCTCTGGGAGAGGGCTATTTGGCACAGACCAAAACTGTGCCAGGGAATATGTCAGCAGTTAACCACCCTGGATGAGGGCAGGGTAAGGCTCAAGCCCTGGCCCACACTTGTTTAATGTACAGACACAGCCTGTGTCCAGCAGTCCGAGCAGATGTATGGAGCTGCAAACCAAGCTCAAGTTCCAGCAAAGAGTCCCTTCACATCCTTAAGTCATTTAGCTGCCTGTGTCAGTGCTACACCCTCCCTATTCTCCATCCCCCTGCAATGTGTCATGAGAGGGGGAAAGAACAGGAATTAACTAGTTAGTGCCCACACAAATTCTCAGCAGATGTAACCTGCTACATTATTATACGTCCATTGTTCCCTCCAACCCTTGCCACACATCTGTGGGAGGCTTTCTCCTCCTCCTCCCCTCTGTGAGGAAGGAGCTCAGTGGACAGCTGTGCTCAGACAGTGCAGCCAGCAACTGGAGAAGAAACAACCATTGCAGGCATCAGCTGCCTCATTTACCACATCAGGACAAAAGCTTTGTGGAGATGCAGCTGCTGACCAAAGCTGATGTGATGACTGACTACCAGAAGAACTGAGTGGACTTGTAGGCTTAAAGAGTCTGGTTAGGACAGCAGCCTGGTGAGCTGGCAGATGCCAGGAGACTCAACTTCAGGCAGCAGAGTGACAACAGGAGCTCTGAGCAAAAAGATCTGCCCATAGCCCTACCAAGAGACTGCCACAAGCCCCTCTGCTGCACAGCAATGGAGCTGAAGATGAAAGCTCCCAACACTGCACCCTTCCCAGCTCCTTCATCACTACAGCAGCTGGCTCTTAACACCACATGGGACCCTACAAATTCCAGCACACAAATACAGCACACCACCCACAGTCACAGACTGGTGGGGGTTGGAAGGGACCTCAGGAGATATCTAGTCCAACCCCACTGCTCATGCAGGTACACCTTGAGTTGCACAGGAATGCATGCAGGTGGGTTTGGAAAGTCTCCAGAGAGGGAGACTTGAATGGGTTACTGAACAGACCAGGTGAGATGCAGGCAGGTCTGCATCAATAGTCACTGAAATCCCACTGCTGTGTGAAAGCTTTCCCACCCTCCTGAACTGTCAGATTCCAAGGGAATGGCATTTGCATTGTGAAATATGAAGAGAACAACACAACTAACACAGTTCACATTCCAAGTGCATCCTGCTCTGTCTCTTATTTTTGCTGGCCAAACAAAGAGGCACATTTACCATGCAATGTTTTCTGAAATCTCTTCACAGTAACCATGTCCTTTGTTAGTTTAAAAGTTTTCCCTTCAGTTTCAACAGTGAATTCCCTGCAAAAGAAAAAGAAGTCACTTGAAATCTCCAGCAATAAATACACAAGTTACACCTCCTTAACTGTGTTGGTTGACATTAAGAGAGGGACAAGAGAAGCCAAGTCAAGTCCCAGAGGTCAAAGAAGTGTGTGGCATAGCCATTAAAAGAAACTGATGTAGATGATAAAATTGCTACCTCTACACTGAAAAGAAAGCCAAGCATGTTCATTATCACACTGAGCTCAGCCTGAAGCAAACTCAGGTAGGAAATGGAAGAATCTCAGGGTGAAGCACAGACACCAAACCATTAAAAAATGGGAGGCATGTGGAAGAGGCACCTGCTGCAGACTGTCCCTCTGTCCAAGTGCATGGACCACTCATGAAAGCTGACTCGTGTCAGAAGGTACCCCAGGGGAGGGTACAGCACAGTTATGTTATTGATTACTTCTAATACTTTTGGTACTATGGTCCTTTAGCTACTTTCTCTTGCTGCTTGCTACCTTGCAGCTGGCACACACTCCTTGCTGAGGAACACTCAGGCTTTGCTGACTGATCCCATTTACAGTAAGGAAATGCCTCAGTTACTGTGAGTCCTAGCAGCAAACTGCTTCACCCCAGGGATTTGTACAAGCATGCTAATGTGAGAGGCAGGTCCAACACACTGACATTGTCAACAGGTACTTAGCAATGAGACCCTTCAAGCTTAAACTTTCAGATCAGTGTAATACAAACCCCACCAAGTTTAAGCAGTCTGTGCTAATCACCTGCACTGGGTCCAGGCACCAAATGGGCTAATGTTCACAAAAGCTTTGCTCTGAATACAGCTGCAGCTGGAATTCAAACAACTGTCATGATTTACAGTCAATTCAACCCTGGGATACTGCTTGTAACTCCATCTATTGAATCATTTCAGTGTGGTTCTGGATGAACCAAGCTCAATTTCTTCTGGTCTTAACATGTGTGCACACACCCTGCAGTAGTTTCTCTCCCCATCTTGAGTGCTACTGGTTTATCTACACTTTCACATTCACAGAAACATAAGAGAGACAAATCTTAGCTCAGATAAAACTAAACCAAGGTGAATGTTACCCTGCAATGTATTCACTGATCCCACAACCTGAATCATTTCAAGCACCATTAGCTTCTTCATAACATCTGCTGCTGTTGGCCTGCTTCAGCCAAAGGTGACAACTGTAGAGACCTCTTACATGTTCAGTTCCTGCCCATGCTAGGAATACAGGCAGGCAGGTGGAGGAAGAATATACAAATTGCTGCCCCTGTAAGCCAAAGGCTGTAAAAGGTCCTAAAGCAAATCACTGAACACTGGAGGATACTCAGACAACTTTTGCTTCTCACTGAACTCACATAATTATTTGGGCAATCTCAAAGTTCAAAACCACCTGCCCAGCCCTGGTCAATTCTCACACCAGAGTGGGGAAGCTGACAGACACTTCCCATGTCACTGAGGTGTCTTTCTCCTGAGATGATCCTACTAAAGCCAGAAGCTCATTCCCACACAAATAAATAGTTGAATACTGTGGTTACCCATTTCTGGGCAAACATCAAGACAGATGTTGGTGAATGACCAGCAATGACTTTGCAGAAGGGACAGCATTAAAACATTTCAGATGATCCACTCTCATGCAGAAGCTGGTTTCAGATGGCACAAGTGAGTCCAAGCAACACTTTAGGACCCCTCATCAGAGCTGTCCAACCACACACAGAGAGCCAGCTTACCCTTTCTCATTGAGCAGCTGCTCCATCTCAGTGATGTAGCACTCATCACACACGGACAGGTATTCCATCACCACCTTTGCATCCTTCTTATAAGCTTTGCCAATGGCTCCCTTATTTGCCTCAAACTGAACAACGTTGACTGTTCTGTGCAAGGCAGTCAAGGAGTTTGATCTGACAGAGTGCACAGCCTGGTTTGTTTGCTGTGTCACAGCTAAATGCCACACAACACAAAGACATCTCCTCTGCTACTGGATTAAAGAAACTCCCTCTGAGAGGGAAGCTACCCCTTCTGGGAAGATCTTACAGTAGCCTCCCACAACTTGAGGGAGGTCTGTGGGAAAGAGGAGGAGGGACTCTATCAGGGAATGTAATGATAAGCCAAGGGGGAATGGTTTTAAACTGAAAAAGAGTAGATTTAAATTAGATATAAGGAAGAAATCCTTCCCTGCAAGAGTGGTGAGACACTTGGAACAGGTTGCCCAGAGAAGCTGCGGATCTCCCATCCCTGGAGGTGTTCAAATCCAGGTTAGATGGAGCTTTGAGCAACCTTATCTAATGGAAGGTGTCCCTGCCTATGGCAGTAGGTGATCTTTAAGGTCCCTTCCAAGCCAAACCATTCCACGGTTCTATGAAAGGACCAATCAAAAATACTGAAGGGTAGAAGGTCACAAAATGTTAAAGAACAACACTATTATTATATTTTACAAGCACAATTCACAGCAGAACCATGGAATGATGTAGAGTAACCTGGGATAGTAGCCCCCCATTCACATTTAAACCATGCTTCAGTGTCAAAACAGAACCTAGCATTAAGTCAGGCCAAACCCAAGCACAGTAAGAAGTGCCCTTTGCCCATCTGAGTCAAGTCACTCACGTGCTCAGTTCTTTGGCAGTTACTTCCCAAAGCCATGCTGGGCTGTAGCTCTACTTCCCCTGCCACATTTACAGATGTAACTGTATGCCCTCCCAAGGCATCTCATTGTCAAGTCACCTTTCACTTCAAGAGACTGGTTTACTCTGAAAGGATATAGGTTCTTTGAGAGGCTTCTCAGCTATAAGAGGAACTTTGGTGGCACGGGCATGGCAGGAGAGGTCATAGCAGGAACGATCAGCACAGCCAACGATCTCAATCCAGCCCTGAGAAAACAAAAGGCAAAGCTTTCACCAACTCACATTTTTGTCCACTTAACCATCAAATATGTTTATTCACCTTTAAGCCTTCCCTGCTCCCATGACTGTTTTTTCTACATCATTAGCTCTGTTACAATAAGCAGCCCTCCCTCACTAGTTGCTCCCTCATTTGGATGATTCTGTTTGTTTCCAGAGGAAAGGATCAGTTATCTAACCACTGCCTGTGTTCAGGGCTGGGCTTTCCACATGGCTTGGCAGGACACAGCGCTGTGCCAACAGCTTGGGGCTGGGACCAGAGCACACGGTCCTACAACCCACATGCTATAGGCACACAGACATCATGCCTTCAGGGCTTTACTGCTCTGCAAGCATGGAATAGACAGCAGAGTGGCCAAAAGCCTGCCTTATGAGGTAGTAAGACACAGATGACACACATTTAGATGATGTGGCCCACACATGTCCAGGCTGGAAAGAGCAGCTATGAACATAAGGGAGTCTGCTATCTACCTTCAGAGAAAGCCAACCCATCCATCTACAGGGCTCTTCTGCATGGAGACAAATCACTCATCTAAGCTGCAGGGATTTTTTTCCAATCCTCAATTTGGTGGAATTTTAATGGCTCTTATTCCTCCAACTAGCTATAACATTATATCATATAGATAGATAGATAGATAGATAGATAGATAGATAGATAAATTAGCTGTAAGTTGGTTGAGCTCCTTAGAGAGCTGAAAATCCACATACAGACAAAACCCATCAACCACACGACTTCCTCACTCATACCTTGTAGGATGCTCTCCCTACCCTTAAACCAGGCTGTTGAACTATCTATGGCCACCTTTGGGCTGACTATGCTATCAGTTTGGTTATCAGACTGGCCAAGACTT
The DNA here is from genome assembly GCF_026170545.1 of Melanerpes formicivorus. NCBI lineage: Eukaryota > Metazoa > Chordata > Aves > Piciformes > Picidae > Melanerpes > Melanerpes formicivorus. Next base: position 4,448,017 of record NW_027142365.1, read on the forward strand.
GTGGATGGCGCCTACTCATATAAGGGTCACTGCAGCAGAACAGATTAACCCCACAGACCTCAGCAAAATCCATTTTGATCCCTTACTGGAACTTGACATAGAGAGTTCTCTAGCTGTGTTCAGATACCTGGATGCACCCTAGACTCCTTAGACAGCCCAACCAGGCAGAACAGTTGCTTCACTACACATAAAGGAAAAAGAACCTTATAAGTCAGATTCAACCCAAAAAGTAGATTCTGCAGCCTTGAAGAGGGGAAAGACTTCATAATCAACACCATCTAGCTACTGTGCTTTGAAAGACATTGTTTTGAAACTACCACTCCCACTGACATACTTGGCTGAGAGGGACTGAAGTGGCTGAAGGCTTTCCAAGAACATCTAAAATGAGCTTTGCCCCTAACTACCTACTGCTGGTTTTCCTGAAAGAAAAAAAATGACACTATTTCCACAATCCAACCAACAATACAAGAGGAAAACAAAGCACTCAAGGCCTGAACTGAAAAGTTCTTAATGACCCAGCAGGAAGACAAAAAAATCCTTGGGAAATTTTTCTCCCAGCACCAGCTGTCTGAACTGGCAGGAGTGAACTCATTTCTCCCAGCTTGGAAGTAGGAAAGGGAAAGCAAGCATTCCAACAGGAAGGAATCTACCCTGGAATAACACCTCCAGCAGTACAAATCCTTCCCCACTGCTTTACAAGGGTTACAATCTTTGGAAAGCATCAGGACTTGACTTCCTTTAATTCCAGATGAAATCCAACCAGTGGGAAGTCCTCAGGCAATTTCAGGCTCCAGCAAAGGAGTCTGAAGCATGACCAGTTCATACACTTTGTGCAAACCTACTGCAGGGAACTGACCTGTCCCCTCAGTTCTGGATCCAGAGTATTTCCACTTGTGGTGGTTTTAGGCTATGCCTTTAAAATTCAGTTGCAGATTTCAAGCAGAAAAGTAGGAAAATATAAAGAAATCACTATTGGGTGTAAAAAGGAGAACAAAAGATTATTCTAAACAACTTCATCTAGAATGAGACAGGCTGCACCATAACAACTCTCTCTCTTCTCTTCTGATCCCTGCTGGTTTTGCTTTGCTTGGGAGAGATTAATGTGCTTGCTTGTTGGCTGGCCTTGGCTGAGCTCTTCAGTTAGGCCTAACCCCTGCTTTCTCTTTGCTCCTTTTCTCTCTTGGGACAGGGGAGTTGGGGGGAGGGCAGTGGAACAGCTTCCCTAGTCTCTGACCAGGGGAGCTTTTGTGTTGCTTGCTAACTGTAAAGATCTGTATAATATTGTCAATCTTGTACATTTTCATTGCATTCACAGAATCACCAAGGTTGGAAGAGACCTCAAAGATCACCAAGTCCAACCTGTCACCACAGACCCCATGACTAAGCCATGGCACCAAGTGCCATGTCCAATCCCCTCTTGAACACCTAAATGAACATTGTAGAGCGTAGTTCTTGCTTGTAAATACAGCTTCATTTGCTTCTAACTGAGTTGGTCTGGCAAAGTTGATGCTGGGGGGAAAAATTCAACCCACCACAGCACTGCAGTATCACAGTATCACAGTATAACTTAGGTTGGAAAGGACCTCGAGGATCATCGAGTCCAACCTATCAACATAGACCCCATGACTAGACCATGGCACCAAGTGCCACATCCAATCCCCTCTTGAACACCTCCAGGGATGGTGACTCCACCACCTCCCTGGGCAGCCCGTTCCAATGCTGAATGACTCGCTCGGTGAAGAACTTCCTCCTCACCTCGAGTCTAAACCTCCCCTGGCACAGCTTGAGACTGTGTCCCCTTGTTCTGGTGCTGGTTGCCTGGGAGAAGAGACCAACCCCTTCCCGGCTACAACCACCTTTCAGGTAGTTGTAGAGGGCAATGAGGTCACCCCTGAGCCTCCTCTTCTCCAGGCTAAATAATCCCAGCTCCCTCAGCCTCTCCTCACAGGGTTTGTGTTCAAGGCCTCTCCCCAGCCTTGTTGCCCTTCTCTGGACATGTTCAAGTGTTTCAATGTCCTTCTTAAACTGAGAGGCCCAGAACTGGACACAGTACTCAAGGAGCAGCCTAACCAAAGCAGAGTACAGGGCACAATGACCTCCCTGCTCCCGCTGGCCACACTGCTGGCAGTGTGTTCATACCAGTGTGGGACTGGGCAGAAGCAGCAGGCTCACCGCCTTGGTTTCAGAAACAACCAAGACATCAAGCAGAGCCCCCTTCTGCACTAGGAGCAGATCTGCTGGTGAGTGCCACTTACATAGGATGTTTTGGACTCTGCATCCCAGCAGTCACAGGCATAGTGAGCCATCTCATTCTCCATGTGCTGTCGGAAGCGCAGCTTCTCGGGGGACACGCCGACCTTTGTAAGGAAGAGGTAGATTCTGCCAATGAAGTAACCGAGAACGGAGTTATTGATCACACCCTGGAAGGGGAAAAGCAGGAAGATAAACAAAAAATACACAGACATTAATTCCTAAGGAAGCAAAGCCATCGTTCGGTGTACTTCTGCAGACAACCTGACAAAGATGTCAGACAGAACTTCCTGCAGCTGCCTGGGATAAAGTAGAATCATAGAATCAGTCAGGGTTGGAAGGGACCACAAGGATCATCTAGTTCCAACCCCCCTGCCATGGGCAAGGACACTCCACACTAGATCAGGCTGGCCAGAGCCTCATCTAGCCTGGTCTTAAACACCTCCAGGGACGGGGCCTCAACCACCTCCCTGGACAACCCATTCCAGGGTTTCACCACTCCCATGGTGAAGAACTTCTTCCTCACTTCCAGCCTGAATCTCCCCACCTCCAGCTTCATTCCATTCCCCCTAGTCCTATCACTACCTGAGATGCTAAGAATTCCCTCCCCAGCCTTCCCATAGGCCCCCTTCAGATACTGGAAGGCCACAATTAGGTCACCTCAGAGCCTTCTCTTCTCCAGACTGAACAGCCCCAACTCCTTCAGTCTGTCCTCATAGCAGAGCAGCTCCAGCCCTCTGCTCCTCCTCGTGGCCTTCTCTGGACACCTTCCAGCACGTCCATATCCCTCTTGTCATAGGGGCTCCAGAACTGGAGGCAGTACTCCAGGTGGGGTCTCACCAGAGCTGAGTAGAGGGGGAGAATCACCTCCCTTGACCTGCTGGCCACACTTCTCCTGATGCAGCCCAGGATCTGATTGGCTTTGCGGGCTGCAAGTGCACACTGAGAGCTCCTGTTGAGCTTCTCCTCCACCAGCACCCCCAAGTCTCTCTCCTCAGGGCTGCTTTCCAGCCAGTCCCTGCCCAGCCTGGATTTGTGCCTGGGATTGCCTCAACCCAGATGCAGGACCCTGCACTTGCTCTTGTTGAACCTCATAAGGTTGGCTTGTGCCCACCTCTCCAGCCTGTCAAGGTCCCTCTGGATGGCCTCCCTTCCCTCCAGTGTACTATTCAGAGCACTATTCAGATGAGCAAGCTCCATGTGCTTGCAAGAGGAACCTTACCTGCTGGACAGCATCTCCCAGCCGCATCACATGGGCAGACTGCCCGCTGACCTGGGCCTTGGAGGAGTACAGGAGGATGTTGAGATCTGCCACATTCTGAAACTTGGGGTGATTTTTCTCACTGGGATCCACAAAGTGCTCAATTTCTGCCATGGTGAATTCCCTAACAGAAAGACAACCAATTGTGCATTCAATATTCTGTGTGTTAGCCACAGCCCCTCTCAGAAAATGATTCTGCTTTAATCTCACACAAACAAGCCAGCAGTTTAAAACCTCAGAGCTACACCCAGAGCTAAAACTGGAATATGAACCAGTCTCAACAGTGGGCTTAATTTCAAATTCCTAATAAAACTTCTACAAATTCAAGCAGAGATGTCCCCATAGTTAGGCCATGGCTATCCCTGCTGTGATTCAGAGCAGAGAACATCACCTCTGGAAATACTTCCTGTAGTTTTTCCAGATGGCTGTGATGCCCATACTAGAAGCATGCATTTGCTATAGGGTCAATGAAGAGTGTTCCACTGAATCATACAGTGGCCTTCACTTGTGTTGGAGGTGCCCACAACAGCAGGTGAGGCGATTTCTTGAGGATAATGATGCTGCTCCATTCAGCCCTGGTGGACATTCTGCTGTAGGAACTTGTCTTTAACACATCTATACTCATGTGCTGATTCCCAGCCTTCTTGCTTGAAATCACTTTACATTGAAGTAGCTTGTTATCCAGAACCTTTACAAAAAGCTCTAGGTAATCAGTAACTGTAAATCACAGGCAGCAGCTTATAATTTGCTATTACATAACAGCCTCCAGTGAATGTGTCACAAGTGTATAATTTACACTTGACTGAAGCTGCATTTCAATGACAGAAGTTCTCATTTCCAGGTGTGCAAGGAAGGAGTACTGAGACAATTCCAAAGGGTTCTCCTAGTGCTAATGGTGTTGCTGCCTCTCCCTGACATTTATGGTACTGTATTAATTACTAACCAAGTTTACAGCACGCTCTGCCCATGTGTATGGCAGAACTGCACTGACTGCATGGGACCTCTTGCTCCAAATTAGACTGAAGAGACTTCATAACCTCAGTTAAAACACTGAGGTTATCCTTAATGAAATGCAGTAATTTCTTTTATCCTGAGACAGAAAGCTTTGAAAGTAATTCTCAGTAACCCTGAGCTTTCCTGCTTGACTGATCTTGGGACTCAAAGACATGCCCTAAGTCAGGTTATTTCACAACTTCCTCTCTAATTAAAGTTGCAGAGCCAAGATATGGAGACAGTGCTGCAGAGTCCATCACGTTTTGATTCCAGGGATCAGGTTTGAACAAATCACGTGAACACAAACAAGCAAAGCTGCATGTCCTGTGGAGGACACAGCTACCTTCAGTATGATTTGTTTAGATGATGATGGAAGCCAAATTTTGTCAGTAAAACTGAGTTTAATCCAGGTGTTTCTAAGGCAGCAGCTATTGCAGAGATGCCATTTCTCACCAGCCAGGCTTCGGCAGAATCCTGTAGTTGAAATCTTAGCTGCAATCAGCTCACCCTTGAACCCCAAGCCCCACTGGAGACATTATCAGGAGCCCTCTGAGAGAAAGCACTGAAGTGAAACACTCATGTACAAACACTGGAACACAAGGGAGGTGCTGCCCTTCTGATGAGGGGGGCAATGTGCAGTACCTGACTCTGATGAGGCCGGAGCGGGGCGAGATTTCGTTTCGGAAGGAATTTCCAATCTGGGCAGCAGCAAAAGGCAGTTTGCCTTGGTTAAACTCCAGAAGACGTTTGAAGTTGAGGAATATTCCCTGGGCAGTTTCTGGCCTCAGATAGCTGAGACAGGAAGAACAAGGAAGCAAAAAAACAGTGGGGAAAACAGCAAGAAAACAAAACCACCGTTACTACAAAACTTTCTGCTCAAGTCTTGTAACTCCAGGCACAGAACAATGAAGCAAACAAACATCAGCTGGAGCCCAAACACAGCAAACAGTCATTCCCAGGAGTAAACCTGAGGACTTGGCTGCTTTTGAGATGCAAGCAGGGGATGGGAAAAGAGCTTTGAGTGAAATACTTTGGCCAGTGGCATCAAAGAGGTCACAGGGAATGCACCCTCCTTGCCTTTGTGCAGGCAAACCATGACTGTGGCTCCACTGTTACACGAACTGTGAACTGGCTTTAAGGTAAGGCCCCTACAATCCCTATGGTGATTTGAGGCTTCCAAAGAGGACACCACTCACAGACACTGTTTCACATGCTCCACCAGAGAACACACACAAGATACATCTCTATCCCACCCCAGAGCAAATGCAAGAATCTTTCTCTTAACTCTTAACAGAGGTTTCAGTTTTGGAGACCTCACCTTAGAGACAGCAGCCTCTACATTCTCACACACTAACTACAAACTAGCAAATGAGGCTACCACTGGATCACCCTGCTAAATAACTTCATCCTGAAACAGGAACTCTGAAGCAGGTTCTGTGTAGCCATGGAGTCACTGAGGAACCAGAGTTAGTTTGCTTTATGGAAGCATTTCCAACCAGCAAGGGTATAGCTGCAATCCACATTGTCTGGCTGCTTCAAGTGTTTCCATGATTCTGCAAAGCTCCTTGTTCCTCCTACCCTTCACCAAGAGTAAAAGAAATGCTCATCTGCCAGAGCAGACTGAGGCTGAAAGGCAGGGGATGGCTAGTCAAGAAGAAATCGAATACTTCAAACCTGCTGAGACTTCATTTTTCTTCCAAGTAATCTATGAAGGAGAAAGCATGTGAGCAGAATGAGATCAGTACCTACCCAGGCATGTTTCCTCCAGGCCCAATGGAGGTCTTGAACATCAGATTGAAAGAAACAGGAGGGGACAGGTCATTCCCAGTGATAGGTGACTTCACGTTGTAGTTCACAAAAAGATCTGCAAGCTCTTGCTGGCCATAGTTGTCCAACTAATATCAAAACACAGGAGAATTGTTTCAATTACCAGACAAGGCAAAAGGAATGAATTACCTTTTCTTCATCTTTTACTGAGCAGGATGCACAGCTCTGAATCACCTGCCCAAAATATTCCCTTTTAACCTACATTTTCAAGCAAGCTGAAGCCTGAACCGAGGATACGAAACCACACTGCAGATCCACAAACCCATTTTAGTAACACAGGTCCACAACTCAAGTCATACCACAGGAAGCCTGAAGTCTACATGGGAGTGCAAGCACTGAGCCTAAGAGTGGGTGTAAAGCAAAAGAGAAGGCATTGGGACTGCATCACCACCCACCAGTAGCTTCTTGCAAACTGCTTCAGCTAAAACATGGTGGGCAGTGTGTTGGGAAGGGAAAAAAATACAGCAATGAGGGAGAAGAAAGCTAAAATTTCTGCAGGGCTTTGTTTGCACTCAATTCCCTTTCTTAGGCTTCATGAAATACAATATTCAAGCTATGCAGCCTAGGCTCTTTTAGAGCTGTTCTGCATTTTAGTTCCACAGCACAGGGCTTCTTGGTGAAAGATTTTCCATTTGCCCTGAAAACAAGTCTGTCAATCAGTGGATGCTTCCAGGAGTGGGATAATGTCAGCCTCTTCCAGGTCTCTAACTTCCATTTTTTGGCAGGTGGGAACCAAGCAAGAGTAGAATGACAGCTCTAACTGCAATGAGCCACAAGTTCTGGCATTGTTTTGTGCATTTTTGTACTAGCCTTTTGCATATCTACATTGAAATGCAGCTTCTGGACTTAAGGATCTACACTGAGCAGTACAGCAACAACTTGACAAGGTTAAAATAAAGGAGTTGCTTCAAGCATCAATAGTCATGATCCTTCATGTAGGAGAGAAAACTCAAGACAGAAGATAAAAAGGGTTTATTAATAGAGAGGTTCCCCTAAAGGATAGAGGGAATTAATATTGGGTTTATTAATAGATTCCCATCAAAGGATGGTCAAAGTTCAGTGTTGCAGTGTTGAAAACCCAGGGACAGCTGCTCAGTGATGCAATACACTGGACAAAGTTGGATCTTTCTGCAAAGAAAGATGCATTCTATGCATGGCTCTGAAAGCAGCTATCCTAGAAGTCATGAGGACAAACACTAAAAACAAAGTAGGAAAAAGAAATGAAAAAATAAAGGCCACTGTCTGTACAGCTGCTCAGGAATGTCAGTCTGGAGCACCAACTGTTCTCAGGGTAAACAAAGGAAAAGAATCTCTGTGGAGTGCTAGAGGCAGTGGAACAAATCTCAAGTGCTGCAAAGCCCAGGGAACTTTAGAATGTACCAATTCAGTGCTTAGGTGATGCAGAAAAACTCTGACAAAACCTCTTGTCCATCTCCACTCCTTTCTATCACAATCCCATAGTGAAGGATTTACCAAGGTAAAGGGGAGACTCAGGAAAAATAGGCTTTTTGCCAGGGAGTGAAGTGGAACAGAGCACACCAGCTCCAAGGACAGAGCTTCAGCCCTACCAGTCCAACAGTCAAGGGACCAATATAATAGCAATAGTTCTCCCTCCTGCTGTTGTGGAGATGTGATTAACCAGCAAGCTTGCACTGTGTGTTAACCAGTCAGTTTTCAGTATTTAGGAGCAGGTACAACCCAACATGTATCCCTGGGACAAAGACTTCTGAGCACCTTCAGAGGCACAGCAGGGAGACTGCCTCTGCACTTTGTTACACATGTCCCTGAAGCCTTCACCTCCCCACACAGGCACCCACCTGTGTTAGAACATTTTCCATCTCTGCCTTTTTCTCTGCTGTGCACTTCTTGTCAGACATCAGCTTTTGCAGGTGAGCTGTGAGCAAAAAGTCTGTAGTGAGTTTACACTGCAACCTCATCAATGACCCCAACCTGAAGCTTGACAAAGCAGAAGGATTGCCCAGCATGAGCATAAGTGCAGCTCCACCAAGAGCCTTGCTAGTGCCTATCAGGGTTCCACTCATGACATCAAGCAATGCTGATCTACAGATGAGGAGCTGCACCAGTTTGCTGTACTGGTATGCCCCAGGGAAAACAGGTCCCTACCTAGCTCTTTCCAACACTCATTCCTCTAAACTCAAGCAATGGCTTTGTAGTCCCTTTCTCTTCTTTCTATATAGACTGGAAATTAAAAGCAATGTCTGATCTCAAGCCAGCCAGGCTAATTTTATCCATCTGCATGTACTGAGCTGGTACAGTGGGGTTATTTAGACTGCATTCCAATTTAAAGCACAACATCCTCCACAGGATCCAAAGGCAGACAGTGATGCCAAGAACTCCCTCTCTCATTTGAAAAAGCCATCTGACTTTGTAGAGCAGTAACTGTGGGTCACCAGCAATGGGCTGGCAGAAAAGAGAGACACACCTCTGTGTGATGCTGTTCTGTGTGCAAAAGGGGCAGAGGTTAGGTGGGCTTCTTTTGGCTTTGGTAAAATAAAAGTTCATATTATTAACAGATCTACACACTTAACTTCCAAGGAGAAGGCTAAAAAAGAGCACAATTCACCTCAACCTAGAGTGGAACAATTCTTCCTCTCACAGTGGAGCCATACATTAAAATGTTTCTTATTTCTAAGGTTCCTCCACGTGATCCTTTTGGTGGTGGTGTTGTTTAAACAAATTTTAATCAGTAACTAGAAAGATCTGGTGAGGAAAAAGTTCTTCACTGAGAGGGTCATTCACCATTGGAATGTGCTGCCCAGGGAGGTGGTGGAGTCACTGTCCCTGGAGGTGTTCAAGAGGGGACTGGACATGGCACTTGGTGCCATGGTTTAGTCATGAGGTCTGTGGTGACAGGTTGGACTTGATGATCTTTGAGGTCTCTTCCCACCTTGGTGATTCTGTGACTTTGCTAACCTGAAATTCATGCCCAAAAGCCAGCTGAGTTCTAAGCCATACAGAAGTCAGCAGCTGCCATGTAATACACCCTGCATAAGGCTCTGTCCTCTCATATCATCACTACATTTCCCATTTCTGGGCAAAAAGCAACTGCAACTAAAAAAACCTAAAACCAGACCATGGTAGAGAACAAAAAGCTTGTAACATAGGCAGTTCTCAGCTTAGACAACAGTAATCTTACAGCCTGATGACCCCAGGGTGTTCTAAAAAGAGACTGTGGTTTCACTAGAGATCCTGCACCTCCTTTAAATACTAACACAACATTTGGGTGGACATGAAAACTTAGGAGATCTTTGGCATGATATAGTTGATGAACTAAAAACACCAGCATGAAAGAATGGCTACACCAACTGGCTTCCCCTGAGAAAGATACTTTTTCTCCCCTTGTTTGCAGCTCTGCGAGAAATCCCCCAGGCCACCCGGCCTCGGAACAAAAGCAAACCTTTTAAGAGGTGATCAGCACGAAAACATTCCCCGTTTTTCACATCTTTCACCATGAAGTCAGCAAACTTGTCTACATGACCTGAAGTCCTGGAAAAGATGATACAAAAGAGGAGCATGAAAGCTGCCACCGGACAGGCACGCTGTGATCCCAGCGGACACACCGGTATCAAAGAGAAGGCCTTCAAACCCCGTGGCCAAGCTGCAGGCTCAGTCTTGCTTCAGCTGACACATTCTCTGGAAGCAGTACCCACAGAAAACCTCAGCTGCCAGGCAGTTCAGTACATCTAAATCTTAGGATGTGTCACTAAGATGACACTAGGTGCCTTTAAGGACTGCATCTTGATTGAAGCAAGACAGAGATACAGTTGTGAGGAGCAGCCAGGAGTTCAGGTGGACCAACCCCCACTATTTTATACCAGTGATCTGTGAAAGCTTCTGCCTGCCATGCTGGGACCCACACAAGGTAACACAGTTGACCCAGCTCAGGCTCTCAGCCCAAGAGCTCCTGATGTATTTAGCAAACCTCTGGGCAGTCTTAGCAGAGACACATGGAGGGTCCAGAGTCTGAACTATGTTCTCACCCTGGAAGATGGTCCCTCTGTCTAGTCTGTGGATAAAAACAGGGCTTCAATCCCCAGGGCTACAGAAGCACCATTTGCATTCAGAGCTCCATTAACACACTGCATATTGCCATCTCTCCACAGAGAGGGCAAGGGTGGTCAAGCAACCTGGCCTCTCTCCTAGTCCTAGATTTAGGCAAGTCAGCCAGTCACCTAATCCTTTTTCTTGTCTTCTCTATCTTTTAGGAAAAGGGACAATGGCAATTTCATACCTAATGAGAGTGCTGGGAGACATTAAGACATTGGACTCTCAGACACGAGTCCCACAGCTCTCCCTGATTCACACAGCAACAGCTTAGCACACTGAGCTGTGCACTGGATACCTAATTATTCTGCAGTGCAACACAGTATTAAATTGGGTGGCCCCATCTCAGGGTCCCTGTGGGTAATTTTACAGAAGAGTGCAAAAAAAACAACTATAACCAGATATTACATGCTGCAGAAAAAAGCAAAGATCCACATTTACTTCAGAACTGGCTCTGGTGTGAGCATGGTGCAGTCGATCTCCAGGATCTGCTCTTCCTGAATAAAGTGCTGCCTCCATGCTTGGATGATGTTGTTCTTCAAAGCACACCCAACAGGCCCAAAGTCATATAGACCACTGACACCTGCAAAGAGAAAAAGGTGAAAAAACATGGGTGAGATGGCAGGAACCTGCCTTGATTGGAGGAAATGTCCTCCCTTCTCAGTGTTTCCAGCAGCTGGTTTAAGTTAAAGGTCACTTTCTGAGCATCAGCTTTCCTGTGCTGAACAGAATGTGGAATGTGGCTCACTGCAAAGAGGTTTTTATGCAAATACCATGTCATAAAAGCTGAAAGTGAACTCTGTGAAGCACCTAGAGACCCTGCACTGTACACTAACCAATACAGTTTGGCCACAGAGCATGCTAGGGTGTCACAGAGTGGTAGAAGCTGAAACTGATAAATACCAGCAACCAACAGCTATGAAGCCTACACTCCCTCCACCAGTGGATTGTATTTTGTGGTGAGTTTTGCAGGAGCAATCTATTTGAAGGAGGAATCTGAATACAGAATTGATACTGCATGGGCCAAAGTAGTATGGTACTGTCAGTAACAGAACATATCTGCCCATCACCAGTTTAGGCACATGGATGAAAAAAGAAGGAAAAGCCAAGAGAAGAACCAGGAGTATTCATTTCAGTGCCTTAGGTGAGAGAGCAGTAACGACACAGGCACTGTGCTGCCCCTCGAGATGCTCAAATCAGCTATCTGAAGAGGTTTACCAGTCACATTTGTTCACCTGTACCAGAGTTCATTGACAGGGGTCACTAGGTAACAGGTTCTAAAGTTCACAGCATTATTGAGCATTATCTTGCCAAGAAGAGTTCAGGTAGACTGACTATGTGGAAATAAAAGCTGGTCACCCCCTTAAATACCAAACCACCCTGTCACGCTCTGCAAAGAAACCACATTCTACACCAATGCTCAGAACATGCATCCTAAAACCCACTCACATTCAGAAAGCAGAAGACAAAATTTGAGCCCCCAGCAAGACTTTAGGAAGGGGGAACTTTTGAAAGGCTCAAGCAGGGAAGTTTAAAGGCAACTTCAAAAAATGTCATTCATGCTGCATTGATATAACACTGCAAGGGTGCAGCTCTTCACACAGCTAGAAAGACCAGGACATTAGCCTGAAGGGATTAAAATGCAGATTGCTTCACATCCATACCTCCATAAATAGAAAAGGCTTGATCATAGAAAAACCTCCTTTTTAAGGTGTCTTCCATCTTAACTCTGTCCACAATGTCATCTTTGGGCTGTAAGGCTAACTCCTGAAATTCAAGAAAAACACAACCAGTTAACAGCTCCCATTTCTGGCAGGAGGAGAAATCCTCTCTACTCACCACTATGAGTCAAAAGTCTGTAAAGGCCATTTTGAAGTCCAGGTATCCTGCCAACACTCATTTTCCAAAGAGGAGCAGTCACACTGAGATTCAAGCAGTCAATTACCAGCATGACTGCTGACAAATGCAGCATTTTACACACTCAAGGTGGACTCATCTGCCCTAACATTCAGGCAGCTAAACCTGAGCTGGTTATCCACAGCTTTCTTGACAATCACTGGAAAGAAACGCCAGTTTGCAAAGCAATGCTTCTGACCTATTTCCCTGACTGTAAACAGCTTGAAGTGACTACAGCTCAGACTACAAACATGTAACTCCTGGCACACATGAAGCTTTCAGTAGTGCTCATCCCATGAAAGAATTTTGACTATGAAGATTACAAACATCATCAACCTTGTGCTCTGCCAAAGGTGTGCATTTAGCTACCTACTTGTATGGAGAATATCTGTTGGCAAAATGGAGGTTTTCCCAAGTATGGCCTCCTGTACTCAAAAAAATCACTTAAGAGAGACATGCTCTGACTCTGTGAATGTTCTACAGCAGACTTGCTCTTTTCTCTGCAAACAAATGATTTTTGCAACCACCTCCATGAATGAAGTCAAGAGACTTGATCTATTTTCTTACTAAAGCTGATTTGATGATTAAAGCAGAGTCAAGCCAAGAAGCTCAGTAAGTGGCTAATGCTGTCAGTTTGAAAAGCCTTTTGGTAAGAAGTACTGTATGGCAAAGCATTTCAAACTCTTCTTGTTTGGTTGGGGTTTTCTTGGCATCTGTAAAGACAAATAAATGTGGTCTAACTTAAATGCACTGTACCTCTGCTGTTCCTGTGAATCAGCAAAAGACAAGGAGTAACTCTGCACCAAGGGAGAGAGCACACAGGAAAGCAAGCCCTAGAACAGCACTTTTAAAAGTGGAAAGGAAATCCATTTGGCCTACAAACATAGAATAATTTTTCAGTCCTTCTTAACAGAAAGGATGAGTTTGCCCAGACATGGACAGTAACACTGCCCAGCCCAGGTCTGGAGAAGAGAAAGCTCCAAGGTGACCAAATTGTGGCCTTCCAGTATCTGGAGGGAGCCTACAGGAAGGCTGGGGAAGGACTTCTCAGGATCTCAGGTAGTGATAGGACTAGAGGGAATGGAATGAAGCTGGAGGTGGGGAGATTCAGGCTGGATGTGAGGAGGAGGTTCTTCACCATGAGAGTGGTGAAACCCTGGAATGGGTTGTCCTGGGAGGTGGTTGAGGCCCCAGCCCTGGAGGTGTTTAAGCCCAGGCTGGACGAGGCTCTGGCCAGCCTGATCTAGTGTGGGGTGTCCCTGCCCATGGCAGGGGGGTTGGAACTGGATGATCCTTGTGGTCCCTTCCAACCCTGACTGACACTATGATGGGAGAAATAGCCAGCAGAATAGAGTAACTGGAGTAGGTAAAGAATTCTGCAGAGCTCCCTTCTACTATCTAAAGAGCATAGTTAATGATCTAGTGCAGAAGTCAAAGGAACAGTCTCTTCTATCTGACATATATTCATAAATAGAAGGCAGCAAAGTGCCTGTGTTAGCCTTCAAGAGGAAAAAAGACCCTGCAGAGGAGCAGAATCATCTACTGACTTATGATGAAGTCTGAGGACATAAAGCCAAGGAATTTTAAACACTTAACTGCTCTGCCTTGTTCAAAGTTTCAAATTCAGAGCCACTCTGACACCCTTAAGCAGAAATCACAAGGATTGAAAACTGTACTGGCAGCTGCTAAAGCTAACAAGCATTCAGACTGCTGCCTTCTGCACGAGGTGCAACAGCTTGACTATGATGCATTGCTGGGAACACCATCCAGAGAGACTCTGAGTGCTGCACTCACAAGGGCAGATGATGCATTTGCAAGGTCACTCTGGCACTGACAGGGATCCAGCCCACACAAATTGTGTAACTGGCAAGCACGTTCCTACGCAGCATCCTACCAGCGCTCCTCCAGCAGAAAGGCGAGGTGAGGCTCAAGGCACCCAACCTGCCCTGCTACCTCTCTGCATCAAGATTGAGGGCTAGGAAACAGAACTAGGCCACATTATTTACTCCAGGCTTCATGCAATCGTTTCAGAGCACAGTTCTGTGCTGAAGACTATGTAAAAATTACATCTTTTCATTTCACTTGTATGTATGCAAACAGGTAGCCATAACTCCAGACCAGAGAGAGCACACCGACTGCTTGCCTCACATGACTCTGTAGGACAAAGAGGGTCAACTGGTTTCAGCTCAGCTATACTCCTATTCTCACAGTGAATTAGCTGCAATCAGTGGTGTTATTAATTTACTCCTTTATTTTTAAGAGTACCACCAAAGCACAACTACCATCACTTTTACATGACAGGCAAATCTGAAAGGACCTCACAGCTTCCTGGCTGAATCTGCACACCTGACTGTTTTCTAAGCTTCAAGAGTCTCCTTTTGTTATCTCAGTCAGAGAAGCTTGCAGGCTAAGAAAGTGTGTTTTTACTTTATTGATATAGATACAAAACAAGCTTGAAGTTCTATCATTCACTTTGCAGAAAGCCTTTTCAGAGCACAATCACCTTTAAAATAAGAGGGCACAGTTTCATACAATACATTCCTCTCTTTAAGGCTGTTCGAGACAGCTTCCAAAACTTTGTTTAAACTAGCCAAAAAAACATGGTTTCTAAAGAAACATGTTCTATGCCAGTCTGGGAATTTAAATGTTACCCAAGGGCTCTGAAGATGAAGCTAACTGCAGTGAGCAGAATGTATTCTTGCTGGGCACTAAAAAGATCTATAGAATAGACAAGGACTAGTGACACATACACTGAATATAGAATAGAATAGAATAGAATAGAATAGAATAGAATAGAATAGAATAGAATAGGAATAGGATAGGAATAGGAAAGAATAGGATAGGAATAGAATAGGATAGGAATAGAATAGAATAGAATAGAATAGAATAGAATAGAATAGAATAGAATAGAATAGAATAGAATAGAATAGAATAGAATAGAATAGAATAGAATAGAATAGAATAGAATAGGATAGGAATAGGATAGGAATAGGAAAGGAATAGGAAAGGAATAGGAAAGAATAGGATAGGAATAGAATAGAATAGAATAGGATAGGAATAGAATAGAATAGAATAGAATAGAATAGAATAGAATAGAATAGAATAGAATAGAATAGAATAGAATAGAATAGAATAGAATAGAATAGAATAGAATAGAATAGAATAGAACTAAACCAAACCAAACCAGGTTGGAAGAGACCTTTGAGATCATCAAGTCCAACCCATCATCCAAAATTGCAGCTGAACAACCTGAACTCACATTCATTTGCTGACACACCATGATTTAACACTAACAGATATTAGCCTACGAAATAAAGAATGAAATTGCAAACTATTTCAGAAGTGACTCAAGCAGCCTACCCTGCCAGGAGTGTTCAAGTTTTCAAGGTTTTTGAGACAGAACTGTGGAGCTCCAGACTCACCTTTGCTTCTAGGACTCTCTTCCGAGCTTTAAGCTCTGCTACAGCTCTGTCGATATCCACCTGGGGAGCTTTCTCTTCCTTCAGCTTCCTTACCAGCTCTCCCTGGAAGGAGACAAAACACAAGACATAGATTCTTTCTTTGAATGCCACAGACAAGAACTCTCCTCCTTTCAGCTCCCCTGGCAATCCAAAAGGAGGCTTTTGTCCTGCCTTCTTGCTCTCCACACAGATCTCAAGAGGCTGCTTCAGTTGGTAGAAGTGAGAAACACTTAAGTGTTTGAGAGTTAGCAGAACTAGACATCATTAGAGAAACTCAGCCCCCACACATGCTACTGCTAAATCTCAGATCAGTTACTCAGTCTCAGTGTGCAAATATACTCCTGTGTGTACCATCTCACAGCAGATATCCACAAATAGTCGCTTCCTGTCTTTGAGGATACACCAAGTGGATTCTCAGGTGGTTAATACAGTCTGTGCCCTCTTTTGATTGGCAATAAGGTTTCTCTTCCTTCTACATTTTCCCTTTTCTTCAGAATTTAGGACCATTTCAGACTTGTTTTCCTCTGTCATGTCTGTTCAAAATTGGCCAGTAAGTACACAAGTTTTTAGAACAAGGTCTCACAGAAGCCAGATAAGAAAGTACTGTATTCTCTGTACAACTGACTGGTTTTAAAACTTGTCCAGTAACTTTAGGGGAAAATGGAGTTTAAAAGAAATGAAAAATTTAACCCCCACCCAAAAAAAACCTCCAAAGATTAAGCATTTCAGAGCAGCAAAACCTTGCTGTGGGCCTACACTAAGGTCTTGACCTGAGTCAAACCACCGCCACCTTGTTAGGGTTCCACAAAGTTCTCTTTGGCCTGTGGGAAAGATTCTCCCCTTTCATCCCAGGGATACTGAAATACTCAACAACAGCTTTTCTGACTATGATTCTCAGAAGCCATGCTCATTTTGCTCTAGGAGATGAATTAATTAGAAGTCCTCCTTTCAGTCCACTCTTCTCTGGGCAACAGTCTACCTTGAATTACTGAAAGGGACAAAGGAGCTGACTCAGGAGAAAAACAAAAGCACAGAGATGTCTACGCCCTCTCAAGTTCTAAGAATGGGATGCTCCAAGCTCAGCATTTTTCTTGCACCATGCAAGAAACATTGAACACAAATGTAAGAAAAAAAGAGAGAGAGAGAAAAAGAGGGGGAAAAAAACCCCAAACACAACAAACAGTCCACAGAGATTCCAACATTTCCATAATATCAGCTTTGTCCTAAATTCTGCTTCTCTGACATTGCTATTACAGGCAAGTAAGAAACAAAGGAGAGGAGAATACATGGACTGCCACTCAGTAATCAGATTAGAAAAGCTGAAAGTGGTTTGGAGACTAAGGGGTTGAAAGGCTAATTTTATTAATAAAAGGAGGAAGCCTCAAAAGACTGCATCAAAACAAACACACACAAAGGAAAATAAGAATCCTGTCAGGCTCCCTAATCCCATGGGTTGCAAGAATGAACAACACAAGTCTGCTGTTTCCTTCCTGTTCACCAGTTACACCAAAACATGAAAGTTTCACTCTGGGGCTGAGGGCTTCACTGCCATTCCTGGGTAACGTGGCAGAGGGAGGGATCTGATCTTTCTTTTTTTTCTTTTAAAGTAGTAAGTCCAAATTGCCTTTGTTGAGCGAGGGGGTCGGCAGTGGGAAACCATCAAGGCAGCGGCAAAGCAGCTACTGCTGACGCAACAAAGCTATCACCCTCCTCATTGCTCTGCATCTAAAAGCAGCATACAGCAACTCTTTGTCCTGATCTGTAAGAAAGAGTACTCAGACATACGCAAGGAGAGGGGGGAAAAAAAACAAAACCACACCACAACTGAGGCAAACAATTATGTTTGCTGACAGGACTCAATCTAATTAAAGCTACAGTCTGGAGCCCAACCCAAAGGAGGAGTTCACAGCAGCACTCGATGTGGCAAATTTTGCTGCAGCTTTGTCCCACAGACCAGTAAAGCAGAGAGGGATCCACCCCTAGATCACGGCAGCTTATTGCATCAGGCACTGCTGCAGGAAGATACGCCTCTCACTTTCCTCTCCATAGGCTAAGAGTCCTTTAGGTTTAATGAAACTGCTCCTCCACAAGCTGATAGCCAGGGTGCCCTGCATCAGAAGGTATCAACTACCCCAATCTTTTTCACTCCCTCTTTTCTTCTTGTACAAACACCGCAGCGAATTACTGCTGTGAGCTGTACGACACAATATCCATAGTCCCAGCCACACAAATGAACCCACAGACCTCTCCTTGACACCCTACACTCCTGTTCCAATCCCACAGGCAGCCAGAGAGAAAGGCTCCATTGATACTTTAAAAGCAAACAGCAGCACCCAAGATACAGGGGTTCAAAATAAATAAGTTGGCTAGGTCTAGAGATCATAATTTTATTTACAAGAAGCTTTCTTGCCAAGGCATTAAGCTGTACAATGATTCATAATAAAAACTCATTGAAGTGCTGCTGCTGGTATAATTAGAGGGCCATAAATCCACTCAGTTAATGGGAAAACACATGCAGAAATCTACAAATACACGGGACACACACATAGCTATGTGTGCAACTAAGCAGCAGACTATGGGTTCAGCCACTTTAAGAGGCATGTGGGGAACTGACACACATGGGTCTTGCTGCTAAAGCAAGAAGAGAGCTCCCATGTGCTGTGAGTAGGCTCCAACGCCAGTACGTACACAGCAAGGGGACCAAAGTCAAGATTCGCTCAGGAAATAAAAATACAACCAAATCCTTCTCAGAGAAGAAGTAAGCTAAAGATAATAGTTTCATCTGTGATGGAAAGATGTGATGCAGACCAAGCAAATAGATGCAGACCAAGCTAACAGGAGGCAGCTATATATCTAGCCAAATGAGAATGATGAAATGGAAAATGTGCAATGGGACTAATACCCCTTGCTGCATCAGGCAAGCATGCAGCTCCAAAGAATACCGTTCACCTGCAAAATCCAACACAACCCAGCTCTAGAGGGAAGTCACCTTGTGACCCTATGGGACAAGGAAACCTCTGCAGGCTGCTGTACAAAGAAAATGTGAAGAGCCAGCTACAGGGCCTTAAAAGCATGGCAAAATCAGCTTGGGCACGTAAGACAGATGAAGCCCAGGAGAGGAAAGCCAGGTAGGCTGACGCACAGATCCAGTTCTGCAAGCCAGCTCCGACACACAGCATCGCTACGGGGAGGGGAAAGGGCATCTCCGGGAAACCTCCACAGGCTGCCTCCCCCGCACCCCCTGCCAGCCCACTTCTGGGGCACAGCACTGTCCCCTCGAGGGGAAACAAGTGCAACCCCCCCACCCCCGGGAGCCGACTCTGGCCGGGAAGCCCGGGGAGAGCCACGGAGACTTTCTTCCGTGGGCTCCCGGCTGAAGCACTGCAGTGCCCCAGAGCAGGGGACCAGAGGATGGCAAGCAGGGCCCTGTCGGCTTGGCGGGAGACACTCCGCGGGGAGGGCAAACGCCCACCCAAGCCGGCAACACTCCAGGCGGGGATCGGGGGACACCTCCCCAGACCCAAGCCAAGGTGCTGCGAGCGGGCCTGTCACACACCCGACCCCTCGGCCACATCCCCATCCCCCAGCCGGGACTCTCCCCCCAGCCAAGCGGATCGCCCCCAGCGGGTGTCCCCCGTCCTCAAGGCCTTTCCCGGTGTGTGTCCCCCTCCCCAAACAGGTCATTCCCGGGGAATGTTCCCCCTCCTAAGGCAAGCCCCCCCCGCAGGGTGTCCCCCCGCAGATGTCTCCGTCTCAAGTGGATCCTCCCCAGAAGGTGTCTCCCCACCTCAGAAGCCACCCGTCTGAACCGGATTCCCCTCAGCCGGGGGTCACCCACTCATCCGGGCCGAGCCGGGTTTACCTGCTGCCGCACCGCCTGCCGCAGGGGCGCAAGCAGCGCCTCAGCTTGCGGACCGTCCATGGGGGTCGCGGCCGGGGCGGGCCGGGAACGAAGCGCGGCAGCGGCGGGCGGGCAAGCGAGGCGGCGGAGGCGGCGCAGCAGGGCGGGCAGGACGCTACGGGGCGGCAGCAGCGGCATGGAGAGGCGCGGCGCGGCGCCCTGCCCCCCCCCGCATGATGAAATCCGCCCGGTGTAAAGCCGGCCCGCGTCCCCACGCCGCACTTTCCGCACGGCAAAGCGAACGCCGCGACGCCAGCAACGCGCTGTCACCCCGCCGCAGATTCGGCACGGCGCACAACGGCGGCCGCGCCGGTAGAGGGCGCGCAGCGAGGCCCGGCCGCGTCATTCACACCCGCACACGCACGGCGGCGCCATCACGCCGCGCTGCGGGGCCGTGCTGCGCCTGCGCGCAACGACAGGCCGGTCTCCTCCCCAGCTCCGGGCGAGCGTGGGCTGAAGAGTCCTGCCGCTGGCTCCGGTGTGCTGCGGGCGTCGTAGGGTCACAGAATCGTTACGGTTGGAAAAGGTCTCTAGATCACTGAGTCCAACCGTTAACCCAATGCCAGTGGGCGCCCACCTGGGCACAACACTGCTGGCTCATCTTCAGCTGGCTGGCAACCGGCACAACCAGATTCCCAGCCACCCTGCCCCGAGTCTGCAGCATTGCCTGGGGTTCTTGTGACCCAAGTGCAGGACTACTCTTCACCCAGCCATACATGATCCCACGCTCCCTCAGGATGTTCATGGGGAGAGATGTGCTGTACCCCCCTCCCCGTGCCACACTTGCTACCCTCAGAACTGCAGATGCCCCGAGGAGGTGTCACAGCCATCACCTCTGAGCACCTGGATACCTGCATTGGCCCCGTAATGAGGTTCAGCACCACCAGCACCCACCTGGGCTACCTCAACACAGTGTCCATTTCTCCCTGAGTCGTATCCCCCCGCCTCCACGGGGCAGGGAAGCCCTGGGGGGGAGGGGGGCTCAGGAGGGATGTTATTTTTTCAACCAGCTGCAGCATTTGAGCTCCAAAAGCTTTGTAGCTTTTGTGCTTGGCAGTGGTTTGCTTTTCACTGATCCATGTTCTGCCCTCCAGAGCCTGTGCAATGCAGCGCCCTGCCGCCAGACCACCCCCGGGGGCTGGTTGTAGGGCAAGAGGCCAAACCCTGCTCTCCTCTGTGGTGGGTCTTCCTTGGGAGAAAGGACAACCCCGTGGCAGAAAGAGGAGCCAGGAGGAGCACCGGTGCCCCAGGAGAGCTTCCCATCCCTGAGAATTTAAGCCCTCCATGAAGGAGAGTCCAGACAGCAGTTGCATAAAGCAAAATTTATGATCAATGAGACAAAAACTGTGCTTCCCACACACGCTTTGCCCATTGCTTGTCCTCCTCCTCCTCATCTCCCCTTCACCCCTTTCTGCCACCTGGGACCAGAAGCGTCCGTGTTGATGTGATGTTGGCGTAATTGGAATATTCAGGCTGCTATTTTGTACCTGTCTGTTTGTTTGAGAGACAGCAGCCACCTTGTAATGAGCGCTTCTGAATATTTATCTGCCACTTCTGAATGGTAAATTTGTATTTCAAATGCTTAATTGTTATTTTTATTTGGCTGCAAATTGCTGTTTTTATTTCGCTGGCGTACCTCAGGAAGTGCTCCAGCACGAGGTGGAAGTTTTCTCTATTCCTGATGTATTTATTTATTTATTTATTTAAATTAATCCAGAGCTGACAAGAGCATCAGGACTCTGCAGTCCTTTTCTAGCTTCAGGGATCTGACATGTGGAGGATAGTGGGATCAGTCCCAGAAGAAACTGGAGAAATCAGGCAAACCAGCTGGGACTATGGAGGAAAGCTGGGCAGGACTTGGGGAAATGAGAAACCCCAGTGACCAGGTGCAGCTCAGTTCTCCTGTGCTGAACATAGAGGACCAAGCAGCAGCACTTCTCGAAAATACCCCTTTTTTTTTCCCCCTCCAAGAAGGTTTTCTCCCTTTCTCCACAGCAGCATGAGCTTGGTCCCCCAGTACAGCACTGTGGAGCTGCAGCTGAGGATGGAGGTGGGCCAGGTTGATGCCTTGAACTTTTTTCCCCTCTGCACAACGCTTCCTTGCACAGGCTGCTGACCCCCAACAATGTCTCTCCTTATAGATGAAATACACCTAGGACTGGTTCCCAGCACTGTGACCACCTGGTATGGGACAACCTCAATATGAGGGCCAAAAGGACCTTCTCCCTGCCTATTTCCATCTAGCTGGGGGTATAGCTCTTCCCCCAAAGGACTTTTGAAAGCGTCTGGCTGATAGCATCTGTAGAGCAAGACTGAGTGAGTAAATCCTTCAGAACACATCAGATTACCTGTGCTCTGAGCTCACACAAGGACTGAGAGAGGTATCAGCACCCCTTGAAGGGTCTGGGTGGGTTGTCAAGGAGGTATGAGGTAACCGAAGGGAGAACAGAAGCATGGAAGTGCTCCCCTGCTCCCCCTCCCTGGATCCCCGTCGGAGCCAGCAGCAGGATGAGAATGAGAGGCCACAAAATGGGAGGAGGGAGGCTTCAGGAGACTGGGGAGAGTTTTGCTTCGGGCATGAGGCATTTCTTCTGAGGGAGGGAGAGGAGAAAAAAAATCCTCCACAGAGGTATGAGGAAGGAGAAAGGAGCCGTGCAGGAGGAGAGGGGAAAAACACCCAGACGGGAGGCGTAAATGGCTTCTCGGTTCAGCCTGGCTCCTCACTTCACAAACCCATTTCTGCTCCACTGCCCTTACGTCTCGCTGCATTTTCCTGGCTGATGCGCAAGACCCCGCTGGCAAACCCACTCCTTAAACACCCCCCACTCCAAAACACAACCCGATCCCCCTGCAGAAGGGTGGGGAAGAACAGCTTGCGGCGGGGAGGGGGCGGTCTGGGCTCTGCTTTGGGATGTTTTTGTTGCTGCGGGGGTGGCTGCCCGGGTCCGGTGCCGCTAGATGGCAGGCGGCCCCTCGCCGCCCGCTCCTCTCCTCTCCTCTCCGCTGCGCTGCGCTCCGCTCCCCGCCGCCCCGCCGCGGGGCCTCCCGCCCTGCCAGCGCTTCCCGCTGCGTTGTGGGGAGGCGCAGCTTGGGACAGAGTTTTCCGTGCCGGGATGCTTTGCAAAACCGAGGGGCACCCGAGCCCTAGCAAAAAGTGTCTTTCGCAATGCGGGGCGACCAAGAGGACGCTCAGAGACCAAGTCCTCCCTTTTCCTTCCCTCCGCCCCCGCTTTTGGTTTCTTTATGTTTTTCTTTTATTCCTCCCCCCGTTATGTTTTTTTTTCTCTCTTGGAAAGGCTGCCTCCTTCTCCCTAGCTCACTTCAAGCGTCAAGGTAGCAAAATCAGACATATGTCTCCCTCCAAACACAAGCTGAGCCTCAGCAGGGTGCATACAAGGTTCAAGATGATTTCCCAGCACTGGGGGATTTTTAGGCTGGCAGGAAACTAAGCAGTGCCTGAGGCAGGCACAGAAATGGCTTAACCTGGCTTGCCTCTATAGGGCTGTGTGGTTTTAGCTTCCAAAACAGGATGCCTCCATCTAGCCTGCTTGTAGGGTAGCACCCGCAGCTCCTGACCACCCCCAAGTCGTGCTTGAGGAGAGATCTAGCTGGCCTCATCCAAACTCATAGCACAGAGCATGCAATTAACCATGGCATGAATCTGTCACCAGGTCCTGTTTTCATCTCGAGGTGTGTAAGTTTGTTGCAACAACCTTCTCTGCTGCTGTCGATAGATCCCTTCTATGAATCATTCACAAAGTGATGATGCTCTGCCCCTGGATGCTGACTGCAGGGAATGAGGCTCTGAGGGTTCATCTGCATTTTGGGGGGGTTTACTTTCATCACCCCTATTCTGTATAAAAAAATAATTGGTGTGTCTGGAGTGGGACACAGACACACTGGAAGTTACTGAAACTCACCCCCTCCTGGGACAAAGCTTTTTTTAGACTGAAATAGGAAGCACAAACCTCACCCTGAGCTTCCTCTAGGGTTTGGTTCTTCCTAGAGGTTTCTCCTTGAGGGAAATTTATTTTCTGCACCCTTGGCCTTGATCCAGCCAAACGCTTAAGCATATGCTTAGCTTCAAACTGTCCAGCCCCCTGCACTCATGCAAGTACCTTCGTGGATGAGGCTCATTGTCCCTTCTTCCCTTGGGGCAGTTTGTGCTTCTTTGTGCTCCTGACGTGAGATGATGGTTCTCCTCACCACCAGCAGTGGGAGGAAGGAGTATCAGCCTAGCCCCATACCTTTGCAGGGAGAGAGTGATC
Source organism: Melanerpes formicivorus (assembly GCF_026170545.1). Classification (NCBI taxonomy): domain Eukaryota; kingdom Metazoa; phylum Chordata; class Aves; order Piciformes; family Picidae; genus Melanerpes; species Melanerpes formicivorus. The sequence continues at coordinate 4,471,939 of NW_027142365.1, forward strand.
AAATCTATGGCATAAGCCATGAGGGTACATGAATGCTGCATGTGAAGATCTGGGACCTCCAAGCATGAGCAGCTGCAGCTGTGAGAGCAACTCAGCCATCATTTCCCTGCTCTTACCAGGGCACAGTGCAGTAATGTTTAAACTGCCAACAGTGCCTGTGAATATTAGAATAGAATAGAATAGAATAGAATAGAATAGAATAGAATAGAATAGAATAGAATAGAATAGAATAGAATAGAATAGAAATTGAATTGAATTGAATTGAATTGAATTGAATTGAATTGAATTGAATTGAATTGAATTGAATTGAATTGAATTGAATTGAATTGAATTGAATTTACCAGGTTGGAAGAGATCTTTGAGATCATTGAGTCCAACCTATCACCCAACACCATCTAATCAACTAAACCATGGCACCAAACACCCCATCCAGTCTCTTCCTAAGCACCTCCAGTGATGGTGACTCCACCACCTCCCTGGGCAGCACATTCCAATGGCCAATCACCCTTTCTATGAAGAACTTCTTCCTAACATCTGGCCTAAACCTCCCCTGGCTGAGCTGGCCAAACAAAATCCTGGTTGCTGTCCCTGAGAGTGACTAATAAACTTCCACCTACGTCGATGGTGTGCCCTGACACCTGTTCTTCAGAGACTGGGACCATCAGTTTGTTTTGGCACAGGCCACTAAACCAGTCTGATCCATTTGGTCACACTCGCCCAACAGCTTGGAGCCAGGTGGTCTCTCAGGTTTGGCTGTGCAAGAGCTCTGATAGAAATGCATGTTGGTTTCCCAACCCTTGATCTGCTGTGAATGTAAATTCTGCAAACACTAATGCAAGGAACTGAAAAGCATACTGATTAAGGGCCTTTTATGAATGCCTTGCAGAGCATATTAAAAATTGTTTAGAACCTGTGTTCCAGTATTAATGACTCTTGTCCTTGGCACTTTGCAGTGATTCAGTCTTGAGATCTAACTGGAATGCTTTAATTAAGACAGATTCCTTCAGCCAGAGAAGATGAAGTGTTGTCCTTTCAGGTGTGAGCCACAGAGGAGCTTTCAACCTCAAGGTTCCCAAATTGCAAAGAGACTGTGACGCTCCTGGAGAGGGCTCTCTGTCCCTCAAGTGACTGGCTGTGGGTTGTTCTTGGAGGAGCCATTTCTTTGAACTTCCCCTATGGGTGCTGCTGATTTGAGGGCTGTAGAACAAGCATGTTTCTGCCCTAGCTCTCAAAGCATTCACAGGAGGCAGATCAATAACCTCCTTCAGTGGGCAGTAACTGCACCCATGTGCAGCACTCAGAAGATGATGGTGCTGATGATGCTTAAGCCTCATCTCTGAAAGCATCATATATATGAGCCAAACAAATCTGAGACAAGTTACTGCTGTCACCAGGTGACAGAAAACCTCATGCCTCCTTAGTTGTGTTTTCTTTGACCTCTACCTCTGATCCTAAGTGGTTTATTCCTAGACATGATGTTCAGGTCTTAAAGGGCACCTTGGCTTGAAAACATCCCCTGGGAATGTTGTGACATTTTATAGAAGGAGTAGCAAGACATGGCACATTGGGACTGCCAGGAGGAATATAGGCCAGCTTGGTGGAGATGCATTTTGGTTTGGTGCAGAAGACTAAAGATCTTGCAGGTTATGAAGACTTATTTCAGTGTTACCTTCCTGCTCCATGACTGGAGCCTTCAACAGGGCATGGGAGTGGGGTTGACTTTGTGTTTCCTTTACTTCCAAGGAGAGACAAGCCCACAATAAACACAAGGCCCCTGATGGGTGGTGCAATATCACATCCTCTGTTCAGCCCACCTAGGGTCAATGCCTAAATGGAAAACTTGAGCCCCAGCAGTCCTCAGCTCCCGCTGATTATGAACAGAGAGAGAAGTGCATCTGTGAATCTGCCTCTGCTCCTCAGCACTTAAAGGAAATCAATATTTCCCATCCAGTCTCTGGTGGGACAGGATGCTGAATGGCTAGTGATGCCTTAACCTCATGCATTGGCTTGGAGCCAGGGGGTTACTCCAAGGGATTTCCAGACTATGTGGCATCAGTGCAGGATACAAGGGTCCCCCCGTGCATTGGAGGGACCTCTGACCATGAGAGCTAGAGGTTAGCGACTGGCCACGACCTGTTATGAGTCTGGTTTAAAAAAACCCTCCCTCCAGCCACTGATTGCATGCTAAGTGAGCATGTGGTCTTTTACAACAACACATAAAATGTGAATCAGCTGGAATCTGAAGTGCTTCTCTCCACCATGAGTGGCTTTCTTGTAGGTCTAATAAAAGCCACCAGTCACGAGACGCTTCCCCAAGGACTGAGCTGTCCCTCCAGCCCATCACACACAGTACAGCAGTGATTCATATGTATGTCCTGAGAGGAGTCATGACCACCAACATAACTCAGGTGATGGATGATCATTACCTCATAGAAGGATACAAAGGAAAAAATGCTTTGCCAAATGCTGCAATATATTATTTTTTTTTCCCTTAAACACTAATTCCTTCTCTGTTTTTACCTTCTTGGTGACTTCCTTGTGCCAGCCATCAGGAAGAAAGCTCTTCAGCTTGGCAACCAAAAGTCAATTTCTTGACAACAGCTGGAATGAGACTCACCCTCACTGTCTTGCTTCTCACTTGAACTCTCCTGAGGCAGTGCACACACATTGCTCCTCAACATGGACCCAACCTGATCTAGCAGGGAAGCTCCTCACAGGGGAGCACAGAGCTCTTTAATCTGAAGAAAAGAGCCAAGTTGCTTAGTCTGAATCCGCTAGAAATAACCAGTGGTAGCTCCTCACAGGGGAGCACAGAGCTCTTCAATCTGAAGAAAAGAGCCAAGTTGCTTAGTCTGAATCTGCTAGAAATAATCAGTGGTTTAGTTTCACATCCAAAGGTCCATGACTCTTCCCAGGTGGGAAAAATACTGCCTTATAGCTGATTGTGCCATTGTGGGTTTTACAAGCTGCAAAACCCATGCTGAGGCATCCTTCAGATCCAACATAGACCTACTGGCCTAATGTACTTAGAGGTTTAACTGAAAATAAGAGCTGTAGCCTCCCAAGGTAAGGCAAGAGTGCATTTATATATGTCTTGACTGTTTCAAGGAGCATGTGTTAGGCTGTAGTTTGGATGTACAAAGAGGACCTTGCCAAAGACTGCCCAGACTTTCTAAATTGCAGTGCTTTGTGCACTTGGGTAGATCCAAACACAGCCCTGATGAAGAGCCTATCAAATAACTATACACATCCTGCCCTCCCCTCCTCCCTAGGCTCCACTGCATACAGATGACAACAGCGTTACTGCAGGGCTTCCAGTGGGCAGTAAGTGACAATGAAAAGTGGTGGTTAGTTATACTAAATGGAGCATTTGGATGGAAAAGTCCTCTAATCGTGCCCTGGGGTGGCTGTGCACTTAGGGACACCCTTCCCTCACTGGTGTATCACAGCACTGCACATTGTCTTCCAAAGTGGCTTCAAAATGCAGTACTTCAGTCTGGCCAGGGTGCTGCTTTCCTTCTCCTTCAGATGCTCAGCAGCAGAAAGTGGTAGATGGAATGGAAATATTTTGCAGGTGAAAAAAACAGTTGGGGGTACCATGTCTAAACCTGAAGAACAGCCATGCAACAAGCCATGATGAAAGCATTCTGAGATTGATTGATTGATTGATTAAGTCTGGTGAAAGTTGAGTGGAGATGCAGCTCCCCTGCTGTGATGCTAGGCTTCTTCCAAAGCAAACCATTCTATGATTCCTAATGACCCAGGTGAAAGTACTCAACCCAGACAAGGAATTCAGAAGCCAGAAGTGAAGTGCTGTAACTTGAACTCATCTTTAATTATCTGGAGTTTATTCACACTAAAGGCAAACAGTTGGGGTGACAGATCCTACCAGCATAGCCCATAATTCACAACTGTGTTGATTTCTCTCCTAGGCTACAGTGACCTCAGTAAGTAACAAAAGACTGGATCCTGTCAAAGAAATCAAGGAGGAGATATCTGAGATGTTGGGCAAATGCTCTCTAATGGGCATGAAAACTCTAGCAGCTTGCCATCATCCTGCAAGAAGAATAGAGTGAAAGCACATGAGATTTAATTCATCAAAAATGTGAGCTTAATGCAGATTTGTGTTTATATCTTGTAGCATCTGGAGTTACCAACGAGTGTGACCACATCCTCCTTGAATGCAGCAAGCCTTTAAAATTGAACCACAAAGGAAGCACAGAATTTATTTATGTAGGGAGAAAGAAAAGCTTTTGTTTTCTATTACTTTACAGAATACCATTCTGACATAACCCTGCTTCTTCTGGGACCTTTGCAATGCAAGCAGATCCTCCTTGTCTCAAGGGACATAATTCACTCTCCCATCTTTAAGATACATTTCACTCTCCTGCCTTCAAGGCAAGGTAATAATATTGTCCTGACCCAGCAGAACAGAGAGGAAAAAAACAATACATGTTTGTGTTATTGTACTGCTACAGCATCTGACTAGCCTGGCAGAATAAAGAAATCAGATCTCACCTGCTCCTCTCTCTCCAAGCTAGTAACAGACCAGACAGGGCATCTTCTTTGATTTTCAATCTCTCAGCCTCCAGCAGCACCTGTCAGCATCCCATCTGTTGGAGAGGAAACCCATTTGGCTCTGCTCTGTAGTTATGTAATGAAAGGGACCACAAATGTTTACTTCATTCAGGAGTCTTGAGTCTCATGGGAAACTATCAAGTTTTGATTTGTAACTCACTTCACAGACAGGTGAGACCAAACTTGTGCATTACCTGGTGGTACAAAGCTGGTGGGAGATGTGTTCCCACCATCCCAAGGCCATGCTCTTCTTGCCAAGTCCAGAGACTGTCAGCCTGTCTATCCCACTGGTCATCACAGCCAGCACTGTCACCTTCCCTGTCACACCACAGAATCACAGAATCACCAAGGTTGGAAGAGACCTCAAAGATCATCAAGTCCAACCTGTCACCACAGACCTCATGACCAAGTGCCACGTCCAAACCCCTCTTGAACACCTCCAGGGATGGTGAATCCACCACCTCCCTGGGCAGCCCAGTAGTAGTAGACAGCAATAAGGACATGTGGATGCTCTTGTGTGGTGGAGAGTTGCATGGAGGGTGTTGCTTTGAGGATAAACTGATGTTTCTGAGTCACTCTGTTAACAAAAGCCTCAGAAAAAGCAATAGGACAGGATTCCATTGCATTGCCAGGGTACAGCACAGCACCATTTGCACAGCTCCACTTCCCAGATGCCATCTTCAGCAGGAACAGGGACCCCAGAAGTGACCTTTTCCCAGGAGACAGGCTGGTGGAGGTAAGCACAGTCTTTGTGCTGGGGATGGCTATCATGAACAGCAGATGGTGCAAGAGGAAGCAGAGCTGGCAGGATCAGCCAGCATTTTTCCTAGATGATGGTAAATCAAAGCCAGCAAACTGCTGGCTCCTGCCTTGCATGGTGTCCAGTCCAGGAGACCAGAGAAGACTGGTTGCAGTGGGTTGGGCTGTGAATGTGGGAAGATCTCTGGGTGAGGAAGATCTCTTGAAAGCAAGAGAGTGAAGTGCAGGGAGACATGCTGAACTCACTCTAGACTGGGTGGAGCAGAAGACCAAACCATGAATCAGCTACTAAGCACTGAAACACAGCCAGTCTTGGTCCTTTGGAGCTGGCTGCCACTGACTGGCCTCATTGCCAGTCAGCTCAATGCAAGCTGGGCAGGATATGCCTGACAGGAGCCTGCTGAAGTTAATTAAATCATCATGCGCTTGCTGCCAGAGGCCCTCCCACCCCAGGTGTGGCCACTTGGCCCTCCCCACCCACTCCCCTTTTTAATCCCCCACAGGAAGGCAGCAACTCTAAGCTGAGCCCATTTGGGCTGAGGATCCTCCTCTCATCACTGGTGAGTACCCATGGTGCTCACTGGGTGTTGGTGGTGGTGACAACAAAGGCCGGGGGGCCTGGTGGCCCCCCGGCTGTTAGGGCTATAGTCAGTGACTCCTCCACTATCATCCACAGGTACTGGCTGGGCCCCCTTACTGGGGCTGAGCTCCTTTGTGTTGTATCTTGGCTGGTAAGGGTCTTGCCCCCAGCTCTGGGATGGGTGCACAAATGGTGGTGGTGGAGCAGGAGCTGTTTAGTCATATGATATGATGCTAATTACACTATTTTTTACCTGCAGGTCCCTTGAGTCTCCTCTCATTGTTCAAGCAATCTCTGTTTTTGTGCCTCCTTTACAGACCATTTCTTCCCCCTCACTGCTTCTTTTCAGAAATAAGGAACCACACAACACAAAAAGCAATAAAGCATATCTGGCAAATGCATTCACTTGTTAATCAACTCTGAAGAGGAAGCCCTCAGGAAGAGGGGCAAGTTGGAAAGTGAGAAGTACAAGTGTGTGGGATGCTCTTACACTGAGTTTTGTGGAAGGGAGCACATGTGAGGACAGTCTTGAATACCAGCAAAGAGATTTGTCATATTTGGTGGTTACAAAAACTGGGGAAATATGGTAGTAGGTCAGGGAAGGTTGGGTGCAGAAAAGCTTTTTCCATCAGGAAAGGGGAAAATCCATGCCAGCTTGCAGGGATTGACAGTGATACCTACCATTTGGAGTACAGAGAGCAGAAAGATAGGTGGAGGGCTTAGGAGAGAGGAGCCTGAGCTAGCTGCAGGGTGTCACAGCAGAGAGGTTATCAGAGCAGCAAAGAGCTCTTGTGGTCATGAATCTTTCAAATCAGAGAAGATCTTTCCTGGGTTTTATAGCCTGCTTCAAGCAAGATCAGAGTAAGGCCCCTGGAAGTGGTGGTGCCTTTCACCAGTTCTTTCTTTAGTCTCTCTTTTTCCTGCCCCATTCCTGACAGGGGAAGCACTGTTCTTTCCATGCCCCTTCTTTCTGGTTGAAACAGTCATAGAAAAAGTGACAATAAGGAATTCCTCCTGTCCCTGATGGGGACCTCTAATTTCCATAGGACACTCTATGGTGCCTCCACAGGACCACAAGCCTGGAGAGAACAAAAAAAAAAACCATCCCCAAGGTTTGCCATGAGTGGAGGAATTACCCAAAAAAGCTCTTAAGACTAAGTTACAGTAATAAAAATAGTCTGGGACTTTACATGGATTGACATGGCAAAACAAAGTTGTAACAGATGACAGAGGCTCCAGGATAATAGACAAGGGCTTGAAATTATCCCCTGTTACCAATTGCAGGGACACAAAAAAGGAGTCTGAGGTGCAGAAACCTGTGTTCTGTAGCACAGGAACCATCAATGCTGCCTGGAGGTTCACCTGTGCCCTCCAGGTGAGGCCCAGCCAGCAGTGGAGATGCTAAGAAATGTGGGGCTGATTTGCACTCCTCCAGGGCAGCTAGCTCCATGCAGTTCATCTCTCCACATTTCCTAGTATTTGTTCTCCTCTTCTGGGAAGAGGAGAGAGCTGCAAGAGGCCCATCTCACAAGGATGTTTAGAGAAAGGAAAAGTCCATTGTGTGAAGGAATTTGGTATTTCAGGGTTTGTTTTCCTTCAGACACAGAACAAAACACCACCATCTCAAAACCCTCCATAAAGCAAACCAGAAAAAACCCCAAAGCACACACACAAAAAGAAGAAAAAACAAAACCCAAAGAGTGGAGCTCAGTTTGGCCATGGACTAGGGAAGGATTTCTCATTGCTTCTTGGCTCTTCAATCTTAGGATACTTACTACTGCAGTTGTTTCAGGAAAAGGAAAAAAATAAGAAGGAAAACAAAATCCAGAGCAGAGAGGGGGAGCCTTTCCCCACCCTGCCTGAGTGGGTTTTCTGTGCAGTGGCACTGGGATCAAAGCAGCTCCCAGCTTTCTCCCCCCTAGGTGTGAAGCCAAGCTACAAAGCAGCCTCCAAAGTCTTAAGTGGTAAAACCAGGGAATGGGCAGTGCAGTGACCCTGCAAGACACCGGCAGAGATATTTTGTTCCAGCCTTTCTCGATCAGAAGGACTCCTGCAAAGCAGTCAAGAGATTTTAGGAAAGTTGGATGAGTAAGGGGCTGGCTCCCAGCAATGAAAGTGGGGGAAGTCACTCCTCTGGGCAGCGCTTTGGGTCAGACGCTGCAAATGTCTTTCACGTCAAGAGTTTCCCAGCCCAGCTTCCCCAGCCTCCCTGATGGGCTCTTGTCTCTCCTAATGCTTTCAGCCCCTGGGGTGGTGATCTTTGTGGGTACTGCTGCTCGAGTGAGTTTTCCCCGTGGTGCAATCCCGGGTGCTGATGCCTTGAGCGGCGGCAGAGAGCAGCTCGCCACCACCTCTCCCTGCGAGCGTTTTCCGAGCGCTTGGCATGGCGCCCGGCCGCCTTTCACTGCTGCCTTTTCATTCGCCTTAATTCACTGCGTTTCCTTTCTTGCTCCTTGCGAGGAACAGAGGGAGAGCTTGTTCCAGCAGACGGGCCCCATCCGCTCCACCCGGCTCTCCTGGAGCGAGGGTTGGAAAAGAAGGGATGGAAGGCGAAGGGGGTAGCTATCTCCCACCCCTCTGGGGCCCCGCATGCCGCCTGCGTGCTGTTTCCCAGCAAATACGGTAAGCGTTCAGCCTAAAAATGTAAGTCTGATCTCATGACACAGGGTGGCCCTGCATTCCTCACCTCTGACATAACCCACTGGGAGCGTACTCCGCAGAAAAACACAAACAAGATGTACTGGCGGGCTGGCGGCTGGCAGATGTGCTCCCCAGCCCCAGCGCACCCCCCTCCCGGGCTTGCTGCAGCACAGCCTGTCCCCAGGGGAGGCCAAAAACCACAGTCCGAGGACAGAGCCATCCATTGCCTCCCGCAGCAGGCAGTGCAGGGAGCTGTGCCTTAGCCCCCAGCACCAGCCCCGCGCACCAGGAATGGGGGCGCTGGGAAGGGAGCTCGCTATGGTTTGGTATCATCCAGGGAGGCAGCTGAGCTCCGCTGGGGTTTTGCTCGGTGAATGCCTGAGGGCGTTCTGAAGGACTTGCGGTGCTTTTGCAGTGGCTCGGTGGTTGTCATTTTTTTGTGCCTTGTTTTTGTTTCTTCATGTGAATCTCTCGGGGCCAGGCTCTGCTCCGGGTCTGCCATGGCTGCAGCTGGTGCAACTGGTCTGTCACTGTCCCCCGTCCCCGTTAGCCTCCCACTCATTAGCAGCTCCACTGCGATGCCCTTGGCCCTGTTTGCTCAGGGTGCATCATGCCCACATGGAAAATGTGCCCTACCACAGAGCTTGGCACCCAAAACCTTGGGTGTCATGGGGTGGTAATTCCTCCCTGTACCTAGACAGGGCACTGGGATTAAATGACTTGCCAGGGATCACACAGGGAATCAGGGCAGGGCAATGATTGGAGTTCTGCTGCCATAAACAACAGGCTGACTTTCCTTTCAGCCAAACCCTCCTGCAAGCCCAGCCTTGTCTTGAGCAGGGGACAGATCCTGTCTCATCCAACCATGCTACACCACTTGTTTACTTGAGCATGCCCTACACCTTGACAACGACCTCTCTTCCCTTCTGTTGTGCAAAGCTTCTTTCCTAGAAAGACTTTGTAACAGTCCAACTGGCCCAGCTCTCCTTCATGTGTGTAAAAACCAGCTTTGAATGACTGGCAGGTTTAGCTCAGCTCAAACACCCCCAAACCCACATGCAGATGAGTTAGAAAACTTGATCAGATGCTACCTGATACAGTCCTGTGAGACTGCCATCCTGATTTGCAGAGGACTCAGGTAAGCAGTAAGTCAGCCTTCAAGTCCACTCCTCAGAGTTACTTTTTGTAGTGCTTTCTATCTATCTGTTCCAGCTCCAGCATTCCACAAAGCTAGGAGGAAGTTTTTTCCCTCTTCTGCAGATGTGTCTCCTCTGTTTCTGCCCTAACCTTTCCCTGGCAGTAGGAACATCTGTTTGTTGTTGCTTTTTTTGGTTAGTTTTTGTTATTTCACATTTCAGAAAAGGAAATAAAAACACCCCTCCAAACAGCTCACTCCTCCTTCCTCCACAATACTTCCAAGTTTTAAGGATTACTACTTCTCTGGCAGAGGATGGTTTGTGAGAGGAGACAAACAATGGTAACAAGAAACAATGGGTACAAGACAAACAATGGTTCAAATTTACTTCTTCAGGGCATGCAACCTTTGATGCCAGAGCAGAAGGAAAGTGCCTTTGCTCGTGGGTCCAAGTCTGTCTTCATCCACTCCTTCACTTTGGGGTTCTCCACTCTTTATCTTGGGGAAGCACCCTGGCCATACTCAAGCTGTTGGTAGCATGGGGTTGCCTCCTTCTCTCCACAATGATGATTGTGTGCAGCCTCTTCTATGATTTCTTCTCCATCTTTAATCTTCTGAAGTTAACCCAAAGTTGGTGATGATTTATTTTAATGTGCCAGACCCTAACCTGGGCTAAAGACATAAATTCAGCCAAGCAAGTTCTCCTTGGCCAGCCAAGAGGACAGGTTAGAGATTAATCCAACAGCAGCAGATGGTCTAGGTTGAACACTTGCTGCTTGCTCACTGCTGCTCTTTCCCATTCTCTCTGAACCTCTTTCCTGGAAAAATAACATGATTCCTATGTCAACTACATGAGCCTTGCTTGGAAAATCCAAGGAACAAAAGGCCTTCAGCTGGAGATACTCTTTGAGCTTTGGTAGTCCTGCACATATTTTTTTCCCCAGGTTTGCAGGCAAGTTTGGACTGTGGCATTAGACTTAGGTGATATGAAATACAAGCAGTCTCTAAGAGAGTGTTATCCAGTCATGGTATTTTTACTTCTCACTTGCTTCTCAATGCCCACTGTATGTAAATAGGCGAGGAGCTGGCTGGTGGGCTGATGTCTCTGCTTGTTTATACAGGGATTTTTTGGCACCTCAAATTCTCAGTGGCACAGCACTCTTAGAGTAACAGATACAGGGTGTTTGGAGGCATCTTGGCTGTGAGCAGAATCAAGTGTCTGAGCCCCTGGCAATGGACTGTATCAGTGTCCCCATCCCATGCTGAAATGAAGCATCTCTGCAACCAGCCAGCTGTCCCACAGAGGTATCTTTCTTTCTTTGTTCCATAGCTGATGTGCTGTAGATGTATTTTTGCCCACAATGATGAACAGTCAGTCCCAGCAATTTTCAAGAGCTGCAAGAATTTCATGGCCAGTATCATTGTGTTCAGATAGTAATTTGGTCTCTAAGCCTCTTACCAAGTGCTAAAATCCTGCCCCAGCCATCAGAAGATCTGAGGGGTGTAACAGGAGGAGGAAACCTGGAACTCTCAGCTCAGTTGTGCCAGATGTGATGTAGGAGGCTGGAAAACCTCAGGTAATCTCTTGGACCACATTCAAACCACTTCCCATGGAGTCTGATAAAGCCTTAAGCATCAACAGGGCTGGGAGGACAAGCGTGAGCAGTATCATCCAGAGGAGCAATGGACCCAGAGTGCTCTGCAGTTGTTGGGGAGCTGCAGGACCCCCTTCAAACAACTCTTAAATGATGCTTTTGTTTCTTCCCACTGATGGTGTACAGAGCCAGGGGTCTGGCAGCCATGGAAACACAATGTCTTGAAGTAACCATGGCTTTCATGATAACAGCAGGTACTGAAGTCTGTAACGAGTTCCACAGCTGGCAAACTGAGGAGAGCCCTTGGTTTTACAGTGCTCTATCTGCTGGACAAATTTCTTCCAGCCCTAAACCATGACCAATTGTCTCTGGTGTGTGCAGCTGGAAACCTGCAAAGAAAAGAGCCTCATAGTGTAATACCCTAATTCCTAATACCCAAATTCCTTCTCTGGAGACTTTCAAAATCCACCTGGATGAGCTCCTGTGTGGCCTGCCCTGGGTGACTCCCACACTGGTATGGGGATTGGACTCCATGATCCCCAGTGGTCCCTTCCAAACCCTGCAACTCTGTGATTCTATGATTCTAAGCCATTTGCTACAAAATAAAGCAATTTATGACCAGAAACACTTCCCAACAAAGTGCTATGGAGACATGATGATCTTGTTGGTTTTGTCTGGACCTGAGCCCACAGCCTGTGACTAGACCTGTCATATCCCCACACCTTCCAAGCCAGGGTCTGGGCTGTGTTCATGTTCTCCTATCACAGGGTGAGAGCTTTCCTGGAGCCACCAAAAGGGCCCAAACACTTTCTTCTGTAATCTATCATGACTGTCAGGATGCCAAGAGACATGCCAGACCTAGACCCTGGGCCAAAATAGCTGTATAGACATGCCCAGAAAGGAGAGCTGGCACAAGGTATTGTATAAAGTGAGATACATGACGCTGCAGGCAAATAGTTTGTTAATCTCTCAGGTAGGTTAGGCTTGGCAGAGGGCAGAGCATGTCTGCTTACCAAGAAAGGAGGAAGCAAAACTTTTATCAGCTTGGGAAAGAGCTGGAGCCTATTTTAGTGGGAGCTCAGGAGAGGGGGATAAACAAAAATCTTAGAATCATAGAATTATTTTGGTTGGAAAAGTCTGCTAAGATCAAGTCCAACTTTTGACTTACCACCAGGGCCATTAAAACACACCCTGAAGTGCCAGTCCCAATAACTGCCTCAGAAAGGTTGAGGTGAAGGACTTAGTGCTAGAATAGAATAGAATAAACCAGGTTGGAAGAGACCTTTGAGATCATCGCATCCAACCTATCATCCAACCCCACCTAATCAACTAAACCATGGCACCAAGCACCCCATCAAGTCTCCTCCTAAATACCTCCAGAGATGGTTACTCCACCACCTCCATGGGCAGCACATTCCAATGGCCAATCACTCTCTCTAGGAAGAGTTTCTTCCTAACATCCAGTCTAAACCTCCCCTGGCACAGCTTGAGACTGTGTCCTCTTGTTCTAGTGCTGGTTGCCTGGGAGAAGAGACCAACCTCCACCTGGCTAAAACCTCCCTTCAGGTAATTGTAGAGAGCAATAAGGTCTCCCCTGAGCCTCCTCTTCTCCAGGCTAAGCAACCCCAGCTCCCTCGGCCTCTCCTCATAGGGCTTGCTCCAGACCCCTCCCCAGCTTTGTTGCCCTTCTCTGGACATGTTCCAGCAAGTCAATATCTTTCCTAAACCGAAGGGCCCAGAACTGGACACAGTACTCAAGGTATGGCCTGACCAGTGCTGAGTACAGGGGGAGCTCTCCCAATGAGGCCACAAACATCTTTTTGAAAGAAGTTTTGCCAGAAAAAAAAGGGAAGAAGATCACATTCCAGATACTGAACCCATGATAAGGTTCAGGAGTGACTGGAGGAAGGAGTGTGCACCTTGCTCAGTATTTGTTCAGGGGGATCCTCCATGTGTCTCCACCTCAATCTTGACCTAGAAAGGTAATCCCCAAAGGATGGGAGGGGGCAATTCCATCCCCAAGCCGGGAGTAGCTCTGGCAGAATGGGCCAATGAGGCAGACCATGGACACTGAACAAAATCATGTCACCTAATGAGCTCAGGCAAGATGAGTATACCTTCAGATAACAGAATCATAGAACACTTTGGGTTGGAAGGGATCTTTAAAGATCTTCTCATCCAACTGCCCTGTGATAAGCATTGACATCTTAATCTAGATCAGGTCGCTCAGAGCTCTGTCCTACCTGACCTTGGATGTTTCCAGGCATGGGGCTTCTGCCACCTCTCTGAGCAGCCTGTTGTATATTCCCAGAGAGCTTGGTTTTGGTATTTACGGCCATCCAGTCTCCTGCTGAACTTTTCTGATCAAAGTCTTTCCAAGCTGATCTATTTTCAGCCCAGCCCACTCAATACCTTGATTGCTACACAGCTCTTTTAGCTGCTCCTAGGTAAACATGCTGTCGCTCCTTGGCATTTTGCCTCACAAAGCCCAAAAATACAAGTGGCACAGAAAACAAGAGGAGCTGTTCTCCTTCACCAGGAAAAACAATGCTATTTCTGAAAGGTACTGTTTTGAATACACCTCACTGGCCATGCACTTACACGTGTTTGTGTAAATACACTTGAACTAGAGGTCCAGCTGCTGGCATCGTGTGTGCCTATATGGTGGCAGAAACAGAGAGAGAATTGTGTACATGTGAACCCAGAGACAGCTTCAGTCTCTCTCTGAATGCAGAGGCTTTGCTGTGCTGAGATAACAGGGTCTGACTCTATGAAAACAGGTTCACATGTACTGCTCTGAGCTCAGACCAGTGGGGTTATGGTCTGTTCTGGGAACCTGCTTCTGCTGTGGCTGTGCTTAGGGAGGCTGAGTACCATGATGCTCCTGCTGGGATGTGCTTTGCACCCCATGGTGGAGCCAGGGGTACAGAACAGATAATTTGGAGACCATTCTGGAGGCTGTGCATACAAAATTGGTGTTGTCCATTCCTTGCTCACATCTTTGGTTCTTTGCAGGCTGAGGTGGCCCCATGTGAGATGGAGCGCTGCACAGGAAGCGTTTCATGAGTCCTCTGTGAGTCAAGCATAACCAGAGCAGGCTTAAGCAGATCATAATCAGAGCTCAGTCCACAGCAGACCTTGTTTTTTGAGGAATGACAGTGACAATGGCCAGATCTTGAAGTCACATTTTCAGTTTTCCCCTTAGTAAGTAAACACATAGAAGTCAACAACAGATGGAGCATCACATGGAGTTAACACAGGTCAGCACAGCCTTCACAGAATCCACGAGTCTGAAGGAGAAATAATTTGAAGGGGGGACCAGCTGGGAGATTATTGTGAGAGAATGGGAAAGAGAGGAAAAAAATACTGGCATGAGCTGCCTCCTCTGTGATATGCAGCTGAAAGTTTTGGTTTTGTAGAAGGCAAAGATGGGCAGATAACAAAGCAAGACAGCAGCTCTTTTTCTTTTGGTCTCTTTCTTTGGCTGGAGACGAGAGAATGCGAGCCAAAAGGTGTTAAAATGATAACAAAATGGGCACAGTTAAAGCAGGCAAATGCAAAACAAAACCAGATTCCGTGTGGCAAGAGCAGATTGAAGTGAGGTGACAGAGAAGGAGAGCTTTTTCAGTAGCTGGTATAGTCTGGGGTGACAAACAAGGGATTCAAGGAGAGCTGCAGTCATGGGCTGTTAGTGTGGAGGAAGATGGAAGGCAGGAAAGGGAGCAGAGGACACCTATTAATAAAAACAACCCCACATTCCATTTAAGATTTATTGGTAGCTCAGAGCCTGAGAGTCTTTCATGCCTTTGCATCTTTGAGCCAACATTACCCGAGAGTGGGTCGTGGAGGGGATCTGTTATGAGCCATTGAATTCAAGTGGAGAAGAGCTCCAGCCTTTAATATGCAGAAATGAGAAGACTTTGGTTAATACAAATTTCAGTCTGAGAAACCTGCTCTGCCATAGCAGGATAGCATTAGTGCTTCTGAAAACACAGCTGGTCATTTCTGAACACAGTATCAGGCATCCAAAACAAGATCCCTCAGTGGAGGACCTCAGTATGGTGGCTATGGATGAATTCAGTGCTGGAGACAAAAGGAAAATTATTGGTTGCCCTGGGACCTGTATTACTAGCCAGTGACATTCAAAGAAAGGACAGTCCCATCTGGCCATGGGGAGAGCAGTGACAGCACAGAAAGATGAAGTGATCACAGAGGACAAAGAGCAGGCCAGGAGCTCAGCTCAGGGGAGAGCCAGAGGGGATTGGTTTCATTGGTTCATTGGTAGAGGATTGAGTCAGTGTGAGAGAGGGATGCAGAGGTAAGGTTTCTTCCACGCAGGGGGTTAATGGAACAGGTACTGGAAAGTTCCCATTACAAACAATGCTGGGAAGTTGGAGATAGTAACCAAAATACTCTGAGAGCTGGAGGTAATTATCATGGGGAGGGGGTTAACAAACACAAGCTAAAATTGGGAGTGGACTTGATTACGGCTGAGGATTGCCTCCACGGGCTAAGAATGCAAGATAGAGGGCTGCCTGATAGATTGGAGCAAAATGTGGCAATAGCAGAGAGCCAGAAAGCTGAGGTCCAGGTGAATGTGCCTTGGAAAGGATGCTGACAAATTATTAGGACACACTTGAAGGGCAGAAGTATCTGTTCCCCCACACCAAACCTCGTGTGCAGCTAGCAGATACTTTGGCAGAACATGGAGGGAAAGAGGCATCTTGGAGACACTGTAGCTTATCTAATCCATTTTGGATTCCTGCTGTAAGATGGGATGTGTGTGTCCTGGCCTTCATCAACTGCTCCAGTGGGATTTCAACAGATTTTGGTAGATGAATCCAGCACCTGATACTTTCAAATCAATGCTGCTTACATGGCAAGCTGAGCTTTAAGCCAGCAGATGAGCTTCCCGGAGGGGTGAACTGGTGTCTTTAACAGCCTGGGAATGGTCAGAGGTTGAGATTTCCCTGCCTCCAGCCTGTGCCATCCCCACTCATGCTGCGTGAGATGCTGGAGGTAATGCCAGGCAATTTACCTACCAACAGCTCTTCCTGCTGAGTAAATATTTATTTTATCATGGTTTTAATGCACCCATCTCAAGTGACAGCTTAAATGTCAACCACAAAATAAAGCAGCGCTGCCTGGGAAAGACCACACTTTGCTGGTGCAGCTCAAGGTTTTATCACTGAGTGCAAAGTGAGGCAACATGAAGAAACCTTCTATTTCTAGGGGTGCTCTCTGAGGGGAATTTGAGGCACTGTGGCTGTTGCAGTCGGTGGACTGTTAGTATTGGGTATGTTGGTCAACAGTGGTTATTTGGACCTTGCACCCCCCCCCCCCCGCCTTGTTCTCTGTGGCTCTTGTTTCTGGCACGGGTTTGCTTTCTGGCGTTCGAAGCCAAGTTTCTCATCTGGTGACAGTGTTCCCCATCCGGAAGGGGCTGCAGCAGGGGGCCTCGGCTCTGCTGTGACATTTGGAGTGACCAGGAGGTCACTCAGCCGGAAGAAAATGAAAGCAGCGACTGTCCTGCAGCGCAGGGCAGGCACAGAGCTGCCCCCGCAGAGGAGAAAGCACAAGCAGTACAGTTAAGAGCTGGATTTTGCTTCACACCACAGTCCCTCTGCTTTATATAAAATACTCTTTTTAATCACTAGAAAATCTTTACTCTTTTCTTTCTTTTCTCTTTTTTTTTCTCTTCGCTTCTCTTTTCTTCTTTTTCTTCTCTCCTTTTCTCTTTTCTTTTCTTTTTTTTTCTTTTTTTCTTTTCTCTTTTCTCTTTTCTTTTCTTTTCTTTTCTTTTCTTTTCTTTTCTTTTCTTTTCTTTTCTTTTCTTTTCTTTTCTTTTCTTTTCTTTTCTTTTCTTTTCTTTTCTTTTCTTTTCTTTTTTCTTCTCTTCTCTTCTCTTCTCTTCTCTTCTCTTCTCTTCTCTTCTCTTCTCTTCTCTTCTCTTCTCTTCTCTTCTCTTCTCTTCTCTTCTCTTCTCTCTCTTTTCTTTCTTATTTTACTTTCTCTTTTATTTTAATTTCTTTCCCCTTCCCCTTCCCCTTCCCCCTCCCCTTCCCCCTTCCCCCTTCCCCTTCCCCTTTCCCTTTCCACAGGATTATACTGTGAGACATTCTTGCATCAGTGACTTGCCATACCCCATGCCAGCCTGCTCATTTAGGTGGCTTTCCCAACTTCATTGCCTCTGCTCCTGCCCCTTTCCATACTGCCCTGAATCTCCCTCTCAGCCTGATGATCATTCACTCTCCCTGGACTCCTAACTCAAACTCCATGTCTTTCTCCTGCTGCCCTGGGCTACCTTCTCCTCCACTTCTGCTTTGGTTTAAAAAATGGTTTGAGAATATTTCCAACTATGTACAATGTGTTTGCAACATCCTTTGAGTCACAGCATTGTTTGTTGTTGTGGCTTCTGTCCACATGTTCCTTTGCCTCCACTTATGCTTTCTCCCTGTGACATGTTTTACCTTGGGAAGGGCTCCTCTGTGTTACTACTCAAAAGGAAGAGCAGAGTAAAAAAAAGCTTTGGTGGGTTTCCAACCTAATTGCATAAAGAAGCCCTGTGAGCAGCTTTTGCCAACGTTTTCACTTGCAGAAAGACAACTTAGTAGTCATTAGCAGGGTCTGCTTTTATTTTTGATGAAGAAAATTAAAAGCAAAGTCTTTGCTACAGCACAGTGTGCTTCTCTTTTCCACTATGGGCCAGAGGACACACTCCAGCCTAGAGGACAAGGAGCCACACGTAGGCCTGGTGGAGCAGAACAAAGTATTGCTTTAGCACCAGCCATGCTCTGAATTCAGGTCCATGCTCCACACCTTCCTCTGCTGACTAACAAAGAGCCACCAGGAAGGAAGCAGACCCACAACACCAGAGGGAGAAAACAGAGTTCAGGGTTTCCAGCCCCACACTCGTCAACCTAGAACCTCATTCCTGGTTGCTGGGCTTGTGTGAGGAGCAGCTAGATGATTATGGACATTGTCTGGGAAGACATGAAGTTCTCCATGGCTCCAGCTTTAGAAATCCTAACTGTGCTCTTGCTGGGAGGTTGTTTAGGCTGTGGATTCACAAGCATCCCGTGGAATCGTATAAAACAGGGTGCCTAAAGTGATACCAGATGTCTGTGAGAAGCAGCTGAACCTCGCCTCTGCCTGAGGGTGGTGAGGCACTGGAGTTACCACTAAGATTATGGACCTCCATCACCAGAGTTTTCTAAGGAGAAAGGAGAAATGTCCATTAGGAGTGGCACAGGCTGAGTCAATCCTGCATGAAGGCAGAAACTGAATCCTGCCTAGTCCTGCCCCTGCAGAATCCAAACAGCTGTGCTTGAGCTTAAGGTTTGCCTTCCCATGATGGTCACTGAAGGTGTCTTGGCAGGATTCAAAGGCCCATGCACAGGCATTGAGATCTGTTGGAGGTGACAACAGCAATCCTGCAGTGACTCTAAACTGTACCCCTCTGGCCTCAGGGGACACTTACTTCAGACGGGCAGGGTGACTGTGCCAGTCAGCACGTAGCTGTCAGGAGCTCTGGAGGAGTTTCCCAACTGGTGGCTACTGCAGAGATATCTTGACAAGATAAAGCACACCAACAGCAACTCATCTGCTCCTGACCAGAGGGAGATAGGAAACAGGAGGTGGCATAGGAAGATCCCAGAAGGAAAACCCACCCAAGAACCACAGCTGAGGGCACCCATAATAAACACAGGGGTAGCTGGAGAAGCAGCACCCTTGGATATGTCAGTGCAGCACTGTACAAGCCATTCATGGCCTGACCCAAAGCCCTTTGGAGCAAATAAAAATGACCCTTGCTTCCAGTTACAACCTGGATGGGGTGCAATCAGGGAGAAGGGCAAGAAGAGTTGTGCAACCATCTGCCAAGCATTTGTCTGGGAGAAAATAAATGCCAAGCAGTGCTTGTTCCCTCCCCTCTTCCCATCTCCTCCTTCAGGGAGATCTGTCCCAAAGGGAAAAATCTGGTAGATTTGCAGCAAACCTTCTGGATGGAGAATGGTGCTAGTGGCAAAGCACCCAGCCCTCGGCACGGTGCCTCTGCCGGGGTCACAGCACGTGGCTGGGTTCAATTAAAATGTTCCACAGCAGTGAGACCGATGGGGATCACAGGCACCAGGAGCAGGCTGACCTATTCACAGACAAATGGGTCTTATAAATAAAATGAATGTGTGCAGGACAAACAGGGAGCCTGTCAGCCAAGCAGGTCCTGCTGGGGCGCTGGGAAATATTTTATTGGGAAATAAAGTCTTAAATACCATTCTCCATGCATGGGTGGGAGCTGTGTGGCTTTTCAGCAGCAAGCCCTGCTGCCTGCTCCTGCATATTGATTCACAGCTGAATGGGGACCTTCAATTCCCTTTGGTGGCTTTGGAGAGCATGATTGACACCCCCAGACAGAGTCTGACTTCAGCCCAGAAACAGAGAGCAGAGCTCAAGGCCATAGGGACATCACCAACAGGAGTCATGTCCTCATCAGGCCAGGCTGCTGAAGCCCTGCTACTTCCTTCGCCTCCATCACACCATCTCCTAGCTACTGCTGCCATTAACATGGGGCCAAACCATTCCCAGAAACATTTTTCCCAGCTCCATCCCCATATCCTTCCCTCTTTGGCCAGAATCAGGGGAAATAAGGAAAAACAAACAGAAGGAAAAGGCAAACTAATTTCTCATCTTTTTCTCATCAAGTTGATTCTTCCTGCAAAAGACTTTGCCCCTCTCACCCTTTCTGAGGACACAGGGACTGGGAGTGTTCAGTAGGGTCAGTCCCAACCTCCCAAAACCCCAGCATAGCCCAGGTGGGTGTAAAAGGAGCTCTGCTGCCGCCTCCAACCTCAGCAGACATTTAATGGCACTTGTAGCTGTGCTAATTACATCTTAACATTTTCCCTCTGTATTTTGGTATTTATTTTGGAAAAGCTCCTCCCTGGAGTCATTTTCTTCCTCATCTTTAAAACAACAACAATAACACCACCACCAGCAGCAGCAGCACTGTGCTTGCTTTTCCCTTGGCTGTTTCCCTCGTTATTATAACTCTGCCATTCTGCTCCTGTACGCTCAGCAGAGGAGTTCAATCAGGCTGATGAGTAAAAGTGCATAATTTTATGGCTGCATATCAACTGCCTGTTATTAAACTAATCAATCAGCTTCAGTGCAGCTACCAATACAGCACAGGAGAGGACAAGGCAGAGGAAATGCTCTGCAGTTACTCTTCCAAATGAAGGGGGGGGAAAAAAAAAAAGAAGAAGAAGAAAAAGAAATGAATCCAATCTGGCCAACCAAATTCTTCAGCTTGTCCTTCTTTGCAGGGAGGAATGACTCCAGTGAGTTATGGAGTAGGTGACCTGCAGCAAGGTAGGGAGTAGCTTGTACCAAAGTTTCTGCCGCCCTTCTGCTCACCTACAGTGCTAAGCCATAATGCTCAGTGATTGCCATGCTCCAAAGCCCAGCAAGGACAGCAGGAACTCTCTTATCACATCTTGCAGGAACCCACTACAGGTGACTCTGACCTCCTCCAGCAGAGCGTTTAGGCATAGGTTAAGTTAATCCCATTGGAACTGGTAAGGTCATCATCTGTACCCATTCTGTCTGCACAGCACCTGGTTTTGGCCTGAGCGTCAGCAGTCATGGGAGAAGTTAAGGAGATAATTTCCAGTGCCCTGACATCCCCTGATGGTGCTAGTGAGACTTATGGGGTGGTATAAGGAAGGAAATATACATGAACCTCTTTCCCAGTGAGAAAGTAGACTCCTTCATGTGTTTACTACCTGGAAATGCAGAATTGAGTTCAACACCCCATTTGGGGCACAGCACACAGGCCAAAGTCTGTTCATGCAGAGTTGCTGAGGGCACTAAGGGGCAGTCTGTTCTCCATGAACAGGATGAGTAAGGGACTTTCCTCCATTACACCAAGGGAATTCCAGGCTACACATCAGGCAAAGCTTCCTGCTGGAGAGATGCCACAGTGCCAGGAGGTTGTGGAAGTCTCTCAGAGCAGACACTAGATGTTGCTTTATTTAGAGGAATATCTGTTAGGGGTGGACCTAGTGAGGCTCTACATGAAGCCACAGGTGGGCATCATGGCCTTGGAGGTCCCTTACAGGTCTGAGTCTATGAGAAGGAGCATCTCATCATTGCTTACTTTCCACAAGAAGGTGTAACAGGGCTTTGAACCCCAGAGCAAGACAGTGGTATCTTCTGTGCTTATAAATGGAGAGGGGAAAGGAGGAAGGAAGGAAGATAGAGAGAAGGGGAGGAAGGGAAGACTAGAGAAGCAGTTCACTTGCCATTCCATTTCTCTCCCACTGCAGCTGGCATGCCTTCCATTTCCTTTTCTCAGACGTGCTCCCTTCATCTCCTACCCAGAAACTTGAAGAAGTGGAGCAAGGCTCTGTGCTGTATCCTCTAAATGCTGCAGGGCTTTAGCCTGGCCATGCATCTTCAGACCCACAGAAAAGACATCCTCAGCCACTCTGAGCATCTTTCCCCAGTTAACTGCATCACTTTCACAGATTAAATTGCACTGGCTCGTTCTTGGCTTATTATTTATTGCTCATTTTATTGTTGCATCCACAGGTGCAGACTGTTCTGTGCTGGGCACTGTGAAAGCATACAAATAAATATGGTCCCTGTGTTGGAGCTTGCTGCACCGGTTAACCAAGAGTAGCCCAGTGTGACCCCAACCCCAAAGCTCTTCCCGAGCAGGGACGGCAGCCCTGCAAGCCCCCATGCTGTCCCACTGGCAAGGGCTCAGCAGGGGGGGCCGTGAGCTGACAGCTGCCATCCTCTCCCTTGCCCGTTCCCTCCAGCTGCTGCCAAGCCATTTGTAGAGCACTTCTCAAAATGAATTTTCTGGAAAACCAATTAAAGGAGGGGGTTAGATTCCCCCAGCAGACAGCCCCAGCGGCGCTGGGCTGCGCTGACGAATCCTGGCTGTATTCTGGGCTGCGCCACACGGCACCGACGCTGCTGGCAGCTGCTGCTGCTGCTGCTGCTGCTGCTGCTGCTGCGCTGGAATTCGCAGCTCGCCATCTGAATATACAACAATAAACTGATCAAAGCAGTTAAATATTATTGTCTGCTCTCTGGTGGGTGACGCGGAGTTCGGTCTCCCGGAAACCTCTGGTTACT
The DNA here is from genome assembly GCF_026170545.1 of Melanerpes formicivorus. Lineage (NCBI taxonomy): Eukaryota > Metazoa > Chordata > Aves > Piciformes > Picidae > Melanerpes > Melanerpes formicivorus. The sequence continues at coordinate 4,494,368 of NW_027142365.1, forward strand.
TCGGTGGTGGTTTTTCCCTTCCCGCCCTCCCTGTGCAAAACCACAGATAAACAAAATCGGGATGGGGGCAGGGAGAGGGAAGCGAAGGAGACTTCAGTGGGTGTTAAGGCAGCACAGTCGAGGTCTTGGGAGCCAGGAAATTCCAGTCCCTGCAGCCTGCTGGATGAAGTGTGTAGAGGACAGGACAGGCTGGTGGGAAATGGTCCTGAGTTAGGCTGGGACCTCGTTGATGTGGTCTTCCCCTCCCCACCCCAGCGCTGCCACATCGTGCTTGTGCAGCCTTGGGCATAACTCTTCACATTAATGGAATCATAGAATGGTATGGGTTGGAAGGCACCTTTAATGAGCAGGGACATCTTCAACTCGATCAGGTTGCTCAGGGCCCCATCTCTAACCTGACCTGGAATGTTTCCAAGGATGGAGCTTCTACCACCTCTCTGGGCAACGTGGGCCAGTGTTTCACCATTCTCAGTGTAAAAAATGTCTCCTTTCTATCTAGTCTAAATACCTCTCTTCTACTTTAAAACCAACCCCCTTTTTCCTGTCACTACATGTCCTGTTGGAAAGACTGTCCCTGTCTTTCTTATAGGCCCCTATAAGAACTGAAAGGCTGAAATAAGGTCTCCCCAGATCCTTCTCTTCTCCGGGCTGAACACCCTCACCTCTCTCATCCTGTCCTTATAGGAGAGGTGCTCTATCCCCCTGATCTTCCTGGAGGCCCTCCTCTGGACTCACTTGAGCAGATTCATGTCCTTAATACCTTGGGAGTTCAGAGCTGACCATCATATTCTATTCTATTCATGCTCCAAATGGGGTCTCAGCAAATCAAAGAGGCAGAATCACCCCCCTTGACCTGCTGCCCACTCATCTCTTGATGCAGACCAGAATATGACTGGCTTTCTGGGCTGTGAGTGCACATTGCTGGCTCACATACAGCTTTTCATCCACAAGTACTCCAGATAACCTTACCAGGTTGTTTGGTGGGAATTGTCATCCCCCATGAGGTGTGCCTGTCCATCAAGGGCTTCCTTAGGAGAATCCACTTGCATAAACCCTTCCCCTCTGTGGATACTAGTAAATAAAGGAGGCAGGTATGAATTCACTGTGCCAGCTGGCACAGCTCAGCAGTGTCAGGGCATGGCACAGGCAGAGCCAGCACTGGATTGGGAATAGGGTCTCCAGTCTAGCAGGGTGCACCAAGTGCCTAATGAAAGGGACTGTCTCAGCCCACATCTCTGCATGTGCAAAACCTTCAGCCATCAATTTTTTTCCCCCAGAAATCTTTATTCAGGTGAGCTCATTGGTGCTGCCATGGAAAACAAGCACTGCTGAAAATGAGGAGTCATGAATAATCATGCTGGCTTTTTTGAAAAGCTTTTTATCCTTTGCATAAGAGATCCAAAGCAGTGCTGCTTTTAAGGAGAGAACTATTCCTTTGAAAGGTTTGCTTGGGTCTCCAGTCAGGAGATGATCTCTAGCACATCAGCCCAGTGACAGCCAAGTCCCCTGCCATGCGCTGCCACAGGGCAGTTAGTTTAAAACCATCACCCCTTGTCCTGTCACAACAGGCCCTACTAAAAAGACTGTCCTTATCTTTCTTATAGGGCCCTTTAAGTACTGAAAGGCTGCAATAAAGTCTCTCTAGAGCCTTCTCTTCTCCAGGGTGAACAACCCCAAGTCTCTCAGCCTGGCCTCATAGCAGAGATACTCCAGCCCTCTGATCACTGTGGCTTCCTCTGGCCCCACTCCACCACGTCCATGTCTCTGCTGTGCTGAGGATTCCAGAGCTGGACACAGCCCTGCAGGTGGGGTCTCACCCGAGCAGAGCAGCATAATTCCCTCCCTTAGCCAGCCAACCCTGGTTCCTCCTCTCAGTGCCCAATATGACCAAACAGGAATTAAGGATATGAGTGAGACCTCTCCACTTGTTCTTTGTTTTCCTATGAGCTTCCCAGCCTGTTCCATCCAACCTGGGGAAACCAAAACAACCCAGGCCTGCTAGCTGAGGGGAAAAGAGAAAGAAGAAGATGAAGAAAGTAGTTAATCCTGTAACAAAATATTTCCTTTCCTACCTATTTATTGGTATTCTGGTACGGGAGGAAAAGTGTTAGCAAAACAGTTACCAGGCCAGGGGAATAGTGGTTTGGGTTTTTGCTTGTTTCATTTTGGTTTTGTTTGGGTTTGGGTGGGTTGTGTTTTTTTTGTTGTTGTTGGTTTTGTTTGGGTTTTTTATTTGTTTTGGGTTGTGTTGTTTTGTTTTGTTGGTTTGTTTGGGTTTGGGTTGGTTGGTTTGTTTGTTTGTTTCTGAGAATAAAGGATTTGGGGAGAGCTGCCTTTATTCACTTCTGTTCTGAGGAATACTTTCAGACTCTTGGTGCAGGATGACCTTTGTGTCATGGTGCATGTCTGATCCACACAAGGTAGAGAAGCACAGGTTGTGATCTAAGTGTGGTCCTTCTTTCACTACCCCTCCCATCCAACCCAAACATCTGCCATCCTGTCCAGGGATTTGACTCAAACGAGCCACCTTTAGAAAACAAACCCACACCAGACCTGATGTTAGCAAAGAGGAGTAAAAGCCCAGGCAGTGAAATGTAAGCTGAGGGAAAGTGGGAGGAAGAAAAATGCAAAGAGCAAATAGCTGGAGAATGATGGAGTAAACCACAAAGCAGCAGCAGCCCCTTTATTTGCAAATGCTAAACCAGAACAACAACCCAGAGAACTAGTAGGGTTTGCAGATGTGATATGAAACCAAGGTTGGTGGTAGGCAGCAGGGCACAGGCTGGTTGTACACGCAGGTGCTGATGGCTGAAGAGGGAACCACTGAACAACTTGATTCACTGTGGCCATGGGAAAAGTCAGATGTTTTTGGAGCAAGGGATGTGGGTCACACCTAGGAGATGGAGGGATACATGCTGGAAAGTGGTGACTCAGAACCAAATCGAATGGTTCTGGTAGACAATTGCTCTTGTATGAACTTCCAGTAAAGGCTTAGCCAAGAAGGTTGGAGTAATCCTTGGCTGCACAGCTGGCAAATACGAAGTGGGAGTGCTGAAGTGATATTATCTCTGTAAATAACATTAGTGAGACCACTTCTGAAAAGCTACGTCTGGTCCTGATGTTCAAATCTAAGAAAAAGAAAAAAAGAAAAGAAGGAAAAGGAAAAGGAAAAGGAAAAGGAAAAGGAAAAGGAAAAGGAAAAGGAAAAGGAAAAGGAAAAGGAAAAGGAAAAGGAAAAGGAAAAGGAAAAGGAAAAGGAAAGAAGAAAAAGAAAAAGAAAAAGAAGAAAAAGAGAAAAAAGAAAAGAAAAAAAAGAAAAAGAAAAAGAGAAAGAGAAAAAGAAAAAGAAAGAAAAAGAAAAAAGAAGAAAAAGAAGAAAAAGAGAAAAAGAAATAAAAAGAAAAAAAAAAGAAAAAGAAAAAGAAGAAAAAGAGAAAAAGAAAAAGAGAAAAAGAAAAAGAAAGAAAAAGAAAAGAAAAGGAAAAAGAAAAAGAAAAAGAAAAAGAAAAAAAGAAAAAGAGAAAGAAAAAGAAAAAGAAAAAAAAAGAAAAAGAAGAAAAAAGAAAAGAAAAAGAAAAAGAAGAAAAAGAGAAAGAAAAAGAAAAAGAAAGAAAAAGAAAAAAAGAAGAAAAAGAAGAAAAAGAGAAAAAGAAATAAAAAGAAAAAAAAAGAAAAAGAAAAAGAAGAAAAAGAGAAAAAGAAAAAGAGAAAAAAGAAAAGAAAAAGAAAAAGAAGAAAGAAGAAAAAGAAAAAAGAAAAAGAAAAAGAAAAAATAAGAAAAAGAGAAAAAGAAAAAAAAAAGAAGAAAAAGAAAAAGAAACAAAAAGAAAAAAAAAGAAGAAAAAGAAGAAAAAGAGAAAAAGAAAAAGAAAAAGAAAAAAGAAAAAAGAAAAAAAAAGAAAAAGAGAAAAAGAAGAAAAAGAGAAAGAAAAAAAAGAAGAAAAAGAAAAAGAAAAAAGAAAGAAAAAGAAAAAACAAAAACAAAAAGAAAAAGAATCTTCAGGAAACAGCAGAGATTTGGAGAAATCCTGCCAGAGTGGGTTTAGGTGTTGAAAGCCTGGTTTTGAGTGAAAAAACCCAAACCATATCCAAGCAAAAAGGAAGAAGTGATTTAACTCCAGGTTACCAAAATCTGCGAAGTTATAAACGCTGGAAATGCTATCGAGAAAAGTTGTAATGAGAGGGAGTCTGAGAAATTGAGACTAAATTCAGGTGAGAGATCTGAACCAGTTGTGCAGAAGACAAATTTCCCCCTACCAAGTCCAGAGGACCACCCATTATTCAATGTAGCTAAAAGTTGGCAGATTTTTGGTGCCAACTCCTCATTAGGGCCCCTCAGTTTAGGAAAGATGTTGAGTTGCTGGAAGGTGTCAAGAGAAGGGCAGCAAAGTTGGGGAGGGGTCTGGAGCACAGCCCTGTGAGGAGAGGCTGAGGGAGCTGGGGTTGCTTAGCCTGGAGAAGAGAAGGCTCAGGGGAGACATTATTACTGTGTACAGCTACCTGAAGGGAGGTTGCAGTGAGATGGGGATTGGTCTCTTCTCTCAGGCAACCAGCACCAGAACAAGAGGATACAGTCTCAAGCTGTGCCAGGGGAGGTTTAGGCTGGATGCTAGGAAGAAGTTCTTCATAGAGTGATTTGCCATTGGAATGTGCTGCTCCTGGAGGTGGTGGAGTCACCATCACTGGAGGTGTTTAGGAAGGGACTGGATGGGGTGCTTGGTGCCATGGTTTAGTTGATTAGATGGTGTTGGGTGATAGGTTGGACTTGATGATCTCAAAGGTCTCTTCCCACCTGGGTAATTCCTATTCTATTCTATTCTATTCTATTCTATTCTATTCTATTCTATTCTATTCTATTCTATTCTATTCTATTCTATTCTATTCTATTCTATTCTATTCTACTCTACTCTACTCTACTCTACTCTACTCTACTCTACTCCACTCTACTCTACTCCATTCCATTCCACTCTATTCTATTCTGATTGCCTCTGACTCAGTATTTGGTGGCCCCCATGTTTAGAGGAGTAAATTGGACCAGGATTTGGTATGAAAGCTTGAGGTTGCACGTACTGATTCTATTTGATCCTGTATGGATGGACCTACTGGTCATGCTGTAGATCATCAATTTGGAGAGTTGTGCTGGGACTGGGTGAATCACAGCCCACAAAGTCATGTTGTGTGTTGAACAGAAGGCTGACTGAAGGAGCCTTTTCTTAGATTGCTCAGCCAAAGAGGTAGCAACCAAGGTAGCTGGGTACAAAAGCCCTTTCTTTATTCCTTTTTCTTTTTTGGCTAACTGTTAAAAACATGGAGTAAAACAGATGGATCAAAAGCTTGTTGACATTGATGGGGAGCTTTCCAAGTGACTTCAGTGGGGTTTTGGCTTAGGTACATATGCTCTTGGATATCAGTAGGCAGATCTCCACAGCAAGTGAAATGGCCCCTGGATGTCACTGCTGTGCTACAGTAGAGCAGCAGAAGAGTCTGATTCGATGGGATGTAAAGAAGATGGAGTTAAGACCCAGAGAAAAGGCCTGGATAAGTCGAAGCATTGGCTCAGGCCTTTGGACTGCCTCCAGCACAGATTGCAAATGACTGCAAGTTATCATCTGACAGATGCTCTGTCATGGCTCCAGTCCATATCCTACTGCACAAGTCTATACATCACAACCTGCACTGTCGTCAAGCCTGCATGGTCAAACCAGCCTTGGCTGCTGATTTTTTTGCAGTCTTTCCTTTTTCAAACCTCTCCCTTCTCCAGAAAAGGAAACAGAATAAAAAATAAAACCCCAAACCAACAAACAATCCACTAACCACCAGAAATGGAACTGATTTCATAGAGTCATAGAATCAATAAGGTTGGAAGAGACCTCAAAGATCATCAAGTCCTACCTGTCACCCAACACCTCATGACTGCTAAACCATGGCACCAAGTGCCACGTCCAATCCCCTCTTGAACATCTCCAGGGGTGCTGACTCCACCACCTCCCTGGGCAGCCCATTCCAGCAGCTAACAACTCTCTCTGGGAAGAACTTTCTCCTCACCTCCAGCCTAAACTTCCCCTGATGCAACTTGAGACTGTGTCCTCTTGTTCTGGTGCTAATTGCCTGGGAGAAGAGACCAACCCCCTCCTGGCTACAACCTCCCCTCAGGTAGTTGTAAACAGCAAGAAGGTCTCCCCTGAGCCTCCTCTTCTCTAGGCTGAACAATCCCAGCTCCCTCAGCCTCTCCTCACAGGGCTGTGCTCGAGGCCTCTCCCCAGCCTCGTTGCCCTTCTCTGGACATGTTCAAGTATCTCAATGTCCTTCTTAAACTGAGGGGCCCAGAACTGGACACAGGATTCAAGGTGTAGCCTAACCAGTGCTGAGTACAGGTCACAATGACTTCCATGCTCCTGCTGGCCACACTCTTCCTGATGCATGCCAGGATGCCATTTGCCTTCTTGGCCACCTGGGCACACTACTGGCTCGTGTTCATCCAGCTGTCAATCAGTACCCCCAGGTCCCTTTCTGTTTGGCAGCTCTCCAGCCACTCCGACCCCAGCCTGTAGCACTGCCTGGGGTTATTGCGGCCAAAGTGCAGCACCCAGCACTTGGATGTAAACTGTAAACTCTGAGCCTTCTGGTCACGTAGAAGACGTGGGAACCCCATTCATTGGTATCTCTCCCAGTTTGCAAATTTTCCTGAGAGTGATGCTGCTGTTCTGAGCAGATTGATAACAATGAAGCCTAATGATGACATTTAGACATATTTATTCTATCGACAGTTTGCCTGGGGCTCAATTTGATGATACTTAAACATATCATCATTTTATCAACACTTTGCCTGGGGTTCATGCTGATGGAGGACCTTCAGATGAGTTGCTTGCTCCTGGAAAGGCACAGAACTTGATTGTTTGAGGTGGAGGAGAGATAAGAACCCTAATTCCTCCCATTACCCCCACAATAATTCTCATCAGGGAAATCTGTGTAGTCAGCACAAGAACTTGTGGGTAGTGCAGACTGTCAGGCTGGAATACAACAGTTTGAGTTTCATCTCAGAATAAGCAAGATGAGGAAGAGTGGGCTGATTGTATCACTCAGTTTCCTGTTGGCTGCACTAAAACCCTTTAATTCAGCTCCAGAATTTCTGCTGAATTCTTGTCCACTGCACTGAGGTAGAACAGCCTTGCTCCAAAATTGGCTTTGACTTTGCAAACAAGTCTGCAGGAATTTCTACCCATCTGACCACTGTCATTTATTTAAGCAGCTCAGTAGAGGATTAAGTAGCCCTGGAGCCTGGGACAGCCTTTTAACTGGAGAAGTGACTGTTTCAGGTAAGAAACAGAGATGGAGCAGTGGGAGCTGTGGGATTTCTCTCACCTGACTTCATCTATCCACAGTGCAGACATTTTCAGAGCCAGTCACCCCAGGCTCCCTTTGTAGTCAGCAGAAACAGGCACTTTTAAGGCATGATTCATCTGCCCTATTTTCAACATGTGTGCTGGGTTGTGGTAAATTGCAACCAGGACTCCAGAGCCTGCACAACGAAAGGCCTCATCCAACTGTCCCCACATATACTACACTTGGAGATGTCTTGCACCACGCCCCCACCCTCCAGCTTCTGCTCCATCATCCCCACTGTGGACATATCTCTTGTTCCTCACGTGGTCCAAGGGGATGTTGTTCCTCAAGGGGTCCAGCATCCTGTTGCACTAGTGCAGGCTCCTTGTACAGACACTTCTGAAAATCCCATCATGTATCCTACACCCTGAAGTGGGTTTTTCCACCTGCCTGCTGCTGCCACGTTTCACCTTTTCCTACTGCAGCCTCTGGAGATGAGGCATCCAGTCGAGAGAAGGCACAGAGGTAGGACAGGTGCTCTCTAAATGGCCAGCTTTGGCTGCCACAGAACTGTAATTAGAATGCACTTCTACTGCAGTTGCTATGCAAACAGCCCTGTGCTTTGCCTTTTAATCTGTAATTATCACTAAATCACCCAGGGGCAGGTTTAACTCCCCAATCCCTTTGCATTCTTTTCCCCTTAGAGCTCTCACTACATTAGCTGTTGGGGACCTGGCCTTCCAGAGGAGGCTGTACACAGGGTGCAACCAGGTCTGGGAATAACCAGGTGCTGAAGGAGATAACTGCAGCCCAAATGCCATTACTTGTGATAACACTGCTGTGGCTCCAGATTTAAAATGCTCTTGCTCAAAAACCCATCCTATTTTTGTTTCTTTCAAAAGCAATTGGTAACAGAGCTGGTGCACACCCCAGCCCTCAGTCCTTCTGCTACCAAAGCACAAGGCAGCATTTCATCTGAAGAAGAGGCTAAGCAGCGGTCAATGATCCACAGCAGCCCTTGGATGGACAATGGAAGGTCAGACTCCCCCAGGGCTGCATTAGCTGTAAGAAAATGCTTCTCCAGAGGAGACAGGGTTATCCATCACCTGCATGTAGCTGTGCTCATCTGGGCTCTCCTTGTGGTTTGAACCTGCAACCCACACTCACCTCTGCTGTGCACATTAATAGCAATGTCCTCTCCCCTGGGGGCAAGGCAGATTTGCTAAAGAATTAAATTCTGCAGTGAGCTGGACAGTGGACAATGACAAAGATCCCTTTAGCCAAGGCCTTTTTAGGCTGCATCTTCTTGCTCTGGGAAAGTTTCAGGTTTATCTGCATATAAGCCATTAACAAGGATGCCCAAGCTTCCGCAGGAGTGTTCCTGAGCTGCACAGGATAGAGAAACCATCACCTCGTGCCCTGATCGTGTCCTCCAGCAGCTCTTCAGCGTGGCATCTACCACAGCAATTATTTTTGTGACACAGACACATGTTGAGCTGGCACCAAACCACCAACCTGGAGCTGAACGAGCTCCAGAGCCATTAACAACCTCTGGAGCCATGCAGCCTCCCTGCTGGCTGCTTTTTTATGATCCCTTAAATCCTCAGCTAACAAGATGGCGGGGACAACGCCGGTTTAATGATGCTCTCATCATTAGCAAGACCCAATTAGCAAGGAAGCCTAATGAGTCCTCAAATGCAAGCTTGCTAATTTAAATACAGATAATTTATGGTACCAGTTGAGTGCTTAAACAGAGATTTCAAAGGCCTTTCTCCCTGTCAATAAGATGGACAGAAGCCCGATCGATCTTTGGGAGCGACAAGGGATTGGCCTCTCTGGCATGTTTGTGAGCACTTTAACACCAGTTTGTCTGCAGCAGCAAATCCTTCAGGAAAGGTCCAGTTAAGGAACACTTAAACTTTCACAACCATAAAGATGTCAATAAAGATATTGAACAGGATGGGGCCCAGAACTGATCCCTGGGGGACACCACTAGTGACTGGCCTCAGTTCTGGGCCCCATCCGGTTCAATATCTTCATTGATGATCTGGATGAGGGGATTGAGTCAGTCATCAGTAAATTTGCAGATGACACCAAGTTGGGAGCAGATGTTGATCTGTTAGAGGGTAGAAGGGCTCTCCAGAGGGACCTTGACCGGCAGAACAGATGGGCAGAGTCCAACATGATGACATTCAACAAGTCCAAGTGCTGGGTGCTGCACTTTGGTCTCAACAACCCCATGCAGTGCCACAGGCTGGGGTCAGAGTGGCTGGAGAGCAGCCAGGCAGAAAGGGACCTGGAGGTACTGATTGACAGCTGGCTGAACATGAGCCAGCAGTGTGCCCAGGTGGCCAAGAAGGCCAATGGCATCCTGGCCTGCATCAGGAATAGTGTGGCCAGCAGGAGCAGGGAAGTCATTGTGCCCTGTGCTCAGCACTGGTTAGGCCACACCTTGAGTCCTGTGTCCAGTTCTGGGTCCCTCAGTTTAAGAAGGACATTGAGACACTTGAATGTGTCCAGAGAAGGGCAATGAGGCTGGGGAGGGGCTTGGAGCACAGCCCTATGAGGAGAGGCTGAGGGAGCTGGGGTTGCTTAGCCTGGAGAAGAGGAGGCTCAGGGGTGACCTTATTGCTGTCTACAGCTATCTGAAGTGACGTTGTAGCCAGGAGAGGGTTGGACAAGGTGAGGAGAAAGTTCTTCCCAGAGAGAGTTGTTAGCTGTTGCAGTGTGCTGCCCAGGGAGGTGGTGGAGTCACCATCCCTGGAGGTGTTCAAGAGGGGATTGGATGTGGCACTTGGTGCCATGGTTTAGTCATGAGGTCTGTGGTGACAGGTTGGACTTGATGATCTTTGAGGTCTCTTCCAAGCTTATTGATTCTCTGATTGTATGATTTGTCAGACTATCAAGCAGGAGGAAGGCAAAAATAAATAAAAAGGAGAGAGAGAGAGGCACCTAAGCACAACTGTAAAATTTATTAGGTTTTGGGTTTTTTTACCCTGAAACAGTATTTCTTCTTCCTATTACACATGTGACTAGGTTATTTCACCAACCAATTCCTCCATCTCAGTATCACAAGGCAGTGGGACTTGGACTCCAGGCTGTCAGCTGAACTGGAGAAGTTAATGGGCCAGGCAGCTTGCGTTGGAGGGAAACATTCCCGGAGAAAACATCTTGATAAAAGGAAAAAACATCCAAAGAGAGACAAATGAGGCCAGAGAGGGAGCAAAAACAAGGCAGGGGAAAGAAAATGGCACTGGGAGGAAAAGAAAGGCACGTTAAAAAATAACATATACATTTATATATACATCTCTATCTATGTCTAATAGAAAGCACTCAATAAAAACAGGCACCTGGGCATGAGGGGTGCAGAAGCAGCTCTGGGTTTAGACAGATCTGTTGCAGAGTGGGGTTGGGCACTTTGAAACTTGCAGGAGCCAAAAGAGAAGAGAAGAAGTTGATTTGATGAAATAATTATGAGCGGGAAAATGTGAGGGAGAAGGGAAGAGAAGGCTTCACAGCTGGCAGGGAAATGAAAAGGCTAAGCAGATGCTCTTGAAAAGGATGGAGATTTTTAGCTCCCTTTCCCAGCTCTTCCCATCTCTCACAGTCTGAGTGCTGCAGGAGGCTTTGCCCTGTGTTCCTTTTGCTCAGGTTGGCATAGATGACCTGTCAAAGTTCTCCAGCCCTCAGGAGGACAGAAGCTGTGTCAGACAGGCATGTTTCAGGTCCACTGGCTGCTTTGGAGAGGTAGAGCATTTTTGTCTCCATGTTTTACCCCATCTGCTTTCCGCCACTGCCCTGGATGCTGTGCACTCCCTCCCCTTCAAGCTACCTTGCTGCCCCCCAGCTGAGGTTGCACACCTTCTGAGAACCCCCTCAACCCACCCTGCTGCCACTCAGCTGAAGTTGCATGTGCACCAAGGATATCCCCCTCCTCAAAGAGGCAAGATCCAGAGTATCCTTGGTTGCTCTTACTCAGCCTTGAGAAGAGCATGATTCAGTACCTAAACATAAGCAGCCAATCTTTTGGAGAAGCTCCAGAGCATTCAAGACAGGGGACTGACAAGTTTAGCATGAACCTGTAGAAGATGGGACCTTCTGACCCAGTGGAGGCCAGATGGGCCACCCTGGACCCCCTCAAATGGCATCAGACATGAAGGGGTGGGTTGTGAGCCTATCTGACACACAGCATTTGTATCATAGACAGCTAGATGACAAGGGAACCAGCTGAATCCCACCTCACATCTCCTGACTACTACAGCACTCCTCAGGGAGATTAAAAATTAACTTCCCTCAGCAGCTTTGCTGACCTTGAACAGACAAAACTCAAGCACCAGTCCTCTGTCCCATTCCACCTCCTTCAGTAAAAAGGCTGAGATATTGAATTAGTAATTGTGACTTTTCACTAGCCTGTGTATCTGAAAGTCACATTTAGAGCCTTCTAGCTGAAAATGGAAACCTGTGATTCTCACATCCTCACAGGAGTCTTGTGACTGGAGGTTTGTAAAATCATGTAAGAAAAAAAATGTGACCTTTATGAAAGTCAAAGTTAAAATGCACATTGCCTTTCCAGGGGACTGCTGTTGACTTCACCATCACAGTATGCTGAGACCAGGCAAAATCATGAGGCATGGAAAAGCCAAGCTGCAGAATCTTACCTAGCCTTGCCCCAGAGCTGAGTCAGAAAAGTTCTTCCTTTTGGAGCCCTGGAGATCAAGAAAATGCCTTATTCTGTCCTTCTAGGGAAAGTCAACCTTGCAGAGTTTTCTCTGACTTTCTTGGTCTTGTTGACAGAGCAAGCTCAGGAGTCTCTCTGTTGGATTTATTTTGTGCAGTAGCACAGGTCTGCAAAGAAGTGTTAGGAGGCTTTTGGGGGATCAGCTAAACTGTTCCCAGAAGTGAAAGCCTCTTGTTTTCTGTAGAGACATGTGTATTCTTGCCCATTTGGAAAGCTTTTAGTTGGTCAGAGGAGCAGTAAATAAGGCTTTACTGACAACCCCAGTGTATTATCACTACAAGACCATAACTTCTCAGTGAAATAAGCTGCTGGTTAGTAGAGAAATGCTTCTAAGAGTGACCATCCACAACTGATTCCAAGCCATGGGCAGTCTCTTTGAACAGGTTGGTTAAATGACAGAGCTGAACAGCATATTAATTGCCAACATCTTTCTATGCACCTAGTTTTGAAAACACCAAGAAGGCCAATGGCATCCTGGCCTGGATCAGGAATAGTGTGGTCAACAGGAGCAGGGAGGTCATTCTGCCCTGTGCTCAGCACTGGTTAGGCCACACCTTGAGTCCTGTGTCCAGTTCTGGGCCCCTCAGTTTAGGAAAGATGTTGAGTTGCTGGAAGGTGTTCAGAGAAGGGCAACAAAGCAACAAAGCTGGGGAGGGGTCTGGAGCACAGCCCTGTGAGGAGAGGCTGAGGGAGCTGGGGTTGCTTAGCCTGGAGAAGAGGAGGCTCAGGGGAGACCTCATTGCTCTCTACAGCTACCTGAAGGGAAGTTGTAGCCAGGTGGGGGTTGGTCTCTTCTCCCAGGTAACCAGCACCAGAGCAAGAGGACACAGTCTCAAGCTGTGCCAGGGGAGGTTTAGGCTGGATGTGAGGAAGAAGTTCTTCCCAGAAAGAGAGATTGGCCATTGGAATGGGCTGCCCAGGGAGGTGGTGGGGTCACCATTACTGGAAGTGTTTGAAAAAAGACTGAATGAGGCACTTGGAGCCATGGTTTAGTTGATTAGGTGGTGTTGGGTGATAGGTTGAACTCGATGATTTCAAAGGTCTTTTCCAACCTGGTCTATTCTATTCTGTATTCTGAGTATCTGTACAGCCTTGTTGGTCTGGAGGCAGAAAGCTGATGCTGAAATTCAGTATCCTGGCATGTGATTTATGGGTAGAGGTGCTCAAAAATGGAAACTGAGGTTTTGATCTGTTCATGAGAAATAGTTTTCCCATCCGTAATCCAGGACCGTTTCTGTCAGCTACTTTCTAGCTATGTAATAGCTGTAAAATATTAAATGAGTCTGAATAACTCTTGAGGAGGTGGGATTTTCCTCTGATCAATTAATTTCTGAGAGCCCCCATCCTCCAGCAGCTCTTTTTGTGCCTGTCCATAAGCACGGGATTGCTCATGGAAAAAGAGAACACACAGGGTTGTTTTTTTCCACAAGCTTTGATATCATGATGGATCTTCCTTTTCAATTAGTTTGAAAAAAAAACCCCATATATTTATGTGTATGTGTTTGGCATCACCAGGACTAAGGACATTCCATTATTTTTCTTTTCCTCTCATGAGCTGTGTTAATATCATCAAGAGAAATCTGCTCTTAGGGAAAATCGCTTGACGCGAGTGAAAGCAAAGCCTTTGAGCCATGAACCTTCTGCCCCACAAGAACAGCTCCCCAAAGCTTGCTTAGTCTACTGAAATGGGAGCCAAGATGGGATGCAGCTGCTGTCTGCACATTCATCTCAGGGGCAAACATGAAAGAGCAAGCAGAGCAAAATTAAGGGCAAATGGACTGAAAGTGAGTCAATGAAACCTGGTAGTTACATACAGAAAGGTTTGTGGCTACCAGAGCAGTGTAGTGGGGCAGCTTCTTGGGAAAGGAGCAAGGGTCAGAAAATGTTTTGCTCATTTTGTATGGAGGGTGTCCCAGCCTGTGGTTGAAGATGTCCCTGCTAACTGCAGGGGGGTTGGAACTAGATGACCTTCAAAGTCCCTTCCAAGCCAAACCATTCTATGAATCTATGAACATGAAGCCAGGATGTCTCTGCGAGCCCTTTCCAACTCCCCAGCCCTTTGTTTGTCCCTCATTGGCTCACCTAGAGGTTAATGCATGAAGCCCAGCACATCACTGTCCCTCTGCATCACCTTGGGCCTTCCCATCACCTTGAAGAGGGAACCATCTCCCTGGGCTAGCACATGGGAGAGGATTCATTTCTGTGGGTGTCTGAACACCGAGCAGCATGGAGAGCAGAAGCAAGGAGGATTTCTTGCCCACAGTTTATCTTGCCAGTGAGCCCTGTCTTCTCACCACTTCCTTCACCGAGCAGCAGCCTCGACCACTGAATAATGGAAGAGGGAGGAAACCTCAGAGGAACTGACAAGAGCAGACTGAATAAATTAAAAAGGACAGCACCAGTCATTGAGAGCCTCAGCATGCCCTGGGGAGCGAGTTTCTGAATGGTGCTGAGCATTGCAGGGCTGGGTGGATGGGACAGGGGTGGATGGGACAGGGGTGGTTGTCACAGTGCAGCTGGATGGGGAAGAACCTACTCAGGTGCAACCCCCCCAAAATGCCATGTCAATGCCTTCAGCAGCAACACTATACTTTCCCATTGGAACCCCATGGGTGGAGGTTTCTCCCCTCTCAGCAGCCTCAAGGCTTCTCCTCAGTCCAGCGTTGCCCTCCGTTCAGAGGGTGGTCCTGCAGCTCTCAGAGCCAGAGCCCATTATGTCAGCAGCACTGCCCTGGGAGCTGAACGTGCCTGTGAAAGCAATCAGAGATGCTCTTTGAAGAGCCGTCAGAATTCTTCCTTGCAGATTCCCAGCTGCATTTTCCTGCTAACCTTGCATTCCTGGGGATGCAAAGTGAGACGGGAACGTATGTACGGGGAACACGTTACCCAGCGCACCAGCTGCTCCCACAGCCAGGAAAAATATTTCCTGCCAGTTTCCTCCCTTAAGAAGGCCAAAAATCAAATCACTTTTTCCCCCCCTGGTTTTTCCAAACACTCTCTGGGCTGTTCCTGACTGTGTGGAAAGCTCACATTTCATCCCACAGCTCACGAAAGGTCCGGCATGGTTATATATCACGGTAACCTTGTTATCATCATCTCTGCTGCAGTTACCATTATCTGATCTTATTTATGGGGCTCAACTCAGGCAGGAGCAGCTGGCATTAGCAACTCACACAGAGAGCAGCCATAAATGACTGGGGAGAACCAGCAAAAGTCCCCAGCAAGACTCACCTGTATATGGGGGGGAAAATCCAGCATATTTTGCTATACTCTTGCAGTGCCTGACACAAGGTGAACAGCAACAGAGAAAAGTGGTTTTCCACTTTCTGTTGCCAGGTTTCTCTAAACTCTTCTAAGGAGAGCACAGAAGATGGGTATTTGGGCATGATGAGGGATATTCAAGCAAAGAGAGCCAGCCACCACTACTGCAACAGGAGAAAGTGCAGGAGCCCAGGAAGATACCGTTCCTTGTTACTCTGTGATGCCATCTCCTGCTCCAGACACAAGCTCTGCCCAGACCAGAAGTCCACACAGGTCTGTGTCTTTGAAGGTGATGCCAAGGTGAGGAAGGCAAAGAAAGGCTGGACTCTGGGACAGTGCTCCATCCTTCCTCAGGGACAGTCAGGACAGATGGGGATGTTTCTCCTATACCAACTGCCAAGACAGCCAAAACGATGGGGACAATCTTCTCAGCAGGGCCTGTTGCAACAGGGCAAGGGGGGATGGTTTTAAACAAGAAAGAATTTTTGTACACTGAAGATGGTGAAACACTGGTATAGGTTGCCCAGGGAGGTGTTAGATGCCCCATCCCTGGAAATATTCAAAGGCAGACTGGATGAGGCTCTGAGCGACCTGATCTAGTGGAAGATGTCCCTGCTCACTGCATGAGAGTTGGACTAGATGACCTTTAAAGGTGCCCTCCAAACCAAACCATTCTATGATTCTGTGACTGATCAGCTGCCACAGCTCTCCCCAGAGCACATTCCTAATGGCAGTGGTGGCAGCACCATTGCTGCCTCTCACAATACCATCCATTGTTGCATAGTGTTCATTAGCAATACTATTATCATGACTATTATTGTATGAACATATATAATTAATTATTCCCTTTCTTAATTAAATACTTAATTATATTAATGGTTTAAATCAGGCCATTGACTCACAAGCACTTACAGCTAGTGTAAAACCCTGCCAGCACTGAAAGTAGTCCTCATGTACATTTCTTCCTGGCCTGAACCTGCCTCTTGACTTGTGCCAGCCCAGGCATTTTTGTAGCCACCTCAGGAAGAGAATCAGAATCATGGCAGGGGGGTTGGAACTAGATGATCCTTGTGGTCCCTTCCAACCCTGAATGATACTATGATAGAATCATGGTCAAACATAGGATCAGGCTGTACAAGGCAGTGGTGGAGTCACTATCCCTGTAGGGATTTAAAAGCCATGTAGAGGTGCTGAGGGACTTGGTCTAGTGGTGACTTGGCAGTTCTGGGCTACTGGCTGGACTTGATGAACTGAAAGGTCTCTTGCAAGCAAAACAATTCTATGATCCTACAAGTCTATGAATGCAAAAAGTTTACATGGGATGAGAGCAACATTTAGCTGATTCATGGGAGAGAAGTTCCTGAAGGGCTCTTGAATGTGGGAACAGCACTTCTGGAAGTCTATGAGATTCAAAATGAGTCTGGGGACCAATGTTCAAGGCAATATCACTGTATGTTTGCCCTGCTCTTATACTTTTCTCCAAGCTCTTGATCCTTTGATTGTGATCCCTTGACTCTTGATCCCTTGGTTGAGGTAGGACCTGAGCCAGGTGGGCCATGAGCCCAGAGTGTGTACAAGTTCTTCATTCTCCATTGACTTCAGCAGGTGTCCTTTTGGGAAGTATTTCATCTTGCAGCAAACCATGATGTCTTTGAAGTCAGTGTGACTTCAGGGTGCAAGAAGCAGCCTGAAGGCATGACTTTCATGTGTCCATGCTATCTGAACTGCACAAAGCACGGTGTGGTGGAGATTGGGAAATAACAGCAAGACAGAAAGTGCCATTGTACATGGGGTTGGTGTCAATTAACTCTAGGAACGTTCTGAATAAATTAAATTATGCTTCAGTCTGAAGCTAAACTAATTCTTAATTAAGAGATAAGGTGGTTTTTTTTAATCCTGAGATGATTTAAAGAGAAGTATAATAAAGTATGGAACTCACAGTCACCATCCTCAGCAGCTGGACTGTTTCACAGTGAAGGTCCTGAGCAATGTAGTGGAGTCAGAGCTGTCCATGGCTACAGCCCTGGTTTGACCAAGGGCTTGGACAAGGTGACCTCCACAAAGCTCCTCCAACAACCCAAAACATTCATGAGCTTATGATTTCTCAGGATCTCAGGTAGTGATAGGACTAGGGGGAATGGAATGAAGCTGGAGGTGGGGAGATTCAGGCTGGATGTGAGGAGGAGGTTCTTCACCATGAGAGTGGTGAAGCACTGGAATGGGTTGTCCAGGGAGGTGGTTGAGGCCCCGTCCCTGGAGGTGTTTAAGCCCAGGCTGGATGAGGCTGTGGCCAGCCTGATCTAGTGTGGGGTGTCCCTGCCCATGGCAGGGGGGTTGGAACTAGATGATCCTTGTGGTCCCTTCCAACCCTGACTGATACTAGGATACTATGATACAGCCATGTTACTCCTTGTATTGAGAGCCCAGCTGTTGGATGGTCAGGTTTGGAGACCTTGTTGATGAAAAATTGCAGCAATCAAGTGTGAAGAAGCTGGGTGCAATGTGTCAGTGAAAAAAAGCCTTGAATATGTCTTCTTATATTATTCAGGTTCATTCTGGAGGACACAAAGTAACATACTTCAGTATCTGGAGAGTGACCTCTATGTACAGAGGAGTCCCTGGTTCTGCTCCTTCCCAGCTGAGCACGAAAGCTTGGAAACCTTTGCCTCACAGGTAATTAGTGGTAGAACAAGACAGAACGGCCTCAGACTGCACCAGAGGAGGTTTAGGCTGGACATTAGGAACTTTCTTTTTTCCACTGAGAAGTGTTGCCAGGCATTGGAACAAGCTGCCCAGGGAGGTGCTTGAGTCACCATCCATGGATGTGTTTAAAAGCTGTGTAGATGAGGTGCTTGGGGATATGGCTTAGCAGTGGACTTGGCAGAGTGGAGTTAATGGTTGGATTTGATGATCTTGAAGGTCTTTTCCAACCTAAATGATTCTATGATTCTACAGTCTTACCAGCACCCCCCTTATTCCAGTCACTGCAGATAAATAGGGTTTCTACATCTCTTGAGCTCTTGATTTGTCTGGGGAATGTGCCATGCCTGGGGATCATGTAGCACCAAGGTATAACTTATGGCTAAATAGCACACTGCAGGTAAACACAAATCACTACAAAAAGCCAAGAAGGAAAGTCTTATCCAGGCACAATCTAGCCCTTGGGAAGGAGTGAATTTGGAGGCTGGGAGGAATGAAATCTCAGACTTGGTACTTTTTTACAATGATTTAGTCCCACTGTCACCTCATTCACTTCACCTGAGCAACTCCTCCTTTATGACAGTTATGTGAGCAAAGAACAAGGCTGAATAGAATCATTTTCCCTTGACAGTCCCCATCCAGCCTGTCTCTTTGTTGACTCAAACTCAGATCTTTTTCCCCCATTATTAAAATGATTCTTTTCAGTCAAGGCCTTTTATAGGATGTGCTGCTGCAGTACAAGGAAGCACATATTTTAAAACATTCCCACAAAGAATAGAATAG
The DNA here is from genome assembly GCF_026170545.1 of Melanerpes formicivorus. Classification (NCBI taxonomy): domain Eukaryota; kingdom Metazoa; phylum Chordata; class Aves; order Piciformes; family Picidae; genus Melanerpes; species Melanerpes formicivorus. Next base: position 4,513,173 of record NW_027142365.1, read on the forward strand.
AATAGAATAGAATAGAATAGAATAGAATAGAATAGAATAGAATAGAATAGAATAGAATAGACCAGACCAGACCAGGTTGGAAGAGACTTTTGAGATCATCGTGTCCAACCCATCATCCAACACTACCTAATCAACTAAACCATGGCACCAAGCACCCCATCCAGTCTCTTCCTAAACACCTCCAGGGTTGGTGACTCCACCACCTCCCTGGGCAGCACATTCCAATGGCCAATCTCTCTTTCTGGGAAGAATTTATTCCTAACCTCCAGCCTAAACCTCCCCTGGCACAGCTTGAGACTGTGTCCTCATGTTCTAGTGCTGGTTGCCTGGGAGAAGAGACCAACATCTGCCTGTCTACAGCCTCCCTTCAGGTAGTTGTAGAGAGCAATAAGGTCTCCCCTGAGCCTCCTCTTCTCCAGGCTAAGCAACCCCAGCTCCCTCAGCCTCTCTTCTCATAGGGCTTGTGCTCCAGACCCCTCCCCAGCTTTGTTGCCCTTCTCTGGACACATTCCAGCAAGTCAACATCTTTCCTAAATTGAGGAGCCCAGAACTGGACACAGGGCTCAAGGTGCAGCCCAACCAGTGCAGTGTACAGGGGCAGAATGACCTCCCTGCTCCTGCTGGCCACACTGTTCCTGATCCAGGCCAGGATGCTATTGGCCTTCTTGGCTGCCTGGGCACACTGCTGGCTTATGTTCAGCTGGCTGTCAATCAGTACCCCCAGGTCCCTTTCTGCCGGGCTGGCAAAGCCTTTGTGGTCTGGGGCTGGGCTGATCCTTTGCTTCTATGCAGTGTGGTGGAGGAAGCCCTAACATCCTGGATGTCAGCAGAGGTGCTCCTGATTTATGCTGCTGCAAACAAGTGCAGCCTGCCTTCCTGCTTTATGGCTCATCATCTTGAGTGCCTGCAGGTTTTGTTGCTTCACCATGAGAATTAGGGCTTCTGTGGGATGCTGACTTGGACTCTTGCCTCAGCTAAAGTCCTGGAAATGGCTGTCCCCATAAATATGCTATATAACAAAGTGCCCCATCGTGTCTCACATATTCCCCTTTGCTGGAAGTGGCTGCCTCTTCTCCTCCAGTGAGCTAGGTTGTATTTCACAGGGCTCAGCTACCCATCCCTGATAACCTGGGGATAATAATTTTAAGGCAACTCCCCTCATAAACAGTAAACTTTTATGTATTTCATAATGGCTGTCCTGTTATATTCTGAAACCATCACTTTCCCTCCCCCTTTTTTTTTACCTTTTTTCCCTCTCAAGTCCATAATCTGTTGCAATAAACAAAATGCAGTGATTAAAGAGGCTCTGTTCTTTCCTTCACTAAGATTTTTGGTTTAAAACATTTTTTATTTAAAGCCCTATTTCCCCCCCCCCCCCCCCCCAATCTGTAAGGATTTTATGGGTGTACTCAGCTAGAGAACCAGGATAGGGATTCAGAGTCAAAGCTTTATCAGCTCCTGTGGAAGTTTTTTTACTTTCAACCTTCTCCTCTGGAAATTGAAAGTCATAATGGCCTTCTCACAAAGGGAGTGAAAAATTGCCTTTTCCTTTCTGTGTGTCCCCCACAGCAAACTCCTGGCCAAGCTGTCAGCCCATGGCTTGGATGGGAGCACACTGCGCTGGGTTAGGAACTGGCTGGAGGGCCGAGCCCAGAGAGTGGTGGTGAATGGTGCCACAGCCAGCTGGCAGCCAGGCAGTAGTGGTGTGCCCCAGGGATCAGTGCTGGGCCCTGTGCTCTTTAACATCTTTATTGATGATCTGGATGAGGGCATTGAGTCCATCATCAGTAAATTTGATGATGACACCAAGCTGAGGGCAGGAGTTGATCTGCTGGAGGGTAGAGAGGCTCTGCAGAGGGACCTCGACAGGCTGAACAGATGGGCAGAGTCCAAGGGCCTGAGATTGAACACATCCAAGTGCCGGGTTCTGCAACCCCATGCAGTGCTACAGGCTGGAGTCAGAGTGGCTGGAGAGTGGCCAGGCAGAAAGGGACCTGGGGGTGCTGGTTGATGGTAGGCTGAACATGAGCCTGCAGTGTGCCCAGGCAGCCCAGGTGGCCAATGGCATCCTGGCCTGCATCAAGAACAGTGTGGCCAGCAGGAGCAGGGAGGTCATTCTGCCCCTGTACACTGCACTGGTTGGGCTGCATCTTGAGTCCTGTGTCCAGTTCTGGGCCCCTCAGTTTAGGAAGGAGGTTGACTTGATGGAATACGTCCATGGGAGGGCAACAAAGCTGGGGAGGGGTTTGGAAGATAAGCCTTATGAGGAGAGGCTGAGGGAGCTGGGGTTGTTTAGCCTGGAGAAGAGGAGGCTCAGAGGAGAGACGTTATTGCTGTCTACAACTACCTGAAGGGAGGCTGTAGACAGGCAGAGGTTGGTCTCTTCTCCCAGGCAAGCAGCGCCAGAACAAGAGGACACAGTCTCAGGCTGTGCCAGGGGAGGTTTAGGCTGGAGGTTAGGAAGAAATTCTACACAGAGAGAGTGGTGAGCTCAGAGGAATGTGCTGCCCAGGGAGGTGGTGGAGTCACCATCACTGGAGGTGTTTAGGAGGAGACTTGATAGGGTGCTTGGTGCCATGGGTTAGTTGCTTAGGTGGTGTTGGATGATGGGTTGGACGTGATGATCTTGAAGGTTTCTTCCAACCTGGTCTGGTCTGGTCTGGTCTGGTCTGGTCTATTCTATTCTATTCTATTCTATTCTATTCTGTTCTGTTCTGTTCTGTTCTGTTCTGTTCTTTTCTGTTCTGTTCTATTCTAATTCTAAAAGGAAAATTATAAAGATGGCCCCAAAAATGTCATAAGGAATCTCTTTCCTAGCCAGCTCTCTTCCTGAGCATGCAGTGGATTTAGGAGAGTTGCTTGTTCTTGCAGTTTTGTGGGCTAAGAGAAACAAAAAAAGGATCACAGAAGTTTGTTTGCTTTGTGGCCCAATGTTACGGTCTTTGCATATTTGATTTTAACTGGAGTTTGGCCTGAGAAAAGGCTGAAGGATTAAGAGTTTAACATGGTTTAATCTCTTCTTCAAATTATTTAACAGGAGACTGTGTGTCTCGCAGATGGGTTGCTTTATTTTGTGCTTTTGTGGTTTAAGCCTGGGGCTGGAAGCTGGAGCTAGGAGCCCAAATCCTGATCTTATATTGCCACTTATTTCCTGGGTGGTCTTGGAGAAAACCATCTTGAATTTCTTGCCTTGCCAAATGGGTAGTGATACTCCCCTGCCCTCCCCTGACAAACCTTCCCACCCCACAGGGCACTAAACAGAGCAGCTAGCATTGGTATGGGTAGGAGCAGCCAGGGGGGCTCAGGCTCTTCTAGCTTGCTCGGGGCTAGAGTCACAGAATCATTCACAGGATCACAGAATGGTGTGGGTTGGAAGAGACCTCTGAAGATCATCTAGTCCAAGCCCCCTGCTAAAGCAGGGTCACCTACAGTAACTCAGTTTCATAGAGTCACTGTGGTGGGTTGAAAATTCCCCCCAACATAAAATTGCCAGACCTTCTCCTGTTGACTCAGAGGTTCAGTGTTTGTTAATAGGGAGGGTAAAGCTGGCATCTCCAGCCCCAGAGCTTCTTACCAACTGAAAGGGGGTTGGAAGATGGAGACAAAGACACTGAAGAAATGGCACTGTGCCTTATTTATCTCACTTGTCTTGGGTGAACCAGGACACTATGTAAAGGGCTGGAGGTATGGTAGGTAGGAGCCTTGCAATGCAGCTTAGCTAGCAAAGACATCAAGGATGGTCACCAACTGGTGCTAACAGCAGGATTCATTTCACCTAATACAAGGGAATACTTGTAAGGGCACAGGTTGATGCTATTAAACTCAACTTTAAACTGAGAAATGGAGGTAGAGTCCTTATCCTGGATATCAGAGCAGTCTTATGAGAGGGCCAACAGGCCACTAGCACAACCACCATGTGCATGAGCTGGCTGACTCAGAAGGAAAACAGCTGTAAATCCTGTCCTCCCCATCACAGAGTCACATAATCATAGAATGGCTTGGATTGGAAGGGCTCTCCAAAGGTCATCTAGTCCAACCCCCCTGAAGTGAGCAGGGACATCCTTTATTACATCAGGTTGCCCAGAGCCCCATCGAGCCTGATCCTGAATATCTCCAATCATGGTGCTTATTAATGCACCCTCAGAGTGAGCAATTTACAAGCAGAAGTGGATGTGCACAGCCCACCAAGCTATAAAAGTCACAACTTATTCAGTCAGACACTGGGCAGTGTCTGCCCTTTCCATCACTGACCAGCTCCCTTTGCTTTTGAGGTGCAAAACTCCCCTCCAAGCACAGTGCCTCCCACTTGGGTGCACCTCAAAGGTGGTTTGTAGCTGTCTTCCTAGGGAGCATGGTGGCCCAGCAATGTTGACACCATGCCTGGGGAGTGCCAGGGTTGTGAGAGCCCCAGGGGACTGGGACAGCGACAGCCTGAGAGAGCCTTGCAAGCTGATCATGATGCCTTCCCTTCCCCCTCATCTTCCCAAGCATTTTACATCTCTCCTCTAAGGTAATTAAGAGCACAGGAGAAATTAAGCTAATTCTGTTGGGGCTGTTGCATCTCTCTTATCATCAGCTCTTCCTCTCCAGCTTGCTACACATGTGTAATTAAAGCAGGTTTGTCTGCTATAAGCCCAAGTTCCTTGTTCCTCAGGACCAGTTTTGGTTGCTGTGGTGCTTGGCCTGAGCTTTCAGTGCCTCCCACTTGCAGGCAACTCCTCCGAAGCTCAGCCAAAACATTCAGCTCCCTGCAGATTCAGGCAGACATGAACCCCCTCCCCGGTCACCCCCTAGGATGTTCCTGCTGTAGAGGGCTGCCAACCCACAACGGGTCATCCTGGGTCACCAGCTGACCTCCCCCCAGTCCCTACCCAGCTGGCATTAAATATCAGCCTGGGCCATTTTTAAATGCTGCCCCCACGTCACCGCAGCAACCTTCAAACAGGCCTGAGTGCCAAGCTGTAGAGCTGCCCCGGCCACGCTCAGCCCCGGGGACAGATTCAGAGAAGGCAGAAAGCAAAACAGAACCAAAGGGCACGAGGACGGCACAAGGACGGCACAAGGCCCTTCTTCCCTCTGCAGCAGAGAGATGAGGCTTGTGAGATCCCCAGAGCCTCCCTGCAAGAGCCTGATAGTATCAGAAGAGGGAAAGGAGGGGGAGGGAGAGCTCTCTGCCTGCTCTGCCCGCAGATAGCCTGAAAACAAGAGGCAGGTCTGGCAGGGAGCAGGGAAATGTGCTGGCCACCACACAACAGCTGATAGCGCAAGTGCTCTGGGGAGCCAGAGCAGGAGGGACCTTGTCTGGGTGAAGGCTTGCTACAGGTCTTTGAACTGCACTTGCAAACTCCTCCACCAGACCCTGCCATTTGGAAGGGCATCAAGTACTAGTGTACACCCTGCAAGTGACAGTAATCCATCCAAGGGCTGTGATTACCTCCTCCACACCTTCATAATTCCTTTCTGGATTTAAAAGACTCCAAAGAGGCAGAGCTCTGTCAAGCTTGGGCTCGGATCGGTGCTGCTCTCCCTTCCAATTTACCCTGCTGTCTCACGGTCAGGGAAACAACTCTCATGGTGTAAAGAGTGCTAGCTGTGGCATGGCTACTCTCTGTTTAGCGCTGGATGTTCCTCAGAAAAGCAAAGTAACATGTTCACTTGATTTATTTTTCATTACAATTACAGTCTCCCATGCTTTTTTTGTCCTTAAGTCCCATATGAGGATGAGGATCAAGGTTAAGGGTTATGTGAAAGGGGATCTCTCAGCATAAGCCACCAGAGTCTGTAGAAATAAAAGATGCAGTGATGACACTGATAGTCAATCCCAAAGCTGTGCTAGACCAGGATGCACATAAGTCAGAAGTCTGGAAAACTTAAGGGCGCCTACAAGAAAGGTGGGAAGGGACTTCTTAGGGTGTCAGGTAGTGATAGGACTAGGGGGAATGGAGCAAAAGTGGAAATTAGTAGCTTCAGATTGGATGTTAGGAAGAAACTCTTCCCCATGAGGGTGGTGAGACACTGGCACAGGCTGCTCAGGGGGGTAGTGGAAGCCTCATCCCTGGAGGTTTTTAAGGCCAGGCTGGATGTGGCTGTAAGCAACCTGATGTAGTGTGAGGTGTCCCTGCCCATGGCAGGGGGGTTGGAACTGACTGATCCTTGAGGTCCCTCCCAACCCCAACAATTCTATGATTCTATGTCAACTGCTTCTTTGCTTCCCACTGTCCCTTGAGGGAAAGGGTCTGACTGTTCCAGTCCCAGGATGGGCTCATGATGTCAGCCTGAGCATCCTGGCCACCTCTGCTCATTCCTCAATGGGCAGTTCAAATCACATAGCTGTCTCCACATGAGCAAAGCCTGGGAGGTCTCCACACAACCTAGGCCAGAAGGGGAGATGTTCAGGAGTCAATGGGCAACTCAGCAGCCCCAGGTGGGCTGTGCTAGAGACTGCAGAAGAAAACTTGCTTACAGTCTTGCCTACTTTTCCTTCGCTCCTTATCCCTGGCACTCCGACAATCACTACCACTAGTGAAGTCCCACCACTCCCTTGCCAACGTACCACCACACTGCACAGCTGGCCAGGCTGGATATGGCTCTGAGCAACCTGCTCTTGGTGTGAGGTGTCCCTGCCCAAGGCAGGGGTTGCAACTGGCTGATCCTTGTGGTCCTTTCCAACCCTAACAATTCTATGATTCTAAAAACAGAGGAGTGTTCTCCTGAGTGGGGTTTTAGTAGTCGAGAGGTCAGGTTTAACCAGAGTGTGAGCATCACCCAAAGACACTGCGTCAGGTTAGGCCAGGTGTGAATTCGTTCCTGCAGCTGGCTTTTGTGACCATGCTCCCATAAATATGAGATGAGCAGCAATTGCAGGGAATATTGTGGTTGCCTCTGCCAGTGCCTTGGGGCAGTACTACAAGGTGGTTATTGATCCCAGTAGATAACAGCCTTATGAACATGCTTTACAAACCAATAGTATCTGCCACAGCTGAGTAGGCTGTAAATTAACAGTGATTATTTTCATAACTTTAGAGCTGGCTCTAGTTTATTGTCTTTCTTTTTTTTTTTTCCCTGGTTAAAGGAGAAAAATAATCACAGCTTATTTTCATAAGAATGTTCTTAAGGCTTGCAGATTGGAGTGGATTCCCAGGCTCATTTAAATGAAACACGTCCTCAAAGCGGTTGCTGAATCAAAGCTTAGAGCTCTCCCAGCCCATCATGCACGCAGTTTTTCTCCATTCACCCTTTAGTTACAAGCTCCTCAGGGCAGAGATTGCTTGATAGAGAGTTGGGCTGCGAGGCTGGGGGGTGTTGTGGTGCCAACAGGATACAGCCCTGCGATAAGGCACAGCTCGGTGTCACGTGATACGTGCTGCTGGTGTTAGATGCACTTGATCCTGAACCAGGCACAAGAACACCACCACGCTCCTTTACCTTCTATTCATGTATTTCACCACCAGGGCTGTTATGTGGCTGTTCAGCAGTGGGTGTGAAAGATTAACATCTAGGAGAGCAGAGCCAAACCCTGACTGGAGATAATTATGGAGAAGGTATCTCATCCTCCCTGGGGTCACTTTTCTACCAAGTGCTTTTACTCAGCCTGCCAGTGTTGAGGCAGGGGGAGATAAACTCGCTTGAACATGCCTCCTGAGCTGCAGAGCTGTTAATATTGAATAGAGCTGGCTGCTCATTTCCTCTTCTACCTGCTATCTTTTGTGCTTTTGACCACAAGCAGAATGCTTCTAAAACTGGAGGGAGGATGCTGCCATTGACTCGTAACCTGAAAGCACCAGGATAAAGAGAAGCTCAGCCATTAAAGCATGGTGTGGAATGTGAAGAGATGCCAAATCCAGTCTCTGCAGTCTCCAGTGTTTGTTGGTTGGTTAATGAGATTGAGGGAGTGATGATGGAGCCTGAGGGCCTCTTCTTCAGACTTGCCCCCTTTACAGGGTCCGTAGAGAAAACTAAAGTACATGTTCAGATCCCTCCAATAAAGGGGTGAAACTAATCTCACCTACTATGTTCACAATAATTATCTACAGCTATAGCCCTTCAGAGCCAATGGTGAAAAAATGGCAGTCCCTGAGGGGGATTTGTCTGACCTATTTTAAACATGGATGAAATTAGTCATGTTCCAGCAGTTCCCATTGCTCTCCACTGTTACAAGCAGTCTTGAACATCTCAGAGGCAGAAAGGAACCCCCAGTGCCTGCTTTGGGTGTTATAATCCTCTCTCTCAGTGAGATGTAGACTGTTCATGTGGAGGCTTCCTGCATGCTTATGAGGTGCAACAGGTGATGGGCTCAGGATGGGTAAAAATAAGGATATCTTCCTTTTCCCTCAGTGTTACTGAAGAGCAAGGAAGGCAGCTCAGATCATCCGATCCTCTGAGAATGTTTTGCTTTATCTTTTAACTGCCTCGTTTATTGATTGATCAGAGTGGCAGCAGAAGTCTTGGGCTGGTTAGCTGTACTATTTCAACTGAGGAGATAGAATAGAATAGAATAGAATAGAATAGAATAGAATAGAATAGAATAGAATAGAATAGAATAGAATAGAATAGAATAGAATAGAATAGACCAGACCAGACCAGGTTGGAAGAGACCTTCAAGATCATCACATCTAACCTATTATCCAACTCACCTAATCAACTAAACCAGGCAACCAAGCACCCTATCAAGTCTCCTCATAAACACCTCCAGTGATACTGACTCTACCACCTCCTCAGGCAGCCCATTCCAATGGCCAATCACTCTCTCTGTGTAGAATTTCTTCCTAACCTCCAGCCTAAACCTGCCCTGGTGCAGCCTGAGACTGTGTCCTCTTGTTCTGGTGCTGGCTGCCTGGAAGAAGAGACCAACATCCGCCTGCCTACAACCTCCCTTCAGGTAGTTGTAGACAGCAATAAGGTCACCCCTGAGTCTCCTCTTCTCCAGGCTAAGCAACCCCAGCTCCCTCAGTCTCTCCTCACAGGGCTTGTGTTCCAAACCCCTCACCAAGGTGTAAACATGTCAATGCAGAAGCTGTGGTGTGAAATTGCAGGACCCTGTTTGCTCGGCAGCCCACGCCTGAGCAGTGCCTTGGAGTGCATCTGAAGTGCCAATTTGACAGAGCATCCTACGAGCGCGCATTTCAGCTCCTGCAGCTCATTCATTTTGATGCCTTTCTAATGCAGATGCAGCTGAGCTATACCATTGATTCATGTACACACCTCTTTTCCATATAGATGATGACTGCATCAAAGGAGCCAGCGCTCTGAAATAGCACACAGTGAAACACCACAGCAGTTCTCATTTTGAAGTCTATAGTGGGAGAGCCATTTCCAAACAGGAAGGGCAAAGTTCCTAATCCGTAGCAGCTTAGGGTTTTTTTGCCTTTTCTTTTTACTTCTTTGGCTTTTTTTTTTTGCCAGAGAGATGTGGGAGAGAAGAAACAGGATGCATCCTGCATGAATCATCGCTGTAACCACCCTGGATTTATTAAATGAAATTATGAGGAACACCAGAAATAATTAAAACCTCCAAATGTCTGGTGGAAGGCGTCGCCTCGGGGGCTGGCTGTTGTGAGATACTGCCAGAGCCTTCCTGTTGATGTGAAAGAAATGAAGGCTCAAAGGGTCAAGCTTTTGAGACCAAATCATTAACTTTTATTATTATTATTATTATTATTATTATTATTATTATTATTTGTCTTTTTTTCAATTATGGGACAGCCATCATCACCACCCATCACAGAGAGGTGTTCTGCCCCTGTACACTGCACTGGTTAGGCTGCACCTGGAGTACTGTGTCCAGTTCTGGGCCCCTCAGTTTAGGAAGGATGTTAACTTGCTGGAGCGAGTCCAGAGAAGGGCAATGAAGTTGGTGAGAGGTTTGGAACGCAAGCCCTATGAGGAAAGACTGAGGGAGCTGGGATTGCTTAGCCTGGAGAAGAGGAGACTCAGGAGACCTTATTGCTCTCTACAACTACCTGAAGGGAGGTTGTAGACAGGCAGATGTTGGTCTCTTCTCCCAGGCAGCCAGCACCAGAACGAGAGGACACAGTCTCAGGCTGTGCCAGGGGAGTTTTAGGTTGGATGTTAGGAAGAAGTTCTATACAGAGAGAGTGATTGCCCATTGGAATGGGCTGCCTGGGGAGGTGGTGGAGTCACCATCACTGGAGGTGTTCAGGAGGAGACTTGATGGGGTGCTTGGTGCCATGGGTTAGTTGTTTAGGTGGGTTGGATTAGTTGATGGGTTGGACATGATGATTTTGAAGGTCTCTTCCAACCTGGTCTGGTCTATTCTAATTCTATTCTATCCTATCCTATCCTATCCTATCCTATCCTATCCTATCCTATCCTATCCTATCCTATCCTATCCTATCCTATCCTATCCTATCCTATTCGCATCTCTGGGGCCTGGGAACCTTGTCCCTCCTCAAAACGGGGTGGCCACAACAATCCCTCATCCTTTAAACTCACTCAGCTCACTGGTATTTGTGTGACTGCTGCCTCTTTGTCCTATGTTAAAGACCCCAAATCCACCCCTCATTACTGTTCCCACCAACCTCTGTAGGTTTGCCCTCCCCAAGGTGTTGATCTATGTCATTCGCATGACACGGAGAACGTCCAGGTTTGGGACCAAGGTTTTGGCAATACCAGTGATAATATCTCTTTGGGGTTCTTCCTCCACATTTTGTTTTATGACCCCAGCCCAGTCTGCCTGGCTCAAAGAAGGGTACAAGCCACCCCCACTCTGGCAGTGGCTCTGCTGTGCCCCATAGCAAGTCCAGTCCTGCAGGTAACAATCTGCCTACCTGGTGCCTTTAATCTTCTCCCAAAGCAATCCCTGAAATCCCAGTAGCTGGGAACTCTGCAGGGTGGGAGGGTGTGAAGGGCTCATGTTTTTATGAGGTGATTCAGCAGGAAGGAGTGAGACTATTCTTACCCTTCAAGGCATATCCAGTGTCCTCACTCTGTATTTTACAAGCTCATTCTTCTGTCCAAATTCAGCTCAGGTATGTTTTGACCCCAAATCAAAATCCCTGCTCTACCCAAAGGTCAGTCCTGGTTCTGTGGGACTGTCCTTGACAGCTAGCTCTTACAGGCTGCTGCAGAGAAATGATCTCCCAGGCTGCTTCTTTCCTTTGCTCATTATCTGTGAAAATCTGCTGCATCCTGTCTGCTCCTCCAGCTCTTTGCTCAGGCTCCCCCTTTCCCTCTTCTTGAACATCTTCACTATCCACAGACCTGAGCCCTTCAGTGGTTCGGCCACATGAGCTCCCTTTGAGGTGATGATGTTGTGCAATCATCGTCTTGCTCTCCACTTGCTGTATCCTGGCATGGGTTTCTGGTCTCTCTCATGCTTGTCTAAGTCTTCTAGCAGGGAGAGATTTGAGCTTTACAGTCCTCAATGGCAAAAGCATCACCATGGTGCTCCTTGGTAAGAAATCCTGGGGAATAAAGGCCCAGAGGATCTCTTCAGTGCAGGAAACTGCCCTGTAACAAGCTGGAAGAAAAGCTTCACTAGGTGACATATCAAGGATTCACTGTGAAGCTGAGGTGTAAGTATGGTTATACAGCCTCTCTGTGCTCACTTTACAGCTGAGTCTTTTCCCACACCATTTTTTTGCCAGCTGTCCTTGCTGATGGAGAAGTGAGGAGAGAAGCAGAGATGAAAATGTGCCTCGCAGCGCGGTCTGTTTCTCCTTGGGTAGCCATCAGTATCTGGAGAAAACAATCCATTTCCTCCACATGTTAGAGAGCCTCAGGTAGGGAAGCTCCAAACTGAATTACCAGCCAGGTCATTTTCACTTCCCGCTGTCAGAGCTCAAGCAGAGAGAGGAGAAGAAATGTTTGTTGGTTTTTCCTTCCCAGCTCAACAGGCACACCAACTCTGCAGCAGCCTGGGAAACAAGTCAGATACAGGTCACTTTACCCACGAGTGAAACAGCCTCATCTGTAGCACTTGGTTGAAGATAAAAGACCTCCTCTTGTCATGGTGGCTTCTGGGTGTCCCAGCCAGGGGCTGCAAAGTCTGGAAGTGACGGGCACGAATTTACCAGTGAGAAGAGAAGAGAGTGAAGAGGTCCTAGAAGCAAAGACTGGAAGGGATGGTGAGAGACCAGGTAGTCTCTCCATCATCTGCATGGCTTGGTTCTGAGCTCTGCTCTGTTGCAGAGTCTCCCCACAGTCAGGGGTGTTCAGCTGGGGAGGCTGGATACCCACCCCTCGCTGTTTTTGAAGACGAATGTTAATATGTTTAATTGCCAGCACTCCAGGAAGAGAGCCAGGGCTAAAAAGTATCTCCTAAGAAACTGCCAAGAAACACTGTTAAACAGGATCTAGGAAAAAAGCCAGACACAAAAATTTATGATCTTTATCTCTGCAATAATAACTTCACAGTGGTCAACCGAGGAGCAGAACAAAGGTCATCAGTTTCGTATCAGCTGGACTTCGTGAAATCCTTTGTTTCTTTTAGTGTGAGCTTGCTCTGCAAGCCTCATGCAGAAGACCCTACAAAAGAATGCAAAACCCTTGCAGTGCAAACTGACCCACTTGCCTCTGTTTATTCACTCAAGATCAAAGAACTGTGCAACTACAAATCAGAAGCCTCCCTAGCGCTGGTCGAAGCCCAACCCAAATCCTCATCCAGAGAAGCAGCCCATTCCACTTTGGTTATGGAAAGAGCATATCCATAGGAATGGTCCAGGGAACTTCTGTGGTATTAAGCCCATTTTGATTAACATCAACAGTCATGAGAGGCTGGCTAAGAGCTTTGTGTTTGCACAAATGCAAGACTCGACCTCATCTTAGGTTTCCTTCCTTTCAGCAGGACAAGGAACAAGCAAGGGACCCTTGGAGACCTCTGGGAACAAAAAGAGAAGAGGCTCTTTTAAAATTGTTATTTCTTGGCTGTGTAGTAGAACAATTCTAGCAAAACATACACAGTTTGCTTCTTGACACTGCTGCCAAGATTCCCAACTTTATAGAGAGGATCAGATTGCTGAGTATTTCCAAACCAGCCCCCACAAAATTAATTGACTATCCAAGAATCTTGGCTAGGGAAGTTATTTATTTTTAAGGTAAAGTTCTGGTCCTGGTAGCTGCAGAGAAAAACCTTGAAAACATGATCTCTGTGAGTCTTAATGACTCAGAGGGTGGGATTTAGTTGCCTACACACAGAAGCCTGGTGCCATCTGAGATGCCCTTGTATATCTGAGACATCCCACAGTGCTGGCAAGGAGTCGTGGAGCCGAGGGAAGAGGAGCACTCCTCAGAAGCAAGAGCTGGAGTCTGGGGCTGGATACCCTATAGCATGAGTTGGCTCTAGGAAACTCTGTTTAGACAGCTGAATCAAGCCCTAACACACACATCTCCAATACATATAATCAAATCCATCGCTCACTCAATCAATCACAGGAGATATTTCCAAATCTGCAGATTTCATGGCAGTTCTGGAGGCAATTGAAGCAGTACTTCAGCGCTCAGACTGTGTTAGGAACACACTATTTGCTTCACCAACACTTCCAAGCATACTGAAGCATTCATCTGGCCCAGGCTTTCTGCTCCTCACCCTTTCTGCTAACACCCTCTTCTCCATCCTCTGCCCCTTCTGTAGCTCTAGCACAGCCATGGGAGATGCAGTTCCCTCCCTGATCTCCAGACTGCAAGAGATGCAGCAAAGGGTTGGGTTTTTTTTTGCTTGTTTAGTGTTTGTTTGTTTGTTTTTCACAAAGGAGAAGCCTGCCAAATGAAGGAGGCAAAGACTTTCCCCTGGGAGAAGAGGAAAGAGCTGTGATGTGGCTTGTGGAGCCCTGAAGGGTGGCAGAAGGGGATGGCACAGGAGCCATCAGCACCTCTGGGGCAGCATTACCTCAGAAAGTCAGCACCCTCACGGAAAAACAGGGTATTTTTAGTTTACCCAGTGTATTTAAATCATCCTGGAGTACATTAAAATTATAGTAATTATCCCACCTGCTCACGTGGCATTCTGGGAGGGGATGGATTGGTGGATTGTGTGCTGGTGGAGTCATCTTCAGCGAGGTCCTTCTGCAAAACACAATTATTTTGTTGCCACGTTTTACAGCTGCAGCATTCCTGGCCCATTAATACCTGACAACTGAGCACGAGGATCTGCTCACATCACAGCCTCCCTCTCACCAGCAGCACCCCAGAGCTGAGACAACCACTGCCACACAAATTCCTTCAGAGCAAAAACGCATTTACAGGATCCTGGAGCTGGGAGCTCACAGATGCAGATGAGGCTGATGTTTTCTTCAAGGCAAAATACAACCTCTGAATCCTCCCTGCTTTCCCCTGCATGCCTGCGCTGTGGAGCGATGCAGGGAAGCCTAACATCCCCCAGCCCTTCTGCTCATCTCCCTGCCCCACCGGTGCAGGCGTGAGAAGGAGATTCACTCCACTGCAGCAGCACCATTCAAAAAGAGCTGCCAAAGCAGACAATATTTTACACAGGAAAAACAGGGCACATTCTTTTTCAGATCAGAATCTTCAGATTTCTAATTGGAACCCCCCCCAAACACACACACACACACAAAATCCCCACCCAAACCAAACAAAACCCCCAACAACAGCAGTGTGTAGGACTAAGAGGAGTGATCTATTTTTTTCTTTCATGATGAAGAAACCATTTCCCTTATCAATTAAGTCATCATCCAGTTCTGGGTTATCTGGTTTTGACCTCCCTTTTGACAGATGGTGGCAAGAGAAAGTCTCTTCCCCTATCTGTGTTTCTTTTCATCAAAATAAAAATGTTATCAACATCTGAAAAAAAAAATGGTTCCTGGTTCTTGTTGATGCATCAAAGGCAGGGAGAAATCCCCAGAATCCCTCCTGGTGTTGTGACACATGTTTCTGCTGAGCCTTGAACTGTCCCCCAGCCCAGACTGACCTCTCGGTTTCCCCCAACCCAGCATGACCTTGGAGGATCCCCCAGCACAGTGTCACCTTGAAGGTCCCAAACAGCTCTGGCAATAGGCTCTGTGAAGCCCTGTGGAGTGTGATTTCTCCAGAGGAAGCCCAGGCAAGCTGGGTGTTTGCAAGGAGAAATTGACAGGAGTCCTTTCAGGGAGACACACTTGGAGCATCCATAGCAGGCCACTGAGAAGGGATCTGGGCTATCACTTTGTCCCAAGAAGGGATCCATTTGCAGACAGGCTGTAAATTATCATAGTATAGTGTCATAGTATGGCTCAGGGTTGGAAGGGACCACAAGGATCATCTAATTCCAACCCCCCTGCCATGGGCAGGGACACCCCACACTAGATCAGGCTGGACAGAGCCTCATCCAGCCTGGGCTTAAACACCTCCAGGGATGGGGTGTCAATCACCTCCCTGGACAACCCATTCCAGGGTTTCACCACTCTCATGGGGAAGAACTTCCTCCTCACCTCCAGCCTGAATCTCCCCACCTCCAGCTTCATTCCATTCCCCCTAGTCCTATCACTACCTGAGATCCTGAAAAGTCCCTCCCCAGCCTTCCTGTAGGCTCCCTTCAGATACTGGAAGGCCACAATAAGGTCACCTCAGAGCCTTCTCTTCTCCAGACTGAGCAGCCCCAACTCCTTCAGTCTGTCCTCATAGGAGAGGTGCTCCAGCCCTCTGCTCATCCTCATGGCTCTTCTCTTGACACGCTCCAGCACATCCATATCCCTCTTGTAATAGGGGCTCCAGAACTGGAGGCAGTACTCCAGGTGGGGTCTCACCAGGGCTTAGTAGAGGGGGAGAATCACCTCCCTTGACCTGCTGGCCACACTTCTCTTGATGCAGCCCAGGATCTGATTGGCTTTCTGGGCTGCAAGTACACACTGAGAGCTCCTGTTGAGCTTCTCCTCCACCAGCACCATTCTGCTCCCTTCTCTCCTCATGCTTAGCTGGAGAAGTTCCCATCACCCTCTGCATGTGGAACACCTTGCCAGCATCTAGCCATTCTCCTGCCTCACACCCATGTTCTCTGGCCCCTTCTCAGCTTTTCCAGCAGCATGTTCCTAATTATTTACTCTCTTCAAATGCAGCAGAAAAAAAAACAACCACTGCTTCTCCTGAATACTAAATAAGAAAAGGGGAAAAAAAAACAAAACACAGGAACAACAAAAAAAGTTCAATCCCTTCCTGGACTGTGTTTGTTCTCTGGTTTGAAGTTCACTGTTACTGCTGAAAGCTTTTTCGACCCTTGGAGATATTTGATCCAGGTGAACTCTGATGCTTGGGACACTGATACTGTCCCACACCGAGTGTGTTCTTGCATTGATCTTGTACATCTATCCATTCACCTCTCCATCCATATAGCTATTTTCCTCTTTCTCTCTCTCATTCTAGTGCTATCTGAGCAGTTCTTGGCTTTCCTTACACCCCTTTCATCGAATTAGTATCTTTCCCTTGAGGATGTCTTCTCCTTCTCCTAGATTTTCTCTTTCTCCACCCTGTCACTTCCCTCTCCATTTTGCCTCCTCCAGACCCGCTCTCCTTCCCTGTGTGCTGCCAGCTTACAGCGGTGTTATGCATTCAGCATAACACACATATATATAGATAGATATGTATTTAAATGGGATGATTTCCACTAACATAAACAATCTGGCCCATTAATTTCAATAGTGGAGCTGACAGCTCGGGCCTGGAGCCTCATTGCCTGGTGACACATGAGTACAGCTGCTTGAACTTGACGGGTAACTGTTTCCAGCGCCTAGCTGCACATCTGCAGGAGGAAGGAAATACTTTCTGTAACGCTGGAAAAAATAAAGCTGCTTAGATTTCCCTCCCCCCCACCCCACCCCCAGATGATGATATTCATCATTCAAACCTTTCAGCTGAGTGGGTGTTTAATTCAGAGTTTGGAAGGGGACATTTATGGTGTGTTAGTAGCTTTGCTGTCGATCCTTTGTTCCAACCGCAGCGGCGTTGCCTTTACCAAAGGCTTCTCCTAAACCACTCAGAGAGCTGTCACTGGGTCCAGCAACAGTGGGCACCCTGATACCATAGAATCACTGAATGGTTTGGGTTGGAAAGGGCCTTAAAGATCATCTGGTTTCAATCCCCCCTGCCATGGGTAGGGATACCTTCCACTGGACCAAGCTGCTCAAAGCCCTGTCCAACCTGGTCTTGGACACTTCCAGGGATGGAACATAGAATCATAGAATCAACAAGGTTGGAAAAGACCTCAAAGATCATCAAGTCCAACCTGTCACCCAACACCTCATGGCACCAAGTGCCATGTCCAAGTCCAAGTCCCCTCTTGAACACCTCCAGGGACAGCGACTCCACCACCTCCCTGGGCAGCCCATTCCAATGGCTAATAACTCTCTCTGTGAAGACCTTTCTCTGGGCAACCCATTCCAGTGTCTCACCACTCTCACAATAAAGAATCTCTTCCTAATATCTACTTTAAGTCTACCCTCTGCCAGTTTAATGCCATTACCTGTTGTCCTGCACTCCCTGATAAAGAGTCCTTCGACATCTTTCATGTAAGCCCCTTTTAGGTCCTGGAAGGCCACTGTAAGGTCTCCCTGGAGGTTTCTCTTCTCCAGGCATTTTTGTATAGTAAGTCCCAGCAACTTCAGGCTTTGGGCTAGTTTTGGAGGGTAAACAGCTTCTTTAACATGGAGTCCCACTGAAACCTAAGTCAGACTTTAGAGGATGCCTAGAGCACTAGTAAGGAAATCTGCAGGGAAAGTCACCCAGTCTGCTGTACTGCCAACATCTCCCTAGGAAAGGCCTTGGAAAGCACAATTTTTACACAGTTCCTGCTAAAGGAGAACAGACTCACTCACAGACCTTATTTCTGAACACAGGCTGAAGAAGTGTAAAGATATGAGCAACTGTTGAAGTTGGCCCTGCTTTGAGCAGGGGGGTGGATTGAATTCTCTCCAGAGGTCTCTTCCAACCAATTTTTTTTCTGTGGTTCTGTGATATCATTTGCTGTATCTAGGTGGAAACTGAATTCTGGAGCTGCTAAAATGCAGCAGGCTGCAGAATTTTGACCTTTAGGTCAGAGATTGTTTTCTCTTTTGAGATACCTCATCAATCCACTATCCTGCCAGGCTCTGGTCCCCTGTCCTTGAAGAGCCTGATGAAGGTGGGTTTGGCAATACCAAAATAGGCTTGGCAGTGCCATGCACTATAGACACTATGGTCTTTCTTTTTCCTAGAAAGAGACAAATCTGTTTTGAATTAAATAAAACCCCAAACCTTCTTTCTGAAGAGTGTTGAAAAGGCAACAGCAAGCAACATCATTCTGTAACTGATTAACCAAAGTCAAAGAGCCGTTCAGCTGATCCAGAGTACATATTTGCATTCAATAATATGGTCATTTATTGCACCTTGTGACTGACTGAAACATGAGCAAGGCTTTCCCCTTCCCTCTATTTCACTGAATTTCCTTTCAGCACAATAGCTGTCTCCAGGCCCAGAAGTTTGTCCTGATGAGCCTGGACTTTCCAGAAGAAACTCCTGCATTTTTTTTTGAGGCTTTCATTTTGTACCTTTTCTAGAGCAGCAGAGTTCCATGTGGTAAGCAAGAGGTGGGAGGGAAGGGGCTTTATTTTCCTCACAGTTAAGAAAAGCTTAGGTTTTGTGAACACTGATGTTGAGACAGCCTGAGGAGGTGATGGGCAACTTCATAGGAATGCCAAGGCTGAGTCAAACTCTGCATTAGCAGCTTTAAGGGTGTAGGTCACACAGAATCACTGAATCTCAGAATTAACCAGGTTGGAGAAGACCTTTGAGATCATCAAGTCCAACCTATCCCCCAACAACATCTAATCAACTAAACCATGGCACTAAATACCTCATCCAGGCTTATTTTAAACACTTCCAGGGATGGTGACTCCATCACCTCCCTGGGCAGCACACTCCAATGGCCAATCACTCTGTGAAGAATTTCTTCCTCACATCCAGCCTAAACCTCCCCTGGTGCAGCTTGAGACTGTGTCTCAAGACTCGTTCTGTCCAAGCATCCCTTCCATCTTCATTTGATTCAGAGTAGGAAATGACATGTTTCTTGTGATCATCTCTCTTGTTTGGCTCAGGGCTGAAATAGTGCAACATCATAGTATCATAGTATCAGTCAGGGTTGGAAGGGACCACAAGGATCATCTAGTTCCAACCCCCCTGCCATGGGCAGGGACACCCCACACTAGATCAGGCTGGCCAGAGCCTCGTCCAGCCTGGGCTTAAACACCTCCAGGGACAGGGCCTCAACCACTTCCCTGGACAACCCATTCCAGTGCTTCAGCTCGTAGTGGTGAGGAACTGAACCCACATTAGGAACCCTGTGGACTAATCTAGATGGAGCATGCAGCTGACTGAACCCCAGGTCTAGTCCCAGGAAGAGGAGACCAAGTGATCTCACAGAAGTCTGCACAGTCATGTTTTCATGTTTTCAGGTTACATATTATCCATCTCCACAACTTCTAAAAGCATCTTTGAAGGCCTTTGGTTGGTTTCTTGCACAAATGTATCACCACTTGGGTGTGCTGAACACAAATTTGCAGTCCCCAGAGGCCCACTTCTGTGATTTTTGAGGCCCAACCTCTACTCTGAGCTTCTTGGTCTCAACCCACACGTGCTGCCAGTCCATCTCCCTGCCACAGTGCTTCTCACAGAAGACAGAGGATGATGCTTATTTGACTGGCTAAAATAGTTCAGGCAAGGTCAGATGACTCATGTTCTAGAGCTGACCTATCCTCTCCATAAAGGGAGCCTTCCATGATCATTCCTTTAGGAGACATCTGTGATGTGGACATCTAAAGCCTGGTCAGATGAGCCCTAGTGCAAGAAATAGAGACACTACTCCTAGAACCTGGGAGATGAGCATGGGCACATTCTTTCCCCTCCTTGCTTTCAACTAATCTGAGCTTGTTTGCTTTTTGCAGAGCTATAAAATAAATGTTTAGCTGCTCCCTTGCCTGCCTCTGACTTTGAATAGGGCTCTGAAAGGCACAGCAGGAAAGGATTTGGGCTGCCTTAAAGCGTGGACCACATGGCAGATTATTTATTTGCCTGTTTATATCCTGTAATAAAAAAAAAAATACACAAACAAAGCCTTCCTCCTTCCCCTCTTAAAACTCCCTGTTGATGTACACAGATAGTTTATGCAGTCCCCAGGTCAGCTTGTTTACCTCACACACAGTGTCTGAACAATTTGCACAAGCACTTGGAGAGCTTCAGTGGCACAGACAAGACACTCACAGCCCTGCCGCTGCAGGGAGGGAACTGAGGCACATTTGGACACAACCACTTGTCACAACCCACAGCCAGAGCAGGTTTTCAGGTTCAGAGGAGCAAACTTGGGAAGATCTGCAGAGGATCTGAACTTTGGAGAACCAAAGTCCAGAGACCACGTCCTGCCTTGCGTGTTGCTTGTTCCTCCATCTCATACACTCTTCTTTTGCCCAGGTATTTCCTTGCGCCAGGGCAAGTTTCCCCTTGAAAATTTGCACCCAGCACAAAATAATGAGTTCTTTCTCTTGGGCCTTGAGTAATAGACATCCTCTCCATGCCCTTCC
Source organism: Melanerpes formicivorus (assembly GCF_026170545.1). Lineage (NCBI taxonomy): Eukaryota > Metazoa > Chordata > Aves > Piciformes > Picidae > Melanerpes > Melanerpes formicivorus. Next base: position 4,533,668 of record NW_027142365.1, read on the forward strand.
TAACCTAAGTGCTGTATCTGAGGGGAAGAAACTGTAGCCACAGGTTTCCTGCACTTTGGCACCGATTCTGGACTAGAATGCCTCAGGATTCGATCTGTGTTGATAAACTGTGATAAACTTTACCGTAACATGTAGGCTGAGCTAAGCTCCACCAAGCCAGAGAGCACACTGAAAAGGGGAATTTCCCATGAGTCTCCCAGGGTATAATTTATCCCAGAATTAATATATCTTGGAGACTCCACCTCGTTCTAGAAAAGCAGGCTGAAGGTTTTACTGGCCATTCTTGTCCTGCTGGCCAGCTGGCAGCAATCAGGATGTCCAGCTGAGACTGAGAGCTGAGCTCCACGGGAGGAAAGACTGGAAGCAGTTTCCCAAGCTGCAGGGAGGATGAAACAGTGTTTTGGAGAGAGACCATACTAAAAAGCAAGTCAAAGAGGACAGTCAGTATATTGAAAACAAACCCTTCTCATCTTGCTCCGAGTGCTTTCCAGAGCACCTGTCAGTACGTGTGATATGTTTGCCCTCACAACTCACCACAAGGGTGTCACAAGAAAGGAGCCAGAGCACAGTGACTGTCTTCCTCAGGTCTGCCCTCATCCATATTTCCCTAGCTCAGACCTGACCTTTTCTTCTCCTTAAGTCAGCTCTCTCTATAAACCTAGCACACAATTCATCCCGGTGTTGGCATCTAAAACAGAGCAGATGAATCATGTCTCGAAAGTGCCTGATTCAGTCCACTGACTGAAGGAGGAACCTGTGACATTTGTGCTGGAGCCACCTAAAATGAGGTGAGTTGTAGGTCATCTCTGATTTCTGAACCACCTTCAGCTTTACATGTGTGGATAGGGCAGGCCTGCAAGCACAGCTTAGGAGGAATCCTCTCCATGTTCCTACTGATGGGCACTGGAGTCCAGAAAGCTGTTGTGGGTGAGAGTGAGCCTGTCTGAACAGCTTGTTGCCACCTGGAAGCCAGGCTGAGAATGAGAAGCAGATGGTAAGATGTGAGACCTTGATTAGTAATAACATGAATGCCTACTCTGTACAGCAGGCTTCTCACCAGCAGATCTCAGAGTGCCTCATGGTCACTGGTGTCTGAGAAGTTGCCTCTGATCACTTGCAACTGAACAAGTCTCAGGAGTCCCAAGCCCAAATTGGCACCACATGTGTCTCCTGAGTATCCCAGATTCCAACCAGCCTTCACATGTGGAATTTTGGAGTCAGATCTGGAGGTTGTCTGGATGTAAATTCCACGTTAGGTCTGGAATCCGACTGGGCCATGGCTGTTTGCATAGGGATAGCCTGAAGCAGAAGAGACACACCAGAGACAGCCTCATGTAGGGTTTCTCTCCCGTGCCAACCTCCTGGCCTTTGCCCTGCCTGCAGTGGCAGGACCTGTCTTGCTGTTTCTCTGCCTGTTCTCTACCCTCCTTTCACTGCAGCCCTGCCTGCAACGCTCACAGCATGAGACTGGGGATTCATGTTGGAGAGGTGACATTTCTTCTTGGAGAACAGGCCCTCCTTGGGTAGGTCTGCTGGTGCTGAATTTCTTCTCATTCCCACAGTCAGAGACCTAAACTTTTAGCACATCAGATGAAAAGGCTCATTTTGAAACATCACGACGTGGGGGCCTCCCCATATTGCACTGCAGCTCCAGCCCAGCCTGCCTTGCCACAGGTGCAGTTGCCCTGTAGCCCAGCACTTCAGACCCATCCTTCCCTCTCACTCCATTGGTTTTTTTCCATTTTTCTTTCTGATGGCCCCAGAAAGCAGAGGCTGACCCTGGCCACACACTTGTTTGCCCTAACCTCCCCTTGACTTCACCAGAGCTGGAATTAAATCTTTTGTGGAGCAAAGCATCAGTCCGGGGTGAGGTCTCTTGTGTGCCAATGAACAATTTGCCTTTCTTCTCCCTCCCAGCATTCAGGGGAGGAGAGCACAAGTTGAGACAAAAGGTAGCAGTTTAAAACTGAAAGAAGGTAGATTAAATACTAGGAATAAATTCTTTGCCATGGGGAAGAACTGGAACAGGCTGAGCAGAGAAGTTGTGGATATGCCATCCCTGCAAGTGTTTAAAGCCAGGTTGGATGGGGCTGTGAGCAAGCTGGTTTAGTGGAAGGTGTCCCTGCCTATGGCAGGGGGGTTGGAATCACAGCATCATAGAATCAGTAAGGTTAGAAAAGACCTCAAAGATCAGCAAGTCCAACCTGTCACCCAGGATCTCATGGCTACTAAACCATGGTACCAAATGCCATGTCCAATCCCTTCTTGAACGCCTCCAGTAATGGTGACTCCACCACCTCCCTGGGCAGCACATTCCCATGGCCAACAACTCTCTCTGTGAGAACTTTCTCCTCACTTCCAGCCTAAACCTGCCCTGGAGCAGTTTGAGACTGTGTCCTCTTGTTCCGCTGCTGGTTGCCTGGGAGAAGAGACCAACCCCCACCTGGCTACAACCTCCCTTCAGGTAGTTGTAGACAGCAATAAGGTCTCCTGAGTCTCCTCTTCTCCAGGCTAAGCAACCCCAGCTCCCTCAGCCTCTCCTCATAGGGCTTGTGGTCAAGACCTCTCCCCATCCTCATTGCCCTTCTCTGGACACATTCAAGAGTCTCAATGTCCTTCTTAAATTGAGGAGCCCAGAACTGGACACCGGACTCAAGGTGTGGCCTGTCCAGTGCTGAGTCCAGAGGCAGAATGACTTCCCTGCTTCTGCTGGCCACACTATTTCTAGGAGCTAGGTGATCTTTAAGGTCCAAGCCATTCCATGATTCCATCCCAAACCCAAACCATTACATGATTCCAGGAGCAAGCAGCCATGACTGCAACAGCAGACCTACAGCGTGTTGCACAATTGCTGCAGCTGCACAGGCTGCCACAGCCAGGCACACGTGTGAATGTCCTGCTGCACACCAGCATGCAGCCATGGCAGGCACCCAGCAGCTCAGCCAGGCAGCCAGGCAAGCTGTCCAAGCCTGCTGAAAGCCTGGCACGGTGGATGCAACACAGGAAAAGGCTTTTCTTCATCTGCTGCCTTGTGCTTATCGATTGGAATATTAATAAAAACTTGTTCAAAGCTCCCTCAGCCTCTGAGATAACTTGGGAACAGGCCAACACTCCAGCCCCAGCCATGCTTGTAATGAGGGGACTCAGGGATCAAAAGCATTTTCGAATGGCCTTGCTAATCAATCATCAACAATTGGGTAAATTAAGCCCTGCAGTCTTTCCTTTTGCGAGCAAGGGATCTGCCGGACGTGTCTTTAATGAGCAGATTCCTATCCCTTTAATATTCCTTAATACCTTTCTAGAGGAAATGAACCACGGGGAGACTTTGTTGGTGGAATGAGAGGAATGCAGATAACTGCTGGCCTCTGCTTTCTCACACGTAGGGTTGAGAAAGCCTGGCTGGACAGGGGATGTTGGGTTTCACAGCAGGGCCATTTCCTTCCAAAGTTCTGATAACACTGCTGATAACTCCTTTGGCCAGGGCCATTGCCAAAAGCAGGCAGTTGTTTTCCTCCTCGTTGCCAAGCTAAGCCCTGTCCTTACTCATCTCCTCTGAGGATCATGCCCATCTGTGCCTCTATGGATCGTGTACATCTGTGGTAAAGGCTTGTTTCCTAAGGCCCATCAGGAAGATGGACATGCTGCTCCCAAGGTAATGGCCCCAGAAGCAGATTCCTGTTAATTATTAACAAGCAAGAGGCAATGCAAATATCACAGGAAGGCAAAGAAGCTTGGATCATCCTGGCACTTTGCTGGAACTGTTGGTGTTTGTTACCTTTTCCCACTATATGAGGCATGGCTCATTTTCTGAGTCCATCTGGGAAGCCTTTAATGGATCTCCTTGGGACTTGGGAGATGGGAAATGCTCTCTGTGTGTCTTCCTCCCTTCCTATGGCCCATTGTAATTGTGGTCTTTTATTATAGGAGTTGTTAGAAGGTCTAAAGCAGAGTTTTGTGACTCATAGTGGGTCCTGGAAAATGGATTCTGCAGACCTCTTGTGCCCAGAGACATCTGTCACACCATTATCTCCCAATCAAGACACCAGCAGCACTTCTTGGTACATTGCAGAGTACAAGGGACTTCTAAGCATGGGAGTTGTACCAGTCTACAAGTGGTACCTGACTACAGAGGGCCAGGACTTACAAGGGGATTAACAAAGCAGCTCTGCTAAATTCAGGTGGCTGCAGAAGTGAATCATTTGGATGCTTTGGGCACTCACTGGCAGATCTGCAAATTATGTGACAGCAAACTGACCCCTACGTGCTAGCATTGCACTGGTCTGAACGAGGTGAGAAGAGAACTACATCCAGTGAGACATTACAGAGATGCTGTCCAGCATCCTCCATCCATCCTCCAGGCAGAGGATTTTAGGGAGATTTAATTTCTCCAGAGGGAGCCCAGCTTGGCAGTGTTTTACCTCTTAAGTGTGATGGCAGAGCAATTAGCACATCCAGCATTTAGAACTCCGCTTTCCCCCTGGGAGCAGGGGCGGGGAGGAGGAGCAAACCCGGGTTGAAAGGAGGAGTGTGGGCACTGCCAGGCTCGCACATGGGCACCTGCTCCACTCGCCTTTCCTGAAGCCTCCAATGCACACACTCCTCCTGCACAGACACCTGAAATAAAAGGGATTTGATGGGATTTTGTCCACAGGCAGCAGAAGCTGCTATCGATTACTGCAAGGCTCTTAACTGAAAAGTAATTCACAACCCTCTTCAGGTTGAAGGCAAGCTCTAATTTAATATCATTATGTCTTCATGCCCCCACACATTCCCCTGTCTCGTTCACTGAGCTTTTATTGGGCTCTGGATAATTTATGGCTAGATATGCTGCCTTTTATCTGACCTATTTTTAGCTATTCTTGCTTCTTACATACATATATATATATATATATATTTCTTTCTGCCATCACAACTGGCAATTAAAGCAAAAAGGGTGGGGTTTTTTTTCTTTTAAAAAAAATATTAATTATTCTAATGTTCCACCCAGCTTTAACCTTTATTTCTTCTCTTTTATGGGCTGGGGGATTTGCCACAAAATTTGGAGGAGTTTGTGGTAAAAATACCTGCCCCTCCTGTTTTATCTTCCCTCCTCCAAAGCCCAAAGCGAATGACTTCCCCCCAAAATCGCCACCAATGACCCTGGCTGGGTCAGAGTGGCTGAGAGCAGCCAGGCAGAGAGGGACCTGGGGGTACTGGTTGATAGTAGGCTGAACATGAGCCTGCAGTGTGCCCAGGTGGCCAAGAAGGCCAATGGCATCCTGGCCTGGATCAGGAACAGTGTGGCCAGCAGGAGCAGGGAGGTCATTCTGCCCCTGAGCACTGGTTAGGCCACACCTTGAGTCCTGTGTCCAGTTCTGGGCCCCTCAGTTTAGGAATAGAATAGAAATAGGAATAGAATAGAATAGAAGAATAGAATAGGTTGGAAGAGACCTTCAAGATCATCATGTCCAACCCATCATCCAACACCACCCAACCAACTAAACCGTGCAACCAAGCACCCTGTCAAGTCTCCTCCTGAACACCTCCAGGGATGGTGACTCCACCACCTCCCCGGACAGCACATTCCAATGGCCAATCACTCTCTCTATGTAGAATTTCTTCCTAACCTCCAGCCTAAACCTCCCCTGGTGCAGCCTGAGACTGTGTCCTCTTGTTCTTGTACTGGTTGCCTGGGAGAAGAGACCAACCTCTGCCTGTCTACAACCTCTCTTCAGGTAGTTGTAGAGAGCAATAAGGTCACCCCTGAGCCTCCTCTTCTCCAGGCTAAGCAACCCCAGCTCCCTCAGTCTCTCCTCATAGGGCTTGTGTTCCAAGCCCCTCACCAAAAAGATGTTGAGCTTCTGGAAGGCATCCAGAGAAGGGCAACAAAGCTGGGGAGGGGTCTGGAGCACAGCCCTGTGAGGAGGGGTTTGCACACCTGCTGAGTGCTCCCAGCCCACTCCAGGTTCTCTCTGTAACTCAGATCTAGACAATTTTGGGGCTTTTTCCTACAGGATTCAGGTGTCCTCAGTCTTCAGTAGCTCCAAAGGATGCTGTTGATTGGCAGGTTTAGACCCTAAAGTTTTCAAAGCCTTTTCATGCAGCCTTTATGAAGCAGGGACAGATTTTACCTGGGAGCTGGGGGAAGTAGGTTGTTGGGGTTTTTTTTTTTAAGGTATTTTTGTAATAAAGAATGTTTGTTTATTAATAGTATAAATATGATTTGTGGGGGTTCATTTGATTCTCCAGTAATTAATTTAATTCTGGAAGTAACAGAATCCATGCTGCACACAACTTTATTTATAACTGAAGTGTTCCCATTTCAGTTTTGGATAGTTTAAATGTTTCAAATACTTGAATTATTTATCTGAAACAACTGCAGAAGTTAAAGAAAGGTTGCAGGCTGAGAAGGTTGGAAATGTCCTCGTGCCCCTGAAACTTTGTTCACTTTCCCCAGTAATAACAGCTGGCCTGCCTGCAAAACAACAGATAAATCAATCCACTCCAGGTAGCTGTTTTCATGCTGTTTGGGCTAGAAGTAAGGCCATAAAAAGCTGTAGAATCATAGAATTGTTAGGGTTGGAAGGGACCTCAAGGATCAGCTAGTTCCAACCCCCCTGCCATGGCCAGGGATACCTCACACTAAGAGCAGGTTGCTCACAGCCACATCCAGCCTGGCTGCAAAAACCTCCAGGCATGAGGCTTCTACCACCTCCCTGGGCAACCTGTGCCAGTCTCTCACCACCTTCATGGGGAAGAACTTTTTCCTAACATCCAGCCTGAATCCATCCATTTCTAGTTTTGTTCCATTCCCCCTAGTCCTGACACCCTAAAAAGTCCCTCCCCATCCTTCTTTTAGAATAGAATAGAATAGAATAAACCAGGTTGGAAGAGACCTTCAAGATCATCGTGTCCAACCCTTCAACCAATCCAACCCACCTAAACAACTAACCCATGGCACCAAGCACCCCATCAAGTCTCCTCCTGAACACCTCCAATGACAGCCCCCTTCAGATACTGGAAGGCTACAATAAGATCTCCTTGGACCCTTCTCTTGTTGAGACTGAATAGCCCCAACTCCCTCAGTCTGTCCTCATAGGAGAGGTGCTCCAGCCCTCTGATCACCCTTCTGGCCCTAGACAAATAGAAATCGTACATGAATAGAAGAGTGTTAACTGCACCGAACATCCACAACCTCCAAAGCATCACAAACCCATTGTCTGATTATCTCTTGAGGATCTTAAAGGACTTTTCTGACTGACACAACTCCATGGTTCCATAATTCTAAAGTCTGGATGATCCATGGCTTGAGTCTGCCAGAGGTGCCTTCCCTGTGCCATGGCTCAATCCCCCTGGATGCGCCAAGCAGATTCCTCCTTCACCCCAGCCCTGCGGAGGAGGGTGCCGCATTGGTGCTTCACATTGCAGCTGCAGAGATTCACCAGCCACATTCCCCCCACATAACGACCATGACAGAGCTACTAACGAGAACCAACGATCACGAGGCAGATTTCCCTGCTCCTCAGCCAACACCAAGGATCACAAGACTGGGTTTGGAAAAAGCCACAGGGTTTTAAGAGCCCTGCGTGTTAGTTGTTTGCACAGATGAGTTTCATTCCAGCAGCTTTATCCAGGCACAAGGGAGAGAAACTTTTTTCTTGGGGGGGTTTGTGTTTGGTTGTTGGTGTTTGGGGATTTTTACACTTCAGAAGGGGGGGGTGGGGCGAATCTTAAACTGCTGGATGATCACCAGGCTCCAGGAGCTGGAGCTTTTGAATGGAACACTACAGGAGGGCATGGATAGAAGGCAAATTATGGCGTGATCAAGCAACCCTGCAGGTCTCTTAACCACTCTACCCATAAATGATACTAACAGAACAACAACCAAAATCTTTCTAACACTAAAATATGAAGAGGAAAATACATGGCAACAGAATGCTCTCATGTCTGCCTGCTGACTGTGTTTGCCTGGGTGCAGGCACACAGCACAGGCTGCTGTTATCAGGCTTGTGCGCTTGACCCTCGGGCAAAATCTCACCCGGCTGGGAAATGCAGCAAACCCACCATAAATAAATGATGTGCTTTAAAACAACAACAAAATGTTAAAATTATAGCCTTAAACCATCTCATGCTATCTGATTAGAGCAGTCAAATGCTGTAGTTAAAGGGAAAAAAAAAAAGAAGAAGGGGGAAAAAAAAAGACATTTTGTTATTGGAGGTAAGGGAGATTTGTTGTGGAGATCTCATTAGGGGAGGGAAAGTCCCCAGCAGTGGTAGCCATTGCTGCAGTCATAGGATCACAGGATGTTAGGGGTTGGAAGGGACCTCCAGAGATCATCAAGTTCAACCCCCCTGCCAGAGCAGGGCCATAGAATCTAGCACAGGTCGCACAGGAACACATCCAGCTGGGTCTCGAAAGTCTGCAGAGAAGGAGACTCCACAACCTCTCTGGGCAGCCTGTGCTTTGTGACCCTCACAATGAAGAAGTTCCTCCTCACATTGAGGTGGAAACCTCCTGAGCTGTAGTTTATATCCATTACCCCTTGTCCTATCACAGTCTGCTCTCTGCAGAAAACTCCCTGATAGAGAGAAGGCAGTGACAGAGTGGTGTCCACCTCAGGTCACCAGGAGGACTCTCTCATGTTATGTGGTGCTTTCCTGCGAGGTTTTACAGGCTTTTTTGCTTGCTCACTAAGGTGTACAGACACTTCTGGCCTATATGATGCTTGCCCACTAGGTTATACAGGCTTCTTTAGGAGAAATGGTGCTGGTTATTCAGACTCTTTTAGGATGCATGGTGCTTATTCACTCGGTTACACAGAAGTGCCCAGAGAAGGACCACAAGGATGAGCAGAGGCTTGAAGCACCTCTACTATGAAGACAAAGAGAGTTGGGGCAATTCAGTCTGGAGAAGAGAAAGCTCTGAGGAGACCTTATTGTGGCCTTCCAGTATCTGAAGGGAGCTACAAGAAAGCTGAGGAGGGACACTTTAGGGTGTAAGGGAGTGCTAGGACTAGGGGGAATGGAACAAAACTAGAAATGCGTAGATTCAGCTTGGATGTTAGGAAGAAGTTCTTCCCCATGAGGGTGGTGAGACCCTGGCACAGGTTGCCCAGGGAGGTGGTGGAAGCCTCATCCCTGAAGGTATTTAAGGCCAGGCTGAGTGTGGCTGTGAGTAACCTGCTGTAGTGTGAGGTGTCTCTGGCCATGGCAGGGGGGTTGCAACTGGCTGATCCTTGAGGTCCCTTCCAACCCTAACAATTCTGTGATTCTAAGTGCAGGGGTGAGTGGAGCTGTTGCACTCCAGCAGCACCCAGAGATGGTGGTAGACAGAACAATAAAATTACAGTCATGGGTGGTGCACCAGATCCTTGTCTACCACCTGCCCTGAGATCACATCTTCTGGTGCTCCAGTGGCAGGCTGGTGGCAGGTGCTGGGACAGGGAAAACAGAGTGGTTTGGCTTCATGCCACGAGAGGCAGGTTTAGCCCCAGCATGCAGCCAGGCTGAGAGACTTGTGAGCAGCATGTTCCTAGCAACAAGACCAGGTCAGACGACAGCAGAGGCAGGAGGAGGGTTAGACTGTGCTCACCACTGTGACAACCGCACACATGCTCTGCAGGGATTGCAGGTCTCCCTCCTTGTACCCTGTGGCAGCCTCTCTCCGTGGGGTTCAATGCAGCCCATAAATTAGCTGGCTGTTTTATCCCTTTTTAATTAACAATGTACTTGTATATACATGGAGCTTGGATACCTACAGAATGGTATCAATAATAAATGCAAACAGCAGCAGAGTTTAGCTGGATCGGTATTGATCCTTTTATATAACTACCTATTCTTACAGGCAAAAGAGAATGTATTTCTTACTCACAGAGTGGTTAATTACTTCCTAAAATAAATCAATATTGACTGGCCAAGAAGTATAAACCATTAGTTGTGTTTAAAATACATCAGTCAATGTGATTTTTCCAAGGACTGCTTTTGGGGGGATAGTTACAGAATCACAGAATCAGCCAGGTTGGGAAAGACCTCAGAGATCATCAAGTCCAACCTATTACCGAATACCTAACACCTCATAACAACTAAACCATGGCACCAAGTGCCACATCCAATCCCTTCTTGAACACCTCCAGGGATGGTGACTCCACCACCTCCCTGGGCAGCACATTCCAATGGCCAATTACTCTTTCTGGGAAGAACTTTCTCCTCACCTCCAGCCTAAACTTCCCCTGGCACAGCTTGAGACTGTCTGGGAGAAGAGACCAGTGCCTACCTGGCTGCAACCTCCCTTCAGGTAGCAATAAGGTCTCCCCTGAGCCTTCTCTTCTCCAAGCTAAACAACCCCAGCTCCCTCAGCCTCTCCTCACAGGGCTGTGCTCAAGACCTCTCCCCAGCCTCATTGCCCTTCTCTGGACATGTTCAAGAGTCTCAATGTTCTTCTTAAATTGAGGGGCCCAGAACTAGACACAGGACTCAAGGTGTGGCCTAACCAGTGCTGAGTACAGGGGCACAATGACCTCCCTGCTCCTGCTGGCCACACTATTCCTAATGCAGGCCAGGATGCCATTGGCCTTCTTGGCCACCTGGGCACACTGCTGGCTCATGTTATGTTTCTAGGTGTTAGGAATTTGCATCAAAGACATGTTTGGCACTGATAACAAGCAACTAATTAACTAATTAAGCTTATAAAGCAGCTCAGTGACTGGTGTAGTTCATTCGAAGTTCAGATTTAAGCTGACCAGAAGTGCAATTTAAAACAAAAATGAATCAATTGAAGTGAATCAATCAATTAATAAGGAAAACCCAAAAGCAAACAAAACAGAAACCAACTTGCTGGAGACACCTTTTGTCTCAGCTGGGAATTAAGGGGTTGATTGTTGTTTTGTTTTTTCTTTTTCCATCTTGAGGGACCTGGGGCTCTTTAGTCTGGAAAAGAGAAGACTTAGAGGGGACTTTACAAATGTTGATAAATATCTGAGGGCTGGGGGTCAGGAGGGAGGGGGCAGGCTCTGCTCACTTGCTCCCTGGGAGAGGACAGGGAGCAATGGATGTAAGCTGCAGCACAGGAGGTTCCAGCTCAACACAGGGGGCAACATGGAACGGAATGGAATGGAATGGAATGGAATGGAATGGAATGGAATGGAATGGAATGGAATGGAATGGAATGGAATGGAATGGAATGGAATGGAATGGAATGGAATGGAATAAACCAGGTTGGAAGAGACTTTCAAGATCATCATGTCCAACCCATCATCCAATCCAACCCACCTAAACAACTAACCCTTGGCACCAAGCACCCCATCAAGTCTCCTCCTGAACACCTCCAGTGATGGTGACTCCACCACCTCCCCGGGCAGCCCATTCCAATGGGCAATCACTCTCTCTCTTTATAGAACTTCCTCCTAACATCCAGCCTAAACCTCCCCTGGCACAGCCTGAGACTGTGTCCTCTTGTTCTGGTGCTGGTTGCCTGGGAGAAGAGCCCAACATCTGCCTGTCTACAACCTCCCTTCAGGTAGTTGTAGAGAGCAAACTTCTTTACTGTAAGGGTCACAGAGCACTGGCACAGGCTGCCCAGAGAGGTTGTGGAGTCTCCTTCTCTGGAGACTTTCAAGGCCTGTCTGGATGTGTTCCTCTGTGACCTGAGCTAGATTATATGGTCCTGCTCTGGCAGGGGGGTTGATGATCTCCTTGGGTCCCTTCCAACCCCTGGCATCCTGTGATCCTGTGATCTTTGTGAGACTTTAGAGAGCTGTAAACGATAACGTTGAGGGCAATGTTAAAAGCAAGAAGCTACATGCAAGTAAATTATTTGCTCTTGATTTTATAATCCTGAAGTGAAAACCTCAGCCTTTATGAAGGCAGTCCCCACAGGCTCTTTTTTATTGGTGTTTTTGGGCAAATCAACAAAAGCTGACGCAAATCTGCACAGCATTTCTGGGTAGCTGAATTCCTCTTTTCTTTTTGGGTTGGGTTTTTTTTTCTTCTTCCCTAAAAGCTTTGGCTAAAAAACCCTAGCACTGCAATTTAGATCTGTTTGAATAAAAGAGAGGAGAACCTTGTGTTCCTTCCTCTTAAAGTCTCCCTGTGCTTTGTGCTTGAGGATATTATTAGGACGTTGCTATCCTAAAAGGAAAAATCCCAAACCAAGCTCAGGGCTTTACTGAGCCCTTCTGCAAAGGAAGAGTTTCTTCACAGCACCTGTAAAGCTCAGGAAAAGGACTCAATTTAGGTGAAGGAGAGGGCAAGAACCATCTCACTGCAAAGCAGCAGCAAAGCCACATACTCCTGACATATATGGGTGCCCCTCACCTGACACCAGATGCCCACAAGCTATCTTTCTACCACCCTGCTCACCTCACCCTTTAGGATCAGCAAAGAAAAAGGGACACTTGGAGGATGAGTCTTTTTCTGCCCTAAATTGGGTGATAGATTTAGGAGGAGAAGAAACTTACCCTGGGCTCATGGGCTGTGGAGGCAGCTCAGGGTGCTGGTGGAGACAGCAGCACTTGTCTGGGCAACGCTTGTTTGTGACAACATCATCTTTGGTCCTGACCAATTTCACCCTTGAACAGAAACGCCTGTGCTCAGCTCCACCAGCTGAGTGGCTGCTCACCCTGGGCATTGCATCTGGAAATAACTCATCCAACTTCAGCCCTCCGTGGGAGTGAGACCTGGAGCTCACCACCTTCAGCGCCACTGCTTCTGCAGGTCAGGCAGTGCTCCGCTCAGTCTTGTCGAGTTTCCTGGAACTGATGCAAATGCAGCATCAGAACTCATTTCTGCTGCCCTTTGAGGCATGAGCAATGACCCCATCTAGAAACCACAAAGTGGGCCCTGCTCTTCCAGGAGTATTTGGTTATTGCACCCCAGGTAATGCATAGTAGTGCCCTGAGTAGGAGAAAAGGGATGGTTGTTCAGCATCTTATGTCAACACCAGAGAAGAGTTTGGGGATGCCAGACTGCAGGTGAGGTTATGGTGTCTGGCCTGCTCTTCTCCATGTTTAGGACCAGCAAATGGAGAGCAGCAGATGGAACTGCTGTTTGCAGCCTACATCTTCCATCAGGAGCAGCAGATGGAACTGCTGTTCACAGCCTACATCTTCTGCCCACTCAGGTCCTTCATTTGGGAATGCCTTCAGCAAGCCTATAACCTCTGGATGAGTTACAGTCAATCAGATAGGAAAACATCCAGACATGATTTGAAAGCTTCACTCCCAGGTCATAAGGAAGCACTTTTCCCTGGGTAATCACTGGTGCTGTTAAAAATTGTGTCTTATTTCTGCTTCCAATTTTTCTGGCACTAACTCTCACCCCCTGGTCACTGCCCCAGAAAGGTCACAGGGCTACCTGATCTCAAAAATCTCTTCCTCACACAGATATTAGAAGACATTACATATTAAGATATTAAATGTCTTCCAATTTTCTCTTGGATAAGCTAAGTGGACCAAGCAACTTCAATTCTTCACTCCAATTATGGAGTGAATGGCTGCTCACAAACAGCCTCAGAGGCCTGGGTTTGGTCCTCTCCCATGGGCTAGAAGCATATCTAGGACTCTTATGGGCTGCCAGATGGCTGGAGTCCTTGGATCTTCTATGTCAATGAAATCTGGAACCTCAAGCAGGATGAAGGACACATGCCTTTGTGTTCAAAGCCAGCCAGAAACTTGCAGTTTTTCATTTATTAGCTTAGCAAAAGAAGCAGACAGTTCCAGGTTAAGAGCCATTTTCCAGCTTGTCCATCAAGATCTCAAGTAGAGCAACCTCTGAGACTCACTCATTTACACTCTTCTTCAGGTTTCACCATGCAACCTCAGGCCTAGACCACGTTCTGTGGCTCCAGGGTAACTTCTTGACCTAGCACTGCCTCGGTGATGTGTCCTAGGAACCCACAAAATGTGAGACAGTCCTTTCCATGGGGGTATGAAAGGGAAATGCAAGATGGATGGTTTGCAACCACAAAACCCACTCATGATGTGATGCAAAAGCAAGAACGGACTTGTGAAAGCAGGCATGGAGTGAAACAGGTTATCCTGGCTTGTCTGAACTCTATGCTGCACCACACCAGGCTCTGTAGCAGATGGTCAAGGCGGTCCTGTCTGGCTGCCCTCGGTTTGAGCAACCTCCCAAAGTGCTTTCCTCTGTAATTCCCTGAATGGCTGCACAATCGGCACTGCCCTAGCAGGTGGTGGGTTGGTAAACAGAGCACTTAGGTATTGCCTAGCGATGCCTGCTCCAGGCTCCTGCCTTTTGTACAAACACCTTGTTTGGCTCAAGTTTCTAAAAGGGAAAGAGATATTTCAACTTCTGTTTTGCAACAGTGGCCAAAGAGACACTCAGGCCCTTCAGCCTGTGATTGCTTTGCTGGGTTTTGTGCCCTTGCACACTCCCTGGTAGTATCTAGATAAGAAATTGCAGTGCTCTTGGAAGTTAACTCTTTAAGTGCCTAACAAGTGCCTCTGTGAACATGAATCCCAGGCACTGCTCATACATTTGTTCCAGGACACAAAGGTTAGAATAGAATAGAATAGAATAGAATAGAATAGAATAGAATAGAATAGAATAGAATAGAATAGACCAGACCAGACCAGACCAGACCAGACCAGACCAGACCAGGTTGGAAGAGACCTTCAAGATCATCGCGTCCAACCTATCATCCAACACCACCTAATCAACTAAACCATGGCACCAAGCACCCTATCAGGTCTCCTCAACACCTCCAGTGATGGTGACTCCACCACCTCCCTGGGCAGCACATTCCAATGGGCAATCACTCTCTCTGTGTAAAATTTCCTCCTAACCTCCAACTTAAACCTCCCCTGGCACAGCCTGAGACTGTGTCCTCTTGTTCTGGTGCTGGCTGCCTGGGAGAAGAGACCAACCTCTGCCTGTCTACAACCCCCCTTCAGGTAGTTGTAGAGAGCAATAAGGTCACCCCTGAGTCTCCTCCAGGCTAAGCAACCCCAGCTTCCTCAGTCTCTCCCCATAGCACTTGTGTTCCAAGCAGTTGTGCTGCTTGGGCGAGGTTGAACCACCAGAGGAAATGCAAGTGACCGTGTGTCTGTGTGCACTGCACTAGCTGGAAACTACACCATGTTGTCCTTCAACAGCACTTGAGATCAATGTGGGAGTCTCAGGAGCGAGGGACTGAGCTGAAGGACGGAAACAAAAGGCCAAGGAACATGATAACATCAAAGCAGTGGTGAGTGTCCACCTCAGCTTCCTCTGCTGCAGAGATGGTCCCAAAGGGCTGACCCCACATGCTGGAGCACAACAGCCTGGCTGCCCTTGAGAAGCAGCAGCTCTGACCTGGCCAAAAAAGGAGCAATTGAATGAATAAGAGACTAGCCCAGCCTGCATAGGCCTGGGCCAGGCTCCCATCCAAAGTTCATGTCTTCCCAGACTGGGGTGCGGACGGAGATAGCGGGTTCTGGTTTGAGCTGCTCTCGAGCGGTGTCATCAGGCTGCTGGCTAAAGGCTTCCATTCCTTACTGCAACACTGCCGCCTGCCAAATCAGCTGAGCTGGGAAAACAATCTATAATTGACTACAGAAGCATGAGGTTATAATGATTTACCCTTTTTCTGAGGCATGCACATAACCTCTGCCAATTAGCCAAAAGTTAGAAAGATTTTTAATGACAGTACTTCCAGAGGGAGGAGGCACTTGGGTGAAGGGGCAGTTGTGACTGCAAATTACCACAGCCCAAGCTGCAAGTTGTTGGAGCTTGAGGTCTAATGATGCAAAAAGGAGAAGGTACAGTGAATAGATTTACTGACAGATGAGCATGAAGCAGATGGCTTCCCAGTTGGAAATGGGAGGAAGCACAGACTGGAGCTGGTGAGTGGGGATTTGCTGCTTAGTTGTAGGTATGGTGCTGCACCCCCCTTCCCTGACCATCACACAGCACCTACCTACGCAAGAAACAGAAGCAGAGGTGGTGATGGGCATCTGTCCCCTCCCACAGCAAAGCAAGGGGCTGATGGCCAAGACCTGGGCCAGTGTCATGGCAAGCTCTGCACTGGGACCAGAGCAGCTGGCCCCAGGGAGCAGCTCCATCATGGCAGTAGCCAAATGGAACTGCTGCAAGTTTCAAGTGAATAGCTCTTCTCCACACAACCTGAAGAAGTGAAACAGCCTGGGGTGAGTGCTCCTAGGCTGAATTACAGATACAGGCCCAAGTAACTAACTGGCAAGCACTAACCCACATGCAGTTTCCTGAGACCCCAGAAGGAGGCAAAGGTCATGCTCCTACTCCCATCCCTCCTGCTTCCTCCTCCCTCACTCCCATCTCTGCTGTCCTACCTCTTCCCTCATGGCTGCTGAGCCCCACTGTGAGCAATTGCAGAGATAAAACTAACTCTGCCAGAAAAATCCCAGGAACAGTTTTCTTGCAGTATCACTGGCTGAACTGGCTCAGCCAAACCTCAAAGAGTGGCTGTGCCACAAAAGGAGGCTCTGGGCTGCCTGGTGTGAACAGTGGCAGATGATCAGATACCCACTGCACCTCATGGAGATTGACTGCTGGCAAAATTTTGGGGCAGGAAGGGAAGGAGCCAGGTACACCAGAGAGAACACATGGGGTCAGTTTGTTGGAGTCTGGGTTATACTTCCTCCTCAGAGGCTGTTCCTAAAGAAGGCTGCAAAAAAGCTGCTGGGAACCTTTGTTATAAAGATCTGAACAGATTCCTGAGTCACTTTTGTATAGTAAGTGTGAGAGAGAATCTGTCTACTGCAATGTCTCTCAGATCCCACCACACTGAACTGCCATTTAAATCAATGGTCTCAGCCGGGTATTGATTTGGCCCAGTGGGTGTAGATTTGACCTTGACCCTCTTTGAACCTAATGCATTAGCCACAAATTCATCAGCACAGAGCACAAGTTCAGAGGGCAGGCTTTGGGAGCCTGGGTTTGACAGCGTGTGCCACGCTCTCCGCTTTGTGAATCCAGAGGGGCTGAAAACATCAGTCTCAGGCTGGCTGTCTAGATGTTGCACAACCATAGAATCACAGAATGATGGGGATTGGGAGGGGCCTCTGGAGATCATCTAGTCTAATGCCCCTGCTAGAGAGAGTTCACAGAGATCAGGTTCCAGAGGAATGTGTCCAGGTAGATTGTGAAAGTCACCAGAGGAGGAGACTCCACAGCCTCTCCGGGCAGCTACAGCACCTGCAAGCTAAAGAAGTTCTTCCTTAAGGTCAAGTGAAACCTTCTGTGTTCTGGTTTGTGCCTGTTGCCCCTTGTCCTATCACTGGGCACCCCTGAGAAGAGCTCAGCCTCATCCTCACCATCTCCACCCTTTACATATACTCCAGTCCAGATGTTCACAGTCTGCATCTGCATGTATGCAATACATAGCACAATGCAGTGTATTCCAACTAGGGTGGACAAAAAGGGATTCCAGCTTCTAGCCCTTCCTTGTGACCACACTAAAAAGAAATAAAACAGAGCAGAAGGATAGGTGAGATACAAGAGCAGGATCCTGACAGCATGCAAAGTTCTGAGAGCTGTTCTGTGTGTTGGTGCATGCAGCTCGCTCCCTACCTGCCCGTGGCAGAGCCAGCACAGTGCTACAGAGCAGATGACACAGCGTGTGGACAGGGAAGGGGAAGCCAGCTGATGCCCTCCTCTGCTCATGAAGTCAGGCCAAGCTTAAAAAAAGAAACCAAGTCAGCTCCTCAGCTCGAGATAAGGAGCCCCCTCTTTTAGCTCCCTTGGCTCTGCATGGTTTTCACTCCACCTCCCATGTTTACTATCATGTTGGGCAGAAACATATTTGTTGCTAGGAGGAGTCCCAGGCAAGATTAGCTATCTAGAGAGCCAGAGCAGAGCAGGCTCCATGCAGGGTTTGTTTTGACTGGGAATTTAGTGAGGACTCAGCACCAGATCCATGTGGAGGAGTCAGGCTTTGAGCAGCAACACCAAAACTGCAGTGTCAATGAAGTCTGCAGCCCCTATTCCTGCTCTTCACGTGCAACCCATAGCAAGTCTTGGACCCCTGGTGCTAAGCCTTGCAGAAGTCAGACAGGCAGCAAGGAGCCATAGCCATGAGGGAAGAGCAGCCTTGAGGAACCTTCCAAAGGCCAGATCTAGAGAGCACAGCACAAAAATGTCTAGTCTGTGTTGAACAACCTTCCTCTGTGGATGGCATCAGCAGCAGAGAGCCTTGCCACAGCTGGTCTCCCTTGGGTCTCCACACATCAGGCTAATTTCTTTCTGTTGGTACTGCCCTCAGGGCTTGCTCAGGGATCTTTGCCTGGTGTGATGCCATCAGTCCTGCCATGTGTCAGGCACATCTGGCTGCTCAGGCAGCCTGCCAGGGACTTAGGACTGCACAGCACTAGCTTTCAGATGAGCACACGAGGTTTTGAATGCCCTGTTTCATGCAAGCCTCAGATGTGGCCTCTCTGACCACTGAGCAAATACTCTAGGGGTGATGCTGTGTGTGATAATGGCCAGATCCTACCCGTGCTGATGTGGGAAGGATTTAGGACTCAGCTGAACAGAAAGAACTCCCTTGGCAGTAAGTTCAGGGAGAAAGCACACTGAAGGAAAAGCAGGTAGGATGCTGCCTCTTCATTATCTCATGAAAGGAGATTTATATGACACCCCAGGGAGAGGGCTAAAGCCTTTCTGGAGCACATTTGCACAAGCCTGCATGAGCTCCTGGCCATATATAGAGCAGTCTGTGATCACGGGGAGTGCGCCTCTGCTCTGCCATGGCAGCCTGGTCTTGGCTTGTACAAGCACCCAGCCAAATGGTGTAAGGTGGTCCTTGCCTGCCCTCCTGCTCCTGGGCTGCCAAACCCTCTGGATTTCAGAGGCTACAGAGACTCCAGTCTCTGTTCCAAGAGTGTTTGTTTTCTTTGGGTGCCTTCCCCCTAACTAATTAGCTGTTGTGTTTATTGGAAATGGGAGACGCATTCCTGACAAAGTAGAAGCGCTGTGTTTAATGGAGCCCTTCGAGGAGGTTGGAGTGGGAGCATTTCTTGAGCAAACAAGCCTCACGCTGCACCATAATCTCCCCACTGAAAGGAAGCGCTGGCTCCCGATGGCGGTGGGGGTTGCGACAGGCGCAATTTGCATAAGACCTTCGCTAAATAGTTGTTAGGAGGCCAATGAATATAAAAAGAGGCTTGGCTCCTATCAAGTTTGAGCTCAGAAGTGCTCACGGGGAGGGGGGGGTGGTAAGAAATTGTTAAGCATCTACACGAGCAAAACTCTTTGTCTTCTTCAGTTGAAGCGCTACTTCCATTTGTCTCCAGTGATGCGGTGTTTGCTCACTCCTTAGGCAGCCGCTTGCGAGGCTGGTCAGATCCAAGGCTAATTTGCTCAGACACTTGGCTCTCTCAGAGCGATCGCTGAGACTCCTGGTACACAGAGTACTCTTCTTGAATGTTAAAGCACTCGGAGCTTTAGTTTTGTTTGCTTGGTTTTGTTTGTTCGGTTTCGTTGGGTTTTTTTTTCCCCCCTCCTTCTCCCTGCCTTGAGTAAGTATTTACACCTAGTCAGAGGCAGCGTGAAAACAAGCTCGTGTTTCAGCTGGGGAATGTTTTACACCTCGTTACGCAGGTGGGAATGGCACATGGGTAGAGCAGGGTCAGGCTATTTCCAGTAGGTCATCTTCTTGTTCCGGTCAAGCCCTTTATTTAGGCCAGCCCTGCCCCACGGAAGTATGTGTGACCACGCCACCAGTTCTTGCCTATTTCTGGGGGCTGCATCATGTAATGCCCAGAGTTCATTTCGATCCCATTTTGGCCACAGAGCAAAGGCAAGGACTCTTCATGCACAGAATCTTAGAGAGCTACCAGCTTGGGAGTCCCACCAGAGGGAGATCTCCCAGATGGGTCGAGGGCCTGTCTGTCCTGAGGTCACCCATGCTTTGATCAAGGCTCAGCAGAAAAAAGGGCAAACCAGACAATGTCACATCCCACCAAACTTGACTCCCTGGGCACAGGGGGATGGTCTGAAGATGAAGATTAGTCTTTTGGGGGTTTTTCACCGGAGGACATGAGGCTGCTTCTGAGTGGTAAATCTGTGCTTTGGATTGTGGCTGCCTAACAGCAGGTCTCTTTCCTCCTGCCCTGCTGTCAATGATGAGAAAGCCTCAAGCCAGAAGAGATCATCGCAATTTCTCCTTCAGGCTCCAGGACATGGCAGATCAGATCTCTCTTTGAGGGCCAGCACCTGGAAACTGATGGCATCATTAGAATGGATCTGAGGAGCAGTTTATTACCTTTAGAGTTAGGGAGAAAACACAAATCCTTTTTCCTGGCTGGCTTTGCCTGACTTTGCCCTCCAGCACCAGTTCTTGTTATGCCATGCTCTGATAGATTAAAGACCTCTTCAGTACCTGGTTTGTTGTGTGGGGTTTTTCTTCCTCAAGAGACAGTACTTACATGCAATAATGTCCTATCAATCTTCATTGCAGTAAGCTAAACAGCACAAACTCTGTGAGTCTCTTGTAAGCCATTTCTTCCAGCCCTTGTATCATTTTTGTGGCTGTTTTTGGCACCTTCCTCAATTTTTCAACTTCCTCCTGAAAACGTGGGCACTGGAACAGCACTCTGTGTTCCAGCATCAGGCTCCTCAGCTCAGACACTCTCTAATCAGCAGGACCATTTCCAGTGTTAGTGTTTCAGAGGAGGGAGAAGAGATCCCTGGCGGCAGGCTGCGCTTCATCGAGGACCCCCGGCTTTGGGATTCACACTCTTCTCCCAGCTACAGAGACCAGCCTCTGTCAGAGCACATCTGTTTTCACAGGCTGTCTCCCAGAAGTGCAAGAAGACCTTGCCTTGTACACTCCAGGACTCCTGCTTGGGCTGCCCTGGGCTTTAGCCGGTTTTCTGTTTGCGTCTGCATCATGCCAATATGGACAGGGAAGGCTTGGCAGGCACACTTCACAAGCCTTGAAAATCAACAATCTGGCCTAATCCAGCTCTCCTCTCCCTCCTGGCTCTGCAGTAGGTAAGCCTGAACAAATGCAGGTTTCAGGACGATTACCCAAGGCAAATTTCTGCCCATCTTCATGGCAGCTGCAGGGCTCACAGCCCAACAAGGAGTTATTTACAGCAATTCCTATATCCTCAGCAGTTCCTTCTTCTGAGAATGGTGTCACTGCTGCCTTCCTGCCCCTGCAACCACACCAGGGCTCAGCTTTTACACCAATCTGCAAGCCACCCAGGTGCCCTCCAGGCAGTACAGGACTGGCACCTCTGCATGCAGCAGAGGGGAAAGGGGTGCAAAGGTGCTGTGGCAAACCACCTGTAGTGACAGCCTCTCCAGTTCTGACTGTTCAGACAGAGATTCTCCTTGCAGATGGGTAAAATCACAGGGTTCTTTGCTTTGCTTTTGGCCCCACAACACTTCTCCAGCTTCTCTCAAACCTGAATTTGCACCCAGGTGCAAATTCCTTCACCACAATCCTGTAAAAGAGATATCATTGTGGCCTGACTTTGCTGGGACAGAATCAGAGGCCAGCCATGGTCTGCAGGCTGTCAGGGGTTTGGAGACAGTGACCTGAATTTGCTACAGGTGTATTCCTGACCCTGAATGTCATGCTCATGATAAAGGGGGAGGTTTGCTGAGGAGAGGGGATTCTCCTGCTTAAGGGTTCTGATCCTGCTCCCCTTTTCCTTCTCCTGCTGCAACTCTCCATCCCCAGAAGAGCTTGCTTACCATTCTGCTCCCATGGACCCCACCCTGGGGTTGGACTAGATGATCTCAGGAGGTCACTTCCAAACCCTCTTATTCTGTGATTCTGTAACTGCCTTCCCATTTCTTGTGACCACCATATATTTGCTGGGCTGAGTATAACTTTGTCTACTTTACACTGGCACTGGTATTAGTTTGGCTATTTCATTAAATCCATTTATCATTTCAAACCATGGGCCTCCTCACCTTTTCTCAGCCTCTTTTCTCTGCTGGAGAAGGGTCATTGGGTGATGGAGCAACTGCAGTAGTTTAGTCCTGGATACAGGCTAAATGTGGACACACTGGTAAAGGCTCTTCCTCTCATTCCCTGGACTGAAGACCTCCAGGTTATGATGCAGAAAATCAGACTCTCCACAGACCTACATGTTTAATCAGTGCAAGAAAAAGACAACCCACCCAGAAAGACAACCAGAGAAGTCCTCCCAACACCATGCTAGTGGTTGCAGGCACAGGCAAGGCTGTATGGCTTTGCAAAGCAACAGATTACACCAGCAAAGCCAGTGAAGTCATCTATTATAACAAGAGCCAGGGTTTTTCCAGTGCTTTCCTGGAATGGAAAACACCTTTCACATTTAGTTTCATGAACACCACCTTACTCATTAATAAAGTCATGGATCACCTTCTACTGCCCACCATTAGGCAGCCACTTTTCCATGAAAGCTATTTTCTCACAGTGGTTTTATTCTTTCAAGGTAGGAATAAGGCCTAAAAATAGCATGCTGGAGAAGAAATTCTCCTCCTGGTTACGTGAGTGTAAGCTTTGGGTTTCTTCCTCTTGATGCCTTTGCCATTCCATCTGTGTTTCCAACGGAGCAACCAAACCAAGTGGGGACTCTCTGCATGAAATGAGAGCTGCTGCTGAGCCCTGCCAAGGGAGCCACACACGGCAGTGATTGCTAACCAGGGGACGTATGAGTGACTGCTTCAGAGCCAGCCAGCTACTAGCATGGTCACCAAAGGAAACATTGAAGAAATAGACTAAAAATGGAAAAATCTTTAGGAATGAATCCAGATTTCAGTGCAGGGTTGATATACATAGTTCTGAGTGAAGGCTCTACCCATTAGAGCAATGTGAAGGTTTGGGGGGTGCTGTCCTGCTTCTCCGTCTTTATGGAACTGAGGAACTTTTCCCTGAGGCTCAGTACCCACAGGGGCTGTGGGAACAATAGCAGCCTGGGCTGAATCAAAGATATGGCCAGGAAAGACATTACTCAGAGCTGCTGGACGTTTTTGTGGACCTCCTCAAGGTATCCCTTGAGTGTCTTACAAATATTAGCACACGAATCCTCAAGCTTCCTTCCTCTAAGAGGCTGTTATTGCCCAGACTTTAAAAGTAAGGAAGCTAAGGCTCAGAGGTGAATAGACTGGCCAAGATCACATAGGAAATGTGTGATCCTTGTGGTCTCAACACTCCTGACCAACAAAACCTTCACCTGGCTTCTTGCCCACAGTGGATAAGAAAGCAGAAAGGTTTGAGTCTTGTGTTAAGGGAGTTTCCACCATGCCATGGAGAAGCAGCCTTACTGGCCCATGCATGGTGCAGCACAGAGCTGGTGTGTCACCATCCCTGCAGAGGATGGTGGGGCAGGGACCCTATGGGTGCATGGCAGGATGAAAGCTCCCTTTGTGCAGGCATCCCAAAGTGATTCTCTCAGGAGTCTGGTGGAGACTTCTGCACTTTGATTTTCTTTTTATCAGGGCTGTTATAAAGGCAGGTGCTTTTGTCTCTTCCTATTCAGCTGCATAAAATTCAAGGGCAACTTATTAAAGCCCTCTGCATCCTCTGTGATGCCTTTGCTTTGTTTACAACTGGCACTTGGTTTAGAGTTCAGCACCTCCAACTCTGCTCCAGCTCCTTCCCAGAGATGACAGTGAAAATGGCAGTGCTGGGATGGATTGCTGGCTGGAGCACCAAGGCAGGCTGTATGATTTTCACTAGCACTAACAAACCTCAAGCAGCTGAGGTCCTGCTTAGGAAGATGGCTGCGTCCCTGAGCATTCATCCCAAGACAACACATTAGTGGTACAACAGGCTCTGCAGCCCTGGCTCTCTGAGCTCTGCGAGGGGACTTGACTCTCCCCTCTTTTGGTCTGTTTTGGTGATGATGACATTTGATAGCTAGCCTGTGTACAATCTGGAGTCTGCTTTCCCAGCTCCCCCAGTCACGTCAGAAGTCTATTTGTTTTGTTAGCTGAACCAGCCCACGGCTCCTGCAGCTGTAAACTGTATGCAAAATCTCTCTTTGGTTTCTGAGATGATTTTATGAGACTCTCATCACTGCAAGGAGCACTGAAAAAGTAAAAAGCACTACACAGTCTAACCCTCCATAGTGCAACCAGCCAGGAAAACCTTGAGGGAGATGGGCTTTTTCCCCCAGTTAATCTCAAGATGTTGGGGGGGGGGGGTCACTTACAGTTTTGGGGTGGTTCACAGCTTCTGGGAGATGGAAGCCAGAAAGAAGCCTGAGAATTGGCTTCTAGTGAAGCTGGGGAGATGACAGAAGGATGCTGAAATTAACCACCCAGCAGTGCAGGCAGGTCTCCAGAGCAGAGCAGGAGCCGTTGCTCTGCCCTCAGGCCATGCCCATGTCTGCCCTTTCTGCCTGCAGAGGGGTGCCTGCCCTCATCCCACAGCTGAGACAAGGATGATGTTGACCCCGCTGCTCTCAGACATCCACCACCCTCCTCACACACCTAGAAGCTTGTCCCTTCCCCACTGGGGTGCTCTGTGGAACAAGGTCCTTAGGGTAGTCAATGCTTGCAGCTGGACTGATACTTCTCCTGTTGTAGGTGGAGGTACTGAGGAGATAACAAGTGGGAGAAAAAAGGAAGAAGGTCTCTCTTCCCCTGTGGCCCTGCTCAGACCGCCACACTCGGTCCATCAAGCTTGCACTCTCTGCTGCACACATTTAGGGGTGCCAGAAATAGGTTAACTGAGTTGAATTGAGTGAATTTATTATGGTACACTAGTGAAGATCAAGGAACTGCCTACTCATAACTGTGTGAGCTTAGCAGTCAGCAGCCATGGCAGAAGTTCCCTCTGGTGCTGGTTGCTGCCCATTCCATCATCATCATCAGCCCTTGCTTCACCCTGAGTGTGGGAGTGATTCATGGTCTCCAACATGCTCAATCAACACTGGATCTCCAGAGAAAACCTGCTGAGCTCTGGAGGTCTGGTGCTGTTCATGCCCACAGCTCCTCTCCACCGGCAGCTGCTGATGTTGGTTTTCACTGGCAGGCACAGCTCACGCTGGAGTCTGGAGAAATGAGGCCATTGCACCTTTCAAAGCAGCACAGGGATGGTTTTATTCTCTCTGCAGCCAAGTGAGCAAGAAGCAATAAACAACATCTCCATCCAGGGAAAAGGCAGATGTTGTATGTAACAGGGGAATCCAGCCACGGTGGTGAAGGACTGGCTTCTGAGGAGAGACTGGAGAGATGAACAGCAACATACATATAGATCTTTGTTAAATGGCAGCCACAAGAGGCAGAACTTGAATCTGGATGTTTTTCAAGAGCATACCCTAAGATGAAGAAAATTTAGTGGCAGGCCAAGGGGAGAGCAGTGAAGAAACTGATGGTTTTTCAGTCTGTCTTAGCAAGGAAAATAAAGCTCCTGTAGATAGACTGGGAATGATAAATGCCAAGTAAGGAAATGCCTGAAGAGTCTGAACACAGGCAAAGCAGCCAGGATGGAAACAGTAAGTTTGCCATCGTGGTGAGTGGCAGGGGTTGGCTTATCACAGGGCTTTCATCATTCACATTAAAGTAGTACCAAAGAAAGAACCAAAGACCAGAGCACCGGGCTCCATACATTCTGCAAGGTCTTCTCTGTGGCACAGAGCTTCAGATCCATCTGCCCATGATCCCCAGGCACTGGGAAGGAGCTTAGCACAGAGATGCCTCTTCTCTGGAAGTGCTCAAGGCCAGGTTGGATGGGGTTTCAGGCAACCTGATCTCATGGAAAGTGTCCCTGCCCATGGCAGGAGGATTGGAGCTAGATGATCTTTAAGGTCCCTTCCAGCCCTAACCATTCTGTGATTCTAGATGCTCTCTCCCTGTCTGCTAGCAGGTCACACAGTGCTGAATGACACAACCAGTACATCTTGGTGCCCCTAAGTTTCCTCAGGGAGCTCCTCTTGAGCTGCTGTCCCATGAGATGTCTGTGAGCTGCCTTAGCACCAGTAAACCAACCCTGTGTGGATCTGCAGGTGGCACAGACCAGGCAAACTATCCTTGGGGGGTTAAATCTCTGGGCTGTGGATGCTGACCTGCCTCAGGACTAGATTGTGTCACCCCTGTTGTGTTACCCACCCTGTCTGGGAGAAGGGGAGGACATGGTACTGCAGGGTTGTTTCCAAGATCATCCTCTGACTCTGCCACCAGCTGTTTTCCATGTCCCACAGGCTCCCCCAGACTCCTGTGTTTGTGAACTTCAGGCTGGATGTGAGGAGGAGGTTCTTCACCATGAGAGTGGTGAAACCCTGGAATGGGTTGTCCAGGGAGGTGGTCGAGGCCCCGTCCCTGGGGGTGTTTAAGAGCAGGCTGGATGAGGCTCTGTCCAGCCTGATCTAGTGTGGGGTGTCCCTGCCCATGGCAGGGGGGTTGGAACTAGATGATCCTTGTGGTCCCTTCCAACCCTGAATGAAACTATGAAACTATGAAACTATGAACTTCTGGACCACACACCCACAGGACAAAACTCAAGTTGGAGCTGCCACTGCTGTTGATTTGCTGAGACTGGCTTCACCCTTAGAGATAAATACCTGCAGCCCAAGTTCAGTTCACATTTGAGGGCACAGTCTAAGGAGTCAGAGTAAAAGCATCCTGATTTCCAGCTGTGCTGCCAACTTGTTACATGCTTTTGGTCTATTTACTCCAATTCTTCACCTCATTTTCTCCATGTCTAATGAGGATTAAGGATGCTGCCTCCCCTGAAGCCCTGCAGCAACAGGGTCTACACTGTGTAAAACACAGTGTGGGGTAGTGCAAGCAGAAAAGCTTCTCTGTCCTCCATGCATACCAAGGGCTCACTTGGAAGAGGCAAAATCAGGAAGGAGCAAGTATGAAAGAGCGAGAACTCTCATACAACACAGTTGTATTTGACTGCTAGAGGCTGTCAGAGGATGTTTAATGACAGACTGAACATGTCCTCTGTCCCATGCTGATCAAATAAACCCCCCAAAAAAACCCTGGAAAAGCTCAAATCAAATGATTGTGAGCACTTTTTTCCCTTCTGTAAAAATGGAATGTAATGAAAAGTGGAGGAACAGAGAGTCAGCTGCCTCGGTGGGGCTTGGGCCCCTGCCTCGCAGAGCACTTGAGGACATGTTTTAGGTCGCAGCTGATGGCTCTGGAGTATCAGCTACCGGCTGGCTCCAGGGTGCCTTCCCCAGCACGCTTAAGGGCTGCACTGTTGGGAGATGGATTTAAGTACATGCTTAGTATTAAGCATGTGCCAAGCATCTTGCTAATTCATGGTTTTGCTGAGATGGTGCTGGTGTCATTGTTTCTCCTTGGAGCCTGTCCCTGGGCACATGTGAACAGACACAGCACAACAGTCTGGAAGAGGAGAGCGTTTTGCAAGGCTTTTTCAGACAGGAAAATTCAGGGCAAATTGATCTGGTTTGAGTATTTTGGCACTTGTGAATGTAAAATTCTCCCCTTTCCATTTTCATTTGCTTCCCACTTAGAGCAGTAGCACTATCAAACTGCTGGTGGATTGAGCTCTCCAGGCTTTGGGTGAAGTCTGTCTAGAAGTGGGCAAAGGTATTTGCAATAGTCCAGGGCAGAGCTGGGCCCACAACAGCTTAACACATCTGTTGCTGCACTTCTTCTAGAGAAGAATGGGCCCAAACTGTTGCCAAATACCCTAATGCACCAGCCCTGGGACAGCAAAAGCTGATGGTAGAAGGTCCTGTGTTCATTCTGCTGCTGGAATACCAACAGACCTTTCATTTCCCAGACCTTTAATGGCTCATGCCTGTCAGAGAGGACCTTCAGCAGACACAGAGTGGAAAGTGGAGTTAATAACTTGGACTCAACCTCCTGACAAAAGCACAAGCTGCATGGCTGTGCCAGAGAAGACCTCTGGGGACCTGCATCAGGACAGACAATCCATGGGACAGATGCCTGAAGCCTCAAACAGCCTGCAGAGATCGCTGCCCAGGGTGATGTCACTGGTGCCTGGAAGGACGCTTTAGTCCCCTCTCTTGGTCTGGGGTGCCTTCAAGCCAGCCCTCATCTGTGTGCAGAAGAGATGTTTAAATCCCAGTCAAAGGTGCTGAAACAGCAGGTAGGGGGTGGCTCTGGAAGCAAGGGTGGTGTGTCAGCCTGCTTTTAAGGGTTCTAACTACCAACTCCAACTGCTTCTCCCATGCTTTCTGCCTGCCCAGCCTGATACAGCTCCCTTCATGTGATACTGCTGAGCCCACCACTCAGACCCAAAGCAGATCACCCATGCCTGTTCCTTGAGGGACCCTGGAATGACCTGCCTGATGGGGAGTGTCACAATTAACACTGCCTGTACACTGCTGAAATGTTAAGGCTTCTATTAACACACTTTATTGACTTGCTTTTAACACCACAGGTGGCTTTTGGAGAGCTCAGGCTTGATTTAAATCACATCCACTGCTTCTTGCTTTAATTATGGAAATGGCCAGAGCAAGGGAGCGTACTTCTGGAGCCAAACTCTCATGAAAAGCAGGAGGGAGGCAAAGCTGTATGGTTTTATTTTCTGAGCAAGCATTCAGAGATCAGAGATAGGCTCCACGACCTGGCTCAGACCTTCCCCCCAAAGACTTACCATGGCAGAAAGGGAATCCACAAGGCAGGGTTTTCTAGAGGTGTTAAACTGTGTCTGTGGTGGAGTTGGGGAGAGAAATACTGGAACTCTAACCTCATCCTTTAGCTTGGAGTTGAGGACTGTGACTGACCTCTGGCTGACAAAACCTGGATCCCATCAGCTTGGAAAGCCACTGAGGTACAGGACCACAGCTCCAGCCTCTGAACATGGGCAGGAGCCTCCTGCCTGCAGGGAGATAACCAGTCCCAAGGCTTCAGGGTTCTGTTCCCAACTGGAAACTCTGGTCAGGAGGAAACAAGTCCTCTGCCATGTCAACTCTTCCTTGTGTTACCTCTCATCTATATATAGCACAGGATCCTGAAGGAAAAGCAGTTCAGTGCAGAGGAGAAGAGCACACAAGAGTTCCTCCTCCCTGCTCCACCAAAGGGCAAGGGAATGAGGCAGTTCTGCACTCTACACCTCAAAACCTGCCTCAGTGAAGGAAGCTGTAGTGGTGCCTCCCTACTCTATCCTGTGCAGAATTCAGCATTCCTACAGGGTGTCTTCACTTCCCAGGGTCAGAAGCTGGACCATGCATGGCCAGGGTAAGGCCAGAGCAAAACCCTCGTGGCACAGAAAGGGGAGCAGGACCCATGAGCATACCCAACAGACGTGCTTGGCTTTTCAGTCTCAGCAGCCAGGGTCTGCACAGAGAGGGCAGAAGATGGAATACCCCTGCAAGACCAACACTGCCTCTGACTCACCATCCTAGTGCAGGAGAAGGGGATTTTCCCTGCACTGAGTGTCTGGGGGGTTGTATCCAGCCCTTGGTTTTCATCACACAGCCTCTGATGTTGCTCTTTCTGTTCATCTCCCACAGCTTGCTCTGGAGGCATTTCACAGCTTCTCCTGAGCCTCCCCCAAGCACACTCCTCTTCATTCCCCCCCCTCTCTTTTGCTCCTCCACCAGCACTTGGCCTTTGAGGAGGAGCCTTTCTCCCCTAGTTTTATCTGCATACCATTCATCGTGCTCAGCCTCTGTGCTGTCATGCAAAACTGTGAGGAATGAGCCGAGTGATAAAGCAGCAGAGCCAAAGCGTGGAGGCTGCAACCCTCTGCTTGTATTTCAGAGCCATAAATTACACCCTTCAGCCACGGGTTAAGTAGGTCATTAAAGAGCAAGAAACACTGCAAAAGTGTTCCAAAAGGAGCACCCCATCCTCTCCTTCCTTCCTTGCTGCCATGGACCCCAATCACAACCACATCACCTGTGTGCTGGGAAGTGGTCACTCCTGCCAGGTATTTTTGGCATCAGCTCAGCTGTGCAAGTAGATTTGTATTACTCTGCCTGAGCTGATACCCTGCCAGGAAAGTCTGACCTGGGCAAACTTGAGAAGTGGGCCCCCTGTGAACCTCCTGAGGTTCAACAAGGCTAACTGCAAGGTCCTGCACTTGGGCTGGGTTGGTATCAACACAGGATGAGGTTGAGAGCAGACCTGCTGAGAAGGATGAGAAGTGGGTTCTGGTGAATGAAAAGACATGGACCTGTTGGAGAGGGGCCAGAGGAGGCCACACAAATGAGGGGGGTTGGAACTAGGTGATCCTTGAGGTCCCTTCCAGCCCTAACTATTCTGTGATTCTATGATCTGAAGGCTGGAACACTTCTCCTATGAAGAAAGGCTGAGAGAGTTGGAGTTGTTCAGCCTGGAATAGAGAAGACTCTGGGGAGAACTTCTTGTGGCCTTTCAGTATTTAAGAAGTCCTACAGGAAAGATGGGGACAGACTTTATAGCAGGGCCTGTTGAGGCAGGATAAGAGGTGGTGATTTGAAACCCTCCAATGAGGATGGTGAAACACAGGCTGCCCAGAGAGGGTTGCCCAGGGAGGTGGTGGATGATGCCTCATCCCTGGCAACATTCAAAGTCAGGCTGGCTAGGGCTGTGACCAACCTGATCTAGCTGAAGATGTCCCTGCTGACTGCAGGGCTGTTGGACTAGATGACCTTTAAGTGCCTCTTCCAACCCCAAACATTCTGTGATTCAGTGAAAGATTTCTTATGGGATAAGCTGACTTCCCCCCATGTGGAGATGTGAGGTGAGTGGCTGCTGTAGGACCTGGGGGCTGGCAGGGAATGCATGTGTCATACTGGCTCAAGCTGGAAAACATCTGTGCAGTCTAAGGTTCATTTCCATAGTCACTGTCAAGCTGCCAGACTCAGGAAAGTACCATCCCCGGGGTACAAATGTGGGAGGAAGAGGTGGTGAGCACTTCCCCAGGGTTGACGCAGGTAAGGACCAGCAAAGATTGCTCCATGGGTACAGCCTGGTACTTTCCAGGAAGTCAGAGCCTATAAATCATTCTGACAAAATAATTAAAAGCATGTATGTGGTACAATTTATAACACTGCCTCTTGCCTGCAGTACCCTAGGCCACGGTGCCTCTGGGTACAGTGATGTGTAACACCGAGGGCAAAGCAGCTCGAGAGACAGCTGCAGAGGCTGTTCTTGCTCTTGCAACGTGAAGCCCCAAACCCAGAAGGACTCCAGATCAAAGGTACTGCTGTGAATCAGCACTTTTGTAGGTTGGGTGACTGGGTTGCAGCTGAGGTCTGCAGTGAGCAGAGCCTCTACCATCAGTCAAAAAGTGGGGCTGGGTTGTCTGACTGCTTTGTCTGCACTCCATGAGAGGGAAGTGCCAGGAAGAGGGGATAAAAACTCAAGACACAAATAGCCATCTTCTAAAACCATACAGGATTAAACCAAGAGTGGGCAAGGTGCTGTTGGGCTTAGGCTGGACTTGATCTTAGAGGTCTTTTCCAACCTTAATGATTGTGAAATCCCGTTGCAGAGGCAATTACACAAAGGCACACACGGACTCAGAGCTCAGCCTGACCTACAGCTTTCAGTGATGGGCAGACATTGTTATTAAAGGTCATCAGACTTGACCCCCTCCTGTGGAGGCCAGCTGAAAACATCAGCCAGACAGAGCCATGAAAGTGATGAAAGGAGTGGAACATCTTCCTCATGAGGACAGACTGAGGGAGCTGGGGCTCTTCAGCTGACCCCATTCATGTTTATAAAGATGTGCAGGGTGAGTGCCAAGAGGATGGAGCCAAGCTCTGTTCAGTGATGCCCAGTGACAGGACAAGGGGCAATGGGTGGAAGCTGAGGCACAGGAAGTTCCATGGAAAGAAGAGGAAGAA
Organism: Melanerpes formicivorus; assembly: GCF_026170545.1. Taxonomy (NCBI): domain Eukaryota; kingdom Metazoa; phylum Chordata; class Aves; order Piciformes; family Picidae; genus Melanerpes; species Melanerpes formicivorus. The sequence goes on from NW_027142365.1 coordinate 4,565,347, forward strand.
TTACTTCACTGTGAAGGTGACAGAACACTGGAGCAGGCTGCCCAGGGGGGCTGTGGAGTCTCCATCTCTGGAGATATTCAGGACCTGCCTGAATGTGTTCCTGTGTGATCTGTTCTAGGTGATCCTGCTCTGGCAGGGGGCTTTGGACTGGATGATCTCTTGAGGTCCCTTCCAGCCCCTAACATTCTGTGATTTGGTGATTCTGTGATTTTGGGTTCAGCTTTGCTCAATACAGTCACAAAGGGAGAAGGGCAGTAACTCAGCATCAGCCTGGCCCTCTGGGTGGAAGAAGAGCTTGGTCACTGGGGGTTTAACTAGGAGGTGACCCACAGAGTTTGGACAGAAGGGAATGCCCCTTTGTTAATGTGCAGAGATGAATCACATGAGTCTTCAGGAGGCTTTATTTCTATTGTGGCCCCTTTGAAGGCTAATTAATAGATAATCAAGAATTGCTGTAGGAGAATACTTTACTGTGGAAGATGGAGGTATATGGGATTCAGACACACTGTCAGATCTCTAAGAGTGAAGTTTTTCAACTGGACTATCTTCATCTAGGCCACCCTTTGAAGGCACAACATGTACTTGAGATCCCAGGCTTCTGAACAGCCAAGGCAAGCATGCTCTCATCCTTAGGATGCATCAGTGGTTCCACCTGGGCTGTGTCCCCTGCTTTCCTTTCCAAGGAAGGTAGAAGGGGAGCAGGAGCTGATGGACATTGCACTTGGAGCCATGGTTTAGTCATGAGGTCTGTGGTGGCAGGTTGGACTGGATGATCTTTGAAGTCTCTTCCAACCTTGGTGATTCTGTGACAGGGGGACTCAGCCTGCTGTAAACTCAGGACATGGCCAGGAGGAAACCACCACATGCCAAATCAGCAATGCAGGCAGAACAGCTCAGTAAATGGGGAACTGTTTAAGGAGGAGAATGAGACAGTTTGGTTCTAAATTATTGGACTGGCCCAATTAACAGCAGAAAGACTAGACTGGGAGCTTGCTTCTGAAAGTTCCCCCCTTCTGATTTGTCTAGACTTGAACAGCTCTGTAACATCCACTTTCATTTCCCCTCTTCCAAATCCTCTGCCAGTGAGTGACATTTCAGTGGAGGGGGATCACAAGAGTTAAGATCTTTTCCTCAGTGGCCATCATGCAAAGGGGACTCTATCCATTCTTCTGTCTGTGATCCAAGTTTGTGCATTTCTGAATCCAGTTCTAGAATCCAGCTCTGATCCAGAGCCCATCTGTCACTGAGTCTTGTCCTGAACTTCCTCAGTGCATGGTGACTGTGACTAGTTGTCATTAGCAAGCTGGGTTCTACACTGGTTTTAAATGTATTTGTAGATGGGATGGGATGGGATGGAATGGGATGGGATGGGATGGGATGGGATGGAATAGAATAGAATAGAATAGAATAGAATAGAATAGAATAGAATAGAATAGAATAGACCAGACCAGACCAGACCAGACCAGGTTGGAAGAGACCTTCAAGATCATTGTGTCCAACCTATCATCCAACACCACCTAATCAACTAACCCATGGCACCAAGCATCCTGTCAGGTCTCCTCCTAAACACCTCCAATGATGGTGACCCCATCACCTCCCCAGGCAGCCCATTCCAATGGGCAATCACTCTCTCTGTGTAGAATTTCTTCCTAACATCCAGTCTGAACCTCCCCTGGCACAGCTTGAGACTGTGTCCTCTTGTTCTGGTGCTGGTTGCCTGGGAGAAGAGATTTGTCAAGACTTGAACAGCTCTGTAGCATCCACTTTTCTTTCCCTCTCCTCTTCCAAATCCTCTGCCAGTGAGTGACATTTCAGGGGAGTGGTGTCCTACTGGTATATAAATGAAGCTTTCATGCATTCCTGGAAGAGGTGGTTGTCTTCTGAGGTTCTTGGAATTCCAGTCAAAGATGGGAAAAAAGGCATTTATTTTAAACCTGCAAAACTTTTCTTTCCCCCCCTCCCCCCCCCCCCCCCCAGCAGATGCTCTATGCAAATTTTGCAATAAGTGTATTAATATCAAGCTCAGCCATCTGTTAAAATTATTTCCAAGGGGAAACTGCAGCAAGAGTAACAGGCAAAAATAAAGCTGGGAAGCAGGTTGCAACTGGGTAAGTCCCCTAAGATCACATGAACTAAGGAGTGAGGCAGGTACTGCGTGGAGCAGCCCCACACCCAGGACCGCTGGGAGTCCAGTGGCAGTTCCAAGCACTGCACCTTGCATCATGTTAGGTTTACTCTCTGCAGCATCACCTTCCACCAGGTTAGTTTTCATTCCTGCAAGGCCAGGATGCTGCTCTGTTTTCCAGCGTATGAAGATCCAGCATCCAAAGACAGCTCAGCTCTCCCATCTCAGGCTCCTGAAGCTCAAGTCTTGTGAGAAGTGGCTGAGGGAACTGGGTTTGTTCAGTCTGAAGAAAAGGAGGCTCAGAGGGGACCTTCTCACTCTCTACAACTCCCTGAAAGGAAGTTGTAGTGAGGTGGGTGTTAGTCTCTTCTCCCAAGTAACAAGCAATAGGGCAAGAGGAAATAGCCTCAAGTTGCACCAGAGGAGGATTAGGTCGGACATTAGGAAAACTTTCCTCACTGTAAGGGTTGTCAAGCCCTGGAACAGGCTGCCCAGGGAAGTGGTGGAGTCACCATCCCTGGAGGGATTTAAATGCTGTGTAGGTGTGGTGCTGAGGGACATGGTTTAGTGGTGACCTGGCAGTGCTGGGTTTTGCCTTATGATCTTAAAGGTCTTTTCCCACCAAAAGGATTTGTGATTCCTGTTGTAGCTGATGGATGAAGAGATACAGGTAAATACAGGATGTGAATCATCTTCTCTGCTTTGGGATGAGCTGAACCATGCCCTGAGCCCTTGGGGCAGGTGTTTGGGAAAGCTACAGGGAAAGAAGGAGCCTCCCAAATATCCTACTCATTCTGCTAGGTGGGAGGGAGGAGGCCAGGACCAGATGAGCATCATACAGTGCCCTGGAGGCTGGGCAAACGTTGTGGAGGTCAAACCTTCTCTGAGAGCAAGGCTGGAGGATAAGCTGCCTTCCTTCATTTCTGGGATCTACAAGCCCTTAGGAGCTCTCCATCCTCAAGTGGAGCACGGCAGTGATGGATTCATAGCCTGCACATTTGCAGGCTGAGCCCAAACCTGCCGAGTCCCTCCCCATAAGTGCTGAGCAATGCTGGGGAGCACAGTGCGATGGAACCTGCCTGATGGGAGGGTGCTACAGCTCTGCCCACTCAATCCATGCCCAACAAGGCTCCAGCACGGGGAAGCCTCATTAGAAACAATCAGCAGCCCTTTCAAGCTGCAGGAAGTGGCTGCTGAATGGAGCTGCTCTGAATGCACACAGATGAGGGGAGCAGCTGTGCGGGGTTCAGCAAGCATGCCAGCGTGCTGGGGCTGTGCATCGCAGTGCCTGCTCCCCTCACAGGACATGCTTCCCACCTCTGCATCTCCCACCAGCTCTGTCTGGACCTTCACCTCCCTTTCTGTAAGGTGGAGGTGGACTAAGCATGCTGGTGTCCCCCAAGTGGAAGAGCTGCAGGAGGTGAGACCTTCATGTGTCACTGCATGATCTGAGCACCACTTGCTTGTTCCCAGTGTGCCTCTCTCCATGTCCCAGGGTTAGTATCAGTACCAAGCACTTGTCTGAACTCCTTCCCAGTCAACATTCAGGAGAGCAAATTTGCTGTGGGAGAACTTGTCCAAAGCTTGAGAGCCCAAAGGAGCCATTTATCTGCCCCATACACCATGTCTTCTGCTCTCTCTCAGGAATGAGTTGTCAGTGACCAAAATATCAAGGCACAATCCCACTCCCATCTGAGTGACAGTCACCTCAGGGAGCCCAGGTAAGATCTCATCCATCAGAGGGAGGTACAGAGGTCCAGCCCCTGCACCTGGACTGTCTCCTTGCATTACATCTGCCCTGCAGAAAGCCCTGTCCCAGCTTCCCTGCTTCCAGCTGCAGAACAAAGCTTAAACCTCTAGTGTGAGACCAGGGCTGAGAAACATCAGAGATCAGAGAGGCAAGAGAAGCAGCAGGGAGCAGCTTTTATTTGCTGCCAGCACACAGGAGGGGAAAGATGAAGCTTTCCTGGCCAAGGCATTTATTAATTACTATTTTTTGAGATGTAAGATGGACAATTAAAGAATCTTCCACTCTGCTTGCAAAGGAGATGAGCATTTGCATCCCCCCTCTGGCCAAAGCTTAGTGCAGGATAGTTGCTGCTCCAAACCATCCCTGAGGTTTCCCTTGCAGCCAGAGCTCCTTCCCTCATCCCAGGCTTTTTCTCACCTACCCCAGAACAGAAAAAGTCATTGCTCATGGGACAACAGCACAACCCAAGAGGCTCAGCCTCTGTCTGAAAATGCATGGAAGAAATTTCTCCTTCTCACTGCAGCTGAACTGAACCACTCTGGGCTGAACCAGCACTGCCTTTCATCCACTACTGAGTAAAGAGTTTTATGAGGTTTGGGTTTGTTTTTCATATTTCAAGCTTTCTCTATCTCTGAATTTGTCAATCTGATCCTCTTCCATCAAGGTGGAGAAGAAGAGGCCTAAAACCATCACAAAAGGAAGGCTCCTTCCAGGTGAGGAGTCCTGGCAAAGAGGATCTCTTTCAGTGGCAAGGCTGCCACACAGGTTGGCAGTGGCACGCTCATCCCTGGTCTTCTCTGAGCTTCAGGCTGCTGATCACAGCCCCAGATCCTGATGGTGAAGCCACTGGTGTTGCTTGCTGGGTCACCAGAGCCTTTACCTCATTACTTGTGTGACTCATCTCAGCTCTCTGACAGAGCACAGGCAAGGCTGCCAGGCTGGAAGCAGGAGAGCACACACAGCAGGAACGGGGCCAAACATCTCCTCTAACATTTACAGCAGGTTTTCAGCTGCTGCCTTGTCTCCCCCCTTCCCCATCACCCCTTTGAGCCTGGTGCCCTTTACTTGGTGTTTCACTGTGTGGGAGATATTTTTTTTTAGGCATAAAACATGAAAGCACAACTCTTTTTTTTTGCCAGCCACATGTGCAAAGTAGCAAAGGGAGCCTTGAGCAGAAGCTGCATTATGTTTGGAGCAGGTTCCTCCTGCCAGGCATGAAGTGATGCTCCAGTCCAAGTCTTGATATGTTTCAGAAAGGGTCCATCCTTCCTGCAGGCACTCAGGATGGCCAGGGCCAGAAGCCTACAGCTACACATGGTCCTGTGCAAACCTTGTGGGCAGCCATCCATGGCATCAATCACAAGCCTTATTTCCTTTTGCAGGCTCAGGCTCCTGGTGGGATTAAGGTTATTTTTGTCCCTTCTTGGCTTATCCAAGAGAGGTGGGGTGTCCTGCAGCCTCTGGCTTAGCCTCTTGAGGATCAATGCCTTTGTCTCTGCTTTCCAAAGCCCTTAGAGACAAAAATGGATGGTTTTGCTATCCCAGCAAAGGACACATCAAGCCAGACACGTTTCATTTCAGCCCCTCACAAGGAGGTGCACATGGAGACATTGACTGCATTGAGCTCACAGTCTCTAAAGCCCCTGGGTCCTGTGGGGTAGCCTGGAACTGTGCCAGGGGAAGTTTAGATTGGATATTAGGAAGAAATTCTTTCCTGAACAAGTGGTCAAGCACTGAAGCAGGCTGCCCAGGGAGGTGGAGGAGCCACTGTGCCTGGAGGTGTACATGAAACATCTGGCCATGGCACTTGGGAAGATGGCTTAATGGCCACGGTGGTGTTAGGCTGACAGTTGATTTTAGAGGTCTTGTCCAACAGAAACAATTATATGATTCTGTGATTCTGTGAATATGGAGACCCTGGGTGTTCAGTGGACAAATCCAGGCACTTCTAGAGGTGTTATGTCAGAGACCTACCTCCCTTTTGGCGCTCACTAGGTCTCTGTGGACCACAAAGGCAGAAGACATAATGAAATCTTGTGGCAATGCCCACCCAGGACATCCCACCCTCTGTGCCTGGGACAAGCAAATGGAGGTGACACCCAAACAGCTGGGGAGCTTGTTCCTATCTCCATGCAGGAGATCAGAGAGACCCAGTGACAGCACCTAAACAGAGCCCAGTGCAAGGGAATCATAGAATCATAGAATCACCAAGGTTGGAAAAGACCTCAAGGATCATCAAGTCCAATCTGTCACCCAACACCTCATGACTACTAAACCATGGCACCAAGTGCCACATCCAAACCCTTCTTGAACACCTCCAGGGATGGTGACTCCACCACCTCCCTGGGTAGCACATTCCAATGGCTAACAACTCTCTCTGGGAAGAACTTTCTCCTCACCTCCAGCCTAAACTTCCCCTGCGGCTTGAAACTGTGTCCTCTTGTGGAGCTGATTGCCTGGGAAAAGGAGACCCAGGCAGCAAAATAACTTGGCAGAGCTCTGGACCTTTGAGCACATGAAGTATTGGGATAGCCACTAGAACTTGGGTACATAAATACTAAATAAGCTGCATCGAGGAGCAGAGAGATGTCTGCACTGCTAGTACCCCGGGGCAGGGAGCAGGAGCCAGGCTAAGTTCATCCCAGCACAGCCTTGTGCCTGGCACAGAACAGCCTGCAGGCTTGGGCAGCAGCAGCAGCAGCGAGCACCCCTCACGGGGGGGCTTCTGCTTTCATAGGACAGCTCTTCCACAGAGGCTGGCCCTGAGCTCTCCTGCTTGTTGCCCAGATCGAGACACTTAGCAAATCCCATGTAGCTAATTATGCTCCAGTTCAATGCCTAGCAGCCTCTGGTTCTGTTTCTTATGTTAATTAGCAGTGCCCAGCAGGGGAGCATCTCCACCGCCTCTTGCTTTCCTCTTGCCACAATTGAGAGATGAAGACCACTGATGAGAGCTCTCTTGTATGCCCCATGGAGATGGGAGAGAAGAACATGCTCCATCACCAGGGTTGGATTTGCTGCAGTCATATTTTGTGTACCAGAAAGAACTGGGTTGGTGGGGTAGAAAATGTCCCTTGTCAGGCCCTTGCACACAGAAGGGAAACTCACAAGATGAGTTGTAGGGCAGGTGGCCAATTGCAGAAAGAACAGATATCCTTCCTCCCTGAGCCAAGCCTTCTGGCTGTGTTCCCTGTGGCATTACCATGCTGCAGTGTTTCCCATGGGTTGAGCAGCTCATAGCACCTTTGGGGATCTGTCTGTGCATTCATTTAGTCTAGATCAATCTTCTCTTGGTCCTGTGAGGGCCAGCTCAGCTGGCAGCGTCTGAAACCCCTCGACAGCAAGTGAGATCTAAGCAGCAGTGATGTGGGAACAGGTGAGGGACAAACAGCCACTGAGATTGCTGCAAAATCTTTGCCTCTTGGCCTGGGAGGAGAAGACTGGAGGCAGATGATCTCTAGCTGGCACAATCCCAGCAGTTCCTTGGCACTAAGCTGGTTGAGTGGGGCATGGAGAGGGTCTGCATACAGCTGCAGCCATGAAACTCAGGTGCCTGAAGATCTGATGGGCTGAAGAGCCAGCAGAGTGGCTGTGGGTCTCAGCCACTGCAAGCCCACCTCAGAGATGTCTCCAGGATGGTCAAAAGGAGCACCTGCAGCCAACACACCTATTCTTTCAGCCAGGAAATGCTCAGACACTAGGATCAGACCCAGAGCACTTGGTTGGTGGTTGCTCATGATGAGTCTTCAGTTCCAGGAGAGATGACAGTGCAGGAAGTGTGTAGCAGTGGTACCTAACCCCATAAAGACACCTGAGTCCTGAGGGGGAGCAGAGGGGACCTGCAGAGGGGCAGTATTGCAGTGTTGTGATGAAAGCTGGAGAGCAGCAGAGTGGGGAGCATCGGTCTGGACCCATTCTCTCCTCAGCAGCAGGAGGAGAGCATCCCTAACTACTGCATCTCCAGAAATAAGTCCCCTGGGCGAGCACCTGCAGCAGAGGGGAGGCAGGGCTTTTTCCCTCCATGGGGGTCTGCAGGGACCTGACCATTTATACCAGCCAAACCCCAGCCAAACAGCTGGTGAAACCCCCCCAAACTCCAGCCCTCAGCTAGTCAACACCCAGTGATGCCCACAGGCACCCAGGGCATGGGGACGTCCCAGGACACCCACTCACCAGCAAAGGTGCCGGCTTCCTGCCTCAGCTCCCTCATCCTCTGGCTCAGGAAGCTGCAGTTTGTTGGCTCTCTCCACCCCTGCCCAGCAATCCTTTTCCCTTCTCCTCGGATTAAACAAGCCCTGCGGTGTTTCCCGTGTGACTAATTCCGTAATGACAGCAACATCCCTGCCTCCCGTGCAGCCCGGGAAGGTGCCAGGCACCATTAACGTGCTGGTACACATTGTTGCTGCGTAATCAGCTGCATCTTCCCGGGGGAAAATGAGCTGAATTAGACGATCTCCTTTGCTGGGATAGCAGGGACCAAGGGGGATTTCCACCAGAGAGGTTGTTAGAAAAGGAAAATCCACAGGATGCTGTCAGAAACAGCCTTGGGAAGCTGCTGTTGGCTGACAAACGGCGAAAAGGAGCCTGTGTCTCTATCTAGCACACCTTCCTGTGGCTGTGAAAGTGAAGGGGCTCGCTTCTTCAGTTCTCTTCTGCTTCATATGCTGCTAGTTCTCACCACATTGCATGGATCTGTTCACTTCTTCGCTCCAAGACTGAAACTACAGCAAAGAGTGCAGTAGGGCAGAGTCATAGAATTGTTTTGGTTGGAAAAGACCTTTAAGATCAAGTCCAAACATTATCAAGCTCTATCAAATCTAGTGGTAAATGTCCCTCAGCATCACATCTCCACTGCTTTTAAACATCTCCAGGTATGGTGATACAACCACCTCTCTGGGGAGCCTGATCCAGTGCTGGAGAACCTTTCCAGTGAAGGAGTTTCCTCTAATATCCAATCTAAACCTCCCCTGGTGCTACTTGAGGCTATTTCCTTCATCCATTCACTTGCTTCCAGGGAGAAGAGACTGTCCCCCACCTCACTCCAACCTCCTTTCCAGGTGTTGAAGAGAGCAGTGAGTCTTGCCCTTAGCTCCTTTTCTCCAGACTAAACAACCCCAGTTCCCTCAGCCACTGCTCTCTTGGCCTTTCTAGAGACCCTTCACCAGCTTCATCACCCCTCTCTGGACCTGCTCCAGCACCTCAATGACTTTCTTGTAGTGAAGGCCCCAAACCTGTGCATAGTACTCATGGTGTGGCCTCATCAGTGCTGAGTACAAGGGGACAACTACTTTCCTGCTGCTGCTGTTCACATTATTCCTGATTCAGGCCAGGATGCTGTTGGCTTTCTTGCTCACCTGAGCATGCTGCTAGCTCATAGTCAGCCAGCTGCGCATCAACACTGAGTTGAAACTTGCTCTGTGTACCTGTTCCTCACCCCAGGCTGCTAAAGAAATGCCTGGACAGCCTTGGGACCACACTTGGAGAGGCTGAGCACAACCCCCAGACTCCTGGTAAGATTTTAGACAGTGCTTTGCCCCCTGGATACCCCATCTCTGCAAGGAGGGATGGTGCAAGGGAGGGATGCAAGGAGGATTGGACTTGATGATCCTCGAGGTCTCTTCCAACCTTAGTTATACTGTGATACTGTGATGTGATGTGTGGCATGTTGCTGTCACAGACTAAGAAAAGGACAGGTTTAGTCTCTGTCTCACTATCCCAGAGCATTCCTGGACAAGTGACCAGGTAAAGAACTGCATTAATTATTTTGTTTGGGGAAGGAAGATGCTACACACAACTGACCAATGCATTGCTGTGGATGTGTGTAGCAGGAGAGGGGGAAAATCTCACCTGCAACACCTCTACTGTAATTCCTTTCCTTGTGCCTGAAACTGAAAGAAAATGACTGGAAAGGCTGGTGAGAAAGGCTCTGGCTTCCAGCCTTTAAGTGTTGAAGTGTGACACACCTGATGATGGATAGTGAAGCATCTCTTTTCTTTCATTCTGGTTGCCAGCGATAACAGCCCTCGCTGGCTCTGATCTCTGGGCTGGCTCTCCTGACTCAGGGGCAGGCAATTCCCCATCCCCTCCTCCTGGGATTCCCAGCTCAGGGTACAGCCCTACACCAACATTCCTGCATACCCCTGCCCTCCTTCTTTGCTCATTTGCTAAACTTCCCTGGCTTGGAAGCCCCAGCTCCTACGTGGGACGCATGAATGTTCCAGACTGTTTGTTATTACTCCCTTTCTATACGTGTGTGAAAGTCCCTGCAGCTCCCTGCAGAACGAGGCTCCAGATGCAGAGTTTGTGTGGCTGCCCTTGGCCAGCTTTCCCTTCTCTGCAGAGCAAGACACAAACGGCTTTCCTGCTGCACGTAGAGGCAGGCTAATGAGCAGAGAGGGACCAGATCAGCCTTTGGAATCCTGCTTTGCTTGTTTTCTAAGTGAGGGCTGAGCAGCTAATTGGGAAGTGTTAAATGGATTATTTCCTGCCCCACCACTGCTGTCTTTTTATAGCCTGAAGAGCGGTTTGCTCACATCAGGTTGGTTTGGGAGATGGATGTTGGCTAGGACATCGTCTAAGTAAATCCAACACTCAGGTTTAATAAGAGCATTCAGTGGCTGTCAAAAGCTTGGTGAAGAACTTTGCAATGTTTTGCAACTGTGATTAATCCCACTCTATGGAGAGGAGACAGTGAGAGGCAGGCCACGAGTGGAGCAAGCACGAAGGTGAAATTAGCGCTGGAATCTTGACTCCTAGCACAGTGCCTTTCCCTGTGACTCATGTAGGAAATAAGAGGACAAGAAGGTTTTTAGTGATTGCCCATTGGAATGGGCTGCCTGGGGAGGTGGTGGAGTCACCATCACTGGAGGTGTTCAGGAGGAGACTTGATGGGGTGCTTGGTGCCATGGGTTAGTTGTTTAGGTGGGTTGGATTGGTTGATGGGTTGGACGCGATGATCTTGAAGGTCTCTTCCAACCTGGTCTGGTCTATTCTGTTCTGTTCTGTTCTGTTCTGTTCTGTTCTATTCTATTCTATTCTATTCTTCTGACAAAACTACAGCCTTCCCAGCTTACCACCACAACTCCAAAACTTTAGCTTCCATTATGTTTCAGCTCAGCCAGGCTGGATGAATTGTCCTCCAGTCTAAGTACCAGAGCTGCCCCTGGTGCTGTGCTTTCAGATAGCTTTCATCTGCAGCACAGTAGTTGCCCAGGGCTTTCTCTTGGAGCATAGAGCTCTTAGTTTCCTCTCCCCTACGGAATATTTCCTCAGGCTTTGGTGTACACATGTCCAGAGAGTCATCACCATGCAGGACACACACATATACATAAGCTCTACCCTGTCCTCCTGACATCTGCTCCTGTGCTTTACCTGGCTTGCATTGGGGATGTAAAAATCTCTTGTGGGTGTGGAAGCACCCTGGGCATGTTGTCCACTTTCACCTGTTGAAAGAGGAGTGGATGGTTAGTCTGATGGTTGCCTGGACAATATCAGGGGGTTCACACACACATGCATCCCCCTCCTTCTCACAAATGGCCCATTAAGGGAAATCAGGTCGACCTCCAGTTTATTTATTGTCACCATCAGTTGCTTTGCCTTGTCAGAGACTGATGACTGTTCCCAGTATTTGGCCCCTCCAGACTTCAGTCAGGAAATACTGTAAGGCCCTTCTGTCTTCTTGGAGAGACACAATCACTGAGCTACAGGCAATCTGCCAGATTCATTCCTGGTTACAGCACAGAATATATGGCCAGTGATTTCTCAAACCCCACAATCAGCTGGTTTAGGCAGCCATAAAATATAATGCTGCTCATTTAATGGCTGAAATCCATCTAAAGCACCAGGAGGATTTAGTCCTTTCTTGTATGGATGACTCTCCATTCCTCTGACCTTCCTCACACATCTCTTCTGCACACTCTTTCGGGTTGAAATCCTGCTCCTTTTACCCAGGGGACCAGCCTGCAGCATTCAGGATGAAATCCTCCAAGCTCTCCATAAGTGTGATAGAAACACTCCCCTGATTTTGAAACCCAGTGTAATTCTGGGGTTTGCTGGCACATTTTCCCACTGCCTCTTCCTGACCTCGCCACATTTCATGGGAAGCTTAGATAAGGAATTAATTGGTTGATACAGGATTGCCTGGGAAAAGTCTTTCACAGAAGATTGAGCTGGTTTCAGTGTTCAAAATCACAGGAGAAGTGATGTCACAGAACAGCACTTGGTAAGCCAAAGGGAAATACAGAGATGAAGGTAAAGGCTTCAGTGGGCTGATTTATACTGGCCAGTTCTGGTGGTGGGCGATCCCCACCGAAGCCTGAAATGTCAGTGCTGAGGCTACCTCTACACTGGCAGCCCCATCAACCTGCTCTCCACTGCTGGACACCTCCTTTTCCTGAAGGAATTAAATGAAGCCCTAAAATGTCTGCCTTGGTTGCATGGTTTAGTGGATTAGGTGGGTTGGATGATAGGTTGGATACGATGATCTTGAAGGTCTCTTCCAACCTGGTCTAGTCTAGTCTAGTCTAGTCTAGTCTAGTCTAGTCTATTCTCTCAGTGCCTTCTTCTAGGGGCTGCCTCTGGCAGGTAGATCTGCTCCAAAAGGGTTATCTTCCACATCTTCCATCCCTGCCCCAAACATTGCTCCTAACCCAGCAGCTCCATGGTGTGGGAGCTGTTATCACTGAGCCAAGCCATGGTCCTCTCACATGGTCTTCCTTAAACCATGGCCACTTGAAGCCCCTCTCTGCATGCTGGCACTCTGCCTGCTGCACATCCACACCACAGCCACCTGGCAGGGTGGGATGCTGCCCAGTCAAGCATCCTGCCAGTGTCCCAGCCCCACTGCCAGCCTGCTCGCTGGGTCCTTACAGCGGGGGTCCCTTTGCCCAGTCACCAGCACCTCCAGGGGGTCTGCTTTCCCATGTGAGACCCACGCAGGTGGCCAGGAGAGGCTTTCTAAGGTCTCTCCCTCTCAAGCCCTCTCTCAGCATGACTGATGCTCACAGGGAGGAGGAAGCATATGTGTGGTGTTACTAGAGAAGCAGTGCACCGCACGGTTCCTCTTCGGGATATCTCCCTCGCTGGAGATCTTTCCCATCGCTTGATTCCTGTGCGTGGTGGAGAGCTAAACTGCTTTGCAAGCAGGGGTTATTTTTAGAAGGCTTCACAGCCAGAGACACTCTTTCACTAGCCAAAGTAAGAGGACACCAAATGGTCCTGACCTTTCTCTCCAAGGCCCCATGTGGGGCCTGTGCATTGAGCAGAGCAGAGGGTGGAAGAAGGGAAGGAAGGAATTTGTGTGCATTTGCTTGGCTGACTGCCCTTGCCTGGGGCTTGAGTTTATATAAAGAAGGTGAGGACACCACATGGGGACGAAGGTTTGTTGGCCATCACAGGGTTTGGAAGCTCAGCTGACAAGGTCACAGGCTTGAAAACACTTTCAGAAGCCTCCCCAACAGCTCTCTTGGAAATGCTTCTCCTCATTTCACCCAGGTGCCACTCTGAGCATGCACAGTGACTTAGAGACTGGGCTCTTTTTCCTTTGTTCTTATGACGTTCAAGTGCTGTGGCAGGAGCACTGATGCAGTAGTTCTCCATGCACCCAAGCCATCAGTTGAAACACAGTAACACAAAATGGCAAGGGGACTCCCTGCCTGCAGATAAAAGGAGTCCCACATTTGCTGTGCCTTGTGCAGAGCCCCAGCTGCCTTTTTCTGTATTTAAATCAAACCCCATCACAGTGAGTTGTGGTGTTTATTTCCTCAGTATTTGATGTCATCAGTCCTGCTGCTGTGACCAGCTCTGGCTGGAGAACATCTTGGCTGCTGTTACAGAATCACACAGTCACAGAATGGGAGGAGTTGGAAGGGACCTCCAGAAATCATCTAATCCAACCCTCCTGCTAACCCTGTTTGCAGGGTAGTGTTCAGCAGGCAGCCCAGCTCTGCCACGCCAGCCTATCTCCCATCCCTTCCCACCCCTTGACAGGTGATTGCACAAGGTTGGATGCTGCAGACAGGGTGGCAGATCCAGACTCCAGCTCCCTGCTTTTCAATGGATTTTGGAAACAAATCACCATTGGCCTCTGTTGGTCAGATTCACAGCTGTAAAACATCACTCTTGCTGTTAAAACGATGCTCCCTGGGCATGGAGCAAGGTCCTGCGGTGCTCACTGCCACACAAACATAAGAAAGAGAACCTCTGGCTCCAGCAAACTTGCAAGGTAATTTTGAGAGAGGATCAAGCACACCAATGCAAGAGAGTTGCTGTGCCTTTACTCCTGGTTTTAAAACCTCCTCACCCAACAGCACACAGCAGCAAACCCCACAGACCACGTGCACAGCAAAGGCCTCAAGCGTGGACCACAGTTTGCTTAATTAATACCAGCAGCCTCTCCATCAGCCCCAGCTCTTGCTTGGATGTGAAAGCCATGCCAAGGAAGCCTTTAGCATGCCTGGAGCTGCTACAGACAATGGGAAGGCTGGATTCCCGGGAGGGCAGTGGGAGGAGAGGAGGAGTCGCTGCTCCACGACCAGTCAGCTCCCCCGAGCATAAGGATGCCTTTGTTTGCTTCTCCTTCAGCCTCCCCTTACCCAGAGGGGGAGAGGCAGGAGACAGCAGAAACCTGGGATTTTCAAGCATTTTCTGAGTCAGATGCAGTGGGAGAGGAGGAGGAAAGATTTCCTGCACCCAGCTAGGCTGAAATAAACAGCCTGGAAAACCTGCAGTCACCTGCCAAAGACAAGTGCTCCAGCAAACCCTTAGGGGCTTGTGGGTGTGCTTGGCTATCTCCCTCCAAATCACAGAGTCATAGAATGGTTTGGGTTGGAGTGGACCTTTAATGATCATCTAGTTCCAAGTCTCCTGCCACAGGAAGGGACACCTTGCACTCAATCAGGTTGCTCAGAGCTCCATCCAGCCTGGCCTTGAACACTTCCAGGGATGGGGCATCCACAGCTTCTCTGGGCAACCTGTTCCACTGTGTCACCATCTTCACACTGAAGAATTTCTTCCTAATATCTAATCTAATCTAGGACACCACAGGCAGCACCTTGCCTAGAGGCAGCATCACTGATGGCCTAGCTTTAGTAGGGGTGTCACTATGGGAGCTAGAAGTTCTTCTCCTTGCAGTTAGGGGTGTGCAAACTGGTTGGCTTCCTGCTGGCCTGGGCACAACCTGCCCCCAAACTGCCCCGAGCTGGGGGTTCCCCCTCATCACGTCATCTCTTCCCCAGCTCCTGCCTGTGTTAGGAAAAGTTTTCTAACCCCAGTGGCTGCTCTGAAAAGGAGCCTCCCCAGTAAGTTTATTCAGAGGTTTGTCCAGCTTGGGGTTATTTTTTCTCCCCAGTTATCTTGGACAGAAGTTTTAAATGACACTGGGTATCTTGTCTCCACACATGCCCCCCCAGTTTTCCTCCTGTGAAATTGTCGTATGGGACTGGAATTACTTGAGTGTTGAAATTTCCTGCCAACATCAAGAGGAAGAAGGCCAAAATGTCATGAATTATCTCCAGTTGCTTTCTTTATCAGATATAAAAGAGTAACTGGAAGCTAAAGAGGCATGTGGGCAGCTATGATCAAAGGGGCTGCTATCATTTATTGGATGAAATGATAAGTAGTCCTAGCATGAGGCTGACTTTAGAGTGATGCTGGCAAAGAGCTCTGAAGCTCTTTTTCCAGGTCAAAAGAACAAGATCCTGGGGTGTATTAAGAAGAGTGTGTCCAGCAGATCAAGGGAGGCTCTCCTCCCCCTCTATTCTGCCCTGGTGAGATCTCACCTGGAATATTGCATCCAGTTCTGGGCTCCCCAGTTCGAAAGGGACAGAGAACTGCTGGAGAGGGTCCAGCAGAGGGCAACAAGGATGATTAGGGGACTGGAGCACTACCTGGTGAGGAGAGGCTGAGGGACCTGGGGCTTTTGAGTCGGGAAAAGAGAAGATTTAGAAGGGAATTAATAAATGTTTATATCTGAGGGCTGGGGGTCAGGAGGGAGGGGACAGGCTCTGCTCACTTGCCCCCTGCGATAGGGCAAGGAGCAATGGATGTAAGCTGCAGCACAGGAGGTTCCAGCTCAACACAAGGAGGAACTTCTTTACTGTAAGGGTCACAGAGCACTGGAACAGTCTGCCCAGAGGAGCTGTGGAGTCTCATTCTCTGGTGACTTTCAAGGCCTATCTGGATGTGTTTCTCTGTGAGCTAAGCTAGATTGTATGGTCCTGCTCTGGCAGGGGGGTTGGACTTGATGATCTCTTTGGGTCCCTTCCAACCCCTGACACCCTGTGATCCTGTGAACTGCACTGACTTTGACTAAACTCAGTCAGAGACTGCAGAGGCTGTGCTTAACTTCCAGTCAGCTCTAAGGCAGCAAAAGCAGCTCTGAACCTGAAGAGAAGGATCTCCTGCCTGAAATCTTCCTTGATTTTTTTTTCCCCAACTGTATCATCCAGCCCAATAAAAGACAAGAACTCCTCCTCCCAGCCCTGCCTTGCTCACTGCCTGAAAACACCAGAGCTTCAACAATGCTCCTGTAACAAAGGGAGTGAGTCACTCATCAAAGCCAGTGTTTGTGCTTGAGACCTTCAGGAAAGAAAGAAAGAAAGAAAGAGAGAAAGAAAAAGAAATCTGCATATTCATTTATTCTTGTATTTAGCTCAGAAATATCTGTTTTACCTGTACCAATCAAAAACTTAAAGGGGAAAACAACAACAACAACAACCACCACCACACACACAATATCACAAACTAACAGAACCAACCAATTAACCCAACAAAAAAAACCACCAAAACCCAGACCCCAGAACTGTGGCTTCTTGAAAGTCAAAATCTGGCTGCAAACTGGCTGCAAGCTAGACCTGGGGATGGATAACAACGTTATTGCAAGCAGAACAGTGGGAACAAAGACCTTGCCAGAGGATTGCAGCTGAAGCAAGCTCTGGGGAAATGATTCCGACCAACAAAAGGATGGGAGGACACCCAAAGGCCAGGAAATGGCACCTGAGAACTGGCAGCATCCAGATTTCCTGAGCAGGCTGGGCAATGGGGAAGCTGCTGCGCTCTCATACCGCGCTCGCTGATCATCTGCCTAAAGAACAAGGCAGCCATGTGGCTTCAGACAGTTTCCTGAGGGACAGAGATGCGGTGACCCCAAGGTGGGCACAATGCCAGCTGCAGGAGCGTCACAACACTCCAAAGCTCCTTGTAAAAATGGGTTAATACATGTGGGTTTTAGTCTAGAAGGCATGCCCTGGCTTCAAAGGCTCTTCCCTGGATCTTCTTGAAGCCTTTTTAAAAGTGGGATCCATGGTAGATTGCATCTCTAAACACTGGAAATGGCTCCCAGGATGAGCATAGCTTGGAACTGCGGCAGTGCAGCAAGTCACTCCTCTCTGAATAAGGTGTCTTTGCCCCAGCACCTGCAGAAGCAGTGGGTTTTGGTAGCTTCAGTGAATCTTAATTGCACCTGTCCAAGAGTAGTGACCTCAGCCCTGCTAACCATAAAGCATTGCTCACTTCTTGGGCTTAATGGTGTGTGGCCGGCCACGGAATCTTTTCCCCCCCCTCCCTTTCAGAGACAATCTGTGGGAATTTATTGGCTTTTTAGAGCTGCCTGATCTTTCAGCGAAGGAAACTAACGGCGTACCGCTGACACCAGGCATTTGTCACACGTATCATTTATGCAGGCAGCCCAGGTCTGGCTCAGGGGGGCTCTGCCGCACACACACGGCTAACCCAGCCCGCGCGCGGGCCCGGGCGGCAGCCTGAATCGAGCCCACGCTTCCCTGCCGCCGCAGCCTTATCAGTCACCACCAAACACAGGAGAGCAAAAAGCATTCCTAATTCAGTTAACTAATTCAATTTAAAAACCCAATGAGGACGAGGCAGCTTGGATTTTCATGGGAGGTTGAATTTATGATGGCACCTTCACAGCTGGCAAGGAGAATCTCTGGTTGATTTCAAGTGCCGTTGCAAAAGGCAAGGCAAAAAAATAAATGTATTAATAGATGAAAACATTCATTTTTCTGGGTTTGTTTTATTGGCATCTCATTTCCCCCTCCCCCCACTGAATTACAGCCTATTGGGTGGAATGTCTGCTCTTTCTTCATCTCTTTCTTTGACAAGTTAAGAGTTATCTCCCAGAAAATGCTGTCTAAGAAGTGCCATGATAGATGTGAGTCTCCAGGTTTTGATAGAATAAAGGTGGGCAGGGACTGGCTGGAAAGCAGACCTGAGGAGAGGGACTTGGGGGTGCTGGTGGAGGAGAAGCTCAACATGAGCTCTCAGTGTGCAGATGCAGCCTGGAAAGCCAATCAGATCCTGGGCTGCAGCAGGAGAAGTGTGGCCAGCAGGGCAAGGGAGGTGATCCTTCCCCTCTAGTCAGCTCTGGTGAGACCCCACCTGCAGTACTGCCTCCAGTTCTGGAGCCCCTATTACAAGAGGGATATGAAGGTGCTGGAGAAGGGCCACAAGAATGATCAGAGGGCTGGAGCACCTCTCCTGTGAGGACAGACTGAAGGAGTTGGGGCTGTTCAGTCTGGAGAAGAGAAGGCTCCAATTGTGGCCTTCCAGTATCTGAAGGAGACCTACAAGAAGGCTGGGGAGGGACTGATCAGGATTTCAGGTAGTGATAGGACTAGGGGGAATGGAATGAAGCTGGAGGTGAGGAGATTCAGGCTGGAGGTGAGGAGGAGGTTCTTCACCATGAGAGTGGTGAAGCCCTGGAATGTGTTGTCCAGGGAGGTGGTTGGGGCGCTGTCCCTGGAGGTGTTTAAGACCAGGCTGGATGAGGCTCTGGCCAGCCTGATGTAGTGTGGGGTGTCCCTGCCCATGGCAGGGGGGCTGGAACTAGATGATCCTTGTGGTCCCTTCCAACCCTGACTGATACTATACTATGATACTCTTTATACACACACTGCATGCTGTGGGACCATCTACCTTGTGTAGAGGACTGAAGCCTGCTTTGCCAGGGTCTGACTCCACAGGGCATCAGAGCAGTGAGCAGGTCCCTGATGCTGAGGTGTGCAAACATCCAACATTCAAATGTTAGCCTTTGGCACACAGATCTGCTTTCAGGTTTCCTCAACAGCATTAAATCCAGATTGGGTTTTCAAGAGCCTGCTGAGGACCATGCCCAGCAGTGAGCCCTTCTGCAACATGGTGGAAAATACTGCTCTGAAAAACATGAAATGTGCCAGAAAGAAATAAGCAGCGTGGCTCATTCCTCACATTTTTTTTGGAACAGTGTTTGAATAACAGAGGGGATGGAAGCAGAGGAGAAAAAGGCTACCTTTGTGCTCAAGGGCTGCAGAAATGTTTAAGTACCTGAAGCTTCCAGTTAAATCAGTGCAAAACACGATGATGCCCTGCAGGGTTTGGATTTCAGCTACTGCAGACCTCAGGGGAGAGGTGAAAGGGAAAGTACAGGTCCTTGCTTGGACCTGAGTCTGAAAACAGTGAATAAATTAAGCACGGGATCCTCTAACCCCGGGAGTGTGTCAGCAGAAGCCTCCATGTGAAGGCAGCAGGAATTTCCTGCAGAGCTTTGACAGCACAATTAGCAGCGGGGCTTGATTGAGGAGGGAATGAGAGCAGGAGCCAAAGTAGCCAGGGGGGATTATTTGTTGGCTCATGTGCAGCTGAGCTGTAAAAAAACCTTGCTTAGACCTCACTTAAACCTCTTATATTTGCTTGTATCTCACTTAAACCACGGCATCCTCCCCCCCTAATTCAAACCCACATTGGAGCATCCATCCACTAGCCCACGGGGGAACTGCTCCTGCCTCCTACCACTTCCTTGCTTTCACAGGGAAACAGGGGCTGTGGTGGGAGCAGGGAAGGTTCAGCATCACCAATCCCTTTAATTCCTCCCTTTTTCTTCAGAGGTACACAGAAAGGAGCTGGAGACCCAAATTATGGTGGAAAGAGGGTTCCACATGTCACTATGTGTTGGGATCAAATGGTGTGGCTCTGCATTTGGTGGGTTTTATGGACACTGATCCTTAAATCAGAGCACAGCAGTGCTGCAGGTTGACATCTGAGCTGTCTATAGGTGCATCTATTTCAGATGCTGGCAGTTCCTCAGACAGAGAAGGAGGAGGAGTTCCTCAAACAAAGGGAGGAAGAGAGCAAGCGTGAGGGAGAAGTGCTACAGACACTTGCACACTGGAACATCACATGAACATGTTTAGTATTTTTCCAGTATTATAAGGGGAAAATCTAATCCAAGAGGCATAATTATATCTTCAGTTCCTTTTTTCTTTCTTTGTATTTTTTTTTCCTTGGTGGGGCTTTCTAAGCAGTTGGGGGTTTTGCAACCTTCTCCTTTTTCTATTTTGGAATTACAGCGTTTGCAGAAACAGGAGGAGGATGACAGCAAACACAAGAGAAAAGCCATGGCCGCCCGAAAGGGAGAGAGGGGCAGGGAGATGCTGCTGTTCTTTGCCTTTTTCATACAACCATAGAAAGTTTGGGGCTGGAAGGGACCTTTAAAGGTCATCTGGTCCAACACCCCCCCCTGCCCTCTGCAGTGGGCAGGGACATCTTCAACTAGACCAGGTTGCTCAGAGCCCCATCCAACCTGACCTGAAATGTTAGCAGGGATGGAGCATCTACCACCTCTCTGAACAGTCTGTGTCAGTGTTTCACCACACTCACTGTAACATTTCTTCCTTCTCTAGAGTCTTAATCTCCCCTCTTTTTAGTTTAAAACCACCACCACTTGCCCTGTCACAACAGGCCATGCTAAAAGGTCTCCCCCTATCTTTCTTATAGGTCCCTTTAAGTACTGAAAGGCAGCAATGAAGTGTCTCTGGAGCTTTCTCTTCTCAAGGCTGAACAACCCCAACTCTCTCAGCCTGTCCTCACAGCAGAAGGGTTCCAGCCCTTCCATCATTTTTGTGACCTCCTCTGGCTCCACTTCAGCAAGTCCGTGTCTCTCCTGTGCTGGGGACTCCAGAACTGGACACACCGCTCCAGTTGAGGTCTCACCGGAGCAGAGAATGAGATGCAGCTATAGGCACCATGTTCAGCTAAGCTCCTCCTGTAGATGCTGGCTCACATGAACACACCTATACAAAAGCAGCTAAAATTAGGTCCTGCTCTGAAGGCTGACTCCCACCATGGTAACTTGCAAAAGAATTCTCGCCTGATGATCCAGCAAAGCACAAGACCTTGGGAAGGGAGAACCTCTCTGTGTTCCCACCATCCCAGCACGTCTGGAGCTTCAATTCCATAGAACCATAGACACACAGAATGCATTGGGTTGGAGGGACCCTTTGACAAGTCTAACCACACTGCAGTAAGGCAAGACTCCCAAGAAGTTGATGATAGCAACTCAGACAAGTCAGGTATTTAGCAAATCTCCATCCTGACAGGTGAGACACTCGCCCACCATCACCACTGCTCCCCCAGGCCCAGGGGACTGCTCTTCCTTTTCCCTATCATGGCTCATCCTCATTTCGTGCTGCTCCACTGGCTCGGTGAGGCAGCTGGAAGGCAGCAGCCCTTCAGCTGATGCCAGCAGAGCTGGGAACACAGCACGTTTCCAGAAATGCAAGTGCCCAAAGGCAGGCACCTCGCACTGCACACTCTCTCCTTCTGGGCTGTCAGCACAGGCACTGGGGGCTTCCCAAAAATAACCAACAGCAGGGCTGTGTGCTGCTGCCTTCTCCTCTTGCAATTAGCAGCTACACAACGTTTTGGCTGAAGAAAAGGGAACCAGCAGGCACTGACAGAGGGGAGCTTGACACAATGCACCTTGTCATTGATCACCTGTGGGCATCCGTGGTGTGTGGAGGACAGATTCCTTCCCGATGCCAGAATGCTTTCTGTCCTGAGGCATGAGGTCTGATTAGAGCAGAGAACCATGAAAGCTACTATGGGTCATAAAGTCACTGAGGTATAAAAACCTCTATTTACTGTTTGAGATCCCAGCTCTAGTCCTTGCCTCCCGTGGCACAGACAGACACCTCCCAAGGAGGAATTGCTCACTGTTTGTTCTGGAGGCACGGAGGGCTGATGTGTACAACAAGGTTTTTATTCCTCGTTCCGCTGACAGGCTCTGTCAGGCATTAACCTCTTCAGTGAGGATGTGCACTTACCTACCAATCTCAGAGGCATGCCACTGCCTGAAATTAGCTCTTCACTTTAGGATTTGTCAGATTGCAGTTTAACTAAATGCTTCCCTGGCTGCAAAGTGACAGTCCCAACAAAGCTGATGCCATGACCCATTGGCTTCAAAGCAGAGTGAGCAGACCCATTGGTCCCTTCATCTCCTCAGGATTTGCATCTATTGAGATAGATGTCACAATGGTTTGGTTTTGGTTTATTTTATTTCTTTTATTTTGTATTGTATTTACACAGGAGACTTCTTTTTTAATGCTCTCTGAGAACTTCAGAGCTGTGCCTGGTCAGAGTGGCTGGAGAGCGGCCAGGCAGAGAGGGACCTGGGGGTGCTGGTTGATGGTAGACTGAACATGAGCCTGCAGTGTGCCCAGGCAGCCAAGAGGGCCAATGGCATCCTGGCCTGGATCAGGAAGAGTGTGGCCAGCAGGAGCAGGGAGGTCATTCTGCCCCTGTACACTGCACTGGTTAGGCCACACCTTGAGTCCTCTGTCCAGTTCTGGGCCCTTCCGTTTAGGAAGGACTTGCTGGAATATGTCAAGGGAAGGGCAACAAAGTTGGGGAGGGGTTTGGAACACAAGCCCTGTGAGGAGAGGCTGAGGGAGCTGGGGCTGCTTAGCCTGGAGAAGAAGCAGCTCAGGGGAGACCTTCTTGCTCTCTACAACTACCTGAAGGGAGGTTGTAGCCAGGAGGGGGTTGGTCTCTTCTCCCAGGCAACCAGCACCAGAACAAGAGGACACAGTCTCAGGCTGCACCAGGGGAGGTTTAGGCTGGAGGTCAGGAAGAAATTCTTCACAGAGAGAGTGATTGCCCATTGGAATGAGCTGTCTTGGGGAGGTGGTGGAGTCACCATCACTGGAGGTGTTCAGGAGGGGACTTGATAGGGTGCTTGGTTGCATGGTTTAGTTGATTAGAGATGGTGTTGGATGATAGGTTGGACACGATGATCTCGAAGGTCTCTTCCAACCTGTTCTGTTCTGTTCTATTCTATTCTATTCTATTCTATTCTATTCTATTCTATTCTATTCTATTCTATGATGTTTTCAGAACTTCTTCCAGATGTGCAACACTCAGAAGCCCTTTTTTATGTCTTCTCTTATTTGCTTCCCCAAGCATCAGAAGCAAGGCTGAGTTTGGGAGTAGAGAACACAAGGACCAGGCATTTCAGGTCTCACCATGAAATTAGGTGAGACAGCAGCACAAACAACCTGCAGGGCTGCAGCAGGGACTAGGAGAAAGGAGATCAGACACCACCCTACAGAGGAAAGAGCCCAATGAGCAGTGCTTTGGGGTGAAGATTTGGTTGGACTGAGAGCTGAAAGGGTCTGTAAAGCTTTAGTGGTGTCAGATCTCTTGGTCCTTCCCATCCAGACGCCTTGTGCCACCACACAAGGTGGTGCTCAGAGGAACCAACAGAAAGAAATCTCGTGTTTCTTAGCTCATAAAAGGCGTTGAGTGCTATTCACAAATCCATGTGCCAGCATTACACCCTGTAAATTGCTCCGAAATACCAGCCCAGATGTCCAGCAAAGAGCTGCTGCTTTCCTGTGTGCCGACAGTCCCTCTCCAAGCGGCACTGCTGGGAAGCGACACCACCGAAGCACACCTGGCTGATGAGCATTTGTGAGGAATTAATCTCCCACTGCCCTCCCTTTTACTTTACAAAATGTCCCATCAGGAGCTAAGCAACAGTCAGTCAAGAATGCAAAGACAATTATGCACTGGGATTTAAACAAACCATTAATTACCAAGACTCTCTGGCAGATGATGGCTCCGACATGGCTTATTACAAGAACCTTCATCACGTTATCTGCTTTTCCGTGTAAGCAGAGGTAATGATCTTAACTGAGAGGAGGGAAAATAATTAAACCCCATCCAACAAGATGTTTTATTAATGACAGGCACGACTCCATTGCTCTAAGAAAAGTGGGCAATCTGTTCCTGCACCACAGCTCTCCATCACGGGTTTGTATTCACCATCACGTTGATAAGGACTTGTTAAAGCAGTATCTCATTCCCTTGGGTTGGCTTGAAGGAGAATAGGACAAAAGGAAAGAGTGGTCAGGCACTGGAATGTGCTGCCCAGGGAGGTGGTTGAGTCACCAACCCTGGATGTGTCTAAAGGTCATTTGGATGTAGTGCCTGGGGGTAGGGTTTAGGGGTGAACCTTGCAGTAGGGTTCTTGGTTGGACTTGGTGATCCTGAGGGTCTTTTCCAGCCTGAATGTTTCTGTGATTTATTTATTAATGGCACCTGTTGAGGAGCAGTTCTGTGGCACACAGTGGGGGAAAAGGAATAGACAAAAGCATTGCAAGGAGGGCCCCTGCTTAGCTCATAGGTCTGGTTTTGAAGCAGGGCCCCAGCAGTGCAGTAACAAAATGCAAACTACTTGGCAAAAAGAACCTCTAGGAAAAGTGTTTCTTCCCCAAACCCCCCATGTTGGTTTCTCCTTACAAATCTAGACTTAGCCTCAGTTAAGATGGTGTCCAAGGTCTTCAGTGGGAGCAGGAGAAGACCCACATGGGAATTTGCAATGTCCAGTGATGGCACCACAGAGCATAGCTCTGGGACATGAGACTTACTTTCACTGTCCCTCACAGAAAGCATGAGACTGACATGTCTGAAAATTGAGGTCCTCTCTTGATCTCTGACCTAAGCCTCAGCAGGACTTTCAGCTTTTCTAGACTGCTCCATCAGCTTGCCTCAGTGCTGCCTTCAAGCACTGCACACAGGAGCATCTGCTCCTCCCATCCTCAGGCTGGCACTGACAGTGGAGCCACCAAGATGACTCACCGAGGTGCTGGGCACCTTTGCCATTCCCACTGAACTCTAATTTACTTAATTGCCACAGATTAAAGAGTGTCTAACGAAGGACAGGTTTAGATCTGGTGGGGATCCAGCTCTTGTTCTGTTCACACACTATCTGGCTGAGTAAGTCCAAGGTCCCTCACCTAGTTTCAGATTTTCAAACTGAGTTTTCTTCCTTTTCCAACAGAATTTCAAAGCATACATTTCACCCCAAAGGCAAGGGTATAGAAGAACCCAGTTTTCAGACCCCAAAAATATTTAGGAGACATTTTGTCTTTGTCCTGTGCTGGGTCCCAGCAGGAATTCAACTCAAGAAGCAACAAGGTGTTGTTAGGAGTAACACAGAAGGAAGCTCACTCTCCACAGGCTCACTGCCCAGCATGATGATAGCTCTGCCTAGAAACCAGGAGGGTGCAGGACCCTCCTCTGTACGGAGTGCTTTGCTTCACTATCCTGACCTTTACTGAAGATATGGCACTGAAATCAGTCCCACCTCTTCCACATGTTGTTGCAATGCTTTGAGTGAGTCACTTAACCCCCCTCAGACGCACTTGGATAGTCCCTTTCTGCTCTCATTTGGCTGATGGGATTGTAAGGTCTCTATGGTGACATCCATCTACTACTACATGTGGACACATTTCTGACACTGGAATAAATAATAATAGCAATAGTTGGCTTCTCTAAGGCACTTAGCAAAAGCAGATCTTGAAGTGCTTTCTAAAAGGTGTAAAATGTCATTGTTCTTGATGGGTAAATGGGGCCTCAACCCGGGCAGGAGTGTCTGGAGTCTACCACAGTACCTTTCATCCACTGTTGTCTTTGAAATACAGTAAGCAATGGAATTGCCTCATAGGATCATCCAGGGCTGAGAGCCACCGGTGGTTTACGACTCCCATTCATCAGAGCACTTTCACAGACATGTCTCCCTGACCTCCAGGAGAGCCATACCCCTCCTGAGTTGACAAACAAGCTTCAGGAGGCGTCTGCTGGGCTGGCACACCAGAGGAGCTCAAATTTCGCTTCCTAAAATGATGGAGCACTTGTTTAGCACTCCTTTAGTTAGATGGTGCTGTGAAGCTATTTAACCCTGCCCAGGTTTCACATTGAGAAAAGACAAAATAGTTGAGGTCTAGTAGGTATTTTTTGGTATTAAAATGTAAATAATTCCAAGAGAGGCAGCACTTGCCTGAGATGAAGCAGGGCATGCACAGGACTGCATAGCAGAGTGAGCATCGCAGCCACCCACCCTGAAACCATCATGGTGTGGCCAACACAGCCTTGAAGATCTGCAAGGGTCACAACATGGATGTGTTAACAGCTTTCCCAGGGTTTCACAGCTCCCTTCCAGCACAGGTTGGGTTTGTAGGATGCAGAGCAGTGTCAGCTTTCCAGTTAGAGGAAAAGAGATTGCTGCCAGGTCAGGCTGGTAAGGCAGGATGCTGCGAGCACCATCTGTGTTGCAAACGCAGCGATGCCGAGGGAGCAAGCAGCAGACTATCAGCCAGGAAGAACACAAGGCCAAGGCCAAAAGCAGGGATATCTGCCTGAAAAGAAACAAGAAATCTCTCCCCCAGCAGACCCTGTGGGCTCACAGCCACTGCCAGCTGGCGACTCGGACAACGCAGCTGTCCGCAAGGAGCCGAGCGCAGAGGTGGCCGCTGCAGCAGAGGGGACGTCCCTGCCTCCCAGAGCTCCACCAGCCCACGCATGCTAGAGCGAAGCCCCAGCTCTGTGAGTGCCTCATTGGGATGCCAGGCCACCCAAAAGCCAAAAGCAGGTCCTTTCAAAGCAGAGAAGGAAACAGCAGGGAGCACACGTCTGCGTGTGACCTGGGTGACACGAGCCTGCAGGCACAAATTACACACTTTACAAGTGACATTTGCTGTCATGGGGGGGAGGCTTGAGTGAGCCTGGTTGAAATTCAGCTGAACTGTGCCTGGAAAGAGGACAACATAAGGTCTTCCTTTTTTTTGCTTTTTTTCTTTCACTCCCCAGGGTACCACTGTGATGTTTCTAGCAAGGAAGCACCACTCCTGCTCCTCCATTTGGCAGTGGAGTTTGCCCCAGGGATGGGATTCGTATGTTGCATGTGAATCTCTGGCTGCTTTGCAAGCTTCAGGCCAAAATCTCTGTCAGTAAGCTCCATGGGAACTGATTTACACCATCAGAGGGTGTGACATAGACCAGCTAGTGTTACACAGCTCAGGAGACACTCCATAGATTTGTCCTACCAGCTTCACTGAGCAGATGGAGAAACTGAGGCACAGTGACTCTAGGTGCCTTGCCAGTCTATGCTGTTGTAATAAGATCTTCTCACCTTGTTGGCATCACTTGGGATGGTGTCCACTTCCTCCTTCACAATACCTGCCCTGAGGGTGATGAAACAGATGGCAGCTGTGCACAAGAGGCTCCATCTGGGATCAGAGACACTAGGTGATAGTGAGTATGGGATGCCTTAACACTCCTTTCTGAGTTGTCATAGATCATAGAATGTTTTGGGTTGGAAGGGGCCTTTAAAGGTCCTCTAGTCCAACCCCTGTGCAGTCAGTCAGGGACATCTTCAACTAGATCAGGTTGCTCAGAGCCTCAGCCTACCTGACTGGGATCTTTTCATTGTTGAAGTTTTTCTCTTCCTTGATGTGCAACACCCAGCACCAAGGGTGCTTCTCTCACTCAGCCTCAAATCCCACTGACTTCAGACATCCTATCTTCTTAGCATCTCTCTCATGGGGTACAAGGCCAAGACCACAGCTGGTGAAGTTAGTCATGGTGTTAGGACCTATTCAGAGGGAGAGGAGACCACCATATAGTCACACAGTTGCATTCAGCTTTCCCTCTTCTGAACCTTTCCAATTGACTCTTCTAAGCTGTTGTGCAGTTCCAAAGAGGGAGACAGAGAAGATTCAACATCCTGTTCCAAAAGCTGAGGTAAAAGAAGGTATTCTGAGAGAGTCAGTCAGAATGTTTCACCTAAAGCATCTGTTCTGGGCTGTGCTGAAACGTTTATCAAAACTCAGAGCTGCTTCCACTAGCAGAAAATATTGTAGGATCAAAGTCTCCATGGTGCAGTTCTGTTCATTGAGAAAGTTGTTTTTTATTCCAGAGCTGGTGGAAAAGAACCGAAATCTATTTCTGAGTTCACAACTCCAATCCATTTTCCATGTAAGACACGGAAGTCAAATGTCTGATTGCTCTCCTGCTCTCCATTTTCTCAGCAAATGCTAACAGTGTTCCTGTGACCATGCCCACTGGATAGTCTCTCTCCCTTTGGGGGGGCTTTATGACTCTCTTTGGACGACATTTGGAAGAAATTCTTCATAGAGAGAGTGATTGGCCATTGGAATGGGCTGCCTGGGGAGGTGGTGGTGTTTAGGAAGAGACTGGATGGGGTGCTTGGTGCCATGGGTTAGTTGATTAGATGGTGTTGGATGATAGGTTGGACTTGATGATCTCAAAGGTCTTTTCCAACTTGGTCTGGTCTGGTCTATTCTATTCTATTCTATTCTATTCTATTCTATTCTATTCTATTCTATTCTATTCTATTCTATTCTATTCTATTCTATTTCTATTCTATTCTATTCTACACACTTCAGTCTACAGTTGGCATCTCCCACTGGTGTGTGGCTTGTACACAGCTTTGCTTTGCTTCCCTGTAGGCGGCTGCTTCCCAACGACCTCACAGAGTCAGTTATCTCATAACACAGAATTACTTCATGACTTGCTCCACTGTCCTTGCTGACAGAAACAATGTGTCCAACCGTGTGTTATCTCAGTTCTTGCAAATTTTAAGCAAGCTGGCAAAGCCTTGGGCAGCTCCAGCTCTTTATCAGTGAGATGACCAGCATACATGACTTGCTGCACTGCCAAAAGATCCTTCAATCTGCTGAAGAGAAGCAGGACATAAACTGAAGCCAGGAGTTCAAATCCGGCAAATTCAGATGAGACAATTACTGGTCACAGAGCAAATCTACCAAAGGAATCAGTGGACTTCCTATCTCCTGAAGATGCAATTACAGAATCACAGAATTAACCAGGTTGGAAAAGACCTCTGAGATCATCAAGCCCAACCTATCACCCAGCACCATCTACTCAACTAAACCATGGCACTAAGTGCATCATCCAGTCTGTTTTTAAACACTTCCAGGCACAGTGACTCCACTATCTGCCCACCCAACCCATTCCAATGGCAAATCACTCTTTCTAGGAAGAATTTCTTCCTAACATCCAGCCTGAACCTCCCCTGGTGCAGCTTGAGACTCTGTCCTCTCCTTCTGTCACTAGTTGCCTGGGAAAAGAGACCATCCCCCACCTGGCTAAAACCTAATTCTTCTGCTCAAACAACTTTATCTCCAGGGAAAAGCCAGTGCTGGCTCCTATCTTGCTGTGCACCTTTTAGATCCTGTAGAGATCTCATCTCTGTGATCAGGAGAACCAAAGGGTTGTTCTTCTCTTCCTAGAGGATACATCTAAAACTGGGCAGAGTAATCATGCCCTTGGACTGCCCATTTCCTACCCATGATAAAGGGAGCCAGGAGTAGCCACACTAGATATAGGTATCTATACATGAGTGTCTAGTTAGGAAAGAAAAACTCCACTTTTGGTGCTCAGCTCAGTTTCCACACAGACACGTCTAGTGCTCTTTGGATATGTTAGGTATCTGCACATATATCTGCTGGCAGATATGATGAAAGAGCTATGGAGACCTGTACCTCTCTGGAATCATCCAGATCTGGGTCATCTTCATGTACTTTGTTATGTCTGCCACTGCAGGTGCCACAAGTGTCCTGGATATCAGCTCTCTGGAAAACATGGGGTATCCCACACAGCAAAAGTTGCCACTGCTAAGAAAACTGAGTCCCTCCCAATGCAGTTGTTCATCTGACCAAGTGAATCTCTCTCTGGTGTCCACTGACTGGATGGGCAAGATCTCCACTTACTGTAACTCAGGCACAGAATGATTATGTGGATACCACTCTGCAGACACTTGAGTTTAGCTGTCTCCATCTATGAGCTGAACCCTACCCTTCATATCATGCCAGGAGCTCAACTCCATTGCCAACACATAGATGTCTTACACCTCTTGAGGGTTTTGGGGGTATCTTGCCCAGCTTCCAGCAGCTACTTGAGGAGGGAGGGAGCCTATAGACCTGCATCATTTCCTACCAGACCTGTGTGGATGCAGCTCAACTCCATCACAGACACACATATATCTCACACCTCTTGAGGGTTTTGGGGATATCTTGCCCAGCTTCCAGCAGCTGCTCCAGGAGGGAGGGAGCCTACAAGCCTGCATTATTTCCTACCAGACCTGTGTGGATGCCTCAGATTCCCACAGCATCCGAGAAACACTCCATCCTCCTCCAGTGAGGCAACAGAGCAGTGCCCTGTGTGTTTCCAGGAACAGGCACACTACTCAGGAATGCATTGCTGGATACAATGCAGAAATTCATGGGTGAGCTTCTATGGCACGTGTGTGTGTGCCAGTGCCGGGGCTCAAAGATCAAATGGTGTTTCTGGCCATAAAGTTTCTCAAAGCTCTTTACCTATCTGACAGGATGTTTGCTTTGCTGGATTCATTGGTGTACACAAGACACCCTTACTGTGCTCTATCACAGGATCTCCAAGTGTAAATGATTTATGTGAACACTGATGTTTATTCTGTCAATGGGGACACTGTGAACTTCAAATACAGCCAGACAAGATGCACTAGGACAGAAACCCACAAGCTGCATGTCATGCATAAACTAGCTAAGCTTATCAGGAAAACAGATCCCCGTGTATAAGGGGGTCACAGCAAACTCTTGACGGCACGACTTCAAGTCCATACCCAACACGACTGGTAGGTTCTTCAGGTGGGCAAGTTGCAATCCATGTCAGCATGGGTGAAATAAGGAATTGGCAGCACTCATTAAGAAAGAAAATAAGTGGAAAAATATGAGAAATAAAGTAGCTTAACTAGTGTTTCCAGTGGTGACTCGTTGGCAGTCAGGGCTGTGGCCAGGCCAGACTGAGAAGGTATCTTACTGGGGTGCCCAACACTGGCAAATCCTACTAGGGAAAAATGCTAACCCTCTTCCCCTGGAAGCAAGGATTGGAGGAGGATTAGAGCTCAGCAAGGGATTCCATTGTTCATCCTCTCCAAGACAGTCATCCCTGTTTCAAGCTCCTCACTCCACCCTGGCCAGATCCCAGCACTATGCTCCCAGCCTCACAGCTGTCTTTAGCCTTATCCACAAAGGCTGCTCTCAGGATGTTTAGTCCCTCCTTTCTTAGCAGAGTAGGAAAATCCTGGCTGTTTGGAAACTAGTGGCAGTACTCTCAGAGACTGTGAGAAAGCAGAAAGCATCTTTGGTTTTCCCCCATCTTCTAGTGTCCAAGCCCTTACTGGTGCAGAATGGGAGTAAACTTTGGCTCCTCTCTCCAGCATTGCTTTCCCTATAAAAATAGAGGAGTTTCCAACAGAACAAGTTTTCTTTAATTGTTCCTGGCAGGCATCTCACCATCAGCCTCTCCACAGGCAAACCACCGACCAGTCCCTCCACTAAAACCACATCAGACAAGGTCTGGAGAACAAAACTCAAGATGGCAGGGCAAGCGGAAGGGAGGAAAGAAGGGAGGAAGGGGAAAGAAGGGAGGAAGGGAGGAAGGGAGGAAGGAATGGAGGAAGGGAAAACCACACCAGACACATAATCAAGGGAATGAAAATGCTTTTCCATGCTACCACCAACCAGGTGACAAATCTGCTTGGCCATGGTGTGAGAGGCAGAGCAAATGGCTCAGCAAAGCATCCAGGGGCTGAATTTCAGCACCTTACAATGAGTCACGGGGAGCAGGACTTCAATTTGGGATGGTTTGGAGTGGAGAGGACAATCTAGAGCTGCCTGCAGTGCCCACTTTCTCTGGGGTGATGCCTGTTGCCCACCTGGTCCAGCACTAGAGGGTAACAGTGAGTCACATAGCTAGGACAGGTCTTGCTGAAGGAGATGGAGGGGTTTAGAAGTGGTGATCCCAGAAAGAGACGAGCAGGCAAGAGCAAATGAAGGGGTAGGTTGCACTGCCCTCACCACCCTTGCTATGGGACACTTCATGGGGCTGAGCTGTACTGAGCAGAGAGCAGCAGTTCTGGGAGGGTGTCCCTGTTCACTAGTGGAAGAAGGAAGGGAGTGGTATGAGAGATGGGTCGCTGAGCTTTGTGAGAGTGCAGGGCTGTGGGGTGGGACCCCAGGGAAGGAGATGAGGAGCCCAGTGGAAGGTGCTGTCTGCCCCACACAGGATGACTTTGGGCAGAGTCAGCTTAGTGCTGCGCTCCTGCATGGAGCGCAGGAGGTGAATGCACCGAACTACCTGTGTTACTCTCAAGGCCCCAGCTGCTTGTACTTCACAGCTAAATTACCTGCTTTGCACACACAACAGAAGCCCACAGCTTGCTGCTCCTTCAGTTCAGGACCTCACCTCATGAACACCGACATGCAGAGCCGCCTGAGCTGCCTGCGATGGCAGGAGCCAGACCTGCTGTCCGTGTGAGTTGGCTTCAAGCCTACGATCTCAAGCATATGCAGAGCACACAGCAGATCAGCTCTTCTTAAACACTGCTTGTACTCC
Organism: Melanerpes formicivorus; assembly: GCF_026170545.1. Classification (NCBI taxonomy): domain Eukaryota; kingdom Metazoa; phylum Chordata; class Aves; order Piciformes; family Picidae; genus Melanerpes; species Melanerpes formicivorus. The sequence goes on from NW_027142365.1 coordinate 4,597,749, forward strand.
CAGAGGGGCTGTGCCTGGTCATGCATCCCTTGGTCGAGTTGTAGTGAATTCTTTTAAAGCTCTGACTTTTTTGAATCTTTAATCAAAATTGTAAAGCCTAAGAGCAGGTTCTCCAGCAATTGATGTTAGGTGTCTAGTGGTTAGACAGGACCAGCAGTCAGGACTCCTGGGTCTCATTTTCAACTCTCCCACTGACTCTCTGAGTGACCTTGAAGAAGTCAATTAATTTCTGTGGCATTTTCCAGACAGGTAAAAATGAGGAGATAATTCTTCCCCAGCTCGCTGGGGGATTGTGAGACTTAATTGTTTGCAGGGCACTTTGCTATCCTCAGATGAGAGGTAAAGGACTGTTCCTATAACCATAGCTGAAGGAAGGCCAAAGTTCAGCATGGAAATACTTCAGCACCAATACTGCAGTGCTCAGAGTGGAGATCTGTCTTTGCTGCAAGGAGGCAGAAGAACTCAATCCTGCATCCCATGCCCTACATATACTGCTACAACAGGACAAGAGGTTTTAAAGTAAATGAGGAAGATTTATACCAGATAGAAGGGAGAATTATTTTAGACTAAGGGGTGGTGAAAGGGTGGCACAGGTTGCCCAGAGAGGTGGTAGATGCTCCCTCCCTGGAAATGTACCAGGTTAGGATGGACAGAGCACTGAGCAACCTGATGTAGTTGAAGACATCCCTGCTGACTGCAGAGGAGTTGCACTAGATGACTTTTAGATGTCTCTTCCAATCTATGGTTCTATGATGGTAACTTTCCAGCAGAGAAAACGAGCACTTCCCTGCACCTGGGAGTCCAGCTCTCCCCAGCAGCTGCCCTAAGGCTGCCCTGCCCCAGGCTTCCAGCAGCTCTGGATGTCTCCTTGCAGTCACATTATGGGAATAGAGACAATGAGAAGGGACCAGCTCCCTCCATCCATATTCACTTACACACATCCATCTCACACCCCCCCAGGCTTCCAGCTTTGGCACATTTGCCAGTGCTCACCAGTAATGTGCTGATACCTCACCAACAGGGATGCATCACCAGCTGGCAGCCTCTCAGCTCCAGCCACAGCTATGAAGTCCCATCTGGGATATCAGCTGCTTTGTGGAGCCAACTGAAAAATCCTTTAGGGACTTAGCTTTGCTGGAAAAAAATGAGTGTTTTCCCACGTAGAAGGAGATGATCCTTTTGCTGGGATGCTCTGTTGAGGTCAGTGGAGCTGCATCAGGCCATGCCAGCCTGCCCCTGGGTTGTACAGGAAAGGATCTCAGAATTTATACATGTGTAAGTTTGGGTTTGCCTTGAAGGGAAACTTGTCACTGCCCTGTCTGCACAGCTGATCACTGCACAAGTTTCCCTGGGCAGAAGAGAGGAAGAAGAGCTGCCACCAGGGAACCCCATCCAAATTAACCTACTCACCATGTGGCTCTCCTGTCTGCACTGGGAGAGTGGCTGTTTGTTTGCTTTAGGCCACTTCTGTGTGAGGAGTAACTAGAAATGAGCTACATGCAGAAAATTTCTGCTCCCAGGGGAAATTTCAGCCTTTCAGAGGTCAGTGTGCATCCCAAATCAGGCCAGTTCAGGAAAATGAAATTCTGCTTGAACTCACTTGAAACTGTTGGATTCTCCCTGGTGAAAAAATAGAGTCTGGGAAAAGAAGGGGCGGGGGGAGGTGGGGGAAATGTGCTTACAGGAAACTCTCTTTTCAGAGAAATTGCATTTTTCACTTGTTCCAGTCTCAAACTGCTCCAGAACTAATGCCAGGAATTCCCTCATCTATTTATACTCAGTTTTGCTGTCTGGTTCTGATTGTACCTGGCATTTGCCATGACACGTGATGGTGCTGCAAATAATACCAGAAACATTTACCTTGTGGAGGTATCATGGAGGAAAGGTTGCCAAGAGCCTTTTGTCAATCTGCTGTCACTAACCTGCAGGGGCTGCCCAAGGTCTCCCCAACCCTGCCAGCAAGGATCCAAAGCCCTGGGGCTCTCTGAATCGTAGAATCAACAAGGTTGGAAAAGACCTCAAAGATCATCAAGTCCAACCTGTCACCCAACACCTCATCACTACTAAACCAGGGCATCAAGTGCCACATCCAGTCCCCTCTTGAACCCCTCCAGGGATGGTGACTCCTCCACCTCCCTGGGCAGCACATTCCAGTGGCTAACAACTCTCTCTGTGAAGAACTTTCTCCTCACCTCCAGCCTAAACCTCCCCTGGCACAGCTTGAGACTGTGTCCTCTTGTTCTGGTGCTGGTTGCCTGGGAGAAGAGACCAACCCCCTCCTGGGTACAACCTCCCTTCAGGTAGTTGTAGACAGCACTAAGGTGTGCCCTGAGCCTCCTCTTCTCCAGGCTAAGCAACCCCAGCTCCCTCAGCCTCACCTCGTAGTGAGTGTGGGTATATTCTGGGGGGGACTAAATGCTCTTTCTGGTGAGAAGAGGGAAAAAAAGCAGCAGCACTGTGAATTTCTGTCAGTTTTGCCACACAAATTCATTTGTAATTATAAAACATAAGTTGCTTGACACGGATTTCACCATGAAATGTCTCTTTGTTCAGAGATTTCCTTTCACTCTGCTTTTCTTCTTAATGTGAAAATGCTTAAAAGCAAGCTGAAAAGTTTCACTCTGGGATGCAGTGAAACTTTTGTGTATTAGATCAGGATCAACAGAGATGTGTGTAATTATCTTGCAGCATTGCCAGCAAACCAAAACATCTCTTACTCACCTCCTTGTAATTGAAAGCATCGTGGGACACCCTTTTAAAACTGAAGCTGTTTGCAACTGGCTTGAATCCAAACAAATAACTCTTAACTGAAACTCTTGTTTTTACACAAGGAGCCCTGAAAATGTTACCATAATGAGTATCTGCCAGAGCTTACTTTGGGAGACAACTGCCAAATCGTGGTTCTGAATCTAATCTCATCAACACTGCTGTAATTACAAGTGAAAACAGGCCCGTGGGTTGCTGCTTTCTTGGTATCAAGCTAATGTCAACATGAGACAGAGCAGATCTGGGATGAGGTTCACCTGCTTGCATGTCAGTGTCTATGTTTGAGTTCCTTTCACAGTCACAGGAATCTGGTTATAGCAACCTGTGGTGTCTAGGGAACAACTCACCTCCTCCTGAAAGAGGTGTCTAGACCTGTTGGACTAAAACACAGCTTGAAAACACTTGTGTGTCTGTGTCGACTGCAGGAACAGCCCAGAGTGACCAATCTGATGGGGACACTGGGGGTGTAGATGTGCAGGAAGGAATGCAGGTGCCTAAGTCATAGTTTCATAGTTTCATAGTTTCGTTCAGGGTTGGAAGGGACCACAAGGATCATCTAATTCCAACCCCCCTGCCATGGGCAGGGACACCCCACACTAGATCAGCCTGGCCAGAGCCTCATCCAGCCTGGGCTTAAACACCCCCAGGGACGGGGCCTCGACCACCTCCCTGGACAACCCATTCCAGGGCTTCACCACTCTCATGGTGAAGAACCTCCTCCTCCCCTCCAGCCTGAATCTCCCCACCTCTACCTTCATTCCATTCCCCCTAGTCCTATCACTACCTGAGATCCTGAGAAGTCCTTCCCCACCCTTCCTGTAGGCCCCCTTCAGATACTGGAAGGCCACAATAAGGTCACCTCGGAGCCTTCTCTTCTCCAGACTGAACAGCCCCAACTCCTTCAGTCTGTCCTCATAGGAGAGGTGCTCCAGACCTCTGCTCATCCTTGTGGCCCTTCTCTGGACACGTTCCAGCACCTCCACATCCCTCTTTGACATTGCCCTTGCTCCTAGTTGCCACTGAAGAAGGGGCACAGGTCTTGCACGGGTCCCGTCTGGTATCTGCCAGCCTCGTGCAGATGCCTCTGATCACACAGGACACCTACAGCCTCACTTGAGGCCTGTTGCTTTCCCTTGAAGTTGCACGAGATGAAAATCATTGCAAGGGCCCTCGGGATGGCAGGACTTGGGAATGTGTGATTTGGAAGCGCTCCTGATGGGACCACATTTCCAAAGCTGGATCACATAACAGCAGCCTGCAGCGTGACAGCCCTGCCCACATATTCGGGAGGTTACCCAGCCAAATCAGTCAGCCTCTTCTTGCCTTACATAAGACACAGGGAGAGAGGAGGAACTGCCATGGTGCTTTCTTGGAAGGTCTCTGCATTATCTTTCAATCTTTTGTCACCTTCCCTATAATCTCTTCCATGATTTTCCTGCTGACAAGTCACACCTCTTGCTTTGGGGGGAGGGGGGGGGGTGGGAAGGGGGGGGCAGCACCATGGCAAACTGCCCTCCCTCTTTGCGACAGCAGGGCTTGCTTGCATCATGCTAGGAAGCAGGAGATTTACACCACTGGGATTGCACAAGCAGCCCAGATAAGAGGAATGTAACATGTCAGCAGTGTCCATGGCTTTCTCTCTGCAGGAAAGACATTTAGAAACACAGAGAGCTTTGTGGGGTTGGTAGAAAAGAATATCCTTCCCTTGCAGTCTGTCTGAACATGAGTGGTGCAGGGTGGAGAGAACCATCTGCCCCACAGATCCATGCTCTTTACCTCCTCTGAGACCAGAGCTGGCACTGCTTTGAATCAAGCATTTCCCTTTTGCTGCTATTTATCATCAAGAGAGAGATTTTGTGTTTATACAGCTTCTTTCATCCTAAGGATGCCACGGTGTGTTCTAAGGCGTGATCCAGAGGTGGCTCTCCCATTCTGCAAGTAGATTGGCTCAGAAGGACATCCTGATGGGCCCATATGGGATCTCTGCCCTGGTGGCCTTTTTGCTCATGGGTGTTCTGCTCAGTGGTGGTTTCCCACATAGTAATAGAAAGAAGCACAAGACTCCCCTGTTACAAAATACTTCCTAGAGGATGGTTTGAGAGAGGCATGCCCCAGGGCAAGGCACTCATGAAAGTATGACTTCAGCAAAGGGCCATCTGTGCAGGTGTTTTAGGGGAACAAATTCACACCATATTTGAGAAAGAGGGCAAATCCATCTCCAGAGATGCCTGGCAGAGCCTATTTACTAGACCCTATTAGGGTCCATGAAGACCAGGATTTTTTAGGGTATAATCCAACAGGGAATGTCTTGCAAATGGTCTGAAAAGGGGGTCCAGGATGGCTATTCAGCAGTAAATGTCCACATTGCAGAGGTCAAAAATTAAGAGACATTAATCTTGCCAGGCTGTACCTTGTAGAAGCACCTATGAGCCCACAACAGAGCAAAGGATCTAAACAGAAAACAAGAGTCTTGCTTTGATCTTGAGCAAGCCCTTTGTGTTCTCTGTCCTGCACATTTCAGAGCAGTGAAGGAGAACTGGGAGACAGCACTGAGCTTCTGGATGCTCTGGATCCACATGACAAGCCAGTAAAACAGGCCTTGCCAGACAATCCTTCTACAAGTAGTCAAAAGGTAGCTTGGTTTAATTACTGAGGCCAGAAGATGGTATAGAAATCAGCAAGTGCAGAGCCACTGATTCACACATACCCAGAAATAACAATCTTGGTATTTAGACCAGGGAAATAAAAAGAGTGGGCTGGAGATGGAATGAGAAATGGGAATCTTTAAAACATGAGCCATTTGAATATTTCTTTGGAGATTATAATGAGAATTGGGAAATTACAGGATGAGGTGCAAGTTTCCTGTTTGGCAAATTAAAGAGAGGTTTCTGGTTTCCAGGAGCTTCAGCCCAGCCAGGTTCCAAACAGGGTGAACCAAAACTAAACATCAGCCAGATTAATCACAATCCTGGTCAGAAAAACAGGTCTAAGAACAGTGTCTCCGAGCTCCTGATTCACAGCTGATGGGTTGGACTTGATGGTCTTGGAGGCCTCTTCCAACCTGGTTGATTCTGTGATTCTGTGGGAGTCCTTTCCTCTGACTTCCCTGGGTTTTGGACATGAGTGGAGCTTTTGATTCCTAGGCATAGATGATCTTAGACCCGTGGCTACAGCTGCTAACAGAGGCAGTGTTTACTTGTCTGCATTCCAGAGCTAATGCACATTCCAGCCCCAGCAGAGGACTTTGCCTCACCTCCAATGCACAAGGTCATCTCACCTTTGATCCTCTGCGTTGGTGCGAGGCTATTCGAGGAGGAGGGCTGTGTAATGAGTCAGCAGCTCACTGCTTGCTGTGTTTCTCCCTTTAACTGGATTTTGTGCTCCAGTGAAGCTGTTCTCAGGGCGGCTGAAGCTCACATGCCCGATCTTGAGGCCGGCGAGAGCAGATTATTCACAGAATCATAGAATCAACCAGCTTGGAAAAGACCTCAGAGATCATCAAGTCCAACCTATTACCTAATACCTAACACCTCATAACAACTAAACCATGGCTCCAAATGCCACATCCAATCCTTTTTTGAACACCTCCAGGGATGGTGACTCCACCACCTCCCTGGGCAGCACATTCCAATGGCCAATTACTCTTTCTGGGAAGAACTCTCTCCTTACCTCCAGCCTAAACTTTCCCTGGCTCAGCTTGAGTCTGTGTCCTCTTGTTCTGTTCCTGGTTGCCTGGGAGAAGAGACCAACCCCCCCACTTGTCTACAACCTCCTTTCAGGAAGTTGTAGAGAGCAATAAGGTCTCCCCTGAGCCTCCTCCAGGCTAAGCAACCCCAGCTGCCTCAGCCTCTCCTCATAGGGCTTGCGCTCCAGACCTCTCCCCAGCCTCATTGTGCTTCTCTGGACATGTTCAAGAGACTCAAAGTCCTTCTCAAATTGAGGAGCCCAGAACTGGACACAGTACTCAAGGTGTGGCCTAACCAGTGCTGAGTACAGGTGTAAAGCCGGCTGCTGGCATGCACTGGGCTCAGGCACGCACTGGGCAGGGTGTTGTGTTGAGTGACTGTTGTTGTTGCCAAGGGAACAACAACACAGGAGGACAGCACTGTGTAACACCACAGCAAACTGGCACATGTCAGCAGGGCATCCACCTTCACCAACCTTACCCCTGCTGGAGAAGGGGCCATCATTTGGAGACACTCTCTCTGTTTGGTGGTCCCATTTGTGCTGTTAAGCCCCAGCAGTGACTGATGCTCCTGAGCTCATGAGACCTGTACCAAAATATTAAGGTGGCCAAAAGCCATCAGACAGGGGGCCAATGGAAGGAAAAACTGAGGGGAGGGCTAAAGAAGTGGCACACAGAAGAGGTATGCTGGTGAGGGACTTTTTAGGGTGTCAGGCAATGATAGGACTAGCGGGAATGGAACAAAACTAGAGATGGGTAGATTCAGATTGGATGTTAGGAAGTTCTTCCCCATGAGGGTGGTGAGACACTGGCACAGGTTGCTTAGGGGGGTAGTGAAAGCCTCATCCCTGGAGGTTTTGAAGGCCAGGCTGGATGTGGCTCTGAGCAACCTGATGTAGTGTGAGGTGTCCCTGCCCATGGCAGGGGGCTTGGAACTGGCTGATCCTTGAGGTCCCTTCCAACCCCAACAATTCTATGATTCTATGTCAACTGCTTCTTAGCTTCCCACTGTCCCATGAGGGAAAGGGTCTGACTGTTCCAGTCCCAGGATGGGCTCATGATGTCAGCCTGAGCATCCTGGCCACCTCTGCTCATTCCTCAATGGGCAGTTCAAATCACATAGCTGTCTCCGCACGAGCAAAGCCTGGGAGGTCTCCACACAACCTAGGCCAGAAGGGGAGATGTTCAGGAGTCAATGGGCAACTCAGCAGCCCCAGGTGGGCTGTGCTAGAGACTGCAGAAGAAAACTTGCTTACAGTCTTTGCCTACTTTTCCTTCGCTCCCTATCCCTGGCACTCCTACAATCACTACCACTAGTGAAGTCCCACCACTCCCTTGCCAACGTACCACCACACTGCACAGCTCCCTTTGAACACTTTCAGGAGGATGTGGCTCTGAAGACACCACAAGTACTCCCAGCACAATCACTGCATTAATTTCCCCCCAATTTCTGCCATCATTAATGTACACTAATTAGTACTGTTGGGAACTCTTCAGAGAAGCATGGACAAATACTGAGAAGCTTCCTAATGCCAAAGAGCCTAAAATATCTTGGCTTTATCTGGTTTATGCTGTATCATAGTATCCAACTTGCAGCACAAAAATAGCTTCCAGTGATATTATCACTTTGTTATAATGGGCTAAATTCAGCCCTGAGGGGCTGTAGAAATTAATGGAGTTTGGCCCAACATGTGGTTAATGAGGATGGTCTATTTCAAGCCCATAAGGTACCACACTTCTGCCACTACAGATTGGCTGGGAATAATTCACCTCTTCAGAGACACTCTATTCACTTCCAGCCCTGGCTATGTTTGCTCTAAATAGAGGCAGCAAAAATAGACATCAAACCCAAAACCATTTCTTTCAAACTCCAAATGCCTCTGGCTCTGATTTTGATCATGCATGCAGTAGAAGCTCAAGTGAGTGGAGAGGTTTATTTCTCATTTGTGCCAGTAAAAATGAAATGGGCCAACTGTGTTTAACACTGCTTTAGAATGCAGAACATTTATTACAGTATCTAAACACTTAGAAAATGTTAACCCTGATTAAACAAGGCTAGCATTTATTTCTCCATGGAATCACAGAGTGGCTAGAGTTGGAAGGGACCTCTGGACATCATCCAGTCCAAATCACCTGCTAGAGCAGGGTCACCCAGAGCAGGCTGCAATGTCCAGGTGGGTTTGGAATCTCTCCAGTGAAGTCCACAACCTCTCTGGGCAGCCTGCTCCAGGGCTCTGGCACTCTCAAAGTAAAGAAGTTCTTCCTTATGTTTAGGTGGAATTTCCTGTTTTCTACTTTGTGTCCATTGTCTCTTGTCATGTAGCTGGCAAGATTCTGTCCCCAACCTCTTGATATCCACCCTTTAGATAAGTATTGATAAGGTCCCCTCTCAGTCTTCTCTTCAGTAAGCTAAACAGTGCCAGATCTCAGCCTTTCCTCATCAAAGAGATGCTCCAGTAACCCTCAGCATTGTTTTAGCCCCCCACTGGACTCTTTCCAGTAGTTCCCTGTCTCTCTTGAACTAGGGGGCCCAAAACTGGACATAATACTCCAGATGTGGCCTCAGTAGGGCAGAGTGGAGGGGAAGGAGAACCTCCCTTGACCTGCTGGCCACACTCTTCTTATGCACTTTGAGATACCATTGGCCTACTTGGCATCAGGGGCACTTTGTTGGTTCACAAGCAACTCGTTATCCACCAGCACTCCCAGGTGTTTCTCCATGGAGCTGCTTTCCAGCAGGCCAATCTTTAACCTCTGTTGGTGCAGGGGCAAATTCCTCCCTAGGCACTGGACCCTACACTTGGCCTCATTGAACTTCATTTTGTTCCTCTCTGCCCAACACTCCAGCCTGTCCAGGTATCACTGAATGGCAGCACAGCCTGACAGTGTGTCAGCTGCTGAGGGTACACTCTCTTCCTTCTTCTAGGTCATTGAGGAAAATGTTGAACAAGACTGGACCCACCTCTTCAGACCAATATCTAAGTGTTTACCCGTAACAAGAGGTGCACAGCAATGCTTTCTTGGAGACTGCACTGCTGCTCTCTCCTTCTGCACCTTACTCTTTGCTCCCAGTTTGAACTTTGCCTTTAAGTCTTTGCTGCTGTTTGTTTGTTTTGAAACAGGGCATGGCCACAGAGGCTAGAAATCCACCCTCAGCTCTTGTATCCAAATTCTCCAGCATCTTCTCTATTTTCCATAAATACTGAAAACCTGAAAAAACCCAAACCAAAACCAAACAAAAAGAAAAACACTCCAGAAAATACTAAACTGCACTTCAAGTGGTGTCAGATCTTCCAAACAGTCTTGTCATTTCTAATGTGGATGGCTTGTGTAAAAGATCTTGCATAGCCCCTCTTCCTCTTACAACTTATCTCAGCTATCCTTAGCTGAAGAGGCAACTGAGGAAGGATCACCCCAAAATGTCTGGGTATAGCCTAAGAAGTTTCAGCAGCACTGCTCTTAGTGAACTAAGCTGTGCTAGGGAACATTTTTATGGTGCAGAGGCCAACTATCACTCTCTAGCTCCGTCCATACTAACAAAGTCTTTCAGCATCCCAAAAGGGTAACTTCACCAAGCTGCCTATGGGGAAAGGTCTCTCATCCATGTGAATTTCCAAACAGTGACTGGAGCCTGTCTGAGACAGTGCTATGTAGACTAAGACTTTCCAAGGAGGCTAAAGTACTAAGTGCTCTGTTCCCTTCAAACACCAAGGCTCTGCCTTGTCTTCACTGGTAGAGACAGCACCTACCAACAGCACCACTCTGTCTTCCAGCAGAGATGGAGGGGAGGGCTGACAGGGGCATTATGTTTCATCTTTTACCACCTCTAAGCATATTGCATTAATTACTTGGATAACAATGAATTAGGGAACTGATTTGAGATTGTCATCTACTTAGTCATTTGTTAACTTCTGATAAAACTGAGCTTTGTCTTCGTATCTCTCTATGCCAAACAAAGAGGCCAAGGCCAGCAAGTGAACCTCATCTTTCACACTACTCACCTGATTCAATCAGTCACATATTGTAGTTGATCATTACATTTTCTAGGTAACTACTTGCCCTCTATTCAATGATGTAAAAAATGTTTGGTGAGCTACCCAACATTTAATGGGAAGGGGCAGAAAAGACAAAGCTCCACTGATATCACATCTGAGTGCAAAACTGTCCAAAATTTAGCAATGTCTTTGGCCCATAAGCAGCAAGAGTAACTCATCACACAGGAGCCAAATCATTATACTCAGTACTCAGCCATTATACCTCATTCACCATGGACCACACTCAGGCAAAAGTTTCCCAATGAACAAACTTCACCATTTTCATAGTATCATAGTATCAGGCAGGGTTGGAAGGGACCACAAGGATCATCTAGTTCCAACCCCACTGCCATGGGCAGGGACACCCCACACTAGATCAGCTTGGCCAGAGCCTCATCCAGCCTGGGCTTAAACACCTCCAGGGATGGAGCCTCAACCACCTCCCTGGACAACCCATTCCAGGGCTTCACCACTCTCATGGGGAAGAACTTCCTCCTCACATCCAGTCTGAATCTCCCCACCTCCAGCTTCATTCCATTCCCCCTAGTCCTGTCATTACCTGAGATCCTGAGAAGTCCCTCCCCAGCCTTCTTGCAGGCCCCCTCCACCACCTCCCTGGGCAGCCCATTCCAATGACGAATGACTCGCTCAGTGAAGAACTTCCTCCTCACCTCGAGTCTAAACCTCCCCTGGCGCAGCTTGAGACTGTGTCCCCTTGTTCTGGTGCTGGTTGCCTGGGAGAAGAGACCAAGCTCTTCCTGGCTACAACCTCCCTTCAGGTAGTTGTAGAGGGCAATGAGGTCTCCCCTGAGCCTTCTCTTGTCCAGGCAAACAACTCCAGCTCCCTCAGCCTCTCCTCACAGGGCTGTGCTCAAGGCCTCTCCCCAGCCTTGTTGCCCTTCTCTGGACACATTCAAGTGTTTCGATGTCCTTCTTAAACTGAGGGGCCCAGAGCTGGACACAGTACTCAAGGTGTGGCCTAACCAAAGCAGAGTCCAGGGGCACAATGACTTCTCTGCTCCTGCTGGCCACACCATTCCTAATGCAGGCCAGGATGCCATTGGCCCTCTTGGCCACCTGGGCACACTGCTGGCTCATATTCAGGCAGCTGTCGATCAGCACCCCCAGGTCCCTCTCTGTTTGGGAGGTCTCAGCCACACTGACCCCAGCCTGTAGCTCTGCATGGGATTGCCATAGCCAAAGTGCAGCACTCGGCCCTTGGACTTGTTGAATGCCATCCCATTGGATTTTGCCCATCTGTCCAGTCAGTCGAGGTCCCTCTGCAGAGCAGCATGTAGCAAATAATCACCCTCTAAGACAGGAAGGCAACTCCAGAAGGGTGAGTTGTGGCCAACAGCAAAGAACTGCTTAGTTAGAAGGGTGGTTAACATACTGGAATACTGAGTGGCTAACAACACCTCAAGTGGCTGCTGAGAGAACACTTGTATTTACTCAGAGGTCAATTATTCACTCATAAATTTCTTGGTTTATTTTCCTTGTAGTCTGCTTCCTCTGTTGCATATTCATAATCGTCTTCCCTTAAGTTCTCCACCTACAGCTATTAATTATTCTCTCTGCTCACCACATACCCTTTAAAGCCATATAGATGGTGAATATTAATTTCCACAGAGCAGGAGATATATATATATATATTTAATATTTTTTTTAATTAAAGCAAAATTATTTAGAAATAAATGCCATAACCATCAATTACACTTCACAAATAAGGGAAAGTCATTAAACATAAATGCCAATCAAGATGCCGAGCTGAAATTCAAACAACATCAATCACGCTTCTGTTGTTCCGAAAGGTTGATTTAATCAATACAGAGTCCACAGGGTTTCAGCAAAGAAAGTAGTCACACACTGGAGTTTTTATTTCCTCAGGAGATGCAGGGACCACCCTTGTACCTGGAACAACCCAACTGCATCCCAGCTGCTTGGGCAAAAGGTGTGCTCCGTGCGGTGTGCTTCTGAGAAGTCAACAGAAAAGAGATCTCGGGCTCCACAAGGTGTCTTCACTCCTCCACGTGAACAAAGATCAGGTACAACAAACCAAAGGATTTGAAACACAGCATTGAAAATATGGGCTTTGAGGACTCAACCCCATTTAATTTTACGGGAGAAAATCAGCTGTCGTTCCACAGCAACCCCATGCAGTGCTACAGGCTGGGGTCAGAGTGGCTGGAGAGCGGCCAGGCAAAGAGGGACCTGGGGGTGCTGGTCGATGGTAGGCTGAACATGAGCCTGCAGTGTGCCCAGGCAGCCAAGAGGGCCAATGGCATCCTGGCCTGTATCAGGAACAGTGTGGCCAGGAGGAGCAGGGAGGTCATTCTGCCCCTGTACACTGCGCTGGTTAGGCCACACCTCGAGTCCTGTGTCCAGTTCTGGGCCCCTCAGTTTAAGGAAGATATTGAGATGCTGGAACGAGTCCAGAGAAGGGCAACAAAGTTGGGGAGGGGTTTGGAACACAAGCCCTATGAGGAGAGGCTGAGGGAGCTGGGGTTGCTTAGCCTGGAGAAGGAGAGGCTCAGGGGAGACCTTCTTGCTCTCTACAACTACCTGAAGGGAAGTTGTAGACAGGTGGGGGTTGGTCTCTTCTCCCAGGCAACCAGCACCAGAACAAGAGGACACAGTCTCAAGCTGTGCCAGGGGAGGTTCAGACTGGATATTAGGAAGAAATTCTACACAGAGAGAGTGATTGCCCATTGGAATGGGCTGCCTGGGGAGGTGGTGGAGTCACCATCATTGGAGGTGTTTAGGAGGAGACTGGATGGGGTGCTTGGTGCCATGGTTTAGTTGATTAGATGGTGTTGGATGATAGGTTGGACTCAATGACCTCAAAGGTCTCTTCCAACCTGGTCTGGTCTGGTCTATTCTATTCTATTCTATTCTATTCTATTCTATTCTATTCTATTCTATTCTATTCTATTCTACTCTATTCTATTCTATTCTACTCTATTCTATTCTATTTTCAATGAGGACCTTCAAGAACCCCCCTGGATGCACGAGCCTTCTAAAGCCTGCAAGGAAATTTTTCTGCACCAACCCTTCCCTATTCTGTTTCATCAATGTAGCTGAGAGGGAAGGACGTGGTCATGAAGAAACTAGATTAAGAAAAGCAGTCTTACAAAATTCAGTGCTTTAGATCTTAGTTCCAAGGGAACAGGGTAAGAAGTTTGCAGCTCTCAAACTGGATTTTGTCAAGTATTTATTTACTGTCACATAGTGCTGAGTAGCTTGCACATGGTCATCCGTATTGCAGTTCTGATGTGCATCTTGCCAGTTATGTTTTAAATACCTATTTGTCCCTGAATAAGAAAGAAATAGTAACTTCTGCAGCAGATCAGTCTCTTGGTCCAGGAGTTGGATTGTGTCCTAGAGCTATCTCATAGATCTGCTTTCCAGAAGTGCAGCCAGACACACACAGCTCCCATTAAAGTAATTGATTGCTCTGTGAGCTTAATACTTCAATATGCCAGGATCTATGGATTACAATACAATAGCTATATCATAATATACAGCAAATAGCATTGAAGTCAGTTGGCAAAGGATAAGTAAAGACCAAACAGAAGATGGATATTAGAGTCCAGAAAGAGGCACAAGGGATATATTAGAAGCCAGTAGCCAGCTGTGCAGAGTTTAACCTGTCTGTGATATTTCTGTGAGGGCTGCAAGCAGAAAATCCCATCCCATTATCTCCAGAGAAGGAAGAAAGGACTGTGAAGAGAGAAGGGTGAATTATTAAAGGATAGGCCAAGTATGACTGAGAGCTTATTAAAAAGGGAGGAGGATGGGTAAGCAGAGAAACAGCTTGCTAGGCTGGTTCTATTAAAATCTAAGGCCAGATCCTCTGTGTAAATTAGCACAGCTCCATTGACTCGGGTTGACTGGTTGACTTCTCTGGCTTTATGGCAGTTTACCAGCTGACATTTTAGCCCATTAACTTGAAGCACTGCATGTTTTCCTGTGAGCTTGGTCTTTGTTTGTTCTGCCCCCCCAGTTTTTCTTCCTGCCAGAACTGACAAAACTCCTCAGCTGAAACATCTGAGGAATGACATCTCATCAAAGATGGACGTTTCCATGGAAATATCTGGTTCAGATGAAATTTCTTTTGAGTCTTCCACAGATAAAATATAAATAACTGCCTGGACAAGTTTTCAATACATCAAAATAGAAACTTTGCTGGAAATATTGTTTGGGCTGCATTTCCCCCTCTCCTTTCTCAACTAGAGAACACACAATGCCTGAAGAAAAGAAATGACCAAGAAGAAAACTTGCTGAAAACTTCCACGAGGAGACAAAACCCACACACCAAGTTGTTCCCCCACAGATGCCCACATTCATAGCCCTGAGGGCAGAAAGAGATGATGAAGAGCTGGTGGCAGTGAATGCAATGCAGAGAGAGAGGGAGAGAGAAGTGCTCCTGGCTCTTCTCTCAATGAGGGCCTTTTCTTTTTCCTCCTTCTTTTCCCTGCTCCTCCCTTCCCACTCATTGCAGCAGGTGCCTCAGACCGTAATCTGCTGGAAAAAAACCCAGAGCAAGCTGTGCCTCCCCTGCACCAGCCGTTGCTGACAGAGAGATCCTCTGACAGGAATCCAGAGGGTTTTTTCTCCCTCAGTTTGAGCACTGATTCGCCCATACAAGTGGACTGAGACTGAATCATATGGAGAAATACATTCCAGGGGTGAAACTGCTGTGACTGTCTCCCAAAATATGATGCCAAGGAAGAAGAACTGGTTATGGAGGATTATGCGCTGAAAGTGATTTTGCAAATGGATCTACACAATCAAATACTGAGCTCTGTTCAAACACACAGAGGAGTTTGACCATAATGGAAGTTGGGAACTACTCCCTCAGCATGAGAATACCAGAGGGAGTAGGAATGTATCCAGAGTCCTGCACATATCTTACCACCTCCACATCTGCTAGTAGTCCCATACACCAAAGTAATGCAGGGGAACCACTCTTAGAGGTATCATAGGATCATAGGATCAGTCAGGGTTGGAAGGGACCACAAGGATCATCGAGTTCCAACCCCCCTGCCATGGGCAGGGACACCCCACACTACATCAGGCTGGCCAGAGCCTCATCCAGCCTGGGCTTAAACACCTCCAGGGACAGGGCCCCAACCACCTCCCTGGACAACCCATTCCAGGGCTTCACCACTCTCATGGTGAGGAACCTCCTCCTCACATCCAGCCTGAATCTTACCAGCCTGAGTCTTACCCAACATGTGTAATGAGAGCCAAGGCTGTGCTTTACAATGCAAAGACAGTATTGAAGAGAAAAGCTTATGGCTGGAAGTTGAGGCATAGGAAGTTCCATGGAAACATGAGGGAAAAAAAAATTCACTGTAAGGGTAATGGAACACTGGAACAGGCTGCCCAGGGGGGTTCTGGAATCACCCTCTCTGGAGATATTCAAAACCTGCCTGGATGTGTTCCTGTGTGATCTGACATAGGTGATCCTGCTCTGGCAGGGGGGTTGAACTGGTAGATCTTTCAAGATCCCTTCCAGCTGCTAACATTCCGTGATTCTGATTCATAGGAATATTTTCCAGGGCTTTACCTTACCATCACCACCCAGAAAGCTCTCCATAAATGAAATGTTCCAACTTCATCACTCCATGTCTCTGGAAATGCAGTACCAGCATCCTTGGCAAGGCTCAGAAGAGCAAAAAAATGTTAAGAAGCCTCCTACAACTGGAGAAGAGATCTAGAGCTACCAGCTGCTTTGAACATAAGCAGAGGAATACTTGGGGACTGGGTTGCAAGCACACCAATATATTCCAGTTTCCAGGACCCTGAAGTATGTTTGGCAATACACAGGAGAGAACCACTGGTGGTGTGAAACCTCAGCTGGGAGGTTGCCTAGAAGAGTCCATGATCCCTGGATGAATATGGTCATGCTATTTTCTTCCTGTGCATAAGGTCCATCAAGAATGCATCCCTTGACTTACTTTTCCCACATAAAGAATAACAGATACTTTTAAATCATCACTTAGCTGCTCAGCAGCAAGGACATCCCATCTGATGGAGTAGATACATCATGCCTGCCAAAGTGGTCTTATACAGCAAGTGATAATGCAGAACAAGCCAAGAACTACTTATTGTAGGGAAGTCACTCTGCCCCTGTACTCAGCACTGGTTAGGCCACATCTTGAGTGGTGTGTCCAGTTCTGGGCTCCTCAATTTAAGAGGGACTTTGAAACTCTTGAACGTGTCCAGAGAAGGGGAATAAGGCTGGGGAGAGGTCTGGAGCACAGCCCTGTGAGGAGAGGCTGAGGGAGCTGGGGTTGCTTAGCCTGGAGAATAGGAGCCTCAGAGGAGAACTTATTGCTCTCTACAACTCCCTGAAGGGAGGTTGTAGCCAGGTGGGGGTTGGTCTCTTCTCCCAGGCAACCAGGAACAGAGCAAGAGGACACAGTCTCAAGCTGCATCAGGGGAAGTTTAGGCTTGAGGTGAGGAGAAAGTTCTTCACAGAGAGAGTAATTGGCCGTTGGAATGTGCTGCCCAGGGAGGTGGTAGAGCCACCAAGGATTGGTGTGGCGAATGGAATAGAATAGAATAGAATAGAATAGAATAGAATAGAATAGAATAGAATAGAATAGAATAGACCAGACCAGGTTGGAAAAGACCTTTGAGATCATCCAGTCCAACCTATCATCCAACACCATCTAATCAACTAAACCATGGCACCAAGCTCCTCATCCAGTCTCTTCCTAAACACCTCCAGTGATGGTGACTCCACCACCTCCCTGGGCAGCACAATCCAATGGCCAATATCTCTTTCTGTGAAGAACTTCTTCCTAACATCCAGCCTAAACCTCCCCTTCTTGGCCACCTGGGCACACTTCTGGCCATGGTTTAGTTAGCCATGAGGTGTTGGGTGACAGGTTGGACTTGATGATCTCTGAGGTCTTTTCCAACCTTACTGATTCTGTGATTGTGGTGGAAGCAAGCTCCAGCATTCCCTGCAAGCTGCTGAGGTGAGGTCAATCAGATTTAAAATAAAGATAAAAACACAAGGGTTTGTTAAGCCATAAATGCAATTAAACCCAAAGGGACTGCACTGGGGATAGGTGTTATTCAGTGCGTGTGAGGGGGTGCCAGAATGTGGCTCTGAATAGCTTTGATTAACAAACCTGAGTCGGAACTGTTCGAGAACTGTTCATTTCGTTAAGCCATTATTCATGGCCTGTGACTGGTCATAAGTAATGTTCTGCATCCTGATGAGAGGATTGAAGCTTACACTGGCATGATGAATGCCTGACAGCAGATAATGAATAGTGTACTTCGCTCACAATTCACAAATGCTCCAGGGTTTCTGCATTGTAAACTACCAGGCCAACTCACTGAAGGAGTACATTGAACTAACGTTCCCCAAAGCAGCAGGATTTCAGCTCTTTCTCTATAGGCTACAGTTTAATTTCCCTAAATCAAAGCAGTACAGGTCAAGCAGGTGTCCTGGAGCTGCTTGTTGGTTTTGACTCAGGTCCAGGCAGTCTGCAAATACCACCCAAGGCTTCAGGCACAAAATCCTCCTTTGGGAGAGAGCCTGGGGGGGGAGGGGGGGGGTTTCCCTGTGAGGTCAAACCCAGCTTTCCCAAAAGGCACTACCACTCCATGAGCCAGGCACTTCCACTTGGAGCTGGAGCTGCACAAAACCTTGCAAATAATAACCCCCATGGTCACATAAATAGCAGCCAATGGAAACCAAGTAATTCATTTCTCAATATATTGGCCAACAGACTGTCTTAATTATTTAACTATTCTGGTAGAAGATAATGCATAAAGAACGTAAATGGTGCGTGGATCTTGCACAGGGCCTCCAGCCAAGGGGAAATTTCACACAAAACACCAGGCAGTTTGAAGTCGTCTCTGCATGCAAATGGAACAGGGTATGCTCCTGCTCCAGGGAGCTGCAGGATGACTAGCCAGGGGCAAAGCATTGCAAATGATGCTTGGACCAACACAGCACGACACTGCTTTCCAGCTTCATCAGAGTCTCTAAATGCCAGTTTGGCTTGTACCCAGCCATATTTATCTCCACCACTGAATGCAATGAAAGCATGCAAGGAAAATGTTTAATTTACTGACCCAAGGGAGTATAGAATGGCTTGGGTTGGAAGGGAACCTTTAAAGGTCATCTAGTCCAACCTCCCTGCAGTAAGCAAGGACATCTTCAACTTAATAAGGTTGCTCAGAGCCCCATCCAACCTGACCTGGAATGTTGGCAGGAATGGGGCATCAACCACTTCTCTGGGCAAGTTGGGCCAGTGTTTCACTACCCCTATTATAAAAAATTTCATCCTTCCATTTGGTGTAAATCTCTCCCCATTTTAGTTTAAAACCATCACCCCTTGCCCTGTCACAACAGGTCCTGCTAAAAAGATAATTCCCCATCTTTTATAGGCCCCAAGGCTGCTTTCTCCTGGAAAGCTGTTCTGGGTTACACCCATCCTGGGGAGAGCTCTGGAACAAAAGGAACCTGATCCAGGTGAACAGAGAGGAACTTGGTTTCCCCTTCCCAGCAGGAGGGGTCCCCCAGGTCAAGGGTGGTCTATTCTACTCCCTATAACAAGAAGGACACTGCTGCCATTTGCCCTCTTTCTTCTGCCTCGCCTGCTGGAGAGGAGCAACAGCTGCAGCCAGGCTCCTGATTCTTCCATGTGGTCAGGCCTGGCCTCTCCCTACTGCACCCATGCTTCTCTAAAGGACTGAAATCCACGCACATCCAGGGAAATACAAAACCATCCAGGCTTGGTTTTGTCTATTTTCCCATTTATCCTTATTCCTTACCCTTGTAAACCCTCCCTGTTAGTGAGATATATATATAAAAATATTACTTCCACTACTTCCAAACTGACTCCAGATTATTTTTGGTAGATTTACCTCCTTCTCTTTTCCTCTCCCCCCCTTTTTTTTTGTTTCTCTCCTTTTTCCTTATCAGGGAAAAAGAGGGGTGGGGGGGACAGGGGAGGCATCCTCTATTTGCTAGCATCTGAGCTCTCAAACTCCAGTTAAGGCTCAAACCACTACAAAAGCCTAGGAGAAAGTGAAATGTAGAATAGCTGTCAAGTGAAGCTGGGAGAAAATCACCCAAGAACATCAAGATGTACATGTCATAGATGAACATCTGAGAGACAATCATGTACAGAATGCTTTACCCACCACAGACAAGAGAAAAATTATTTGGCTTGAGATATTTGTTCTTCACAGGTTGATCTTTCAACCAATTAATTGAATTAATACAGCATATCAGTCTCTGGAGCACTCAACGCTTTGCAACTGTGTGAAGTCTGTTGCCGTGGCAGACCTGCCCACACGTCTGCAGCTAATAGAGCCACAATCTATTTGCTTCCATTTACAGACGTGACTTTGCTAGCTGTAAACGACAGCAGTGGCACTCACCAAGTCGGTGGCCTGAGGCAGGCTTCAAGTTTTGGATGGCACGTGTGAGAATCCCAGTTCCTCACAGAATCATAGAATTATGAGGGTTGGAAGGGACCTCAAGGAATTATCTTGTTCCAACCCCTCTACCATGGGCAGGGACACCTCACACTAGATCAGGTTGCTCAGAGCCACATCCAACCTGGCCTTAAAAACCTCCAGGCATGGGGCTTCTGCCACCTCCCTGCATCCTACTTGTGTGGTGGCTCCAAAAACAAGCAAGCAGTGGCTTCCTGCTGCCCCCTTGACACAGCACCAGTTAAGTTTTCACACCTGGCACCTCTCTAACAAAGGACTGCCCTGTGGCTGTGTGAGATGATAGTACACACTCTGTGTACTGCCTACTGCCTCTGTGTCTGCTCACAGGGCTGAGCTCCTGCATCCCAGTAGGCCACTCGGTGCTTCTGGTTCTGATGGGTGGGTGGTAGGACCAGGAATTATGGACTTTGCCTATCTTCCAGGAGTAGTACACAACACAGCACATTACATTCCTTCCTGTGTCTTTATCAGGCTGATTTTCAAGATCTTAAAGGATTGCTTCAATCTCAGAGTAGAGAGGTAGCAGAGTGGGTAGTCCTCGCTCTGCCAGAAATTGCCAGTGTCATCTCAGCTGAATTGCTCTTTCTATGCTTCAGTTTTCCACATGAAATTATATTTCCTTTTACAATTAAACTGTAAATCTTTAGGCTTTGGGTCACTTCTTACCACTCTTTGTAGAGAATCCAACAGAATGAGACTAATTTTGACAAGATTATTGAGTTATCTTCATTTCACCATCGAATACTTTTATTAACCTCAATTTCATCTTGGGTGTGCTCAGCTCCCTCTGCCCACACAGCACTTATGTGCATCTCCTGATGCTTAGACCCTTCTGTTACTTCTAGATATTTATTAGAGAACCTGTTCCATGGCCATTTTTGTGGAATACAAATTCTGCAGTGAAAAGGGTAGGACATCCACTCCAAACTACACCTGAATGACCTGTGTCTCCTGCTGTGGGAGTCACCAGGACCCAGGCATGAAGCAGCACCACCATAGCACTGCATATTCTGGAAAAGAAATATATATTTAGAGCTCCTGGTGTCCACTGGACTTCTTGTCATTACACAGGTGGCAAAAGGAACAACTGGAGAAGCAAACAATACTGCTCCCAAGCACAGCCACAGAGCTTTCCTCTGCTTTTCCATCATTTAAAACATTTTCCAGTATTTTCCCCAACAAATGCCACCAAGTTTCTTTGCAGCTCTCCAGCTGAAGATCACCCCACATTTGAAATTCCCTGCTAGGAAATTTTCCAGGGGAAAGCCACTAAGATCAAACAACTGAAAGTTGTTTGGAGCTTTTCTTCAAGGATTTTCTATTTCCTACCCCTTTCTGTGGTTCATTTTCCTTTACTCTGCCTTACCAATTCCTCCATCTGCCCGTCTCCCTCATAGCTGGTGTACAGAATTCACACATGCCTAAGGCTCCCTTTCAGTACCTCTGCAGATAATTTCTCCTCTTTTCCTCACTCAAGTCTACCTATTTCAAGTCCATTTTCTCTACGTCCAGCCACACAGATCACCCCACCACGTGAGACATGCTCTTTCCCATGCTTAGCGCTCTGGTGTTCCACTGGTAGCCATGTGAACCAATTTTCAATCAAAGACATGGCGAGAGTGGCAAGCAACACAGCTCCAAGAACTTCAAAGGGAGTCTGTGGTTTTCATGCCAGCATTTTTTGTGGTAGTCATCCACTGCTAGTTAGGTCTAGTATCAGCCTTAACCAATCGAGCTACATCACTTTCCAAAGCCAGCCCATAATTACAAAGAAGGCCAATAGGCTCTCGGTGATGATGCAATGATGCATTCTCAGGTGCTCTTCTAGGAATAAGGTCAAAAGCTAAGTTACTATTTGTGCAGTTTGAAATGAATGGCATAAAATCAGGCACTGACTAGAATCTCTCATTGCAATTCTTAATCGTTTTGACTTTCTTCTCTCCAGCAGTCAGCAGGTTCTTCTTCGGAGAAGCCCTTTCAAAGAGAAATTAGATGGATACTTTACCATGACTATCAGTTGACTCAGCTGACAGGACATTGCACCTACATGACCTTTCCTGTCCCTCACTCCTCCTCTTCTGTTTCTCAATTAGGCCAAATTCTACTGCCTTTATTCATGCTATTGCTTTATTTCATAGCTCAAACCAATGATTTCAGTAGTGACTCCTAGAATAAATTACCACTTTGGTGTGCCAAGATGACCTGAAGTCCTTGCTGAGGGCTGTTTCGGGCCTTTGTCATGCCTCTCTTATCCCATTTCATCATCCACAGAGCCAGGACTTTCTCACAGCTCATCAGCTGGTTCCCCCAGTATCAGCAGACAAATATCTTCCCGTGTTTACTGTGCTTAATGGGAAAGCATAACCGCGTCACTAACGTGGCAGGCATCTTCTGGCACACTTCTTTAGTGTTCCCATCACGTATCTATCAGTGAGAACAGTACTTGCTGTCCTGTTTCAAGGAGGCAAGTTTTATATGTGACAGTGTTTGTGTTGATCAATGCCCCACTGAATCAAGTACTACATGAATATCTCCCACATTCTGAGGAATAAAAGCCAGACTTTTCACAATGGATACCAGCAACTGAAATGAGAATTCAGAACATTTAGAAGCATTTGAAAGTATGAACTTCTTTAGAGTGACTAAAACATCGTGTACCTGTCCTATTTTCCTCCTATGAAAGCCCAGCCAATTCAGCAGATCACTTAAGGGCTGTGAAGATAGCCACTTGAGATGGTAGAGCTTAGTTATGGAGCCTTCTTCTTGGAAGCCATCTGGGACATCCACAGGTATAAACCACAGAGCAAAAAACCAATTGCTTACCACTTCCGTCTTGGAAAGAATACCAACACAAAGTCAAATCTCCCAAAGATAGGGAATGGCAGAGTTAAGATGATCATGACCTAGTCTGGAAAGGACAAGCTGCTACACTTGATGCTGCGTAGCCTCAGGGGAATGTGCAGTAACTGGTTACCCCAGTGCCCTATAAAACCTACTCCCAGGCTTTCCACAGTTGCTATTAATAGGAGTTATAAACAGCCACAGAACCATAACACGAGATTAGCTGTCATTATATCTGTTTCACAGATAAACTAGCCGACAACCAGCAAAACTCAAATGGAAACCAAGCCTCTACAGCCGTGTCGGTAGGAATGCTACAGCAGGGTACTGCAGAACAGAGTGCTCACAATGGGTAACCAGATAAGGGCAAAGCAAAGTTTTATCTCCTTCCTCTGCGGTGCTGAAGTGAAATGGAAGTATAGCCAAAATGAAAGTCCTGCCACTGTTGTCATGACTCTGCTGTGGTCTCCTGCTGACACAGAACTCCCACCTCTCATCTCTGACCAACAGCAAAAAGCTATAGCATGGATCTACTCTAAGGCTGCAGATAGGCAGGCAATTACACAACTTAAAGATGCTGTGGTCTCCTAAATGGTTGTTTCTGCCCTGTGGTATCGCTTCTATAGTTTGAAAGGTTCAGAGTAAGCCCTAATTTTGTTTAGGCCAAATTAATTAGGCTAAAGAATTTAAATAGTTGCCTTGAGACATCTGGTTTTCACTAAGTGGGAGCTTTCTTCTACTTGTCTCTTCGAGCTGACTTCTGCTGGCATCTCACCTCCAGCTGTAAGATATTGATGAGCACCTCAGGACAGTGGGACAATATTTAAACTTCACCATATGAAGCAGAAGATGCAGCCACCACACCCAGTGAATAGGAGGCCTCACTAATCTTTGAAAAGGCTGGAACATGATATGGTTGCTTGATGAAGAAAAAAAAAGCAGGCTCTATTATTTGCAACCAGGGAAGATGGGATAGAACACTTGTAGGTCACCGGGTCATTCAGCTCTACAGCAGCTGAATTCAACCCTGCATGAAAATTATAGCCAGGCATTTTAATTCTGTGTTTGCTTCACACTGGATTGAGGACTTTTCAGGCATAATTTGTGATGAATGTGTCTAGAAACTGGCACAACCAGGCCTCAGTTTAGTTGGGTTCCTTTATCAAAGCTTCTGGATTAGGAGTCTAGAGGAGTTTGGAGTTGAAGACAAATTGCTAACATGAGTTAAAAAACCACTCCCCTTACTAATTTAACCCACACTAAGGACATGCATTTGGACTTGATGATCTTTTCCAAGCAAAATGATTCCCTGATTCCATTTTCTCCTGTCACATGCACGATGAAAAAAGGCAAAGAGAATAAACAATGATAAAAAAAAACCCCAACCCAACAATAACCCCAAGGACTGAAAATCTGCAGTGTTATTTTTTCCAGATGAATTTTTACTGGGGAGTAAGAAAGGAGACAATTTATGTTACAGCTTTTGAAAGCAGGTTTCATGAATCTTCCTCAGCTTGACAGTAATACCCATTCCTCCCTAACAACTCAGCCTGAAACAGACAACTCATAATGTTAACATTAGGTACAGTTACAGTTGACTGAAAAGGAGACTTAGAATGGAAATTGTTATGCAACTGCTACTTCATGAATTGCTGCCAGATCTGAAGATAATGTTAAAAGCAGCCATTTTCTTCTGATTGATTTGGTACTCTCCTATCCCTGTGGAATGACAACACTAACCTCTAAGTAATAATATTGCTTGGAGTTTTCTCACTTCTTTTTGCAGAGAAAAGAGACAAACACATTATAGTCCAAGGCACAACATCTTTGGAATGCACAGCATTTGGTGAAAGTCAAAGTGATCAAATAAGTACTGGTTTAATAAATTCTGCTGTGCACATGTATGCCAACAGGGAATACGCTGTTTCACTTTGGTGAAAGCAGAGTCCCAGCACACTTAATGCTGGCCTGCCTTCTCATCAAAATCCCTTATGCCATATCAAATAGGTCACTGCACTGAAATCACAGCTACACTTTAAGTAGCACTTTTTAAGGGAGATTGCATTAACTTTATGAATGAGTCATAAAATGGGAACTCCATACCGTTGCATTGACATGGTTTTACTGTTGCAATTTACCATTGTAATGGCACTATTTAGGAAACAACAAATGAACTGCAATGAGATAATTAAGGAATAATCTCCATTACTTTGAAGTATACAAAGCAATAAACAGCTGCCAAAACTGATTAATAGCTGAAGTGAACTTAAGACATTTAATCAATCTAATAAACCATTTATTGCCAGAATGTAGTGGCTTACACTAACTATGAGGCATTTATCTCAGGGATACAAACCACAGTATTTTCCTTCTTTTTAGGATGTCATACCATGAGACCTTGATTGTTCTTCCATTAAAGTCAAGGATAAAACTCCCATTGTGGGCCCAGGGTCAAGCCTGCACTGAGCTGTTATCAATGAAAATAAATGTTTCCTTTTAATGTAGAACAGTTCTGCCACAAAAAAAAATAATCCCCTATCTCCCCCCTCCATATAAAACATCCTATGGCATTGAAAGGGGGACTCATTTTAGTGGCAAGGACGAATGTCAAGAGTCATGATGAAAATCTAGATCTCCCACTAGTACTTGAATTACAATTTCCTGCAAAGTATTGTTTTGTCTGTGCCTCCACCCTCTACTTGTAACAGGGAGATGAAACCATTCACTTGTTACATGGGATTGTCTAGGATTTATTTCACGCAGCATAAAGACACAAAGAATATAAAGAAACATAGACAGAAGATGCTGTACATAGTTTAGTGGCTCTAAAGTAAGAGCAGAAAAGAAACAACATGCTTTTTGCTTCTGTTACACCTGTCTTGTAACTAGGACAGTAGTGAGAAGGGCAGAAAGGCTGAACAACACTGCTTGGAGGAAGGGACCTGTTTCATACGTTACAGCAGTCCTGTCGGTACAAGCACAGCTGAGCTTCCTAAGCTTCCAGTTTGCTTCCCACTGCTCTGCCCATGGACTTTCTCCCACTTGTGGTGTGCTGTCAGTCTGCTGTTATTCTCTCCACCTTAGGCTGGAGGGATGAGGGACCCAGCATGACAGTGGCGAAGGGTCAAGCATAGAGAGAGACAAGCCCTTCCTGGCATGTTCTCTCACTCTCTGCCACTTTATATACCACCATAAAAGCAGTTCCCCCTCCAAAGCAAAGCAAGTACCACATTCCTCAGTAAGATAAACAAGATAAACAGCTAGCTGTTATACCAGAGCTATACAGCAACAATCTTACCCACATTTAAAACATACATAAGACATCAGCTCAAGGTGAACATTGTAATTGTCAAGCCTTGCAAAACGGGCTTTTCATCAGACAAGGCATTTCTATCTCCTCATACCTGCATAGAAAAGAGGCATTAGAACACATGTTGTCCTACCACAGGCTGTAGTTGCTCTTTCCCTGCAAAGTGGAAGATGTTTCTAGGGCTGGATGGCTCTCAGATTTGCTCTGAAGCAACCCATCTGTCTTAATCCTAGTAGGAAGCTATTTTGGGTTTATCCAACTATAAATGCTGATACAGAAACTCATACCCAATAATAACACAGGTATGAATGTATTGTTTCAGCAAAAGCTTCTATGCAAATTAACCCTCAGATAATTAAAAATGCCTCCAGTGTCTGGGTGGGTAAAAGATCAAGCACTTGTTGAGTTACAACATAGCCAGTGCTGTGATAAAAGCTTCGTAATAGCTTAGGAGCAGGAGCTCTCAACCTTTGCAGGGAACAGGACTAATTCCATCAGCCAACATGTACTAACTCCTACTCATCTGTGCCCGATCTAACCTGTGCGAGACGGTTTGCAACTGCAGGACTCTTGCCTTGAGAAGCCAAAGCTAGGCAGCAGGTTGAAACTTGCACAATTGGATGCAATGCAAGCAGTGGCATTGCGTTCACTCCCTGTGCAAGTGTTTGTCGTAAGAGCAGGACAGGTAAACCTAAAAGACGAGTCCCAGGAACCTGCAATACTGGTATCCCTGCCTGTACTGCTGTTCAGGGAGTGTTGGGTCTGTGGGAGAAAACACAGCTAGATTTTGAAATGTTTTGGTTTTTTTTTTTATTCTATGCTGATCAAATGCAGCAATTTGAAAGCTGACAGCAAAACACAAAGATGTGTTGACTGTAGGAACACATTCACTGAGAGCAAAACAGGAGCCCAGAGCTTTCAGCATTTTTTGTTTCCCCCTCGGCACTACCAGAGACCACAACTTCCTCAAGGCTGGTCCCACAGTCTGTCTTTCCAGTAAAGCACTGCAACAAGAGCTGCTGCTCACTGCTGCTGGAATCAAATGCAGTGGTCGCTTCTGGAATCAAATGCAGTGGTCGCTTCTGCAACCTAGCTTGGCATTTGAAATGCCATGGGTTCGCTGCTGCGAAATACAACTGCCCAGAGCGGCAGATGGATTTATATATAGAAATATGTTTAGAATAGAATAGAATAGAATAGAATAGAATAGAATAGAATAGAATAGAATAGAATAGAATAGAATAGAATAGAATAGAATAGAATAGACCAGGTTGGAAGAGACCTTCAAGATCATCACGTCCAACCTATCACCCAGCACCACCTAATCAACTAACCCATGGCACCAAGCACCCTGTCAAGTCTCCTCCTGAACACCTCCAGTGACGGCGACTCCACCACCTCCCCGGGCAGCCCATTCCAATGGGCAATCACTCTCTCTGTGTAAAACTTCCTCCTGACCTCCAGCCTGAACTTCCCCTGGCGCAGCCTGAGACTTTGTCCTCTTGTTCTGGTGCTGGCTGCCTGGGAGAAGAGACCAACCTCTGCCTGTTTACAACCTCCCTTCAGGTAGTTGTAGAGAGCAATAAGGTCACCCCTGAGTCTCCTCCTCTCCAGGCTAAGCAGCCCCAGCTCCCTCAGTCTCTCCTCATAGGGCTTGTGTTCCAAGCCCCTCACTAACTTCGTTGCCTTTCTCTGGACTCCTTCCAGCAAGTCAACCTCCTTCCTAAACTGAGGGGCCCAGAACTGGACACAGTACTCGAGGTGTGGCCTAACCAGTGCAGTGTACAGGGGCAGAATGACCTCCCTGCTCCTGCTGGCCACACTGTTCTTAATGCAGGCCAGGATGCCATTGGCCTTCCTGGCTGCCTGGGCACATTGCAGGCTCATGTTCATCCTACCATCAACCAGCACCCCCAGGTCCCTCTCTACACAGAGGCAATGGCTTTCTTTAAGGCCCCCAAAAGAGAAGTTTTAAGCAGCATCAATAAAAGTATTTCCTGGGTCTATGCCAGCTACAAAAGGATTTTTCCTCAATTAATGAATGGAATTGAAACAACTATCACCCCTCTTTGCAGCAAGGTTGTGATTGAGGCTTGTGTATACATCAGGAATATTTATGTCTTTTTCTAGGAAAGAAAGGAGGTTGTAATTCCTTAACTAAATAGATGACCATGCTTTCTTAAAGGTTTTTCTCTTGATTTTCCACTGATGGCAGCCCCACAAAAGAGCCAATATTCCAGAGGGTGTGGGTGTTCCTCCACCAACCTTCCTCACCATCACCTCTAAGATTTCCAGGGAGGTGGTGGAGTCACCATCACTGGAGGTGTTTAGGAAGAGACTGGATGGGGTGCTTGGTGCCATGGTTTAGGTGATTAGATGGTGTTGGGTGATAGGTTGGACTCGATGATCTCGAAGGTCTCTTCCAACCTGGTTAATTCTATTCTATTCTAAGATCATGGCTATGGGCAGGTAGTCAAGGAAGGGAAGACAGGCAGGGCACGGACACTGCAGTCTGTCACTTGATGCACCAGCAAACAGCAGCATTGAGAATTCCTGGAGAGTCAGACACCTTTTAAGGCATCCCAGAGAAAAGGGGCGGGGGGGGGGGGGGGGGGGGTGGTGTGAAAAAAAAAGGCATTTTCTCTGCGAGATGCTGCCAAGCCTGCCCTTGAGATCTTTTGGTTACACACACGCCTCTGAAAAACACTTCACAGCCACCTGTAAAAGTAAAAAGTATTCCACTCTCCACATCTCCTCCTCAATCGATTTACACCCATTCCAAAGAGGAAACCAGCCCCCGCTCAGCACTGCACTGAGGCGGGACATGCCTGAGGCTAGAAATGGCGCCCAAAAGCTTTTCCCGCCTGCCCAAGGCCTCCCGGCTCCCAGGGCCCCCGTGGCCCGCCTCGGAACACGCCCCCTGCTAGCGGCGGAGGGCGAGGCCCTTCCTACCCAATCATAGGTGGCTCCTCCCCCGCCGTAGTCCCGCCGATAATCTCCGCCCCGCCCCCTCGCAGTAGCCTCGCCCCCACCGTTGTAGCCCCGCCCCCTTGTTTACCGCTCAGCGGGGCCCGGGCGCTGCCCCACTCCCACCTCCATGTTGGAGCGTCCCGCGGCGCGGGGGCGGATCGGGGCGGGGCGCGGGCCGCGCCGGGACGGCTGACAGGCTGCGAGCGCGGCGGCAGCGAACGACGGCAGCGGCGGTGGTGGCGGCGGGCTGTGGCGCAGCGCGACTCGGCTCGGCCCCTTTCCCCTCCTTTCCTTCCCTTGCACCGCGCTGCCTACCTCGGCCGCGCACGGCGGCGGCCCGTGACCCGCGAAAGGGGGGAGGAGAGGGAAGAGGAGGAGGAGGAGAGGGAGGAGGGGGCGGCCCGGCGTCGCTCCGCCGAGCCCGCAGCGCTGCCCGCGGGAAGGGGGGTGGGGGGGAGGGAGGGCCGGGGCGGAGGTGTGAGGGGGGCTGGGGAAGGGGGGTACGGGGATGAGATAAGCGCGGAGGAGGTGGAGGGCGGCGGCGGCGGGGGGGTGGGGTATGTAGGGAGTAGGGGCTGTGTCGGGGGACGCGCTCGGGGGAGGCCCCGCGGGGCGGCTCAGGTGGATGCGGGGGGCGGCGTGAGGCGGGGGCTCGCCGCGGGGGGAGGCGCGGCGCGGAGGGCCGGGGGCACTTCCCCCGCCTCGGGAGGCGGTGGCGGCTGCGGTGGGGGCTCGTGGGGAGTGTTGTGGAGAAGCTTCCCGGAAGGGTGAATTGGATTAATTAGTTGTTGCTGTTTTTTCAAGGGGGGGTTGATTTGCTTTCACCCCCCCTTCCCCCCCCCCTCCTCCTCCGTGGACAATTGGTGGCTGGAGAAGGCGGCGGTGGCAACGCTACCGGAGGGGCCCCTGTGCGCGGTGCTCCCCCTTTCCCTCCCCTTCCCCCCTTTTCCCCCCCCCTCCCCCCCCAGCTTGGCTTCGCTCCTGAAGGAGTTGGGGGTTTGGGTTTTTTTGTTTTGTTTTGTTTTTTTTAAACCCAAATCTGCATATTGATTTTTAAACAAACAAACAAACACATCCCCCCGCACACACGCCTGCCTCTGGGAGGGAAGTAGCCAGGTGGAATCTCATTCTGTTTCCATGGACAACCCGTCCATTATCACCCAGGTGACTAACCCCAAAGAGGAGGAGATCCTGTCCTGCACTCAGGATAAAGGTGAGCTACCTTCTTTTTGCCCCACGTTTTGGTTTATCGTTTGGTTGTTTTGTTGTTTGTTTTTTGTTGTTTTGTAGTTTTTGTGTGTTTTTTTTCTGGAAATCCCCGCTTAAAAAAATGCACGTAGTAGCAATTTACATTCTTCAGCGACCCTGTAATCCTCTCTCCGGGCTGTTGGGAATAGAGAAGGTCTTGTGGCGTTTGAGGTTGCTTCTGGTGGGATGCAAAATGTTTGTATCAAGTCTCTGAAACTGCTTGTTGGGTAGAGCCGGGAAGTTGTTACAGTCTTTAAATACTGAGTGTAATCGGTTATTTAAATACTCTTGTTCCTTGAGGGTCTGCAATGTAACTTTGTAAGGTCGTCGCTGTGCAGTTAGTGCCCTGCTTCAGGGAACGAATACCGGCGCTGGATGCCTTGGAAGGTTTTGAAATCTCGGCTGTAAAGATTTTACAATTTTTCCCTCCATTTTTTTTTTTTTGATGGAGGAAAAAAAACCACCCAGAAAAAAAAAAGATTTCCTGATTCCTCTTTGCTTTCCTGCAATTCTCCCTGCCTCACGTTTAAGAATCTGTTTGCTCTCAGGTTTGTTGTCGGAGGGTACTTGTGTGCCTTGGAAGGAAGCATGGGCTGCTTTTAAAAGCAGGCTCTATTTACTCTGCAGATAAATAGTTGCTGCTTGCGTAAGCCATCACGCTGGGGTTGTGTTTTACTCCAAAATAAGATGAATCCAGCCTGGCCAAAAGAACTCTTCAAAAGTCGAGATGTTGCCGGTTGCCCTTAACCTTCCTTCCTTTCGGAAGCCCAGGGGGGTTTTGAGCTCTTAAGTGGTTGTGTCCTTGCAGGTGGCCATGAGTAAGGTATGGGTAAGCGGGAGGGTTGGAGTTTGGGGGAGTTGCATGTGCTTGCTCACAGGTTTTGGAAGTTATTTGGATGTCAGGCTTATGCTTTGTTACAGTCAAAAGGGTAGAAAGGGGAAAAGGAACAGAGATTAGAAGTAGAGTGTGGTGTGGTGTTCCATAGTCGGCAGGGTAATAGACCTCCAAGTGGTCTTCTAAAACTGGTAGAATCATTCATCCCTCCCTAAAATTGATAGAATCATTCATCCCTCCTTAAAATTGATGCCTTTAGTAACCAGAAAGCTTCCATTTGTGTGTGGCTCATCTTGTAAATAGTGAGGGATCCTGTAATGTTGAAGTTGCTCCCTCTGAAGCGAAAGGCTGTACATGAACTCTGTCTTCTCCTCTCAGCAAGGCTGACTGCAGAAGAAGTATGGAGGCAGATTAGAAAAGCCAGAAGCCATCAGGTTGGGGGATGTTTGAACACAAATTATTTTGTTTGCTTGTTCAGTGTAGGAGTGCCCATGTAACTTCAGTTCACACTGCTTGTGAAGTGGCACTGACAGCGTGAGGCCTTGTTTGTCCCAAGATTTTTGGTGTTTCCCTCCATTTTGGCAATGTTGATCCTGGGGGATCTACAGAAAGCGAGGTGGTGGTGCTCTGCCTATGATGTCTCCTGAGACCTGGTCTAGAGCTGATACAGCGCTCAGATATTGTGGTGGTCTTAATGGCCTGCTTCATTGTATGTAGTGGAAGGAACTTTGTCAATATTATTAACAGCTGCTTGAAATTCTACTGTAAAAAAGCCAGTTGGGACAAGTGGAAGAAAATGGACAGCTCAGAAGGAGAGTAACCCTCCACATCAAACAAGTGTCTTCAGAGTCCTCAGTACAGCTCGCTACGCTAGCGAAAATATGCATATAACTTGCATAACTATGCAGCAACTTGCATAATGTGCTTTCTGTTCTTGCTGGTGGTTTGTCTTTGGCAGAAAATCACCATGGGCTTAATTGCATAGCAGGGGCTTTACTGGCTGCCTGTTGACGGTGGGTTGGGGGAAGAGCGGAAGGAGGAGAGTTGGAGTTTGAGACAAGAGGTAACTTCAACGTGATCTTAGTAGAGGAGGTGGATTAATTCTCTTTTTCATACATATATATATTTAATGTGGTTAAAGTGCATGCTTTGGATTGACTGTGTGCTCTGTGGTGAGACTCAAATCACGCCACAGCAACTTTTGCAGAGAGAGAATTGCAGGTCTGTCTGTCCTGGGCTCTGGAAGGAGAGAGCTGCTGGCTCCTGCCTCTCCCAGTACCGGTTTTCCCACTGCTGGAGGTACAGAGCTTGTGAAAACCCGTTGTGCTGCCTGCCTGCCCTGTGTGGCTCCGTATCACGTCACCCCATTTTCTGTTACATTTCTTAACAGTTTGAGCAAAGCCTTTTGCTCTGGGGAGCTGTGAGGGAGCCCAAAGCAGAGAGGATGAATACAGAGAGGGTCTTAATGGGAGACTGATGTTTGACGTGAGTCTTCACTGCTTATTCAGCCTGAACTGAATGTGTTGGTACAAAAGGGCTAATAAATATATTAAGACATAATTAATTAACTCTTTATTTAATGAATAGAAGAATCACCTGTGCCTGGCCTTTGAAATTTGGTGGTACTGTGAATTATTACAGCAGCACTGTCTGTCTGAGCAAAGGCTGTCCAGCCTAATGAAAACCTGCTTTTTCCTCCCAGTTTTGCCTTTGGATGAAGAAATACATTCCAGGGTGTTAAGTGGCATGCAGTGGCTTTGGTAGTCAGGGTTTCATAGGGTTTTGGGGACCTTCTGTGGGTGTTTCTTGTGGGGAAAAAAAAATATGTATTTTTTTCTTGTTCAGCTGCAGAGAGGCAGCTTTACAGTAGCTGAGCAACTGTTAAATAATGCATGGAGGTACCTTCAAGTTTTTGCTTTATTATTTTTTTTCCAAGATTTTTTGGGAAGCTTTTAATCAGCCAGTGGTGCCTTTTTTTTGGTAGTGTGTTTCTGTGTCAAAAGGCATTTGTGTAGCACATGCTTGTGCCTAATTTCTCTTGTACAAGGCAGCACGATTGGCAAGGATCAGAGCTGTTTCCTGGTCACGGGGCAGTTGTTTTTAGGTAAATATTGTGCTTCAGAAATAAAAATGCCTGAGTATTGCTAATCCAGATGTATTAAAAATTAGCTTTTGAGATAAGCTCTGACAGCTTGTTGAAGAGGAGCTTATTAATGCTAAGAGGGAAATGTTAACATTTATTTTTGACATATAGTGAAACATTTGAAGGGGGGGGGGGAGGAAACCCAGATCTTAGTACGTGAGCCATTGCCTAACATGTTGCCACATGGTGGTGCACTGTATTTAGTTGTCTGTCAAACCAAAAGCTGAGCATGGAAAGTTGCTACAATCATGGGTTTATTATTGTTATTGTAATGTTTGTTCTGAAATGGCTGTGGTGTTCGTGCTGCTGGAGGGATTTGGTCCCTATCTTTGTTGTTACATTGGTTCTGGGAAGTAGGAACTCCGCATTCTCCCCGCTGGAAGTGATACGTAGGTGCTGAAAAATATTTTGAGCATTGAATTCCTGGAGAGTGTAAGTCCCTGTTAGTGTTTTTTGTTTTTTTTAAGTGATGAAAATAGTAGTTCTTCACAGAAGTATTGCATGTTGTGGCCATTTGGCTCTTCTGGAAATTGGAAACGTTACCAGGAGTAGTAACTTGAAATTAAAATGGAGACTTAAGTATGTGAGAAGGGGTTTGCTACATCAGCAATAAATGTGAGCAACCAAGAAAAACATGAATAAAAGCTACAAAGAGAGAAACTGGGAAATCTGACTCTCCAGATAATCAAGTGTTACAGTTAACTGTTTATGTTATAAGGAAAGTTTTAGTGTTTATGAATTAGTTGAACCAATGGTCTGTAATGTGAAATCTACACAGTTGAATCTATAGAAAACTCTGCAGTACTGACAATTCTTTGCACTAAAGGTAATGCAGGGAGCGTGAGCACAGCTGGGTAATAGGCATTCAGTCCAAAGAAGTGAATTTCCCTTTTTTACCTACATGTTTTAATTTCCTCCTTGTTAAGTGATGCAAATTCTTGGCTGTTTCCATGTACCAAGTTGAGTAGTGGCGTAACAATCGTCCAGTCCTCCTCCAGGTACCAGGATACTTCAGGGTTTGGTGGTGTGCTTTCTATCTTCATCTTTCATGACTCCTATAAAATTAGTCTACTAGCTGAGCATCTGTTTTCTTTTATTTAGAACAACTGAATGTTTTAGAGTCCCTACAGAAGTATATATTCTTCTGCAATAAATTATTGGAAGGATTCATGGTGGAACCTAAGCCATTAATTATCTTTTTTTTTTTTTAATGGCCACTGTAATTCCCCAAGGATGTTTCCACAGACAGGCCAACTTTTTACCTTGCTGTCTTTCAATTAAAATTGGGGGAAAAAAAAAACCAGCCATGAGACCAGTTTTCATTATCATTTAAATCAACAGTTTCTTCAGATCTCGGACTGAAAGCCAAAATAAATGTCTTTGTGTCTCCAATAATAAGCATTTTGAAAACAGGCGATGCTCTGAATGTTCTTTTTGTTGCCATTACGTCACCAGGATTCAGAGTACTCAGCTGAAGATGTGTTAATGCTCCTGAGACATTGGCTCAACAAATTTTTATCATCTTGGCTTCAGAATTTTAGCTTTCAAACCCCATTTTTCAAAAGAACATAGCTGTGGAGCCCACTCCAGCGCTACGGCGGAATGTGAATTGCTCGCGGAGGGTCAAATTTTAAATCATTAACTAATGACATAGCTGTTATACGAAACCAGAGTGGCTATACAGTAGGTTTTATGTTCCAGGGAGACTGTGGCGACCTGTAGTAACCCAAAATTTGATTTAGGGTGGCAGTTAACAGGCTGAAGTGTACTGGCAGTGAAGTGAATGATAATTTGCATGCATATCTGATAATTCAGCCTGTGTCTGGGAGCTGCGGTGTTCTTGTTTCTTCGTGCTGCGTGTCGTCTCAAATCCTTACTTCTTTTCAGTGCAGCGCTTTTAGCTGAAGTGTTCAGAAGTTGAGCATGCCCGTAAAACCCGAAGTTGACCTACATTTTTGTCAATTCAGCATTCAGAAATGCAAATAGCATTTCCTGACATAATCAGTAAAACGCGGCGTGATCGATGCTACGCTTCGGCTTTTGGAATTTAAGCTGAGCGTTACAAATAAGCCTCTGGATAACGGGTCCCTGCTTGGCACTTTAAAGTGATACGAAACCAAAGTGCTGAGAGAGTGAAAGGTAAGAGAAATGAACCTCACTTCCTTGGTCACTGGTGGTGAAAGGCATTCCTGTTTACCTGGTGGATAGGTTTAACAGTGGAAGCTTATTTTTTTTCCTGTCACGGAGCACTTAATGTGTGACTCTTACTATCTCGCAAAAGTCATTGTTCAAACATGAAAATGATTGCACTTCAGTTCTAGCCTGCAACTTTTGTGTCTCTCAAACCTTAAATAGTCCCTCTGTAAGCAAGTGCATCTTTGTTTTCTTCTGGATTTTGAGCTGGGGGGACTTGCTGGCAATGGCTGCCGTGGTTGGTGCTCAGTATTATGTTTTCCATTAAAAACAGAGTTTGAGGCAAATTTGGATATAGAAATGTTAGCTTGGGGAGTGAATTTGTCTATTACTCAGTGGAGAACTTTGGGTGGATTAATTTGAATTCTATTTGAAATGTTTCTCTCCACTAACAGGAAAAGTAAAGATGGATCTAAGCCTCTCTACATTCTTCCTTAGGTTTTTACTCAGTGTGGATCAGTAGGGGAGGATGTGGCTCATCCTTACAGTACCCTTTCAGTACTTAATGGGGGTTAGATTTAGATTAGACACTAGGAAGAAATTCTTTGCTGTGAGGGTAGTGAGACATGGCAACAGGTTGCCCAGAGAAGTGGTGTATCCCTCATCACTGGAAGTGTTCAAGGCCAGGCTGGATGGAGCATTGAACATCCTGGTCTATTGGAAGGTGCCCCTGCCCATGACAGGGGAGTTGGAATGAGATGACATTTATTGTCTCTTCCAGCCCAAACCATTCTGTGATTTCCATTCTCTGACTTTTATTCCTTCTCCCTGTCTGGGGAATATACCTTGCTGTGAGAGAAGTTGGGCAGGAAGGAGAAGAATGCTGTCCAAATATTCCAGCCCATTGGCGAGACAGAGCAGTGTGGGCCTATCTGAGGGACAGAGGGAATGAAGTCCTGGCCCTTGTGGGCTACTGAGCCCATAAGGGGACTGATAGTGGGACAGGGAAAAGGTTTAGTGTCTGTAGAGGCTTCCAACATGCTCTGACCTCATCCATCCTTGTACCACTCCTGGTCAGTAAGTAGCCTCATGACGAAGTCGCTGGGTCCTTGTCCTTTAGTGGTTATGTGTGTTCCCATATCCCAGTTCATAAGTGTATCCAGAAAGGGGCAGGGATATTCCAAGCTCTAATAGGAGGATGGCTGATAGAGTTAATGAGCAAGCCTACTTGAATGTTTGAAGACCACCTCTGGATTGCTAGTAATGATTGCACACCTACTGATTCCTGGCTGGAAAATCTCTCAAAAATGCTCTGCAGCATCTCAGAAGCCTTCATGTGTCTATTCTATGGAATGATGTTGACATAAGCTGTATTTTCAGTGCTCATCTTCTTGGCCAGGAGGCTCAAACAGGATGATATGATACCAGTGGCTTTAAATGCTTTGCTGAACTTCCAGAGCTTTTTATAAGGGGCTGCAGGCAGGCGCAGAGGAAAGATGCTTTTTGTGCTTTAATGGATCCACAGACATTTTAAAGAGTTTCCATGTTGGAAATGTTAATCTTCTATGAGTTCTGCTTTTGGTGGAGTTTAATGGGAGCTTGCTTTATTTTTACTTGGAGAGGTTAAGACATAAAAAGGATATAGGTGTGACAAATACAGAAGGCATAGGTAGCATCTAAATAGATCAAAGTAAAAATACGTTCCATGTGATCTCCTGTGGTATAATTTTGGCCTTTTTTATATTTCTAGAATGTTTCCAGTAAAACAAACAGCAACAGAAATCAAAGTGAGTGCTGTACAATCCAGTCCTTTCAGTGCCAGCAACTAGGATGTTAGTGGTAAAAATGCCAGCTTCAGACAGCAGAGCAGAGAAAGTTCTCTGTGGTGTTGGACCTACAGGAAAGTCTGTAGGTTTTACTCAGTGGGTTATCCAAATGATCACTTGCATGGAAGTGCCACATCTTTCTTTGTACAAGATAATAAAGTGTGATTTGTAAGAAGAGAAGACTCCATTATTAGAAGTGATTGGCTGTATTAGGAACTGGAATTCTATTCTCTTGAAAATTGATTGAGACTTAAATCTGAATAAATATATGGGAGCCTTGGCTTCTAGGATGCTGGTGTTTCCTAAATGAGCTTTCCCTCCCTTATTTATTTCTGCAAGAAGGAACTATTATTCTCTTCTGAATGTTTATTAGTGTCTTTGAAGCCTGACAGACAGGGACTAATAAGATTCTGCAGGACAGACTTTGTAAAGAAGAGCAACCCCAGATGAAGGATGCCTGATCTGTCAGAACCTACTTCTAAAAACATGTATAAAAATGTGGGGCAGTTTTATAGGCAACAAACATTTCATGAACATCAACCCAAAGTTACAGTTTATGTATCAGTGGTTTTGTTTGAAGTCAGGTCATCTCTTAAAAGTAACTGGTCAGCCAGTTCTCCCAGCTGTTTTCTGCTGCTGTTGCAGGACCTCTTTATTTTCTTGGTAGAAAGTCATGCATTGAATTTTATTTGCTGCTGTGCTCTCCCTTATTCCCATAGCTCTCTTGCTTCCTGAGTTGTCCTGCACGATTCCCAGTGGAATTAGCAGTAGAACTAACCCTGCTGTTTTCTTCTCTGCTGTAATCAGCAGCAGAAAATGTAAACTTTCTTGTTGATTTGATGACTTGCAAGATTTGAATGTCGTCTTGATGTATAGCCCTCCTCTCCTGGCCTTTGAGAGTCAGAGGCAGGAAGAAAGAGCAATGTCTGCAGCCTGTTGTGATGAACTCCTAGCCTCAGCAAGTCACAGAATGGTGGAGGTTGGAAGGGACCTCTGGAGATTATCTAGTCCGACTCCCCTGCTAAAGCAGGGTCACCCAGATCAGGTTGCCCAGGATCACATTCAGTCAGGTTTTGAATCTCTCCAGAAAAGAGACTCCACAATCACTCTAGGCAGCCTGTTGCAAGTGCTCTGGCACACTTGAAGGACAGAAGTTATTCCTTATGTTTAGGTAGAACTTCCTGTGCCTGTTGTCCCCTGTGCTGTCACTGGGCACCATCGAAAAGTGTCTGGCCCCATCCTTTTGACACTTGCCCTTCAGTTATTGGTAAGCACTGATAAGATGCCATCTCAATCTTCTCCAGGCTAGCCAGCCCCAGGTCTATCAGCCTCTCCTTGTAAGAGTGCTGCTCCAGTCACCAAATCTTCATCTTTGTAGCCACCACTGGACTCTGTCCAGTAGTTCCCTGTCTCTCTTGAACCGGGAGATGGATCAGTTCCATCTTCATGGATAAGATAACTCTGCCACAACAGATGTTTTTACAGTGGACATATATAGATAAATCCAGGCATGTGTTTTTGAAGCAGTGCTAATAAAACAGGGGTTTTATAAAGACCTGTATTTCAACAAGTTATTCCAAGCATTCTTTGCACAGTTTGCATGCAGTGCTGGGATTTTTTTGGTCCACAAAAGCTGTTTTGTATGGACATGCCTGAATATTTACATTCTTGTGTTGGTTACCTATGAATGCACATGCGTGTGGTTACTTGGGGATCTAAGTAGCTGAAAGCTTTGGGAACATTTGAAGTGGTGGGCATAGACTTTGAAGTTGTTCTGCAGTCTAAGATTTGCTTGAACTGTGAAGCTGTGGTGTTTTTTTTTTTTCCTCCCCTAATGATAGTTCAGGTAGAAGTATTCTGCAAAGGGAGTGGTCAATAGTGACACATTCCTAGAAGATAGTAGTAATTTGTAGTCCCTTCAGCCAAGCACACTGTGAAAGCTCTTGTATTTACCACAGAGAGAGGAACTTTCAAGAATATCAAGGACCTAAATCAACCTTCACTAAACCTTGACAAAATAAAAAAAGCCCCAACCAAAACTCAGCAAAGGCTTATGTGACTTCTTGCAAACTTTAATAATTTGATGAATGCAGTGTGAAGTCTTTCGGGGAAAACAGTTTAAGCTTGTATTTTAGAGGCCAAGAGGAGGGCTGCTCTCTCTGTGTTTCTTAACTCCCTAATTAAAATCTAGAAAGATCATAGAATGTTTGGGGTTGGAAGGGATCTTTAAAATTCATCTAGTCCAACTTCCCTGCAGTGAACAGCAACATCTTCAACTAAATCAGATTACTAATAGAATAGAATAAACCAGGTTGGAAGAGACCTTCAAGATCATCGTGTCCAACCTATCAACCAATTCAACCCACCTAAACAACTAAACCAGGGCACCAAGCACCCCATCAAGTCTCCTCCTGAACACCTCCAATGATGGTGACTCCACTACCTCCCCATCCAGCCTGGTTCTAGGGATGGGGCATCTACCACCCCTCCAGTCAACCTGTCACAGTGTTTTGCCACCTTTCCTTATATCTAATCTAAATCTTCCATCTTTTAGGTTAAACCCATCACCCTTTGTCCCATTGCAGCAGGCCCTGCTAAAATGACTGTCCCCAGCTTTGCTACAGGCCCCCTTTAAGTACTGAAAAGCCACCAGAAAGTCTCCCAGAGCCTTCTTCAGGCTGAACACATAGAATTACATAGAATGTGAATTACATAGAATGTGAATTACATAGAATTACATAGAATAAACCAGGTTGGAAGAGACCTTCAAGATCATCATGTCCAACCCATCGACCAATCCAACCCACCTGAACAACTAACCCATGGCAACGCCCCCAACTCTCTCAGCCTTTCTTCACAGCAGAGGTGTTCCAGTGCTTAGATCATTTTTGTGGCCTCCTCTGGACCTTCCCCAACAAGTTCATGGCATTCTTGTTCTGAGCATTCCAGAGCTGGACACAGTACTGCAGGCTGGTGTCTCACCAGAGCAGGATAGAGTGGGATAAAGATTGAGGTGGTCATCCTGTGTCTAACACTGGATCACTGTCTTAAAGCCAAGACGTTTATTTCTTTGTAACAATTGGTTAAAAAGCTTGAGTGACTGTTGCACTGTATTTGAAGGGAGGAGGGGCATGAAAAGTATCCATTAAAATGAAGTGAGTGTGCCAGGGCTCCTTCCACAGTGCAGAATGGCTTCAGAGTTAAAGGCAGAATATCCCATTTGGGTAAAAGGAATCGTTTGCTCGTGCATTGTTCAGGTCACCTCTGTAATCCTTGAAGGTATGGTTACCAAAACAGTTTATCTGGGAATTCCTAAATAGGATTAACTGGCAGCAATTTGCATTTATTACAACAAAATGAGTTTTCTGAAGGTACTGAAAAATGCTATTATAAATGTACTGCTGATACTTCAGTGTATGAATTGTGTGTCATTGGCCACTAGGGAAAGGCAGGGGAAAGAACCTTCCAGTGACCAACTGAGCATCTCAAATATCAGATTCACCTTGAACTCTGGCCAACAGCTTTCCTGGGATGGGTTCTGTGTGCTGGAAGATGATTCCCTCCACCAAGTCCTTTGGTGGCCACCTGCCAGTTCTCCTGACTTTTTGGGATGTGAAGCTGGTTTTGTTGAGAATTAATAAGTTGAATTATTTGAGAATTGTGGAAGTAGGAGGAGGGGAAGGTTATGCTAGTTGGGGAATTAGAAGAAAAAAAGAAGAGAGCAGTGAATGCAATCTGCAGTGCAATTCATTTGCTAATTACACATTGACATAAATTGAAAAGTCCCAGAAGGAAGGGGGGGTTTACAACATAACTGTAAAACAATTTGCATCTGTGTAGAGGTCTGTGCTTATCCACAAAGGAATGAGATTTTAAGTGGATTTGTTTAATCGGGTTTATCCTGAGTACATGGTTGTGAGACTCCCTTTTTTTTCCTCACATTTCAAAATCCCCTGTCTTTCTGGAAGATTCCCTCTTGTGTTGAGATAAAAGATGTCAAGGAAGCGAGAATGATGAAGTTTTAATAGGGGATGCAAGCCGAAACCTTAACAAACCCTAAGAAATGCCCTTCTTCATTTCAGAGTGGATTGAATGCTTGAATGTTTCTGGCTCCACATTATCATGAGAAAACTGTTTAATGCAAACTGTGCCCTGAAATTCAAACACTTTCTTTTCCTGCCCCATAATAAATTTGAAACACTCCAGCAAATGCTTGCTCTCTGTGTTGGAAAGGGTGCTCAAGACATCAACACACTAACTGGTATTACTGCAAAGAGCATTCCCTGCTTGGGTTGTATTTTTCCTTTGAGTCATGTTCTCTTACACTTGCCATCACTTTTTTTTAATCCTTTTTCCTGTTTACAGAAGAAAAAATTTGAACAAAACTGGAAATGAAATTTGGCAGCTTTGAAACAGGAATCTGTTCAGATCTCAGTCCTGTATTTACTTGAGCTATTACTGCCATACTTTATTATAATAAATGGCCTGTTCAGCATGGTTCTGGCAGGCAAGTCTGCTCTGAGAGCAGTGGTGTTGAAAATGTTGCTACCTGGGTTGTTCTGGTAGTGCTGGGTTCTGTAAAATGCCTTTGTTCATCCTGAACAGAATAACTAAATGCTGTTGCTATCTCATGTGATAAAACTGTAAGTTCATTAAAGGAGAAAAAGGAGCTTTCAGGAAAAAAAACTTGCCCCAGATGCAGGGAAGAACTTCAGTAGATTCCTAAGGACCTGGTTTGTCTAGATGAAGAGAGTCAGGGAACTGCTGGAGAGAGGGTCCAGTGGAGGCTTCAAAGATGCTGAGGGGACTGGAGCATCTTTCCGAGGAAAGATTGAGAAACTTGGGACTCTTCAGCTTGGTGAAGAACAAATTGAAAGTGGATCTTGTGGGTGTTTATCAGTATCTAGAGGATAGGTGTCAAGAAGGTCCAGCCTGATTCTTCTCTGTGGTGCCCAGTGATAGGACAAGGTGCAGTGGGCACAAATGGGAACACAGAAGGTTCCACCCAAGCATAAGGAAAAACCTCTTGACGTTCAGGGACCCAGAGCACTGGTCCAGGCTGCCCAGAGAGGCTGTGGAGTCTCTTCTCTGGAGAGTTTCAAAACCTTCCTGGACACGGCCTTGTGCAGCCTGCTCTGGTGGCCCTGCTTCAACAGGGGGGTTGGACTAGATCCAGAGGTCGCTACCAGTCCATGGTTCTCTCTGATCTTTTGTCAAGGTTCTGTTTCCATTAGATGCAGAAATTGCACTCGCTAACAACAATACCACATCTCAAGAGAAAATGAGATCAGAAGGAGGTTTCATTTTCTGATTTCTGTTCAAAGCATCCTTTCAGGAAATGTCCTAGATAGAAAGGATGAAA
The DNA here is from genome assembly GCF_026170545.1 of Melanerpes formicivorus. Classification (NCBI taxonomy): domain Eukaryota; kingdom Metazoa; phylum Chordata; class Aves; order Piciformes; family Picidae; genus Melanerpes; species Melanerpes formicivorus. The sequence goes on from NW_027142365.1 coordinate 4,640,397, forward strand.
TTATGCCATTTCATTTTGCACTGTGTAATACATTAGATTAAGCCCTGAAGTGTGAAACTTGCATTGACCTGTTCTGTTGTGGTTCTGTTCAAATACAGTTTCCACAGGGGTTGTGAGAGCCTCTTGCACCAGATGGTTCTGATTCTCCCCTCGCCCAATGCCCCCAAAAGCATTTCACCAATCTTCTAAAACCAGGGGGGGCGGAAAGCCCACCCACCCAAAGGCAACCAACAAACCAAAAACCCAAGCAAACTAAGGAACAAAAAAATCCTAGTAATATTAGCAGGGCTATAAGTTATGTGAAGGAAACTAATCATGAAAATTTCAGAAGGCACCCTTGCAATCACAGGATGTCAGAGTTGGAAGGGACCCAAAGTGATCATCAAGTCCAACCCCCCTGCCAGAGCAGGGCCGTACAACCTAGCTCAGGTCACAGAGGAACACATCCAGACAGGCCTTGAAAGTCTCCAGAGAAGGAGACTCCACAACCTCTCTGGGGAGCCTGTAATGGTCACCAGAAGGACATAGCAGTATGACTTTTTGGCACGATAACCCAGCACCCAGTCTGTGTAAAACACACTCCAGCCCCTTGAGAAAGTGCAGTGTTGTATACAAGGATCTATAATAATAATAAACCAGGTTGGAAGAGACCTTCACGATCATTGCATCCAACCCATCAACCAATCCAACCCACCTAAACAACTAACCCATGGCACCCAGCACCCCATCTGCTTTTGTTTGAGTCATGTTTGTGCTAAAACACAGAAGTTACCCTGGGTTTGTTTTGGAGATGCCTTCAATACGTGCTAAAGAAAGAGTAAAACACCCCTGGGCTGGCTCATTGTGGAATATGCTGAGGTAGTCCTAAATCCAACCTGGGAAGGTTAGCACCAGCCTAGTTTAGGCTTTGCTTCTCCTTGTTGCTGTGGATGGAAGGGTGTTGGTGTTCACTTCAATTTTAGAGGTCCCTTGGTAAAACTCCTTGTTTTGCAGCAGCAACGCACCTAATACTTACAGAACACTTTGTTGGTTTTATTTTGCCCTCTGCTAGTGGTGCAAGGTTGAAATAAAATGTTTTTATTGACCACCTGAAATTACCACTTGGAGTCGAGGTGGGAGAGGAAACTGGAAACCTTATGGTGGTGTTTTTGCACTCTCCTCAAGTAATTGCCAGCCCAGTACACGCTGCTCTTTTAAACAGCTCTGCCGTTTGTTATTGCGGAGATGATTACTTGAGTCCCGCTGTAGGTGGTCTGTGGATGATAGCCTCTGAGCGAGAAATGGCTTCTTTTTCTCTCCTGCTAATAAGGTCAGGAAAGGTTTCTGGTTTGGGTAATAACCACACCGTTTTGAATGGATAATAATTCTGACTGGAGAACAGGTTCATGGTTTTCACCTTTCTAATAGCTGATGAGGTGATAGCCAGCTAGCTGCCTGTGAGGAGGTATTTCACAGCAGTAAACAGGCTCTCTTGCTTTAATTAAGACCATATGTGTGCGGCAGCTGAGATCATCTGGGATCTGTGTCCTGTATTTTCAGTTACATAGCTGATAAAATGTTGCAGTTGTGCAAATGACTATCCAGCCCAGTCGGCAGATGTCTTTGAAAGCAGGGTTGGTTTTGCTTTGTATGTTTCGTCCTACAAAGGAACCAAACATTTATTGAGGTGTGATGATCTTGTGCTGTAACAAAGTATTCAGGGACACGTTTTAATAAGTCTCAAGTTTACAAAGTAGCAAACCACCTGTACATTCCTGCGTTTCCTTTGCCAAGCCCTGCCTGGGTTAACTTCTCTGAACACTTGTCTTGCATATTAAATGATGTCCTCCACACATGGAGGGGCTGGATGCCATCCAGAGGGACCTTGAGAGGTGGACCCATGCAAATCTCATGAAGCTGAATAAAACCAAGTGCAAGGTCCTGCACCTGGGTTGGGGCAATATCAAGCACAAATAGGGGTTTGGCCACGAGTGGACAGGGAGCAGCCCTGAGAATAAGGACTTTGGGGGTACCAGTGAACAAAAAACTGAATATGAGCTGTGAGTGTGGACTGGTAGCCCACAAAGCCAATGGCATTCTGGACTGCTTCAAAGGAAGTATGGACAGTACATCAAGGAAGGTGATTCTGCCCCTCTGCTCTGCTTTGATGAAACCCCGCCTGGACTACTGTGTCCAGGGGCCCAGCATAAGAAAGAGATGATTCTTCTGGTAGTCTCTAAAGGGAGACCTTATAGTGATCTTCCAGTACTTAAAGGAGGCTTACTGGAAAGATGAGGAGGGACTCTTCATCAAGGAGTGTAGTGGTAGGATGTGGAGTAATAGTTTTAAACTGAAAGAGGGTAGACTTGGATTGGATGTAAGGAAGAAATACTGTGGGGGTGGTGAGGCACTGGAACAGGTTACCTGGAGAAGTTGTGCCTGTCTCCTCCCTAGAAGTGTTGAAGGCCAGGTTGCATGGGGCTTTGCTGAACTTGGTCTTGTGGAATTTCCATAGCAGGGAGGTGAAGTTTTAGATTTCTTCCAACCCCAGCCATTTTATGAACTAATAGTAAAAATGTACTGAGCAAGAAGGGAGAATATCAACAAGTGTTCTAGTGCAGTGGAGCCTCAGGCATTTACTTAGAGAGGTCACTTTGTAATTCTTCTAGAAAAAAAAAATTAAACCTATTAGTTGAATGGAGGACTTGGATCCTTAATCTGAAGTTGCTTATTTGGCAGTGTTTGGGCACTGACCACTAACGTTAGCCCTTCCCCCTGGAAAACATCACGTCTATTCATATCCCTTTCCAGAGGTTAAATGCAGCCCTTGGGACACTCACAGGAAATAATACCAATGGGCTTCTAAAACATAAACCTGCCTTTTGGTCAAAGTGGCCAAATTATGCCACTTTCCTTGATTACTGGGAGGACCACATATAATTACTCTTGCCCTGTATGGAGCAGGGAGGTGCCAGGAGATGCTCCAGGGCCCCTGCGTCCACTGCCCATCACTAACTTCTCTCCCCTGTGGGCTGGATTTTTGTGCTGTGTTTATTCACAAACACCACCTGGGTATCAATTTCAGCAATTTGATCCTTCTTGAAGCAAAGCTGAAGCAGATGTTCAGTTGTCCCTCAGCTGAGGATGCATGGCTGAAAGATGGAGTGTGCTGCTCATCTCTGGTGCTGTTAGATTGGCAATATTTTCTTAGGAATGCAGCTTTCTGCTGTCACTTGTATTTTAAGTACAGTCATTTGCCTTGCTTGGAGGAGTACTAAATAATGCAGTACTTAAATATCTGGTAGAACTTTTTCAGTCAAGTACTCAAGCTGTTGCTAGCAATGCTGGACATGTTTTCATGCCTGAAAAGTGGAAATGTTGCTGTGCCTTCCAGCAGCAGGAGGATTTTCCTTCTTTTGGTTGAAGAAATTAGTGGACACCTTCCATTTCATTCAATGTGTTTGGAGATTTTTGGCTTTTGGTTTGCCTTTTGGTGAAACTAACTTTGGTACTCAATAAAAATGAACGTGTTTTAGTCATGTGTGCATGTAAATAAGGTGGGCTTGTTTTAATTATTGATGAAGGAAGCACAGACACTGGCAGGATGTAGTTGATTGCTCTGCCTTAGGATGACATCACTGTGAGGCCAGACTCTTCACAGGTGCCCAGCTTCAGGGCAAGTGGCACAAACACAAGAGCTTCCACCTAACCATAAGGAAAAGCTATTTTTGCTGTGGGGTGACAGAGCACTGACCCAGGCTGCCCAGAGAGGTTGTGGAGTCTCCTCTGGAGAGATTCCAAACCTGCCCAGATGCGATCCTGGGCAAACTGCTCTGGGTACTGTTTTAGCTGGAGGGTTGGACTGGATCATCTCCAGAGGTTCCTTCCAACCCCCCAACATGCTATGATTCTGTGCCTTGTTTTCTGGAGGCTCCATTAACAGTAAAGGAAACATACACAGTGTTTCAATGACCTCCATTGCTTGGCTGTGTGCAGAGATAGGTGGAATGGAGTTCAGAATCCTAATGTGACAATTTTGACACCAGCTCCACACACTCTACATGCTGCACTGCTATTTGATTGCAGTGAAGTGTAACCAGGGATACAGACTTGCAGAGTCCCACCAGTTATCTTTAGCTTCTTTTCAGAGGAGGAGGAGAAGAAGGAAAACTTGGCAGCAAAATTTTCAGCGGTTGTTGCTGCTGTTCTGCTTCTCTAAGTTTAGCAGCATTGGAGGTGGTTGTTAAAATGAGCTTTCAGATTTTGAAACCCTGCTCCCTGAGCTTCATTAGGTAACATGGAGCTCCAGCATGATGAAGGCCATCAGTGCTGTGGCTTCCAAAGCCAAAACACCTGGCAGAGTTGGACAATTTGGTGAAAGTGGAAGAGATTTAAACACTTCCTCTGTTGCAGACAAGAATTGCATCATTTGCTCACCAACAAACTTCAGCTGCAGCTTGTGGAAGTTTCGTGTCACTGAAGTCCTGTTGCTTTACTCCATAGAGGCAAACCTGATTTCAGCATCAGCAGGGGCTTGTTGTTTTGCCACTGTAGAGAAACTTCCCCTTGTCTGTTACGCAGCCAGGAGAACAATATAGAGGGTTATGGAAAGGCTGCATTATTCCGGGGGCCTTGCTGACGGTTTTCAGTTCCTATAGGATGTCAACACATCTCCCATAGCAAAAAGCTGCAACTGAATTTGACCAAATACCTCCTCTTTTAATTCCTTCTCTGATGGATTTTTGTCATCTGGCTTCCTGAGTGAGTACCACCAACACTTTTCTATGCCTACCCTTCAGCACTAACACAAAATCTGCTTGAGTTGCCTCTTCCTGAATTAAGTAAGTATGCTTGCAAGGTCGTAATCCTTTGCAGATTTCTTACAAAGACTTTTCATCCATAAACTTAGAGTTCCCTACTCTTCTGAAGTCTGCAGCAGTGAAGGGAAATCAGTGCTCAGTTATGGAGAGGGAAGGGGGTTTGTCTGGGATGATCACTGACGCTGGATACATGGAAAGGAAAGGGATGCTGCTGTGGAAGGAAGGAGAGAGATTACACGCACATGAGTATTTTGGGTGGCTTCTGACTGACTTCATCTCGTGCTTGTTGATAGTCCAGAGTAGTATTAAGGACAAAAAAGTCATTCCAAAGTCTGCACCCCATTAGAAGATTTGCTATGCTTTTCTCTTGAGCATTTCTATTAAGGATGCATAAATTTACTCAGAGCAAAATTCAGTGTTTATAGCACTTCATAACTGAGGCTTTATGTTATTTTACAGCTCTCATTTCACTTACATGTTCAGTGATCTGGCTCTTGGCTTAGGTCACTGTAATCAGTGGAGGGAAGATGACAGCTACTGAGGTGCCTCCCCAGAGCTCTGCAGCCATGCCTGGGCTGGGGGACTGAGCAGTACTTTGCTTGGTGGCTTCTGTCTGCTTAGTACCCATCTTCCTCCTTTTGTGAACTTAAAGCTGTAATATTTTGGAATCTTGCCTCATTCCACAGGTATGTGTGCCTTGGCATCTGTACAGGACTTGTTTGTGTGAGCTTAAGCTCTAGTCCAAGGGGAGACATTTTAATGCAGGTCCTTGCTGTGCATTTTGGGGTGGGGAGGGTTGAATTTACAGCCAGCTAGAAACTCTTCTGAAATGTTTCCTTTTTTTCAGGACTGGATGAAATCATTCTCTGCTAAGTGGTATGATTTTAATGGTCCTGGTCTGTAATACTAGGGATAAAATGTAGCTCACAGCTGGAGCTTGGCATGGTAAGATTGATGAGGAAAGTTTGCAATTGAGTAAATATTTACAAGGCACTAAACAATTAGTGAGATACTGACACTTTTGGCCTTCTTCCTGTGATCAATGATTACCAAGCTGCTAGTTTATTGCCACGGCCAGGCTACGGTATTGCTTACTCTCCCTCTACTATTAGTGTCCCATGAAGTAATTAAAGGGAATGAGGATGCCTGAATAGCAAGGATCTAGAGAAAGAAGGTAGGCTGCTGTTTGAGGGGTAAAGACAGGCTGGACAGATGGGCAGAATCCAACAGCATGAGATTTAACACATCCAGGTGCCGGGTTCTGCACATTGGCCACAGCAACCCCATGCAGTGCTACAGGCTGGGGTCAGAGTGGCTGAAGAGCGGCCAGGCAGAGAGGGACCTGGGGGTGCTGGTTGATGGTAGGATGAACATGAGCCTGCAGTGTGCACAGGCAACCAGCAGGAGCAGGGAGGTCATTCTGCCCCTGTACACTGCACTGGTTAGGCCACACCTTGAGTACTGTGTGAAGTTCTGGGCCCCTCAGTTTAAGAGCTGGGGTTGCTTAGCATGGAGAGGAGGAGACTCAGGGGTGACCTTCTTGCTCTCTACAACTACCTTGAGGGAGGTTGTAGACAGGCAGGGGCTCGTCAGGCAACCAGCACCAGAACAAGAGGACACAGTCTCAAGCTGTGCCAGGGGAGGTTTAGGTTGGATGTTAGGAAAGAGTGATTGGCCATTGGAATGGGCTGCCCAGGAAGGTGTTGGAGTCACCATCACTGGAGGTGTTCAGGAGGAGACTTGATAGGGTGCTTGGTTGCATGGTTTAGTTGATTAGATGGTGTTGGATGATGGGTTGGATGTGATGATCTCAAAGGTCTCTTCCAACCTGGTTTATTCTATTCTAAGAGAGGACTGAAAAAAAAGGAGAACAAGATAGCTAACAAAGAAATTGAGAAAAGATAGATGGGAGCGTTTAAAGAATTCACTGTGATGCAAATGGCAGTTGAAGAACTAAATAAATCACATTTTGGATGTCAGGGAAGCCCCTTTTTGCTTTTCTTATTTGGCAATATAGTTGTGCAAGATAAAAATAATCAGCTTTGATTTGCTGCTTCATACAAGAGTTGAAAAGAAAAGACACTGTTCCTACAAGACTGGCAAAGGAATTAGGGTGAGAATGGGGTTATTAGTTTTTTTCAAGTAGCATTATTTATTTTAACCAATTTGTGGCATTTAATAATAATAATAAACCAGGTTGGAAGAGACCTTCAAGATCATCGTGTCCAACCCATCAACCAATCCAACCCACCTAAACAACTAACCCATGGCACCAAGCACCCCATCAAGTCTCCTCCTGAACACCTCCAACGATGGTGACTCCACCACCTCCCCAGGCAGCCCATTCCAATGGGCAATCACTCTCTCTGTATTAAACTTCTTCCTAACATCCAACCTAAACCTCCCCTGGCGCAGCCTGAGACTGTGGACTGTGTCCTCGTGTTCTGTATTGGCTGCCTGGGAGAAGAGACCAACCTCTGCCTGTCTACAACCTCCCTTCAGGTAGTTGTAGAGAGCAATAAGGTCACCCCTGAGCCTCTCCCTCTCCAGGCTAAGCAATCCCAGCTCCCTCAGTCTCTCCTCGTAGGGCTTGTGTTCCAAACCCCAATTTCCAGCTGTTGTAAATACTTGTGTGTAAGTGTCTAAATAAAAGTACCCAAGAGCACAAGCATTATGTAAATACCTGGTTTTCACCTCTAGGCAGCAGGGGTTTTGTTCTTGTGGGAGGTGGTGTCCAGGCTCACAGCACTGTGCAGGAATTGGAAAGGACATCTGCAGGTCCTTGCTCAAAGCAGGCCTGAGGATGCTCATCGCCTTCTCCACTCAAGTTTTGAGTATCTCCAAGATTGGAGATTTCACAGTCTGTCTGGGGCTCTCTTCTAGGGTGTTGGACCACCGTAATTCCTAATATTTAGGAGGAAGTTATCCTTCTGCCAGTGGAATCTGTTGCCTCTTCCACTATTCCTGAGTACCTCCCGGCGTCTTGCTCCATCTTCTCTGTAACGGCCTCCTAGATAGCTGCATCTGCTTAACATGTCAATCTAAATGTACAAAGGAATAATAAAATGCTTGCTTGTCCAATTATTTCCTTCTTCCTCAAGCAGTTCTTTGTTCACCTGAATATTAATCTGCAAAGAGCTTTCTCTGCCATTATATCTGGCTTTGCAGCCAGTTCTTTCTACTGCCTCGGCTGTGTTTTTTTCCTGAAGACAAGAAGCTACTGTAGCTAGGGGTTCCTCACTTGGAGATTATGCAGTTCTGTCACGTTCTCATATACCCATCTAAGCTATTTTTTGGTTTAGTATGAAAAGCACTTACCCCACTGTGCATGCACAGCTTTTAAAATCCCTAGAATAAACAAAATCTCAATTTAAACAAAGTCACAGCAAGTGTCACAACCCCCTCAAAACCATTAAGTCACTCAGGAAAGCAGAGACTCTGTACCTGAATTACCAAGTGTTGCAGTAAGGGCATACTGTTCATCCATGAACATTTTGAAGGTGCCCAGTGACACCCAGAAAAGGTGTTTTGATAAGGATGAAGACACAGGCAGAACCAGGCTGAGAGACATGGGTGCTTTTATGCCCATGTGTTGTGTGCCTGAGCTGCAGTCAGTGGAAACAAACACTCACACCCCCCCCACATCCCCTTTTTAATTGAGATCATTTTCTCTCAAGAGAGAAGATCATAGTATCAGTCAGAGTTGGAAGGGACCACAAGGATCATCTAGTTCCAACCCCCCTGCCATGGGCAGGGACACCCCACACTAGATCAGCCTGGCCAGAGCCTCATCCAGCCTGGTCTTAAACACCTCCAGGGATGAGGCCTCAACCACCTCCCTGGACAACCCATTCCAGGGCTTCACCAACTCTCATGGTGAAGAACTTCCTCACATTTCTGAGGTTACAGACAACAACTGTTGAGACTTGGCAGGGATTTTTTGGGTGCTGTTATTGCTGGGCTGCTTTGTGGTTTTATTTTTCTTAACTCTTCTGTATAAGATAATCTTTCTCTGCTGCCTGATTTTGAACTTTCCTAGGGCATGTAGGATAAGAGTGTTTTAGGTAACACTTGGAGAACAGAACCTGCAGAGGTGAAAGAGTTGAGTGCTTCATAGAACCTGCTGCTCACAGCCTCAGGAGGACTGTATTATTGTTCCTTTGGAGTTGTTATTATCTTAGCATTTTCTCAGAATATTGTGAACATTAATTTTCAGTACAGAAGATGGGGGGGAAAAAACAATAGAGTGTTAGGTATTCCTGTAAAAGAACTGCCTAATTTTTTGTAATCCTTCTGAATCCTGTCTTCAAATAAACAAAAAGGCACAAAATTGCTTTTGTATTTACCAGCAGCAGTCTGAGAGAGCCTTTCTTTAGCTTCAGCTTTACCTTTTGCAGTGTCCTCTCTTTAATTGCCATAACACTGACTGGTCCATGAAAAGCCCAACTCCTTCCTTTCTTCAAACTGTCATGATAGCAGGTTGCTCATATTCTGTTCATTCTAATAAAGCAATTTGTGTTAATTACTGCTTTGGTTTCTTGTGTTATTTGGGCATACAGCTCTGATGCACTCCATAGCACATTTTCTGAGTGTTTGTTAGTTTGTTTTGGTGGCAGCAGTAGTGTTTCACTCCAGTGTTTTGCTTTAAGATTAACATATCATTAAGCTGCACAATCAGATACAGTCTTTCTTCTCATGCAGTGAAATGGGAGCAGAAGGCAGGGCAGAAATCAAGAGGAGTTAAAAATACACAGATGAAAAAAAAATCCCTGGGAGTGGCTTAGCCAATTTCTTGGCACTTTTGGCCCAAACTGCAGCATTTACAGTAAAACTCATGCTCATGGAGGTGGATTATTTTTCCATCTTTGCCAGAGATTGCAAAACACAGAATGCTAGTACCCAAATAATCCTTGTCACTAATTTTGGGGCAATCTCAAAGGTCTCTTCCACCCTCAATGAGTCTATTCCATGATTCATCAGCAGGACTTGGAACACTCTTTAGTATCCTGTGCGTATGCCTCTGGTGTGGATAAGTAGAGGTCTCTCTAGTAACTGCACTGTGGTAGGTGAACAGTTAAAAAGAGTGCCTTTGCTTTTAGAGGCAAGAAGTTACTCTTTGACAGCATATTTTTGATGTGTTACTGAAAATCATTTTACATGCCAGCTCTGTTACTATTTTCAGTGTTTGCTGTGGGGCTCTTTTCAGCAAAACTGCTGTCAATGATCGCCCCGTGGAAGCAAAAATAGCAGCTAATCAATGTGTGTTTTATCCATGGAGTTATGTGCTTAACTTAAAGGGAAAATAGATTCATTTCTTAAGATGAGAAACTCTTCCCAACAAGATTTGCCAAGGTGCTGCAGCCTCGTCTTCCCTGTTCCCTTGGGTGCGTGTGGCTTCCTTTCTAGACCTGTGCTTAAACAGGGGTTGTGTTAGGTGTGGAAGAAAGGTTGTGTGCTTTGGGCCTTCCCTTTTTTTTGGTTGTTTTTATGTTTCATAGGGCTTTGCCTTTTAAAATGTCATTTCATGTGGGAGAGATTGTGGTTGATTCTCTTCTGGCCTTTCATCAGTGGTGTCTCTTCAGTTACTAGCTAGCCTAGTACCCGAAGAATGTAGGACACTAGGTTATCTCCTAGCAGTGCTCCACATCAAGGTTGGCATAAAAGCATTTGGAAATCCTGTACTCTGAAGTATTTCACAACATTTTGTTTCAAAAGTTCTTGAATCATATGGGGTCCCTTTTTGGTGTAGAGATTTAGTGTGTGCATGCTCCTGGTAGCTGTATGTCCTGGTCTGCCACGGGTTGTTGATTTCCTTCTCATTCCCTGAAGCAAATTACGTGTTTGGAGCACGGTTGATATTTATTCCTGACATTGCTGCCCAGAACAATCTCTTCTTAATGTGCACCTGATTTTTATTAAGTAGTAGGGCTGCAAACTTCTCTTAAAGAAAAGAATCATCAGGTCCATTCCTGAAAGTACATCATTTGATGTCTTACTGTCACCTTCATAAACAACACTGGTTTTCCTTACAGGTCATCCTTTTCTTCCCACTGTCTTCTTCACTTTATGAGCTTCCTCACGAAGTTTGCATTTGTAGAGACAAACAAATTGTGAATTGTTGCACTTTGCTTTTTCTGGAGTCTGTAGTAAGGCATCTCATGGTGGAAAGGTGATGGTGCATGTTGAAAACCTGATTGGTGAACAGGTCACTGTCAACATGAAGCATTAAAGATGTGTCTGTAGTTATTCCATTCATCACTTCAAATATGATTCTCCTCTGCTTGGCATGCAGATGTACACAGAGGTTTAAGCATGCCAGTGTGTCAAATGACAGTCTAGTTTGAGTATGGTGGTTGAAACATTTGTTGTTAGAAGATGTTGTTTCAAGTTAGGGACCTCCTGTAAGAGCTCAGTTGCATGGAGCTGATGGTCATTGCTTGAAACATGATGGGAAGCTATTGGGGTCCATCTGAACTCTTCAAGAATCATTGGTCTTGAACATCCATTTGTTTCTTCCTTTGTTGGAACTCCTTCAATTCTGAAGGCACTAATACCCAATTGTGCTCAGCAGCAGTGTGTTTAAAAAAACCCAAACCATTTCATTTTGATCTGCTCTTGTAAGGTGCTTCATACTGACTGAAGTGTTGGTGCTCAGTTCATATTCTGCCTGTAAGGAAGACTTTAATGAAGTAGATCCATGGACTGCTTTAGGTTGGAAGGGACGTTTAAAGGTTTTCTAGACCAAGTTCCCTGCAGTGGGCAGGGACATCTTCAACTTGTCATGGTCTAGTCATGAGGTCTGTGGTGACAGATTGGACTTGATGATCTTTGAGGTCTCTTCCCACCTTGGTGATACTGAACTTGTCCAGGTTGTTCAGAGCCCTGTGCAACCTGACCTGGAGTGTTTCCAGGGATGGGGCTTCTACCACCCATGTGGGCAAACTGTGCCAATGTTTGACCACTCTCATGGCAAAAACCAAATGTCTTCCTTCAGTCCACACTGCACAGATCTTTCACTGACTTCTGAATCATTGGGCATTCTTTTTTTTTTTTTTCTTAATCAATATTCCAGAGTGAATGGAGGAAAAAAAAGACCCCAGTACAAAATTGCACAAAGTTTGTTGTTTGAGGTTTTTGGGGGGTTTAGTTTGTTTGTTTGGGGGTAGGGGTTTGTTAGTGTTTGGTGGTTGTTTTTTAGTGGTGTTTGGTGTTTTCAGTCTTTCACAGGCATTTGAGTTCAGGATTAATCTAGAAAACAGGCTTCAAAGTGACAAAGGACTGAAAAAGCCCCACCAGACAAACATACTTTTATTTCACAGAGTGGGAACGTTGGTCTTGGTGACAGGCTTCTTAAAGGGAGCTGGGCAGTTTTGCTACTTGATGACAAAGGGAAACATGCCCTGGTGAGAGGTGCTTGTTTGGGGATTTGAGGAGAACCACAGATCACTTTTGTGTGTTGCTGCCTCTCTGGCAGTTCTTAAACTCTATTTTCAGAGTCTAAAATTGTCCCGGTTAGAAAGTAGGAGTCAATCCTTAAGGAATAATAGAAACCTCTCTCAAAATGACTTTCATATTTCATCTAGACATGAAGCTGTGCTAGATCCATTACATTTTAGAGAAAACTGAGACAAGTTGTGCTGCTGTGCAGAAGGACCAGTGTGAGGCACGTGTTGTGGCAGATGTGGTGAGGGCTGCAGTCGTGAAAGGAGATCTGGAAAGGGCAGAAAAATCAGAGTCATGGAATGATGCAGGTTAGAAGGAATCTCTGGAGATCGTCTAGTCTACTCCCCCTGCTAAAGCAGGGTCACTCAGAGCAGGTTGCACTGGAGCACATACAGACAGCTTTGAATCTCTACAAGAAGTCTGGAAAGGTTGTTCAGGTGCTCCTGCACATTCAAAGAAGTTCTTCCTCACATTCTGATGGAGCTTCTGTGTTCTAGTTTGTGCACATTGCCCCTTGGTCTGCCCCAGAAGCCCACTTTATGGAGATTGGCCTCATCTTCTTGACACCTATCTTACAGATACTGATCAGCATTGATAAGATGCCCTCTCAGTCTGCTCTTCTCCATGTCAGAACCTCAGGTGTCTCAGCCTTTCCTCTTAAGGGAGATGATCAGTGCACTCGTCATGAGTAGTCATGAGGTCTTGGGTGACAGGTTGGACTTGATGATCTTTGAGGTCTCTTCCAACCTTACTGATTCTATGATCTGTGTAGCAGCCCATTGGGGAGGCATTCAGAACACAGAAGTGGGAGGTGGTTTGGCAGGAGTGACTGTGAAATGGTGGCATTCATCAGGGGATTAAAGAGGGGAAAAGAGAGGGGGGGAAAACCCAAACCATTAAAATCAGTATGCTGCAAGATGGCAAACCTCAGTAAACTCTGAGAAGTGGGAGACACGACTCTGAGTTTGTTTATAGATGCAAATCTGGAAGAGGACTCCAGATGAGGTGGCAGTTCAACAGAATTCTTGATTATGGAGACAAGCACAGACTGTCCCAGTTCAAAAGGAACAGAAAACACAGTAACTCACTAACTTGATAAGTTTCCCCAGCACAAGAAGGAAGGAAGGAAGGAAGCTTGCAGAAAGCCTGACCTAGTTTCCAACAGGGATAATTTGAGCAGGGATATGTATGAAAAAAACATTTTTCTCTTCTCTGATAATTTTTTGTTGTTGTTTTTTGAAATGGAACACTCTGTGAGTTCTGTGGGTTGTGCTTGCCAGGACAGGCACCAAGCAGGGGCTGTGGGGAGTACAAAGAATCGGCGAGTATTGTAGTAACGAAAGGAGGACAAAGGATTTGGGCTGCTTCTCAGCAGGAAGGGGAAGTTACCAACTTCTGACACTAAAATGGTTTATTAAAATGGGGGAAGGGAAGCTTGTATCAAGTCTTTAGCTAAGACTTTAATTGAGAGCAGATGGCAAATTAAATCACTGGATGCTTAGTGGCTGGTGTGAAACTATACAGCTTCAGAGCTGTGAGCTGTTACCTTTGACACTTGGGGAAGAGTAGATAAGCTTCTAAAAACCCAGAAGAATGAACACAATGCTGAGGCAGGCTTATTCATAACTTCTACTTTCAGTTTTCAGAAAGGAACATTAGCAGTGTTGCAAGAAAGTAGGGAAACTGATAATATCCAGCAGGTTTTCTCTCACAAATAAACCACGTCTAAGAAACTGAACTCATTTCTGTCACTTGGTAGGAAGAAAAGGACAAACTAGTAGATTACCACAAGCTGAAGTGAAGCTTTGAAGACTCTTCTAAGTTAGAAAAATGTGGTCTGGTTATAAAATGGATGCAGAAATCTTTGCACCATGTATCAATAGTTCAGAGCCTTCGAAGGGATGCATGGTGGATGGGACTGTGCAGTGTCTGTTGTAGGTCTGGTGCTGGTCAGTCATTAACAACCTGGATGATGCAATGGGGAACATACTGACTCTGCAGGTACTGAAATAGAAGACCAGCTGGGTGTTTCCCCTAAAAATAGGAAAGGACTGGATGAGCTAAATGTGTATCCTGTTTTTTTTCACATTACTTCATCAAGATTTTGTGCTGCAGCAACTGTGAGGACAACTAGTTGTGCTGTTAGTCCATAGAAAATCCCATAATAATTGTAGGAGTCACATTTGACACACACCAGTAAAAAGGAGAAAAAAAAAATATATATATATCCCTGTTTATGCATTCCAATGTGACAGCTGATTTGTAAGAGCAGTGAAGTTGTCCTGCTCTACCCTTGTTTTGGAAAGACTTCTGAACTGCCGTGTAACACTTTGAGCACTGGATTTGGATTTGAGACCTTTCCAAGGAAGAGGGAGAAAGCAATCAGACTAGGCCAGCTAACTTGCAGTGGAAAAAAACTGAGCAAGCTGAGAACATTTTAATCATAAAAGCAAGTATCCTGAATTTTAATTCTTTATCTGTATACCTGTCCATAGTTTCTGTGCTGTGACTGCAGCATTGCAATGGTTATTTTGCCAACAGGAAGCACCCCGGTGCTGGTGCTGGTAGTGGCATATGTTTTTAATACAGAAGAGGTGTGTTGGCATGGTTAATTCTGCATGTGTGGTTAATCCCTGTGTAGTCACTTCTTTTCCTTTCTTCCCACCTCTTCTTGCTATTCCCCTATTAAACATTCCATATGAATAGCTGTGGGACCTCTGTAGTTGAACGTGAAATAAAGGATGAGTGTTCAAAAGCATCAGGCTCGTTCATACCATTGGAAGCATCTTGAGTCAGCAGGTCAAACAACCTAAAAGGAGTCAAATCAGCTGTCACTTAAAGCAGTAACCTTTCTTCCTTCTCTTTTGAGGAAGTCCCTTTTCTCTTAGCCATTGCAAATGCCTTCTACAGAAGACCTCAAGGGTCTGATGGTAGGGAGGGCGCTCGAATACATTCTCATTTTGTGGTGCCCCTCACACATCCTGCAGTAGTGCTGGTGAGTAGCTGGAGTTATTCATCAGACCACAGGCAGCAGAAGATGCATCAGCTCCTTTTAATGAGTCTCTTGATACAACAGTCGGTGCTTAAGTCAACAGTAATTTGCTGTTGTGCTGTCTACATCTTAAATGCTATACAATTATTTATAGTAAATCCCATAAAAATTGTCCTTAGTCAGCAGCTGGAGGAATGGTGAGTCTGAGAACTGGTCAGTCCAACCCTTCATCAGTGCCATGTACACAATTAAGCAAATTACAGATGGCTTTATGTATAGTATAATAGTTTTACCTAGAGCCCAAAATTGAGGAAGTACTAAAATAATTGGGAAGGAGAACAGGAAGAGGGTTTTTTGTTGTTTGTGCCCCAAGGTTCAGGAAGAAGGAAATAAAGAAGTCACTGTTGGAGCACACACACAAAAGTAACATTACAGAACACTGCATTTTATGATATAGAAAGGTGATGCTTGTTGGACATTTGGAATATACTGTGGAACATAGTGTGGTGGCCCTAGTAATGGTCAAGAGCAAGGAAAAGTAGATTCAAATTCTTAGGCTGAGAAGTAAACAAGCTGTTCTGAGGATCGAAGAGGCTGATGGATGAGTCCAGAAACTGGTATGGAGTGAGCAACCAGAGTGGGAGAGGAGCTAGATGCTTTGCTGCAGAGAAACTCAACTACATTCAGGCAGAGAAACTCAACTGCTTTCAGGCACAGTAAATCAACTGCTTTCAGACTAAAAGAAGATAAATTAGACCTGTAGACTCCTCCTTCCTCCTTCTATCCCCTCAGTCTGCTGCACTGACTTCCCAGTAGCCAAATTCTTCTGATTGCAACCACACCTTCCTTCCCAGCTCCTGCAAGTCTGCTATTGCTGCCGCTTCCCCTGCCCTGCACACAAGCTGGTGAAAGTGGTCGAGTGCAGCTGCATTGGACACTGGGATATCTGTGGTTATCTGCTTGCAGTGGTGTTGCAAGGTTGGTTTGTACCTTTAGATTTGGATTATCTGCTTGATAAACAGCATTTAGCGCCGTTCAGCTGCAGGAATGTGTTAACCTTTTTTTCCTCCTTCATTTTTCTCCTAGAATAGGAAGAAACAATCTCAGCATGCAGAAGTTTAGCAAAGATTTGACTGTGAGAGCTTTCAGTGCTCACTTTTTTTTTTCTTTTTTTATTTGCTGAGAGAATACATTTGTAGTGGTAGCTGGAAGAGAAGGGAACTGAATGTGCAGGATTAAGCTTGAGGCCCCAGCTTCCTGTATAAGGGGAGAGAAGCTCACGAACCCGAAACGCCAGCCAAAAGGAAAGAGGGTAATGGACACAGACCATGTGGTTTGCTGTGCTGCATGCCAGCAGCTGCTGGGTGGGCTTCCTGCTGTGGGACACCAGTGACGTTTAGGGCAGTTGCTGGCTGTGCAGAGCTGCCCTTTGCTGTGCAGAGCACAGGAGCTAGATGAGGGCAGACTGACAGATTGGCAGTTTCTGGTGCTTTTAACGGTTCTGAAAGCAGTAGGGTTTTCTTTCTGGCAGGGTTTAGGTTGAAAGAACTCCTCATACAGATTTTATTATTTAAGACTAAAGCAAATGTTGAGAAGTAGGAAAATGGAAGTTCTTGGAAAAAATGACAGGAAGAATTCACTGCTCTGTAGCTGAAGAGGCACAGTTGTGTAGGAGGCTGTTTCTTGGACACTGCAAAGCCAAGCCACTGGGGAGCTCAGATTCCAAAACCTTTCTAGGACCTCTCTTCCCTTTCAAAGCAAAGTCAGAAATGTGTTTTTGACAGGGTGTACAGCTCACTTCAACAAGCTCTGATCTGGGAACTGATCATCAGACAGGGCTTGCCAGCTAGTTCTCTGCAAACCAGATACTAGAGAGCCTCTTTCTTACGTCTCACTTCACCTTTCACCTTAGATTTGTCTTTTTGTAGGGGATGTGAAAAGCCACCTGAAAATCCAGCCCAGAGTGTAATATAGGAGGGTCAATATTATGAATAACTCTAAAAGCATTTGTAGTAAATGAGCTAAATGTTAAAATGTTGAGTTTCCTGCTGTGTGAGATAATGAGCAGCACATCCCAGCTCTTGTGGAATGCGGTACCTGAAGAGAAATTAAAAGATGTCTTTGAAGAGTAATTGGTTTGAAAGTTGACTTAGTCCTGTAGTTGCAGCCATACACTCAGGTCTATAATAAATTCCTTCCAAACACCTTCAATAAAAATTCCTCATTTGCCTGTGATAGCCCTTTGACATTCTGCTCCTTCCGGCAGAGGTAATCCAGAGACATGCAGACAAAGTTCATGTTTGCTGTATTTGTCCTTCGTTCTGCAGATTATTGTGTGTGTGCTCCTTCTCAAAGGGCACCTTGTCCAGTTCCTCAAGTGTTGTTAACTTGCTGCTGGCTTCCTGGAAAAGATACTTGAAGGCTCCAGGGACTTGAACTCAGCGGCACTGCCTTCTAAAGCTGTCTCGGGCGACGCAAACACTTGAAAATACTTCCATAGCAGCAGGATAATTGGACTCTTGCTTTTGATTTCTGAAACATCTGGGTTCATACTCTGCAGTCTGGTTATTTTTGTACAAGCCTAAGAAGGAACAAGAAGCCTGAGGCTGTAGAAGAGCCATCAGCCTGCAGAGTCAAGGCAGGAGATCGATGAGGCTGCTGTTCTTAGAAGGAATCTTCCTAGAGGTTTTCATCCTTTCACAGGCAGTTGTTTTGCTCTCTCTCCTCTGTTGTATAATTTTTGCTGTTGTAAATAGCTTTGCTCTTGGGATTTGGGTTTATTTACATCTGCCATTAGTAATGTGGACTATAGATGCCTACTTGAAATTAGGATTCTCTTGTCTCCTTCGTGTAAACAAACTGGGTTTCAGGAGTGGCTGAAAAAAAAAATCCCTTCCACTTCAGCTTGTAACACAGAGCTACCAAAATGTATTATACTCCTTATTATGAATATGGTAAGTGATTTTTCTTTGTTCTGATGGCAGCTATAAAGCTACACAGTATTTCTTTTTCCAATTGGCCCGATAAATGGTGAAATATTTTGTTACAGTTTAATTATGGAAAACTGGAGCTTACGGTTCTGCCTTATTTAAATGTGGTGTGAATCTTTTCAAAGTAATAGGGCAAATATAGTACTGCTTCTGGAGGCTTAAAAAGATGATTTGTTCTGTAATATTAACTTTTTGAATGCATTATTCATGAGAAAAGCAAAGCTGGAAGTTTTTTTCTTCTCCCTCAGTGGAAATGAACATGAAGAATACATTATCTGTGTAGGGAGAAAGAAATGAATGTAAAGGACTCTAACTCTTGCTAATACTGGAGTGGTGCCTGCAAGCACTACTGTAATTTCCTTAGGGAAAAGAAAGCAGAGTGTTGTTGAAAATAAGCTGATATGATCATTGAATAATTTGTGCAATATTACTGAAATCCAATTCCACAAAAAGTCAGGGTAGTTTCAGTTAGAATGTGCTCTTTCCAATGACACAGGGCCTGTTTATTTCAGTTGATTCAAACTTTTATGTCTGAGATTTATTAACTCTCTGCTTTGGATAAAGGGCTGGGCTACATGTTTTTCTTACTTGTACCTCTTTCAAGCTAGTTTTTCCAGATTGCTGCATATGCATACAATGTGTTCATGCATACAATGTGTTCATGCATACAATGTGTTCATGCATACACACACACACACACACAGTGGATTTATTAAGGCGAGGAAAATGTGTAAGAGCTTTTCCATCTCTGGTATGTAAATGGAATTTGGAGGAACATTTAAAACTGTTTAGCATTCTCCAATGCAACAAATCCTTTCAGTGTGGATTGTTTTAAACCTGGTGCAAACTTATATGATTGTATCTTCAGCTGTACTAACACTATAAACAAGAAGAATAAGCCAAGTGACATCATTTGTAGGGATCTTTTTCATTTGTACTTTTCAGTGTTCCTCAGTCATGCTTGGTTTAGTTGCCTGAAATGACTCAAGGAAAAAAAAAACCAAAAAAGCAACCATCACATGTTTAGGCAAGAGCTCTGGGGATACATTTTTCCATTGCCTTACTAGATTCTTATACAACAATTAGTTTATTAATGGGGGGGGAGGGGGCGGGCAGAATCTCTAATGGGTAATACCCAAACACTATCATTATATTTGGTGGAAGGCATAATTCATAGATTCATAGAAGGGTTTGTGTTGGAAGGGACCTTAAAGATCATCTAGTTCCAAGCCCCCTGGCATTGACAGGGGTTCAGTCTGGAGAAGAGAAGGCTCCGAAGTGACCTAATTGTGGCCTTCCAGTATCTGAAGGGGGCCTACAGGAAGGCTGGGGAGGGACTGCTCAGGATCTCAGGTAATGATAGGACTAGGGGGAATGGATTGAAGCTGGAGGTGGGGAGATTCAGGCTGGAGGTGAGGAGGAGGTTCTTCACCATGAGAGTGGTGAAACCCTGGAATGGATTGTCCAGGGAGGTGGTTGGGGCCCTGTCCCTGGAGGTGTTTAAGCCCAGGCTGGATGAGGCTCTGGCCAGCCTGATCTAGTGTGAGGCGTCCCTGCCCCTGGCAGGGGGGTTGGAACTGGATGATCCTTGTGGTCCCTTCCAACCCTGACTGATACTATGATAGATCAGGTCACTCAAAGCTAAACTGCCCTTAAACACTTCCAGGGAGAGGGCATGCACGGGGTGACCTGTTACAGTGTCTCACCACCCTTACTGTAAAGAATTAATTAATGTAATTGTTACTTTAATGCTAAGGACCTCAGTATTTCCTAGATAGGGTTAATGTTGTTTCTAGACATTGGATAAAGCAGTTTGTGATACCACTGCAGGGATTTATGCTGCCTGTGATAGGGGAATGAAGTTAGGATGTTAGGAGCTAAGTACTCCTCGAGACCTTGCTATTAAATTATAGGAGCACCTCTCAATTTTTAATATATATTCAGCCCCAAGCTCCTGGTGAAAGGCTGTATGTGGGCCTTAACCTAAGAATAAAAATGAAGCAGGAGATGTTTTGTAGGTATTTTCTTTTACCCTGGGTTTAAAAACATTGTTCTGTAGACAAGAAACCATGGGAAAGAACAGATGAAGCCACTTCTCAAAGTAAAAGAAGAAAGAGTGTAGCAGAAAAGTGAATCTAATTATCTTTAGACTTGAGCTGGTTGTCTGAGTTGTTGGGGTTGACCTTTAGCTCTTTGCTTTGCAGAACATATATCCTGTTAGGAAGTACGATCCAGTATTGTCTTTTGTCACTTAATCCGATGTTTTAAGGACACCTCAATTCTGTGTCCTCCAGTTGTCACTTGGAGCAGTTAGTAGCTTTTGGCATTATTTGGCTTTTGGCATTGTCTTTCCTTTTAATGGGACTATCCAAAGCTTGTGGTTATAAGGGAAAAGTACTTACTTGTGGCTCTTCTACATACTCCCAGCCACATCCTTTAATGCTTGCAATGAAATTTCAAATGCCCACAAACTGATACAGAGAGGGTCATAGAATCATTAGGTTGGAAAAGACCATTAATCCAGCACTGCCAAGTCCACCACTAAACCATGTAACTCAGCACCACATCTATACATCCTTTAAATACTTCCAGATGTTTATACATGGTACAGATTTGTAGGGCTTGCAGTTTTTTAACATTGCTCATGAAGATCTGGAGAAGAAGAGGCTGAGGGGAGACCTCATTGCTCTCTACCACTACCTAAGAGGAGGTTGGGGTGCGGTGGGTGTTGGCCTTTTCTTCCATACAACAAGAAGAAATGACCTGAAATTGCACCAGGAGAGGTTTAGATTGGAAATGTTTATTGTAAGAGTGATCAGGCATTGGAACAGGCTGCCCGGGGAGGCAGTAGAGTCACCATCCCTGTAGCTGTGGCACTTCAGGTCATGTTTTAATAGCCACAGTGGTGTTAGGTTGACAGTTGGACTTGGTGATCTCAGAGGCTTTTTCCAACCAAAATGATTCCATGGTTCCATATATCTATCTTTGGGATTAACCAGGAGACTTAAGGTAGTGGTGGGAAACTTTGCACCCATGGCCAGAAAGCAAGCACAAAACCCACAAAAATGTCATAATGACCTCATGTTGTTGTCAGATGGTGGTGAAGCAAGTTTTAATGTGTAGGTTATCAAAGGGGTTTGGAAACAGTGCTCATCCTTGACTAAAGAAAGGGATGAGATGGTGCCTTCAGTGCTTGGGTCACTTACAATTGCACCAGCAGATGAAACAAAATCTCTGAACAACTGAATTTTCTCAGATGAGGGAAAAGAACCCACCAAATTTTGTGGATAATGTGATTACTTCAGCAATGTGTAACTTGATGTGAGGCATCCTCTGTATGAGAAAACTTTCCACTTACACCTCTTGGCAAAAAGAGAGAGGAAGAGTTGAGAAAAAAAGCTGCTGTGAAAGCCTATCCAGAAGCTTTGCCCTGTTTGTGTAAGCTCTTTCTCTTGCAGGCTGTGTTGTGGTCTTTGAGTACACATGGTAGTTTGGGGCAATAAATCTTCCATGAAATGTTCTATCATCAGGACCGTGGTATTTTTCTTGGAGCACACCATGGGGAACTTGCTGGAGTCCCCAGGAATCCTAAGTTATGCTTTGTGAGTGCAGGAGTTTGTGTTTGCTGCCTGGTGTTCTTGGTTCAGCCTTCTTGAGGGACCTCATCGTAAGCCCCAGTCCTGTGTTCTGGTTTTTGTATGAACAACATTTTCCATTTGTCTTTTGGATATGCAGATTAATATTCTGGAGTGGTTAGGAAATGGCTGCATTGATATGGGCAGGGGAGCAGAAGCATTAAATGAAGGGGTTGTTTTGCAGCATTTTTAGGATGCTTGATGGATTGTTTCTGGTCTTGGCCAACGCTACTGACTTACAGGAAAGACTGAAGCAGTTTTTTGGGGGAGGGTGATCTTCCCCCTAACTGTAAATATTTGCAATATAAACAGCTGAGCTATTCATCAGTGGAGAGAAGAAAAGAAAGAAAGGGAAAAAAAAGGCATTTTTTGGTGGGGGTTCTGGTGCAGACAAATCAGATGAATTATGTCCTACCAGGGCATATCAGCTTGGCGTTGTGAGCGCTGCCTGTGGTCAGCTGGGCTGATCACTGAGCTACCAGGAGGTTAAGGACAATATCCACAGAAATTACTCTGGAGCTATAATAATGCAATTAAAACAAACAGAATAATAATTCTGTTCAATCTGGAGACCCATTACCACCCAGAAACTTCCCACCACCAGCTGTCTGGGTCTTGGCAGGAGATTTTTGGCAGTGTGTGTGAAAACACACTGGACCTCACTTTGTTTGTTTTGCAGGGCTGGAGTTCCTCACTTGTGTTGGGACCATAGGAGGAAGGGGCCTGGAGCCTTCATTCTTGCACACATATTTGTTACTGAAGTAGAGTTCTTCGTCAGAAGTGAGAATTTCTCTCTAGTGTTGCAAAACTTAGCTCCAGCTTGATCTTTGTTAAACTTTGGTTTGGGAAGGTCATGTTGGGTCCTGCATTTCTCTTGACGTATTTTACTGTGTCCCCAAGAAAAAGTATGGCTGTGTAAGAAAGGCAGCAACAAAGCTGGTCACACATAATTTGTCTTCTTCATTTTGGTTGTGCAGGGTCAAGAGAGATGCCAGATGTGTCTTGGGTTGCAGCAGGCGTGCAATCACAGGCCGTGCTTTTCTGCTTGAGCTCTGCGTAGCTTTGGGAGATGAATTCAAATGCAGAAATCTCTGCAGGGTTTAGCAATTCATTGAAGATTGCTGGAGCTGGGCAGAGGGAGCTAAGTGGGCAGGGAGATATTCTGCCTGAACTGGTAGTACTCAGCCAGTAGCCAGAAGAAAGCTTTTAAAATTGCTTATGCAGGACAGAATATTTATTGTTCAGACCAAAAGGGATTTTTAAAGCTCTTAGGATGATATGCAGCCACAGCAGATGGGACCGGCTTGGGTGACACTTCTGCCAGTGCAGGTTTTGCTACACACAGCCAGGCATCCTGGGGCACCCAGTCAGTTTTGAGTTAGAAATTGTTGTTGCTGTCCCCCTCTTCTGTCTGCATTTGAGTTGCAGGCCACATCACAGCAGGGCTTGGGGTGCTTGCAGAGCTTGCGCAGGCATCACAGCAGCAAACTGGCAGAGCCTGAGTCTGTGTGAACTGTGCAGGGAGCGTGAAGTGACTGAAGAGGAGTGATAGAATATAGAATAGAATATAGAATAAACCAGGTTGGAAGAGACCTTCAAGATCATCGTGTCCAACCCACCTAAACAGCTAACCCATGGCACCAAGCACCCCATCAAGTCTCCTCCTGAAAACCTCCAATGACGGCGACTCCACCACCTCCCCAGGCAGCCCATTCCAATGGGCAATCTCTGTAAGGTTAGAGCTTGCTATTTGTGAGAGAGAAGGGACAAATCCTAAAGATGACCACTAAGTGTTTGAGTATGTATGTGTAGGTGGAGATTTAATAGGAGTTAAAATTTATGGGTCCGTGTGCCTGGGATTTGCCATCTAAGCTAAGTGCAATAAGTGCACTGGATCAGTCATCTGGTTTGGGCTCCTGCTTGGGATCATCAGCTGCTTCTCTCCTCTGAGCCTCATATGGACCTCTGCTATTAGAAATGCTGATAATAAGGATCCTACCTCCTGAAGGGATAAGGAGTAAGTGTTCTGCAAGACTTATTTAGCACGGGGATCAACTGGGCAGTAAGGCCTGTTTAGTGTAGGTGGTAAGTCTGGCTTATTTATCCCAAGAAAGACAATGATTCAAAGTGTCATTATGTACTAAATACACTGCTTACTGTCACCACTGCATCAGTGACAAAGGAGAAGATGGTTTTTGGGCCAGATCAGGTAGAGATCAGGGGATAAGAAAGAGTTCTGCATAAAAAGCTTGGATAAGAATGGAGGTTGAGAGAGGCTGGGGCCTGGGCAGGCTGTAAAATTCATTTCACTTGCATCATGCTTGGTGGTCTCTTAAAATTAGCACAAAGGCACATCCTGCAGAAGTAAGCTAGAGAGGTGGTTTCATTTTGTTGCTGGGTGCAGGTGCTCTTTTTACCACTTCAGACTAGATCAGTATTTTGGCCTTTAGTTGGGGATAACAGGAATGAGTTTTATAGAAAGCGTCCACATTTTTTCTCCCAAGAAACAACAAAAAGTTACTGCACTGTTTGGGGGGGGGGGGGTGGAGAATATTTTTTGTTAGTTGTTTTGTTTGTGTGGTATTTTCTTCCCTAGTAGAATTAAGGAAAGTTTATGTTTTCACTTCTCCCAGCTTGTGGTCCTGAAGGACACCGGTTAATCAACATCTTATTACACCGAGGTCTGTTGTTCATGCTTTCTCTTGGCTTGCCTGTAAATTAGTAAGTGGTAGCTTTCTGCTTTACAGTATGGTCAGAAGTTGAAGCATCCAAGTATTAAACTGGGTGCATTCTTAGAGTACAAAGTTTTTTTTTAGGCCATTTCAAATAGGTCAAAAGTACTTGATGTTCTGCGTGTTTGGAAAAGCAGTTCAACATGTCTGCAGCTGTTCTAACCTGCAGCTGAACTGTCAGCTCGGGAGAGGCATCTAAGTACTTAAAGGTACCAAAATGCTTTGTTAAAATAATCCCCTCCTGTATAAACTTAATGGAGCAAGTAAAAATAATTTCATTTTTTGTTCTCCTGGTTTCTAAATGGGCAATAAATTGTGGCTTTGTTCTTAGAAAGGAATTGCTGGAAGTTCGGTGAGTTTCAGTTCAGAACTGAAGTGACTTTATCATACAAAGCTCGCAGTTCCCTGTATCTTTTGTCTCATTCTTAGTCTAGTTGCAGCTTTCTGAATATCATATTTCCAGGTGGGAATGCTCTGCTGCTAATGGTCTGGGAATGCTAAATTGGTAATATAATCTGGAGTGCAAGGTCAGAAGAGCTCTAGGAATGAATACTTCCTGATTTATTTCTTTAGATTAGATGAAAATACACTTAATATTAGGCAGCACCTGCAGTGCTTACTGTTACAGTGTGCTGGCACTGGTTAAATTACCTTATAGACTGTTCATATCCAGGCTTTTTAATGTGAATGGAATGGAATGGAATGGAATGGAATAGAGTATAATAGATCAGGTTGGAAGAGACCTTCAAGATCATCGCGTCCAACCTATCATCCAACACCACCTAATCAACTAAACCATGCAGCCAAGCACCCTGTCGAGCCTCCTCCTGAAAACCTCCAGTGATGGTGGTTCCACTACCTCCCTGGGCAGCTCATTCCAGTGGGCAATCACTCTCTCTGTGTAAAACTTCCTCCTGACCTCCAGCCTGAACCTCCCCTGGCGCAGTCTGAGACTGTGTCCTCTTGTTCTGGTGCTGGCTGCCTGGGAGAAGAGACCAACCTCTGCCTGTCTACAACCCCCCTTCAGGTAGTTGTAGAGAGCAATAAGGTCACCCCTGAGTCTCCTCTTCTAAGCAGCCCCAGCTCCCTCAGCCTCTCCTCACAGGGCTGTGTTCCAAGCCCCTCACCAACTTTGTTGCCCTTCTCTGGACACACTCCAGCAAGTCAACATCCTTCCTAAAGTGAGGGGAAGTATTACACTGATAGATATACACATTGGTACTACACTATACATTAATATTACTGATATTACGTAAGTATAAAAAAAAGTCATGGACTTGCTGCATGAGGCAAGTTGAGTATTATTTCAAAGGTAGTTTTGATATTTAGCTCAGCTTTGTGTTTTGGTACAACATCCATGCCCAGCAAAAAAGAAATGTTTGTCTCAGACTCCTAAGCGTTTTAAGCCATGCCAAATGTTTATTGGTTTTGGCTATTCCTCCTTCTGTAGTTGGATAGGGGGTGGTGGAGGTGCTTGTAGTTGATCAGGATTCAGATATTGAGATGTTTTAATAGGAGTACATTGTGCTTGTCTTTCAGAACTGACAGTGTGTATCCTACTGGCCTTTTTGAATACACCCCAGGGAAGAGGAGTTGGGAAGACAAAGAGAGAGAGGGCTTGTGCTTCACCAGGGCAATGCTGGATCTTTTAGCAAATTATTAATGAGACCTTGCAGTATGCTTTTGTGGGGGCTTTTTGCCTTGGCTCTTTACTTTTGGGTGTAACAACAGATGCTCTGTTGCAGAAAGATCAAGTGCAGCTTATTTTGCCAGAGATACCCGCAGTGCTCCTGTTCTGCAAGTGGCACATCCATTGAACTGAAAACCTGCAGTGGCTGATGTTGTATTTACTTCAGGTTTGATAGAGTCAGAGAATATATGATCTTCCTAAAAAACTTTAATCCATCATAAATCATTCTAGCTTAACTGGTGAGGGTGGATGAAGCTTGAAGTAAAAAAGCAGCAACTCTTTTTTTCCTCTCTGTAATATGCATTTCCATGAGATGTATTGCAAGTATTAAATTAAATATCGAAGAGTAATCTAAGGTTGGGTAAAGTCTACTCCATGGAAGCTAAAGCAGCAGGAGAAATTACTTTTGGCAATTCCTGTAAGTCAGATTCTGTCCCAGCAGATGCACTCAAGTGCCTTCAGACTGCTCCTGAGAAATCCCCGGAACTGAGACGCAACAATTAAGTTCATAATCAAAATCCGATGGTTTAATTGCTCCCAGAAGCACTGGATTCAAATAACCTGCTAAAATGAGAACTGTTGCCTGTCCCAAAGTATCCACAGGGGCTGATCATAACATTCGTCAGGCAAAAGGGAGAAACAAAACTTTCCCTTCCAAAGGAGCCCCTGTAGCAGCGTTTTTGCAAGATGAGACTATTAGAGACCACAGTATCACAGTATCACTAAGGTTGGAAAGGACCTCGGGGATCTTCGAGTCCAACCTATCAACACAGACCCCATGACTAGACCATGGCACCAAGTGCCACGTCCAATCCCCTCTTGAACACCTCCAGGGACGGTGACTCCACCACCTCCCTGGGCAGCCCGTTCCAATGACAAATGACTCTCTCGGTGAAGAACTTTCTCCTCACCTCGAGTCTAGACCTCTCCTGGCGCAGCTTGAGACTGTGTCCCCTTGTTCTGGTGCTGGTTGCCTGGGAGAAGAGACCAACCCCTTCCCGGCTACAACCACCTTTCAGGTAGTTGTAGAGGGCAATGAGGTCACCCCTGAGCCTCCTCTTCTCCAGGCTAAACACCCCCAGCTCCCTCAGCCTCTCCTCATAGGGCTTGTGTGCAAGGCCTCTCCCCAGCCTTGTTGCCCTTCTCTGGACACGTTCAAGTGTTTTGATGTCCTTCTTAAACTGAGGGGCCCAGAACTGGACACAGTACTCAAGGAGCAGCCTAACCAAAGCAGAGTCCAGGGGCACAATGACTTCCCTGCTCCTGCTGGCCACACTATTCCTAATGTAGGCCAGGATGCCATTGGCCCTCTTGGCCACCTGGGCACACTGAGATGAGCTGTTCCTAGGAAAGAGAAGGGAAAGCAAAAATAGACTGCAAAAATAGACTGATTCTTTAGATTTGATGTCTTGAGTGAAGTTATTTGCTGCAGAAAGTAGAGTTGGGAATGTTGCTGTCTCTATGGGAACATCTTTTAACTATATTTAGGACAAGTAAATGAAGCTTATGCTGAGATGAGTAAGGTTTTGGTAAGGCTTTGGTTGCAGTGGAATTTTTGAAGGCAAAGTCTAGGAGAAGTTTTTTTCTGCATTGAGTTTGCTGAACCACTTGTCTCATACTTTTCAAGCCAAAAAGAGTACCAGAACTGTCACCTGTGTTTGAGGCAACCTGTTAGTGGCAGGAGGCAGAAAGGAGCTTCACTTCATTTCACAACCTCAGCTTGTAAATGTAGTCATTGCGGGAGGGAAGGGGGGGAGGGAGGAACCCCAGAACATCCATTTATTGAACTGAACAAACCTGATAGGGCAATGAGCTGATCATAGGTGTGGTGCCCAGCAGTATTCTTCAGCTTGTTTTCCACTTTCTCGTTTGATCAGCATTGCTTCTTAAGACTGGAGGGGTTTGGTTGGTTTGGTGCTTGGGGTTTTTTGGCTTGCCTTTTTTTTTGGTTTGGGTTTTTTTGGTTGGTTGGTTAGGGATTTATTTTTTTATGTTTACTTTTTTTGTGATTGTTTGGTTTAAAATTATGCCAGCTTTGAGTTGAATTAATATTTGGAGGAAAGCTTTAGCTGCTTTGGTTGTGTGATGGCTCCGGATGCCCACACGTTGCTTGCTCGTATCTGTTGTGCCTGGGTTTTAGCTACTCAGCGCTCAGCGATTTGTTCTTTTCTGCCTTTCCCATCATGTTCCATGTAAGCACAATCCAAGGCAGAGCAGCTCAGATACTGTACATACTTTTGCTCTATAAACACATGCTTGTTTACATTTGTTTCATTGCCGTTTTGACTCTAATCCCCTCCTGATGCCAGAGGGTATCAGCCATGACTAACAAACTCAGAGATAGAGACGTTTTGACCCCGTGTGCTGCTTGTGTTTCCATTTGTTTGTTTCTCCTTTGCCTTCCCTCCCAAGTATTTAGCAAATTATTATTAAATAGCTTCCAGGATTTCAGAGGCCAACCTGGGAGCAATTCAAAAGAGTCAGGATACAAGAACACATGTTCTGGTTACTAACTCGTGTTTGTTACTTTATGGTTGAAGGCAAACTTCAGTGCCGAGTCCTTCTCTGTTAGTGCCACACATAAAATAAAATGGAAATAGAGCAGTTCCCTTTTTGGTGAATAGTTCTTTTTTTGCTGCACAACATTCAGTTCTGCTTGACTGTTGCTGCTTGACTGCAAGCTGCCACTAATACCTGGCAAAACCTTCTTAAAATCAACGCCCTGACATATGTGCAGTTACTGCTCACTTCCAGCACCCTGCAGCAACTCACTGTTGCAGATTTTGCATCTTTAAGCTTCCAGATCTTTGCTGATCCAGCTTCACAGATCCAGGGCATGACACCGACATTGCAAACACATCAAATTCCTTTTATCAGCAGAAAAGGCTGGTTTGGATTCCTAGGCCACATCTGCTGGTGAACTTTGTGCAGTCTGCCTTTTCTTTTTTTCTCTTTTACTAGAAGAAAGGTTGGCTTGTTGGCCGCCCGCTCGGGGCGGGACAGGAATGCGATGCATGCACAGACTGCGCAGTATTTCCTGTTCAACTGCCACCCCAAACCTCGCTGCTGGGAAAAGCTCCAGCAGCTCAGTCCTTGCTCAAACAACAGAGAAATGCTGCAGCAAATGCAGAAATGCTTCAGTTTTAATGCAGAAGAGGAGGGGGTTTTTGAAAAGGGAATCTCCACGGTGTGCTTCAGCTTTCAGCGCGTTGGATTCTATGCATATTGCTTCTGCATTCTGCATAGATCACTGTGGCCAAGACTAACCATTAAACCTTCTGAGGTACTGTGGGTACAGAGAGATGGCTCCTTACAGAATCATAGAATTGTTTGGGTTGGAAAAGACCTCTAAGATCAGCAAGTCCAACTGCCAACCTAAGACCACCATGGCAATTAAACCATGTCCCAAAGCGCCATGCCCACATGTTTCTTGAGCACTTTCATGGATGGTGAGTCCACCTCCCTGGGCAACCTATTCCAATGTCTGACCACTCTTTCATTAAAGAAATTTTTCCTAATGTCCAACCTAAACCTCCCCTGGCACCATTTCAGGCCATTTCCTCTCATTCTACTACATGATACTAGGCAGAGGAAATGAACCCCCACCTCACAACCACCTCCTCTCAGGTAGTTGTAGAGAGCAATGAGGCCTTAATGTCACTGCAGAAAGTTGTTTATTTTGTAGCATAATACATCTCCATAACACTGCCTACATACTTCAGTTAGCTTTGTTTTCTACCCAGCTGCTTTTGCCTTCTTTGTATTTTATTTTGACCAGAAACTGTTTTGAAGCTTCACTTCTGCATTGCACAAATTTTGGTTCAGAAGTGAAAGGGGAAAAGGAGAAAGTAAAAGCCTTTAAGTTTAATCACTTTTGCCAAGGCTGTTCTCTAGCTCAAGAGATAACCCAAGTGAGACTGGATGGGCACATTCAGCTCCTGGTTGTGCACTGTACAGCTCTGAATGTAGAAGACAAAAGGTACAGCAGCTGCCTGGATCATCTGGCTGGCTGAACTGCTGGAGTGCTGCTGGAAGTAGACATCTCCTAACTTCTCCTTTGTATTCTTATCCATCTCCTGTCCCTGGCTGTCCTAGTGGCAAGCCATACAGGCACAAAAAAAGAAAGTGCTGTTAATTAGTTCCTTCCTGGATCACAAGGAGACCTACTTTCCAGTCCTTTGGAGGTGCAGAGATCTACATGTGCTGCTTTTCAGAATTGGAAGTGGTCTCAGTGTGGCCCTGTTAGCTTGTGAGGCGCTGAGGCAGGAAACGAAGCGGCCAAGCTCTTGGCTGTTCATCGTGAATTTGAAGGTGTTTTGCTCAGAACTGCCTCTGCAGCAGTGGATCTGCCTTCAGTCTGAATAAATGCAGAGTTGGTAATTATTGATGCATTATTTTTTGGTAGCAACCCTCTTCCTTAATACTGCAAGACTGAAAGACAGCACAGCTGTTTAACTCAGGGCTTGTATGTGAAGCTGACACATGCAATATGAACGTTAAGCCATCATATGCATGTCCAACCAAACCTCATTGTGCAGGCTGAAGTGCCCCATCTGCTTTATGGTTTGGGAATTTGCCTTGGGACCTGTTGGGGTTTTGTGCCATTTTGAGCCTTTTCATGGTTTTCATTAACCCTCCTTGTCAGTTAAGAGGCTTCTGTGTAGAGTCGCTGGGTTTTTAAATGTACTGACTGTATCTCAGGATGCATTGGAGATATTCATTGCACAGAGGGAGCAGTGCTGAGTTGCCAGTCAAGTATTTGAAAGGGACTTCAGAATTTCCCTGCTTTTGATCCTTAGAAAATGAGCATCCAATAACCAAGGGCAGGTATTTAATCCACCCAGATCTGAAGACTGTGATAAATTATTTATGTAGGGCCAAAGAAGATTTTTTTTTTACTTTTATTTTTTTTGCTTTAAGCTGTTGCAAGAAAAATATTTCCAAAGCCTTGTTTGGTTAGGTAGAGGTGTTTTGCCTTTGTACAGCTTTAGCTGTCTTCAATTAATATTCATCCCCAAGGTTTTTGTTGTTTTGTCCTGCATGAAAGCGTGTCTTTATGGGACTTTCTCAGGTATGGAAAGCAAACTCTTCTGATAGTCACTAGATAACTTCTCTCTGAGTGAGATAAGCTGTGCTTGCATAATTGGTCTTACTGTACAGGTGCAACTTCTGAGCTTGTTTGCCAGGACATCATGGAATGAGTTAATAAGGGTAATGTTCAGCGTTTCCTAGAATTCATAGAAGTTCATAGATCATATTGTCATTTCATTCAGATCCAAGTGCAATGACCTACTTTAAACAGATCAAGCAAGATAAGGGATTATCTCAACAGTAAAAATAAGTTACTTGCTTATTTTCTCCATGGTTCTACCTCTTTCACCTATTTAAGCTTTTAGAATAGAATAGACTAGAATAGAATAAACCAGGTTGGAAGAGACCTTCAAGATCATCACGTCCAACCTATCACCCAACACCACCTAATCAACTAAACCATGGCACCAAGCACCCTATCAAGTCTCCTCCTGAACACCTCCAGTGATGGCAATTCCACCACCTCCCCAGGCAGCCCATTCCAATGGGCAATCACTCTCTCTGTGTAAAACTTCCTCCTGACCTCCAGCCTGAACCTCCCCTGGTGCAGCCTGAGACTTTGTCCTCTTGTTCTGGTGCTGGCTGCCTGGGAGAAGAGACCAACCTCTGCCTGTCTACAACCCCCCTTCAGGTAGTTGTAGAGAGCAATAAGGTCACCCCTGAGTCTCCTCCAGGCTAAGCAGCCCCAGCTCTCTCAGCCTCTCCTCATAGGGCTTGTGTTCCAAACCCATCACCAACTTCATAGTCCTTCTCTGGACACACTCCAGCAAGTCAACCTCCTTCCTAAACTGAGGGGCCCAGAACTGGACACAGGACTCGAGGTGTGGCCTAACCAGTGCTGAGCACAGGGGCAGAATGACCTCCCTGCTCCTGCTGGCCACACTGTTCTTGATGCATGCCAGGATGCCATTGGTCCTCCTGTCCGCCTGGGCACACTGCAGGCTCATGTTCAGCCTACCATCAACCAGCAGCCCCAGGTCCCTCTCTGCCTGGCCGCTCTCCAGCCACTCTGACCCCAGCCTGTAGCACTGCATGGGGTTGTTGTGGCCAATGTGCAGAACCTGGCACTTGGATGTGTTAAATCTCATGCCCCTGGCCTCTGCCCATCTGTCCAGCCTGTCGAGGTCCCTCTGCAGAGCCTCTCTACCCTCCAGCAGATCAACCCCTGCCCCTTGGCCTCTAGCCACGCAATCAGCTCCCTCCAGAGCAAACTCCCACTGCAGTGCATGGGAAAGGATTTGGTGGGGAAAGGAGAGTTAAATGTTTTGGAAAGATTTTGCATTTCACTAAACTAATCTGGGATCTCTTCCCTTCAAAGCAATAGTTCCAGTGGAAAAAACCCAAACCTTAAGTTTATTTAATTATGTTTTGGGAAGGAGAGATATTGCCAGCTTCAACTGAAATGAAGATAATTGTGGGGTATATCATGCTGAATATAAGCAATATGATTATGTGTTTGAAGGTTAAGCCAGTTGTGGGCAGTTCCAGGTATGTGACAGTGCTGTTACTGCTGTATTTTTCTGCAAAGCTTTCATGGAAGGTGAAACCTTTCAATGATAAAATGCAGATGGCCCTTAAACCCAAGGCTTTGTGGGCATCCCATGTAGGTTTGCCACCAAGTGCTGCAAAATCATTTCCATCCTGGTCAATACATGAGAAAAACAGGAGCATTATGAGCAGGTTTAAGGGGTTTCTGCTGCTTGACTGTCTCTGTCCTGAGTCATGTAGGATATAAAATTTTATTTTTCTAATCAGATCAGATACAGCCTCTTAAGGCTGAGAAATGATGCTTCTCTGATGGTGCATAAATCCTGAAGAATGGCTTTGTTTAAGGCCACTTCATTCTGATTCGGGTCTCTCCCTTTTGCATTCTAAACAAACCTATTAGCGGCGAGCTCACGGCACGCAGATGTTCAGTTTCTTGCATTTAGCAAGTTCATCTGTAAGTGCATGGAAAGTCTCTTCATTATCCAGTTTATATTATTTGGGAGAACTGGCTCTTGCATTCATTTAATTAGGAAAAAAATCAAAGGTAATGAGCTCACTCAGGCACTGCAGAGGGATGGGCTGAATTAGGAGCCTTCCAATCATCCCATGGTGGCTTCCTGCAGCAGCAAGGGGTTTGCTGTCTGATGGCTACACAGCAATCTGGTTTTGCAATTTCACACAACTACAGCAAAATTCCATGGGAGAAACCCTGAACTAAACTTTCTTAGAATACAGTGCAAGAGGGGAAAGTATTTTTCTTTACTGTGCAACTTGTGCTGTTGTTGAAACTATCCTGGAGGGAGCACAGCAGTGTGACTCTTCTGCCTCCAAAGGACAGTTTGAGTGAGAGGAGGTTGGAGAAGGTACAGTAGATTGCTGTATTGGCATGCTGTTGTATTAATTTCTACTTTAACATTAGTCTACAATATTTGAGGGTTGCTGATTGTTTCTTTTCTTCCTGTTCTCATTGTAGAACCACCCTCTGTGGTTGTGGATCTTCCATTTAAGCTTATGTGATTGCAGCAATTTCATAGACTCAGAGAATGTTTTGGGTTGGAAGGCACCTTTAAGGGTCATCTAGTCCAACCTCCCTGCATTCAGCAGGGACATCTTCAACTAGATCAAGTTATTCAGGGGCCTAGCTAACCTGACCTGGAATGTTTCCAGGGATGGGGCATCTACCACCTCTCTGGGCAATTTGGGCCAGTGTTTCACAACCCTCAGGGTAAAAAATGCCTTCCTTTAGTCTAAATCTCTGCCCTCTTTTAGTTTAAAACCATCACTCCTTGTCCTGTCACAATAAGCCCTGCTAAGATGACTGTCCCTCTCTTTCTTATAGGCCACTTTAAGTACTGAGAGACTGCAGTAAGATCTCCCAAATCTATTTTAAAACGTGCCTTATCATTCCTTGAATCCTTCCCAGGCTTAGTAATGCTGTGGGTTCTTTAGAACCTCAGCAAGCACATTTCTGTGGGCTGTCTTTGGCTTCCAGAAGTTTGGAAGCAGTTCCAGAATGAAGGTACCTGCAAGCAGTGCAGGTACCTGCACACAGGTGATGGGCACTGAGGCTCGTCATTGGGAATAGTGTCTGCAAACTGCAGGTGAGACCCTGCACTTAAAATCAGGGGAAATCTGCACCAGAGGGAGCTCCCTTCAAGGCAAGAAGAGCTGTGCTCCTGTTTCTGACTGTCTGCAAATAATCTTTTACAAATCCAGATAATTTGACAAAGTGTTTCACTGAAGGCTCTTGCAGACCTCCACGGGATCCCTGGGGAAGCTGCTAAGCAGGGATCTGTGCAGTCTGCTCTTCACCATAGCATTGAGCCATATGGAAAAGAGAATAAGGAAATCAGTGACAAAATTTGTAATGGAAAGCAGTGTGCATTTGTTTGTGCATGTATGTGAATGTGTGTGCAAATACATCCATCTGGATATAGATTTAAAGCTGAACTGTGAAGACTTGTAGGAAGGCATCATGAGTTTGAATGACTGGGCCCTAAAATAGCTGATGAAATTAAGTGTAAATACATGTAAAATCTTCTGCAAGGGAAGAGAAAAGATTTCTTGACTTACACTTGCACTCATGCCTGAAATATCTGCCAATGAAGAGATCTTGGAGTTATAATAAGACCTTCTGAAATAATCTCATTAGCTCAGTGCTCACTTGTAAAACTCAAATAAGGTATTAGGCATTATTTTAATAGTAAGGGGGTGGGTTGGGGGGGGGAAAGTATTATGTGGATGTATTTGTGGAGCTGTCCTTTCATCCTGAGTATGTGTGTGGTTCTAGTCCCTATCCTCCTGCTCAAAAACAGGAAGTAGAGGTGGTGCAAAGATAAGAAAAAAGGATTATGAGAGTTGGGAAATAGCTGAAATGTTGCCTGAGTGTGACCTTCTTGCCACAAGGATGGTGGCAGGACAGGAGGTAATGATTTTGGACTGGAAGAGAGATTTAAAGGAAGAAGTTCTTCATAGTGTCATAGTATCAGTCAGGGTTGGAAGGGACCACAAGGATCATCTAGTTCCAACCCCGCTGCCATGGGCAGGGACGCCTCACACTAGATCAGGCTGACCAGAGCCTCATCCAGCCTGGGCTTAAACACCTGCAGGGACGGTCCCCCAACCACCTCCCTGGACAACCCATTCCAGTGCTTCACCACTCTCATGGTGAAGAACCTCCTCCTCATCTCCAGCCTGAATCTCCCCACCTCCAGCTTCATTCCATTCCCCCTAGTTCTATCACTACCTGAGATCCTGAGAAGTCCTTCCTGTGAGGGTGATGAGACACTGGAACAGGTTGCCCAGAGATGCTGTGGATGCCCCTTCACTGGAAGTGTTCTTGGCCAGGTTGGATGGGGCTGTGAGCAACTGAGTCTAGTGGAAGGTGTCCCTGCCTCTGCCAGGGAGATTGGAACTGCTGTGATTCATGCCTTGGTTGATGGACATACTCTTAACAGTGGCTCAGAGCAGCAAGATGTGACTAGCTCTGAGGACTCACTAGAGATGAGTTCAGGCATCTCTTGTTCACATGTGTCTTTATGAAGCGGTAGTCAGCAGAGCCCACACAGCATCCCTGCCTTCTCTCCTGGGCAGAATTTCTCTTAAAAATTTGGGTCTTCTTCCTGTGATCTGTTGATGTGGCTGTTTGTGTCTCCAGACCACCCATCTTCAGCAGTATGAGGTTTGTGGGCAAACATCACATGGTGTAGGCAAAGTTCTACCTGGCATGCTGTTTGCCTTCATCAGCTTTCCAAAGACATAGCTCAGAAGTACTCTGCAATGTTTCTTGTGCAGACATTTGGTGATTAGGTTTTTGTGCGTAGCACTAACATTTTTCTTATTAACTTCATAGAAATGGACCCAGTTTTGAAGACCTACCTCAGACCCAGCCTAGATGCAACCTGGACTTTATTGTACACTGCAGTTTTGGCTGCGGGAAGACTCTTTCATCCATAAAAATTGGTTGCAGAATGAAATCTAATGTTACATTCTTATGAAGCCCAGGAAAAGGAAAGGCTTGTGATAAATGCTCATAATATAGAATCATAGAATCAATAAGGT
Organism: Melanerpes formicivorus; assembly: GCF_026170545.1. Taxonomy (NCBI): domain Eukaryota; kingdom Metazoa; phylum Chordata; class Aves; order Piciformes; family Picidae; genus Melanerpes; species Melanerpes formicivorus. Next base: position 4,676,818 of record NW_027142365.1, read on the forward strand.
TGGAAAAGACCTTCTGTTTTAAGCATTCTAATGGCATTGTTTGCCATTGTATTTTTAAGCAGAGGCTGAAAACAAACTACAGCATATTAGGAAGGGAACAATAGAACCATTTCAGTTGGAAAAGACCTTTAAGACCATTGAGTCTAATCATTATCTAACTTTACAAAGTGCTACACCATGTCCCTCAGCACCACATCTATAAGCCTTTTAAGCACCTTCAGGGATGGGGATTCCAGCACTTCCCTGGGGAGCCTGTGCCAGTGTCTCAGAACCCTTTCAGTGATAATGTTTCTTTTAACATCCAACCTAAGCTTCCTCTGGTGCAATTTGAGGCCATTTCCTCTTGCCCTATCACTTGTTACTAGGGAGAAGAGACCAACACCCAGGACACACAGCGTTGTGCTTCCCATTTTAATTTCAGCATAGTTCAGCATTTAGGGTCAGGAAGTTGTTCTTGTTTGGATGATACTGCAACAAACTTGTTAGTGCTTGTGACACAAGTTTTCTTGAGTGGTGTTTTGAAAAGCTCCTTCCTAGCTGCACAGGTATCCACTGGGGAGTTTCTCAGGGCATGTGTGTGCAAATTTGTTGCAAACAGAAAAGTGACATTGTGAGACGAAGTAACTGTACTGTAACTTACACCTCCCGTGGCCAGAGTTTGACATATGGTTTCTCTTCAACTGGAGTATTGAGAAGCAGTGTTTAGATGGGTTTCAGTTTACCAATGCCTTCAAAGTAATGAAACATTTCCTGGAACACACAGACACACACAAATCTGTGCAGAGTTCTGCCTTTGTTCTGTTATCTGAGCAATGTGTAAATGGTGACAGGTTATGAAACCCGTTGAGGTTTTGCTGCTGCTGTGGTAATTAATACCTGAACCTAAGCATTGCTCACTCCCTTAAGGCAGAAAAGTCTTTGGCAAATATGTGCTGTATGGAGAACAGAAAACTGCCTGTTGGACACCTTGCAAGTGCTTTGAGAGGAGAAAATATTCATGTCTGGTTTAGGCTCACTCTACAGAATCAGATCATTTTGTTTGTTTTCAGAAGGTACTGAAAAGTTGACTCCAAGTGTGCTTCCTTGTCAAAGCACACGTGTGTCCCTGCTCACAATGGCATCCCTTGAGTCTTCCAGGGGAGACTGGTTCCATTTCATACCCAGGTCTTTGTATATCAATAATTGCATTGTTTGCATTTCTGTTGCCAGTTGCCTTGGTTGCACTTGATATGGTTGGACTATCTGGAGGAAGGTCAATGTCTGTGGTAGTTCCCTAATACTCTGAGAAGGGAGAAAAGATGGGGAGTTACAGAGTGATGTATAATGGAAGTGACTAAGAATATCACTTACCTGCTAGCTTTGGGATGGGGGGAGTCTGTTGTTCCTTCTAATGCAGAATGTAAATACCCTGTGTATTGTGTGGATGGCCATGGATGTGCCTCCATAGCATCCTCTTTACTAAGCATAATCTACCTTTTAAAGTTTGCCTCTTTAAGATATGGTGCTGCATAGCTGTGGAAAAAAACAAAGACAAAAAATATCACTTGTTCAGGCTTGTTTACATGTATCTTAAATTAAATCATTTGCTGACTCTGCAAAGGAAACCATTAATACCTATAGTCCAAAATATTCTGCTGCTCAGTGGAGGGGACAAGCTGTTCCTGGCTAAGGTAAGGCAGCACAGGAGGGGGAGATACCTGGCTCTGGCATGCACAGTGGTTGATTGGATGGCAACAGTTGTGGTAAAGCAGTTAGTTACAAGCCAGATGACATGGTTGTCTCTCCTTGTGTTAACCATATGATGCTAACAAGCTGAGTAGCGATAGCATTCAGTAGCATATGTTGCAGTGGTATAGATAAACATCAAAGAAAAAGGGCCTGCATGAGAGGCACAAGATGAAAAGGGTGCATCTGCCTGTCCTGATGCAGGCAAACCTGCTTTATCAGGGGAGCTGGACTAGATGATCTCCAGAGGTCTGTTCCAGTCCCCACTGTTCTGTGCTTCTGTCCCTGCCCTGGAAGAGAGCTAAAGCTTTTGAATATTGCACTCCAACATAGGAAACAAATAATTATAGTTAACAATAGGTCATTAAAATACTTGGTGATCAAATTGAGCATTACTTAAAGTATTTTAAAACCTTTTTCAAGGTCTATTTTACTTTATTTCACCTTGGTTTGTTTTATTTTACTGTAGTATGTTTCGATGTATGTTAAAGGCTGAGTTTGACTCATAGGGAAATCTCTAGATATCTTCTGTGTTTCTCTTGTCCAAACTGTTGGTTTCATCTGCAAATATTAGTCTTTAAAAATGCTGCTCTTACTCTCACTGAGCTGTATGCAATTTTTTTTTTACCAGTTTGGAGTTTTTTATCCTGGTATACAGGTAATCAAGTTGAACAGAAGGGCCAGGACTCTTGTTTATTTAGTCCTACTCTCCCTAGACTTGTTCCTGCAGCCAGCATTGCAGCTCACCATGCTGCCTCTGTGTTGCCTCTCTTGTCCTCCAGCAACAAACAGTAAGAGAGGAAACTGAGAAACATCCCAGATGTGTTTTTTGACCCTTGCAGGAGATTAAATGTTCCACACATAATTGTATATTTGGCTAGAAAATGTGCCTGGGTATCATAACATTTATTGCATCTCTTGTGGTTTAGGGCATACCTGTTTGCTTCCTGTCTCCAGAAACATTTTAGCAGCAAGTTTAGAATAGAATAGAATAGAATAGAATAGAATAGAATAGAATAGAATAGAATAGAATAGAATAGAATAGAATAGAATAGAATAGAATAGAATAGAACAGAATAGAACAGACCAGGTTGGAAGAGACCTTCAAGATCATCAACCAATCCAACCCACCTAAACAACTAACCCATGGCACCAAGCACCCCATCAAGCCTCCTCCTGAAAACCTCCAATGTAATGTGATTTACAGTACCTACTTTTGATATTTCTAGGCAAACTCTTAATGTGATGTCTTAGTATGGCAAGACCTTTGCTTGCAGAGAAATCCAGGTTGGTTAGTAATAGGCAAACGTCACCACGTGAGTTTGTCAAGTGAAAAACACGTTGAGATGGAGGGAAAGGAGGTCTCAGTTTGGTCAGACATTGAAAGAGGCTGCTCAGGTGGAGTCACCATCCCTAGAGGTTCTCAGGAAACACATTGAGGTGGTACTTCAGGACATGGTTTAATGACCAGATAGGTTTTGGATTGATGGTTGGACTAAATTATCTTAGTGATCTTTTCCAGCCAAAACAATTCTGTGATTCACTGTGCTAGAAACTCTCTGTAAGGTTATCGTAATCCTCAAGAAGGGCTTCTGAAGTAAGAACTGTGCATCTTAAATTCAGTCATTTTGCTCTGGAAAGCTCTGTGCTACATGAATTTATTTTTCTGCTGGTTTTGTTTTTTTCCCCTTAGTGTCCCAATGTAATATCAGCTTGAAGAAGCAGAGGAGTCGAAGTATCTTTAGCACCTTATTCTGCTGCTTTCGTGACTACAATGTCGAACCACCATCTACCAACAGCACCAGTGCACTTCCTCCTTTGGTGGAGGAGAATGGAGGACTTCAGAAGGTCAGGCTTTTTTCCTTTTTTTTTGCTGTCCTATCAATCTTCTGTAACCCAGGTTTAACTCTGTGCTTCTGCTGAAGGTTTGTCTTAATAGATTCTCCCATGGAGAACGTGAGTTCCAGGGGAGTTTTGGGTTGATGGTGAATCCTTACCACTTATTTGCTCCACTGCAGTTTTAAACTAACTCTTCAATGAACTGCATTGGCAATATATATTTTATATGCAAGCAACATTTAAAACATGAGGAAAACACTAAAAAAAGTGGAATTCTCATAAAAGTTCAGGTGCTGAGTTGCCTTTAGCTTTGGTTCTCATTCCTAACTACAGGAAAGGTTAAAATGTGTTCACTGGAATGTAAGTGGTAACTCTTTGAGTCTCAGTTGAAGGGGTTTTCAGTGACATAAAAACAGTTCAGAAAGGGGGAGAACCACAATTGTTTGGAACTCTTTTCCAACCAGTTCAGCTATATTTAATGTATCCTGAGCTCAGAGGTATCATCTTTTGGCTGTTTTTCTGGTTATTAAGTGCTGTTTACCTACTAAGTCAAATGAATCGATACAAACTTGCAGCACTTCAAAGCACTGCATGTAAGAGCAGCATGTCGCTTTCACTGGCTTCTAGCAATTATGTTGCTTTGCTGTATTCATAAAAAATCTTCTGTGTTGTGATTTTTGTGTTCTTTTTACATCAGATAACACTGAGAGCGGTTGTGTAATAAAACTGCAGAATTTCAGTTCAGTTCAGCTTCAGTAGCAAGCACAAGAATGCCACCTTTCCCATGCCATGGTGGTTTCCAGCACTCTCAAAGCTCCACTCTTAACTGAAACACTATTCCCCTCACACTTTTCCAGGACACTGAGAATGCAAATGCATGTGTATTCATGATGGGGAATAGCAACAGGAACAGAGATGCTTCTCTCTTTTCACCCTTCTGCTCTTCACACTAATATTTCACATTTGAGGAAGCTGACTTCTTGCCTACCTTGTCCAGTCCATTTTGGTTTGAATTTTGCTTGTTACATTTGAATTCTGAAAAGCTGAAAAGAGAGCAGAGGAACTATTTGGTGAGGGAGGGGAGAGGACAGGAAAGCAAATTGAAATGATGGAGACTTAGAATACATGTGGAGGTAAAGGCTGAACTGCAACAGTTCATGCTGAGACTGTTCACACAGAGGTAAAGCGTAATGAGAATTCCTCTGCCAACACCAGAAATCGAATGTGCATTTTTAGACTTCTCTTGCTAGCCAGGGTCTCTATTGACTGAAATGAGGGAAATCTTGCCTGGATGTGCTGAAGAGAAAGTTGAGTATCGTGTAGCATGTATGAGCACGCTCACCTGAGAAACAGGAGGAATGGGAAGCTAGCAAAATTTCCCTTTCCACCATGCAGAAGTGAGGCTACAAGCGCAATTACAGGTGAGAGAAAATGGGAGTTGATTAGAAAGCAAAAACACACAAAGAAGAGTTTGTTCTCTACAAAATGTGAGTTAAAATAGTCTGGAGTCATTAGGTTTCAGATTGCATTTTGTAAAATACCTAATTACTTTCTAAATATATCTTATACCTTGAGCAAGTAGCTGCATGTGTGTTCACACATCCTCACTCTGTGCTACCTCCTTTAGCAGTTTTGAAGTTGTGCAGTACTTAGATGTGAGCTCAAGATGCAAATCACAGAATTCATAGAATTACCAGAGTACAACTTAAAAGAGCAAAAATTTCAAGGAATATGTTAAAAAGAATTAATGTAATTGAGTGCATTTCCTTCAAACAGAATGAAAAGCACTCAGGTGCCTACAGAGCTCTGTAGGGGAAATCAGGTATAGCCAAGCTTCTGGGTAGTTCTTAAGTGAGTGCAAATACATCTGTGACATTTTCCATTTGAAATGTAGTATTAAAGACTAATTCTATGTTGAGTGCTAATATGGTTAATGAAAGTAGGAAAATCTTTTAAGGAAAGTAAACCCAGCATTATTGAAGATGTGGATGTATTTGCAGATCAATACACTGTCAGGCAGGTGCTGATCTTGAAGGTCTCTTCCAGCCTGGTCTGGTTCTGTTCTGTTCTGTTCTGTTCTATTCTTTTCTATTCTATTCTATTCTGTTCTGTTCTGTTCTATGGGTTAGAGCTCTGCAGGCTGCTTGGATTTGGTCAGGTTAGACTGAGCATCTTGTCTAGATTCAGAAGTGCTAAGTCAGTTGGGAGTAAGTATATGCAACAGTGAGGCAAAGGTTCTACACTGGTGAAATTAAATATCCAAGAATGACAAAACTACCTGCTTTAGGATAGAAGAGAAAGCTGCCAACACACTGCTTAAACTCCTCTGCTGTTTAATTATAGCTCTTCTTGCATTCTACTGCCTGCCAGGCTAGAATAGTTTAAATTCTGCTTACCTTATATCTGCTATTTCTTTTCTGTGTTTCATTATTTATTTATCACATCACAGGTGACCTCTGACCATGGGCCCAGTCAGTTCATGTGTTGTGACCCTTCAAAGTCAGAAATGGAGAACTGCACCATGTTAAATAGTTCCCCTTAGAAACCATGGATGCACTTTTCTTCTGTTCTTACTGTTCAGTAGAATTGTTACCTGAAAACTGGTGATAAAAACATCAGAGGAAGGAAAGGAACAGAGAAAGCTTCTGCTGGTTTCTGCTGGTTCTCTGATTCTGGCATATTGTTGAAGTGACAAGCTAACTTCCCTCTAATTAAGGGTCTCAGCTCTTTAAATGCTAACCTGTTGTGCAGGAGGAAAGCAGGGCAGAGCATTTCATAGAGTAATTGCAAACACAGTTCTGAAACTTTGTTCAGAGTAATTATGTTGTGCAGTTCATTTATTATTATTATGATGCTGTATTAGAAAAGAGGAAATCAGTGTTTCAGATGACTCAGTGCTTCATTTAGTATTTTACCAAATGGTGTGACTTTATGCCTGACAAGTCAAGTGTCATATCAACTCCTTCAGAGGATTGGAAGAAGACACCAAACTGAGCATGCTTTTGACTAAACAAGGTTCTTGAGCACTAACTTCTATTCCATTAGGAGGGGAAGAAAAACAAAAAGCCCCAAATAATTCTTTGAAGTATTTTTGCTTTTAAACCTTCTACTCACAGAGCAGCTGCTTGTCCAAGTGTGACTCTAACACTGGTAATGCATGGTCCATTCTGTCTCTTAAGATTTCAATACATCTTTTTCAATAATAAAACTTGTATTTACTGAAACTATTGTATGTTAGCTTTTCTTTAAAAGTGACAGCTATTTAGTGCAGCACAGGGACGTAATACCTGTTACAGTGGGTATACAGCCTGCCTGCAGCTTGGATGCTGAGCCAGATGTGTCACACTGGCAGCACACAATGTTCAGCCTCAGGAAATCCTTGCAAATTTTGTCCTGCTTCCTCAGCAGCATGTAGCCCACCACCACTTCCAGCCAGGTTTTCTTTTTAAAATCCAGAGTGTTGGGAGAATGAATTGCCTTTTATTCTCTTCTGAACAAATTCAGATCTCAGTTTCCTGTTCTTCAGTTAGCAGCTTTACTCAATTTGTGCATTTTCTGGGCATAAGTTGTTGGCTTGGTTTTTGCCCTGGGTAGGTTTATTACCTGGGTTTTGAAGTGTTTCCAGATACAGATTTCATTTGCAGGCCTCAAGGAGGGATCCAGATCAAGATGAGAACAGCTAGATGCAGCCTCACTCTTTCTTCCCTTTGTCTTCAGTTGTGGTGGGTGTTCTAACAAGTCTATTTCACTTGCAGCCCACTTCCACTAGAGTCATCTTTGCTTTTGTTTCCAAAGTCAGGGAGATGGCTTGTGTTCAACAAGATGAAGCATGAAGGAGGCATGGGGGTTTTATACTTGTTGCATTAGAGGATCTCTTGATCCACACTCAATAGGGAAGAAGGCACAATTAAGAGGAGGTTTATTCTGGGGGCAGCAGCTGCTCGCCTTGCTTTCCCTGTTACAGGAATGAAGCCAGAAAGGTCAAGTCCTTGTATTTCCACCTACCCCATCCTAACCACTGCAAAAGGTCATCTCCTCCTCACCACTGCTTTTTGCTGCATGAAGCTGTCATCTCCAAAGTGATGCTGGAAAGCTGTTTTGATGACCTATTGTCATGTCTCCAACACTCATCTGCTTCAGGAATCTCTATTTATAACACAGTGCAGGAAAAAGAATCTTCTCTATCCCATGTGAATATGGTTCACCAAAGTGAGACAAATGCCTTGTAGCAAGCACTACCTTGAGGTCAGAAGACACGTAGAGGAGTAGCATGAGCATGGGCTCTTTGATGGGGCGACAACTAACAGCATGCTTTCAAAACAGACATGGAAACCAGTCTCAGCCTCCAGTGCAGAAGGAGATAATAGAGATTAATGTAGATAAGAGTGCATTTCTCCTGCTTAGCCTTCACTAATCAGAGCAAGAAAATCCTTAGCACTTGGTTCTCTTGGTCAGCATCAGAGTGCGATATGGCAGGTCTATTTAGACAACAAAATCCCCTCTGCATAGCTACGTTTGGTTCCTCTCTCTGCATGCTCATTCCTGACCTTCTTTGCCTCCCAAGAAGTTTTCTATGTTGCAAAACAAAGCTCAATATTCTGAGTCCATGAAGGAGTCAAATAATAACTCTTGTTACTGTTTTTCAAGCACCTGTCATGGTCTAGTGTAAGCTTTGTGTTAAAGTAATGAGTATGATAGATTTGTTCTTTCCATCAGCTTCTTCTCCAAAGGAGTTATTCTTCAAAATGAGACAGCTCCTTATCTTTGAATACAGACCCTTCTCATAAAAGCAAACTAGTGTGGCCTGTCACTTGATGTTCATTGACCCTCCCTTTAGGTGATCCTAGACAGACAGCATCAGTGAAGGGTCACAGTGCTGAAAATGCGACTCTCAAAATGAAGTGGCTAAGGGGAAAGGCAGGTTTTATCGTTTCATCTGTATGTATTGGGCCATGAAAAAAAACCCACCTGATTTCAACAGCTGGACAAATCAGTTCCTGGGTTATCTCAGCGATACAATGGGGGAATTTTGGCATTCTAGGAACAACTTTATCTTGTTACCAGCATCAGGAGCTCATGGAAAGACTTCAACAAATGCGGTCATCTGTCGTCTATTTCAAACGATAGCGTTACGACCTATTTCCCTTCCTGTTCCAACCTATCAGGAAATGAGGGAGGACACTTGGAAAAATTTTCCCATAGCAGGCTTGTTTTTAAAACACATGTGCCTGTTCCTGAACACTAAATCTTTACCAGCATTTATCTTCCTGCTTGTTTTTCCAGTTGTCATCTTTCCCATTTTGATTTTTGGATAGGTGCTGTTAGGGTTCCTCTCGGGAAATGGGCTTGTTTTTCTTGGGTTATGATGTAAGAAATTCTGCAAGAAAAACACAGCAAAGAGTAATGCAAGTCCTTCAGGCAACTTAAATTCTGGATTCCCGTGGAAGTCAGGCTTAACAGTAATACCATGAGGTGCAGCTCTTGCTTCGAGAGATTCCCAAACCAGAAAGCACGTTGCACCACAGTGATGCTTCTTCAAGTCTGGGGGAGAAGCTGATGTGAAACGTGGCTCTATTTGTGCCCACAGGATAACCTATTCCTGCAACTGTGGGTAGAGCTCTGCCTCCTGTATACTGTTTTCATCTGTTGACAGATGAGGAGCTCCAGTTGCATTTTATTCTCTCTAGAAACAAACACCATCAGCTTTAAAACAAAGCCAATCAAAAGGCCACAATCTATGCTCTGCATGCATAACCATCTCCTTGATGGCTTCATCCCAGGCAGGATAATCCAACTGGCACCCACTCCAATGGCCCACAAACTTTGTATGATGTTCCACTAACAGGACATTAACACACTGGACTGGATTATAATTCTTTCTGCTGTCATCTTGAGGAAGCTTTGGGTTCTTGCCACGTTTTGTGTGTGTTTGTTTTTATAGAAATCAAGTGCTTCTCACTAAAGCAAACTTCTTGATAGTTCATGGTAATTGCTGCTTTCTAGCACTTCATCAGTTTCTCTGGCTTTTGCTCAAACTTCAGTGAAAATGACTGCTGTTGTAGCAATAAAAAGAGGGCTTTAAAAATAATAGTCAATTACTTCTGTTTGTCAGTGATCACAGAATCACAGAATGTTAGGGCTTGGAAGGGACCTGGAAAAATCATCTAGTCCAACACCCCACCCCCACCCCGTGCCAGAGCAGGATGTCTCAACACTTATGATAGACTCCAAAACAAGTGGGCACAAGACTTTTATCAGCTGGAAGAGGATGTTCTTAATGTTGAAGGCAGTCCTTTCAATATATAGTCAGTCTGCTGTTAGTCAGATCCTGTATTGTCTATGTAATTAAAGAATAAAATCATCTCCCAAAGCACTGTCTCTGCTAGAAAGGTCAGGTTCTTTTTTTGCTGACATGCAGAGCCCACCAGAAAACAAATACTTGGTTTTAACAAATTAGAAAGATTAGGAAATACAGTTCCCACTTCCCAAAATGTCTTACATACTGAGTTGGTGACCTTATGGCCAGCCTCTCCTTTTGGAAACTGTAAATGAAAGTGTCTTTGCCTCCATGTGTTGGGCCCCAGGCTGAAAAGAAAAGGTCAAGTTGACCAAGACTGCCTTCCACTCTCCCATGCACAACAGAAAAGTGAGACCATGGGAAGAACACTGATAGTGATCCCACTGCAAGGGGGTTTCCTTGGATTAGTTGATCATCATCATGGTTTTTCTCAAACATTCTTCTGTCACCTGTGGGAAAATGAGGTGTTTTCTGAGGCAGCTGTTTCAAAGTCAGCTTCAAGGAGCGGGCTTCTGCCTTGCTGAGCCTCTTGTTGCTGCAGTCAAAATGGACAGGTGCACCCAGGAGTGCAACTTAAAAGCTGGAAAAGTCACAGTAAATACAGGTACTTCCTTATTATCATCTCCTATTAACCATAGCATGAGTTTTACCAGCCCAGTCTCCTAAACCCCATGAAATGCCAGTACACTAACCAACCATTTCAGCAACTAAAACGCAAGATCCTGGTTTTTGTTTGGTTTGGTTTTTTTTTTACCCTGGTTTCCTGAATACTTTGAACTTTTGATTTCAGATGTTTGAGTGCTACATTGACTGCTTCAGACCTTTGTTCAACTCTTTAAAAGCCATTACCCTTACAGTGATTTTTTTTTCTTTTTCCCCAGGGTGACCAGATGCAGGTCATGCCTATACCAAGTGTATGTATTTTTATCCCATTTTCTTTTAATAACTTCCATAACTTTTGCTTTGATTCATTTTATGTTGCAGTCTAACAGGTCTGTTCGGTGTTGCATGTTAACAAAAGGGGTTTTTTGTGTTCTGCCTGCAATGTTTTATGCTCGGAGATGAATTGAACTGCGCCTGTTTGTACAGGGGCCAGAGAGAAGAGTTTGGGGTTTAGGCAGTTTCCAGCAGGTGAAGTTCTGAATTTTTATCCTTCTGAAAAGCAAGGAGTCTGCAAGTTGATTGCACTTAAGACAATAGAGACAAAAGGTGACTCATCATCAACATGTGGGACACAGTTACAAAACCCTTTGCCTCTGATCTTCCCCTATATTCCAGTTGAAAAGAGCAGTTTGAAGCTGCATCATTTGTTTGAAACAAGTCACAGTAGGAAAACAAGGAGTGCAGTGCCCATAGCTGCAATGCTGCACTAGAATAGAATAGAATAGAATAGACCAGACCAGACCAGACCAGACCAGACCAGGTTGGAAGAGACCTTAAAGATCATCGTGTCCAACCTATCATCCAACACCACCCAACCAACTAACCCATGGCACCAAGCACCCCATCAAGTTGCGTCCTGAACACCTCCAGTGATGGTGACTCCACCACCTTCGTGGGCAGCCCATTCCAATGGGCAATCACTCTCTCTGTGCAAAACTTCCTCCTAACCTCTAGCCTAAGCCTCCCCTGGTGCAGCCTGAGACTGTGTCCTCTTGTTCTGGTACTGGTTGCCTGGGAGAAGAGCCCAACCTCTGCCTGTCTACAACCCCCCTTCAGGTAGTTGTAGAGAGCAATAAGGTCACCCCTGAGTCTCCTCTTCTCCCAGCTAAGAGAAGAGGACATGAGGGGATGTTCTCAGTGTCAGATGCTGGGCCTTAATACTGTTGTTTATCTTCCCTGGATTAGACTTGGAATGCCATTTGGCATCTGAATTATTTTTGAAAAGTAAATAAAAGGAAGGAGGGGGAAAAAAAAAGTTCTTTAAGCTGAAGGTTTTGATTGAATTGAGTTTAACCTTTTTTGGTCAAAAAACCCTGCTCTCTGTTTTTCACTTGTTCATGTGGATGAAGATGCAGGCCTTTGAAAACTGGAAAAACTGGAAGTGCTTTTTTCTTTTCTATTTTTTTTTAATCTTCTTTGCTCTTTATACTACTTTGTTACTGCAGTTTTCCAGTGAGTAGCAGTGCTGATGTGTGGAGTTACTGACACAGAAATACTTGGTAGCCCTGTAGGCCTGAGTATTCCCCAAGACACCACTTTTTTTAACTCCTTCCCTTCCTTCTCATGTAGTCCAGCCTTACAAGGCCTCCTGTAAGAACCCTGTCCATTGTGCATTGCAGTAATGCCAGGAGATTGCTCAAACTCTGCAGATCATTTCCCTCCTTCACCACTTTCCCTTGGACATTACTGAACTGTTAGAAATGACTCTCTTCTGCTTACCTATTACTTCTAATGCAACCTTACTTCTAATATGGCTCATGCATATGTTTGCATGCATGTGTGTATGTACTTATACACACATGCACCTGCATGCAAAATGTCTGTATCTTTGGGTATATGAAGGTAACTGATTTCTCAATTACTCTTATATACCTGCCAGATTCTGTTTGGTGACTGTAGCTGCTCTACAAGTAGTTACTTGAATGCAGAACATCTCCCCTGGACTAAAACTCTGCCTAAGAGTGAAACTAGGTGTTAGTGAAATAAGAGGTGTAGGTCTTAAGGAAAGGAAATTCAGACAGAACAAAATTTGGAGAAGGCAAATGAGTGCAACTTTGTCAGGTCCAAACAAGAAAGGAGGTATGTTGCTGTAACACTTTTCTCTGCAGTGTTAAAGCAGTGCTCTGGTAGAATTGGGTAGGGATAGGAAAACCAAGAATGCAAGAAGGGGGTTCTTTTTTTTGCCTTTTTCCTTTTTTTTTTCTTTCCTTTTGTTGTTGTAGCTCAGCTGTATTTTTGCTGGCCCATACTGCCAGCACTTTAATAAGGGAGTAAAGTGAACTTATCTTTGCAGTCGTGATGTCGAGCTCTCTGTGAGCAGGTGACTTTCAACACGCTTGTTCCTCTTCTCGGGTGCCATCTGATGCCTTTTGCCAGCAGGACATGCAAGTGTTGTCAAGCAACCATTGCCCCCAGGCAGTTGTGTGGCATTTACTGAGTATCAGAGTGCTCCTGGCTGTCACACAGAAGCCGGTGAGCATTAGTATGTAATAGTCTAAATAAAGACAGAAGTGAGCTGCATATGGTGAAAGCAGTAGGAGCAAAGAATGCAACATTCCACTAGGAAAATGCCTAAAATTAAAACAATCTTCTTTGCCAGTCTTACAAGGCCTGTTTGTCCAGAACATTGGAGCCCAGAGGTTCACTCTGAGACCCATTAAGGTAGAACTTCTTGATGCTCTGCTACACAGGGTCCTGGCTGCAGAATAGGCTGTTTGAATGGTGTGTATTGCACATACCAGGAGAAGAATCTTCCAAACAAAGCATGAGTTTGCTCACAGTGAAGTTAGGCATCTACTTTCTAGGGGGCTCATTGCAAATGTAATCACTCCAAGTGCTAGGAGAATTCCTTAGAGACTCTGCAAAGAGCACTACTGCCCACTCCCCACTCATTAAACTTCCAAGTTGAAGCCTGGAGTCAAAACACAAGTTTCCCTGAAGCTTGCTTATGCATGTGTAAAGTCTGTCAGTCTGCTGAGGTCACCTGTTTGGAAACTTCCATTGCTTTACATATGTATGTGCAAATCAGTGTCATGTATCTTATCTTGTGGTCAGTCAGATTTTTCCTGCTTGAGTTGCACTTAATTTAAAGACTTGAATTAATGTGTGTTTTCTCTTGGTCATTGCTAGAGAGAACTGCTAAGCAAGAAACATTCAAGCTTCAAGTTAGCTTTTTCAGAAAATGGAAACAGTATGACTTGGGGTTTGGTTGTTGGGGGTGGGTTGGGTTTTTTTTCTTAAGATGAACTTTATCCTGTTTGTATTTTGTATTCTGAAACTGTTTCCAGATAAACTTGTAGGTCAAACAGGTCAAACAAATAGTTGATTTGTTCCTAATGCTGAAAAATAATTTGGGCTTAGGGCTGAGATAGATCACACATAAAATTAGGGAAAAAAACAGTACCAGCATTGTGGAAGAGCTAACTTTAAAAGATACTAAGTGTAGCTCAGGAGACCTCTGCTTTTATGGCATTTTTCTCGGCTTTGTTTGGCAAGGAGTATGGTAGGGGAATCAAAGCAGCCCCACAGCAACCTTTTGAAGGCAAATGTAGATGGAAATACAAAGCCATACTCATGCACCTTCTCCAAAGAGTTGGGAGCATCCATTTCTTTGGTTCAGTTTAAAATCCTGCTCTTAAGGAGGGGTACCAACATTAGTCCTCAGAATCCCTGCAAAAAGTTAAATCTTTGCACTGGGATGTTGGTTTTTGGGTTGTTTTTTTTCCAGTTGTCCTCAAGTACACTTAGAAAATGTCTAGCTAGAGGGTTTTCAAGAAGAAACACTGCGAGCTGCCTGCGTTCTCTCAGGAGCCAGCATTTTTGGGCAGCTGTGTTTTAAGTGGGAATCATTTATCCTCCATTAGAGTATTTCTATGCATATCTGCTGGGACAAGCTGTTATCTGTGTGGAGTGCAACCAAAGATATGAATGGAAGGGAACATGAGCAGCAAATTCATGTGCTGCACTTAGGCTAGACAGCATTTCCAGTACACAAAGGAAGAACTTAGGCATTCTGATACGTGTCTCTGTGGGAAGTATGGGCCTGCAGGGAAGAAAGGTTATGATTGCTTTATACAGTGAGTTTCTGAAAGTTTTGTGTTGACCAGCTGTTTATGCTTCAACCAAAAGTCCTGTTTTCTTGCCACCACCACCCCCTTTTTTTTTTTTTCTTCTTCTTAGGGAATATACTATTTCCACGGGACTGAAGCAGTGCAGCAGTCGTTTCACTACAAGGTCTGTTAAGCTGATCAGCCATGAGACCTGGCTGGAATGCATAAATCCCAAACAGTGACTAGTTTAAAAGCTTTGACTTGTATACAATTTGTGTCTTGTTGGAACTGAAGACCAAGCTAGGATTTACAGTGCTGAGATACCACATGGTATTTTCCTGCTGAGTTCTGTGGAAGTCTGCAGCCTTTCGGAGTGTGTTGCACAGTAAATTGGAGTGGCTGTTAGCCACCATTAAAGACTCTAAATCATCTTTGATATCTTTAAAGATACCATGGTAAAAAAAAGGGGGAATTATCAAAGTCTGTTCACTATTAACTGTGATGGAAATCTGGTAATTCTAGAATTCTTCTTGGATATGTCTCCATTAGTGAAGAAATTAAAACACAATATTGAGTAATGCTTGTTTCGGCCGAAGAGCTTTGCTTCGCTTGGCACATGGAAATTGGTCCAGATCAGAAAGCTTGAACAACAAAATAAAAGGACTGATACCCTATATACAAATCCTTTAAGCACCTAAAGCCTCAAAATTATCATCCTTTGCCCCAAGTCCTGCACCAGCTGTTTAGCAGCCTCACGACTTGTAGTGCCTTCAGCTTTCCTTACCCTTGTTAGATTCTCAGGTGGTGGAAGTGTTTTCAAAGTTGAGGGCAACAGAGATGCAGGCCTTTCAAACAGAACATTTATTCTTTCTGATCTTCAAATGTGTGAATTATTCACCAGGTGGTTTTGAAAACAGAATCAGATTTAAAACAAAAAGCCAAAGCTTGTCAGTTGCTGTGCTGCAGTGGAGGTCTTTGCCCACGAACACAATTTGAGCTGTAGCCCTGGTAGATGAAATCAGGTGAATAATTACATATAATCTCCTGAGGAAATACTGAAAAGGGAGATAAACTCTAGCAGTAACCAGCATCTCTGTGTAGATGCTGGAGATAAGCTTGTTCCTGTCCCAGCCACTGCTTTTGAGAAGGCAGAGCTACAAGGAGGATGAAGAAGACAGTCACAGGCTGTCCCTCACCGTGCAGTCAAGGATTTGGGGTTCTCCAAGTTGAAGGTTCTCACGTTGTGTAGTCCTTGGTGGATGTCCATCCTTTCATCAAGATAGAAAAGGTGCCTGTGATAAGACAGTGCTCCTGTTTTTTCATATGCATTTTTTTATAGGAAAGGATGTCTGTATATTTGAGATAGATAGGTAGATACTTCCAGTTCAAATTCACATAGTGCAAGAAGTGGCTGGGTTTGAACTGCTTGTGCATATTAACTTCCTCAAAAGCTTGGATTAAATACAAGAAAGCAGCATCAGGACATTGGTTCTGGTGATCGTTGTCCTCAAATTGTTTGATTCTTCTTTCAGTGAGCTTTTAGTCTAAGTTGTAAGTCTGGATCCTTCCAACTAAAATGACTGAAAAAAAAATGAGATGGGGTTCCTGAAAACCTTTCGGATGTTGAGATAGGAGCAAGAAACTGAAGTTTTTCTGATGTGGTTCTAGTTGCAGGCAAGCGGAGGTAGCGCTCAGGTAGTTGTTGAGGTAATGTACACATGGAACATAGGGTGGTTTATAAGTTTTGGCCTGGTTGGGTTGCTGTGATAGATGGATACTTTACAGATGTTGGACAGCAGTTGTTTTTCATGAAGGTCATTGTGAGATAAGTGTGCTGAGAGAAAATGCATTGAGACAAGCGGCTCATAAACAAGGCAGCTTCCATTTTGGTAGCTGGAGAAACTGCTGTGGATGTTAATTGTAAGGAACTGTATCAATTTCAGTAAGCACTCCTAAAAATCCTCCCATCACTTTCAAGAGACTTTTATTTAGGTCTAGAATCTCATTTGTTAGCTACTTCATTTAACAAGTACTTACTAGGCATTACTGGCCAGCATCTATCAACTTAAGGCAATCAGTGTCTCGATGGAAATCAATCAGTGGTTCATAATCTGTACTCATGGCTCTAGGGTGTTCAGAGGGTGTCAGACTCATCTGTTTGTCACCTGCTGTCTGCAGAGGGGTGGCCTCAGATCTCCACAAGCACCTCTACAAAAGGCTATTGGAAAGAACAAAACCCATGCTATGCTAGGTGCACCCTTACTCAGAGCAACTGTTGGCTGAACAGATAAAAAGACAGCGAAAGAATGAAGGCAGAGTTCTGTATTGAATTCTTAATTCATTTAATTTCCTCTCTGTCCTGAGCTTCTCCCTGTTGATACCTTTCTATAAAACTAGTCCTTTTCCTTCCTTAAAACCCACCCCCCACACACCTTTTAAAGTGAGTGGCAGCAGTGTTTCAGCTCCAAATGGAAGTGTTCTCTCCCATTTCTGTTATTCCGGGAAGCATCCAGTACCAATGACTAAAGTAACATAACTGTACTGCAAATTGGGATGTTCAAGTGGGGAATGAGCAATCAGAAGACTCTGTTACTGCCTGCATTGCTTGCAGAAAAATTGTCAATTCATGTAATTGGTACAATTTTTCAGTACTGTACTGTAGAAGAGCCTGGTTCAGGTTCTTCACTGAAATTTTAATCCCTCGACTGGGAATGTGATCTGTGTGAGAGCTCTTGGTCAACACCTTTCCAAGTGGTAAAAGTGAGAGTGGAGACATGTCCTGGAAGATAAAATTCACAGTGCTGTCTTCCTTGAGGATTGATTTCTCCACTTTAGTGTCTTTCATGGCACACAGAAATAACAGTTTGTGTACAGGTCTATCAGTGTGACATGGCTGGAAATGGCATTGACTAGGATAACAACAGCAACCAAAGCCCAGCTGTTAAGAAGAGGGGCATTTGGAAACACATCTTATCCTATCCAATGTCCTTTTTTTTCTCTGTTGTTTTTAAGCTAGTGGTGGTGTTTTGCCATTGCAATTTCCAGACTCATATGAAAACAACAACAAAAAAAAAAAGGAAGATCTCTATGGCTATTGCATGAGCCATTAATTTCCATACATGTCCTTGCAATGAGCCCAGAGAAACATTCAACTTCATGTCCTGTATTTCAGTTGCCAATAATTGACAGAATAATGATGTTTGCAGGAGAGTGCCCCTTCAATGGAGGTTTTACTTTTTTCTTCTTCTTTTTTTTTTCTGTGTGTTGTGTTCCTCTTTTCTTTTTGTTTCTAGCCACCAGCTAAATACCTCCTGCCAGAACTGACAGCATCAGACTATGGAAAGAAGTGTGTGGTCATTGATTTAGATGAAACTTTAGTGCACAGTTCATTTAAGGTAAGTACATTCAAAAGCATTCTCTTGCAACTTGAATCTCTCAGTGAATGTTGTAGGGACTGTTAAGCCTTTTAAGACATGAACTAGTCTTGCAGGCTCTCCCAGGATGCCTGGGAGTTCTCCTTGTAGCTCCTGTGATTATTCATCCTAATTTAGCTGCGAGGGGAGTAACACAGACATAGCTATTTTTTTTCTGGTTCTGAGAAAGTCACACTGGTTGCAGCAAGGTCTGGAATAGTTACTGCCTTTAAATGGTGACTGTTCCAAGGAGGACCTGTGTTTTAGCAGGTACAAAACTTGTTGCTCTAAACATCCGATTCAGGTTTCGATGTTTAAACGGCGCCATGGTTAGTCTAGGGGAATGGAGACTCAGCACAGCTTTGTGCTAGTTCAGATCTACCTTAAACCAGTAGATCTTGGGAACCAGTGATTGCTCTTCCCTGTTGCCAAGAAGATTGGTTTCCATGTCAGGCTGCTGTCCTGATGGCAGTGTTTTTAAGTATAGCTTTCATAACAGGAAAGCAAATAGCATTTAGCTGTTGCTGATGAGTCAGTCATCTTCTAGAAGCAACTTTTAGAGCTCTTCAGATTACAGCATGTGGTGGAAGTGGGGGTATTTTTCTATTGTTTTAAGTAGGGCTAAAGTTAGAATAGAAGAATTCAGCCATACAAATAACTGGAATTGGCTCAGAGGACTGGTGGCGTTTCTGATTAACAAATGTCAGACATAATAAAGCATCTGCTAGTTGAATACTTTGGTTGGAGTAATTTTAAGGAAAGCAATAGTGTGCTTACTTTAGTGCAGCCAGCCAGAGTTACCACCAGCTTTATGGTCTCCTAGTTTTGGGCACACTCCATTTTTCACTGCTAGCAAAAGCTCAGCATTTGAATCCTGTGATATTCAGTTGCCAGCATTTAAATATGCAAACCATAATTCGTGCTGTGGTTAGAATTTGGCAATAACCCCTCTTTGTTGACTTAAAGGAGACCTTATATGGAGATACTAGAACAAATATTCATAGATTCATAGAATGGGTTGGGTTGGAAGGGAGCTTAAAGATCGTCTAGTTCCAACCTCCCTGCCATGGGCAGGGACATCTTCCACTAGACCAGATTGTTCTAGGCCTCACCAGCCTGGCCTTGAACACCTCCAGGAATGGGGCATCCATGGCCTCACTGAGCAACTTGTTCCAGTGTCTCACCACCCTTACTGTAAAGAATTTCTTTCTAGCCTGGTGTAGTGAAAGGTGACCCTGCCAGTGCCGGGGGATTGGAACTAAATGATCCTTCCAAGCTAAACCATTCTATGAATCTTTAAAGTGCTTGAATTTCCACAGCATTGGAGTCACAGAATTACAGTGGCATTACCTTAGTGTGACACCTTGTGATGGGAGGGTGTAGGAGAAAACCAAGAGTTGGAGGAAATTCATAGTATCATAGTGTCATAGTATCAGTCAAGGTTGAAAGGGACCACAAGGATCAGCTAGTTCCAACCCCTCTGCCATGGGCAGGGACACCCCACACTAGATCAGGCTGGCCAGAGCCTCAGCCAGCCTGGGCTTAAACACCTCCAGGGACGGGGCCTCAACTACCTCCCTGGACAACCCATTCCAGTGCTTCACCACTCTCATGGTGAAGAACTTCTTCCTCACCTCTAGCCTGAATCTGCCCACCTCCAGCTTCATTCCACTCCCCCTAGTCCTATCACTACCTGAGATCCTGATCCGTCCCTCCCCAGCCTTCCTGTAGGCCCCCTTCAGATAATTGTTTAGTTGTTGGCACTGTGTGTGCTCTTTGGACTTTGTTTCATAAAGGGAAAAACTTGAGCTGAAGTAAAGCCACTTGTCATCAAAATAGCACTGGATTTCAGGAGAGCAGAAGGTTTAACACCTGTATGAACACTCCCCTGCATGCATAATCAAGTTACTCTTGAAGTTCCTTTTAATTTTGGTTGGTGGTTTTTGGGGTATGGGTTTGGTTTGGTTTTCACTAAAACATGGCCACTCTACCCAGGTAGGTCCCCACTTAGGAACTGTAGAAGCATACCTAAACTTGTCACTTCTGTACTAAAGGCTTTGTCTGAACCATGATATTTTAGAATTCATCATTCTGCTATGAAATAAGCTTCGTATTTCAAATGCAGGTCATTTATTTTTTAACTCAACCAAAGAGGCAAGATATTTAGAATACTCTTTTATGAAAGCTGCAACATCTGAAGGAGGATAATTCATGTCTCTTTATGCTCCTGCATATTTGTGAAACTTTAAGGAGGTACTAGTCTTTCATGTTAAGTGCATATTAAAGGAGTAAAGTTTGGGGTGCTTTGGCAAGAGTAAAAAAGGAATAGATAGACATTATAGTTATCATTCCCATCATGAAACACTAATAGAAGCAGAAATCGTGAGTTATGAAATCAAGGAGATGTAAACATGGGTTTGTGTAAAATGAGTTAAACCACATGCAAGTGTGGAATGCACTCATCTTCCAAGCTGGCTGTGAAATGCTTTCAGAACATTCAGAATTCTGAAGCTTTTTATTAAATAGGAACAGTTCTGAGAGAAGCAAAGGTTTTCAATGGAAATACATTGTCTTCTTTCCCACTCTCTCTGCAGTTCCCACTCAAGGCATGTACGTGCTTCACGTGTGCAACCCCAGAAACCTTTAGCCAGCAAGCTCTTGCAGACTTTTCTCCTCTTTCCATCATGATGAAGCACAGAATCCCAGTCCATGTTCTCTTCCTTGTTGCTTATGCCAACAAGAAAGCTACGTAGAACCTAAAGCCTAAGTGCAGGACGTTAAGATTAGTTTGGTTAGTGGTACAAAGTCTAAGGTTGAGTTTTGTTTGTTGGCAAAAATGAAGTTGCTTTAACAGACTGTGGTGTTCTCTGGCTTCTGGCTGGTGGCATTGGTGTAGAAAGTTTAGAAGCAGTTGCATGTTTTTCAGTGGGCTTCACAACCTCAGCAGCTTGCAGCAACCTTTGTTCTGCTGCTGCAGAACATTTCTCTCACTTCACAGAATCACAGAATGTTAGGGGCTGGAAGGGACCTCAAGAGATCATCTAGTCCAACTCCCCTGCCAGAGCAGGATCACCTACACCAGATCACGCAGGACTCATCCAGGCAGGTCTTGAGGGAGTCATGCACATATAAATTCTTCAAGTGCATGCAGGTCTTTTCAAAGTATGCACAGAGCTGGCACTCATTTGAAAACTGGTGGATGAGTCTTACTGACAGTTTATTTGTGTGCCTTTTAAGGTGGAGCTTCAGAAAACATTTGTGCACCTGTTCTGTGGCTATTAGAGATGCTGCAGAGTTATCTCCTCTGAGGGGCTTCATGCAGGTAACAGATGAGACCCTCCCCTCTCTCTTTTTGTGAGGCAGAAAAGGGGATGTATCTTGGAAATGGATTGGTGTCAGCTAAAACAAAATCTAGCTTGTGTCTGCAAGTATTTGAGGGATTTGTTAGTGCAACAGCCATCAACAGGATGGACTTCTCCAGCATTTGCTGCTCTGGAGTTTGGTTGCTGATACTGGTTGGTCAGGTTGAGTAGAATCAGCATAGCTTCTCATTTGTCCTCTGCCACAGCACTTGCAGACATCATATCAAACCATTTTACTTAACTACTTCACTCCTGAGAGAAGATGTTGCCCTCTAGATAATTCTTGTAGTCATTTTGCTCTCCCTGCAGGAAGATTGCTTGACAGTGAAATTAGCTCTTGTTTTTCCAGGGAAGGGGATCAAAGTGATGCTATCAGGTTCATACTTCAGGATCCTTTTTTCCTACCATTTTTCACAGAACACCTGTTTAGGTTCACCCATTTATGATCTGCTTCTTGGTCACTTTACCTTGGCAGCTTCTTTGCTTTCTTGGCATCCCTTTCCCCCCCCCCCTCCCCTCAATGGACTTGAAGGCACCTCCTTGGTGGTACTTGAGATCAGTCTACTGATTGGTTCAGAAAACCAGGTGGGAAAGTCTATACAGGACTAATAGAGCTGAGTGAAGACATCTTCCAGCCTTTGCTTAGTAATGGCAGCTGTGTGGCTCAGCCATTTCCAAGGGACAGATTGTGGAATGAGTTACAGCCTTTAGCCAGGCACATTTACATGAGGGTTTTTTTATCCCAGATGTAATGCAGGAGCCATAGCACAGCATTCTGCCAAGTTTGATGTCCACTTGAACTAGTAAACATAGTTAGCAGTGTGCTCTGCAGCTACTCCTGCTGTCTGGAGACATTTAGACTGTGTTCTCATTAGACTCTCTACAAGGACAATTCTGTGCTTTCCAAAGCAATACTACCTGATCAACAGTTTTTCACACTAAGTCTTAAGAAATGAGGTGTGTTCAGCAGGCTAGAAAAAGGAATTCAGGGACCTGGACAGAGTGTGCCTGCATTTCTCTTTTCATTAAAACTTAGTTTTACATGATTATTTGATTAGAGTAGCATATTCTTCAAGTCCCACATCTAACTACATCACATTTAACTATATGACTTAATCACAGAGTCATAGAATGGTTTGGGTTGGAAGGAACCTTAAAGATCATCTAGTTCCAACTCCCCTGCCATGGGCAAGGACACTTTCCACTAGCCCAGG
Organism: Melanerpes formicivorus; assembly: GCF_026170545.1. Classification (NCBI taxonomy): domain Eukaryota; kingdom Metazoa; phylum Chordata; class Aves; order Piciformes; family Picidae; genus Melanerpes; species Melanerpes formicivorus. Next base: position 4,699,381 of record NW_027142365.1, read on the forward strand.
GTGCTCAAGGCCTTGTCCAACCTGGCTTTGAACACCTCCAGGGAGGGGGCATCTACAACCTCCCCAGGCAACCTGCTCCAGTGTGTCACCACCCTCACTGTAAAGAATTCCTTCCTAATATCCAATCTAAAACTGCCCTCTTCCATCTTAAATTTCATTGCAACTTGTTGCTGCTCCCAGTTCAAATGCAACCATTAGATACTACGTTTACAAATGCCTGACTGATGGCCCAGAGTTGACTACGTGAAGCACAGAGCTGCATTTCTTTGTTATCATCCACACAGACTTGATGAAAGAGTTAACCAAGCAGAGGGTTATCTTGGTAGACATTGCCAGTGGTAATGGGGGTTGTTTGAGTAGTAAAGTATTACATTGTATGAAACTTAAACATAAGAGAAGGGGGAAGTGCAGCATCTGCTGAATGCAGCTGTGTAAGGTTTCTGACCTGGGTCTGTAAAGGGTGCACACACAGAGTGGATTTCTATAGCCAGTAATGCTATTAACTTGTTCCTGAGGCGTTTAAGTGCTCTTCTTTGTCACGCCTCTGAAATTTTTTCCTCTAATGATCTTATTTTTAATGTTGATTTATTTCCTTGTCATTCCTTCTAGCCAATTAGCAATGCTGATTTCATCGTTCCTGTTGAGATTGATGGCACCATACATCAGGTAAGTGCTGTTGTTCTAGTAGTGGGGCTGTCCTCAGTGTCTCAGAGCGCTGTCTGTCTCCATCTGCTGCTTCACGTTCCACAGTTTGTCCTTTTGCAAAAGACAAAAGGTGTGTGCTCTGGAATGTGTCATCCAGACAGGCATTCCTGTTGGGTCAAACGTGTGGCTTCTGATTTTAACTTGTTCACTTCTCCAGAATGTCTCTCTCAGGGCTCCAGTACTTGACTCTTGGTCAGTGTTAAAACATTTTCAAACAGATCTTAAGGATGGGGTTTCAAACATGGGCACTGATGACTCCAGTTCTCATTCCTCCACGGACAAGCAGGACATAAGTTGGTTTTAATGTCTGTTGGTAGTTCATGGGGACAAAGCTTTATAAAAATATCAAGGAAGAGCAGACATTTCTTCAGTTTCTGTGGCAGTGTCTGTTTAAGTTCTGTCCCCTTCCTGTAAGTAATTTAAGTTCCTCTGATAGGACTTAGTATCATAGTATCAGTCAGGGTTGAAAGGGACCACAAGGATCATCTAGTTCCAACCCCCCTGCCATGGGCAGGGACACCCCACACTAGATCAGCCTGGACAGAGCCTCATCCAGCCTGCTCTTAAACAGCTCCAAGGCCTCAACCACCTCCCTGGACAACCCATTCCAGGGCTTCACCACTCTCACGGGGAAGAACCTCCTCCTCACATCCAGCCTGAATCTCCCCACCTCCAGCTTCATTCCATTCCCCCTAGTCCTATCACTACCTGAGATCTTGAGAAGTCCTTCCCCAGCCTTCCTGTAGCCCCCTTCAGATACTGGAAGGCCACAATTAGGTCACCTCGGAGCCTTCTCTTCTCCAGACTGAACAGCCCCAACTCCTTCAGTCTGTCCTCACAGGAGAGGTGCTCCAGCCCTCTGCTCATCCTCGTGGCCCTTCTCTGGACACGTTCCGGCACCTCCAGATCCCTCTTACACAGTCTTTAAAAATTTGGGACAAAATTGCAAGGAGACTCATTTTTATGGCTTTTTCTTAAAGAACTTCACTTAAGGCACTGTGAAATGGTTTTCAGTACAGGAAAAATAACCATAATTTGAATATCATGATTCTATCTGTCCCCTTCACGTATCCTAGCTTTGTGTCCCTAATCAGCAGTCATTTCTGAAACTGTTAAAGAAAATAAATGACAGGGCCCTGAATTTTCCTCTTCAGACAGACACAGAAGTTCTTGCTGAAATGGGTTTTACTGCTTAATATGAAGCTGAGCCTTTCTTGCCAGTTGTTTGAAAGGACTTCTGGGGGGGGGTTGTAGGTTACAGCTAATGCAGTTACTGAGTTGCAAATCATCCCCCAATGTGATTTAATGGAGATGTTAAATACTTTAATATTGTTATTTTTTTTTTAATGCTGTCATTGATATGGATTCTTTTAGCATGGAGAAATAGGTTCATATTTGCACCTTGGGACATTTGATAGACCATAAAGTAATGCATAGTTTTGTTTGATTTCATGTTATGAACGCCATCTGTGTAATTGTCCCTGTTAAAATAATTACTGAAGATTGTTTCAGTGGACTGAAACATCTTTTACAGCAATAGCTGCTTTGACAGTTTTTACATGGTGCCTGTGTGATGTAGAAAAATTCAGTCTCTAGGGTGCTTGAAACTGAAATTTTCAGCAGAGCTGAATGCTTTAAAAACCTAAGTGATGTTTAGGGAGGTTTGTGTTGTGATATTGTCAGTCCTCATTTGATGTGGGCTTGGGTTGTGTGTTTGGTGCTACAACGCAGACGTTTTCTCTCCCCAAACATTCTGGAATGCTTTTGAAAGGTAACAAAATAGGCTGCCTAACCATTTTGAATGGCTTAGGATTGTAATCACTTAGCTTGTCAAGATTATATGTTTACATTTTGAAATACCCCCACCCCCCCCCCACCCCCCCCCCCCCGAAAAAAGGCTACTTCAGCTTTACAGTCAAGCACTTCAAACGCTGTTGCTTTTCCATTCCCTACTGGAAACTTGCTGAGTATTCACCAAATGTTGGGGGTGGGGGGGAGGAAATGAAGCAAAAAACACCTGGTCAAAGGGAGTGGATTTGTGCATACCCTAAATGTGAATGGGAGGAAGGATGCTCTTGACAGAGAAGGTCAAGTGAAGTTAGTCTCAGACTGTGCTTTGAAGGAGACTTCCTGTGTAATTTCCAAGGAAATTGCTTAGTCCCTTTGTATTTCTAGTTCTTGAGCTCTGAAATAGTTAAATCTCTCACTTGCATTTGGGTAATAGAAACTAAGTTAATTCTGAAGAACCTGAAATCTTAGAATTGTTTTGGTTGGAAAAGACCTCTAAGATCATTAAGTGCAGCCATTAAATACAGGTAATACATACAATATGCAGAACAGGCAAAGCCTTGGATGCTTGCAATACCTCTGCAGGCAAAGTCATCCAGCAGGTTTTTGGTGGGTTTGATTAATATTTTTTTTATAACTGTGATAACCTAAAAGGGCAAAAGCAGACATTCTGGCTTAGTCTGATATGCATTAACACAGGCTGTAAAACTCTGACTGCTGGTTCCCACTTCAGACCTGTAATCTTGTATTCACTCAGAGCATCGGCAAGCCAATGTCAACAGGTTTTGTTATCAGTCTGAATCTGTAGAACACTTGTCCACTTTTCTTAAGCAGGTTTACATACTCAAAGATTAATCATTTGCCTTAGGGAAATACTTAAAATCTGTTCCAAACAGCAGGGGATGTGTGAAATGTTGTGGAACCATACTGTCCATAGAGTGTATCTCTACCTGCTTTACCAGGAAACCTGGTATCTTGTCAAGCCTGATAGCTTATCAGGCAAAACACAGCACTGTTGTACTTGAGCTCTGCCTCAGACAGAAGGCCATGGAGAGCACCATTTCAGAAGTGCCTATTCAGGAATAAACTAGAAATTACATAAAATTCTTTGGATCTCCTAGACCAGAAATACAAGTTGTGGCAAATTCATTTGCTGTACACTTGAAAGTCTTGGAGCTGACTTATCCAGAAGTTTTGTTCATGGTAACCATTGCCATTTGCAGGGAGTTTATTTTCCCTTAAGTGATTATAATCCAAAGGTCAGAGAGATTCTTGTTCTTCTGTAGGGAGGACAATTCAAATCATCATTTTAAAGGGTGCTTGGGTAAACCAGCTTCCCTAGATTTAAAAATAGCTTTTCTGAACACTCCCTCTACCTCTCCCATCTTGCTTTCAGTAGCTTCATTTACCTTGCCTTTAGAAAGGATCTGTCATGTTATTTTACAAGGAAATAACTCCTGTGTGCAGGTACCTCTCTTGCCTTCTGTTCTGGGGCTTTAGATGCCTGCAGAGACTGTGCCCATCTGCAGGGCAGCTACAGTTACAGGAGATGAATCCCACGCTTTGTGTTGGAAATGATGGCATAGATACAAAAGGGCAGTTCTGATGCAAGCTGACAGCCTTCTAGCCAGTGCTCTCATTTCTCTCTGGTTCTCTGAATAAAGAGAAATGGGAGCTGGTGCCCTGCTCTACCAAATTAAAAGTGAGAAACTGTGGCAAGTCCAGTGAAATGTGTCTTGCAACTGAGAGTGCACTTTAGGGGAAGTTTATTGAGGGTGAAAGTAGTGGCTGAAGAAAAGAAGTTCAACCTGTTTGGTACCCTTGCCATAACTTCTGCAAGAACATGTCCTCTCTCTGGAAGCACACAGAGCATGCAGAGCAGTTACAGCCCCCAGATTAGAGACTGTGCATTAAGAATAACTTTAATCCCCAAGGAGTGAGGGTTTTTAGGGTATTGTGGTTCTTTGTCTTTTATCCAAATTGTCTTGCAATGTCTTTGTGCCTTGCACAAAGAATAAAGAGTGCTGCCAGGAAGAGTTTGATTTGATGCTCCTTGGAATTTCATTCTTGAATGTAATTTGTTTACTGAGTGAGTAAAACTGGGTTTTTTTAATGTGCTTGGGTTTTTTTACATCAATAAATAATTGCTTGGCATGTATACTTTGAATGCATAGGCAAAATGTACTTTATTGGTGGGGGGAAAACCCGGTTTGAGTAACAACCTTCCTTTCTACAAAGGACAGAATTCATTGAATCTCCTGCAGGAGGCTGTGGCCTGGTTCAAGTAATCCAGGATAGGCTGTATCCATTCTAGTTGGCCTATTCTTGGTTACTTGCACTGGGAGGCAGCCACAACTCTGTGAATCAGCAAGACCAGGCTCCAGGACTGTCTTCTGCTCACTGTTAAGAAGCAGCACCCAGCCCACAGAGCAGGAGCTTGGAGCTGTCATGGGCAGATTTCTGTGTCGCTGCTTGAAGATTCTGTTATGGCAAAGCTGGTTTTGAAAGGCAATTCTGTGTGTCCTGCTTAATTGGTTAGAATTGAGCTGGGTTTCTCCTTTGGTTTACAGCCACAGAGTCTTTTACGTTAAAGAGTGCTTTGAGGTACAGAAAATGTGTGTGGAAATACCGTGTGCTTGAGAACAATTAAATGTAATTACTTGTGTTGTGCCATTAGCAGCTGTAAGCACAGAATCCTGTGAAAACATGTCTGGTGCCTTCATATTTCAAGAGCAGAGTTCATTCTAAATTTAAAAGAAAAAAAGAGAAGACTATATTCCTCCAAATTCTTGCTGTGATAAGGCAGAAATCAGTGAGTGTACAATGCAGAAAAAATGAGTTGAGTTTTTTTTCTTTCCTTCTGTGCCCTGAACACAGTATAAAAATCACAGAAAAATGCCAGGAGCCAGTTAGTCTAGAGACTTAAACTGAAGCCATCAGGCAGCAGAGGAAAAAGCCAAGCCACAAATAACCATGCAGCATTGAGATTCAAGTCCAGCCACTAACAAAGTAAAGAGGAAAAAATTCCAAATGAGGAGGAAGAGGAGAAAAGAGCTGCACTGTCAGCTGAAGAAAGCTGTTTATGTGAAGGAAACCAAAGAGATTTTGTAGCCCAGGATACCAGTACAGTTGCAGTTGCTTCCAGGATCTAAATAGGCCTTCTCAAAAACAAACCTTTAAGGAGAGCAAGCATCCAGAGTGTTAAGATGTGTTGTTCTGCAAACAAAAAACCAAAACCCCAGCAATCCAGGGTTGTTAAAAATAGCAAACAAACTACAAACCAAACAAGACCCACAAACAAAACAGGTGGAGGACTTGGGACTTTTGAGAGAGAGAGAGAATAAAGGGAGAAACTTGGTGAGACCTCATTCTTAGAGATCCATTTGTTACTAATAAGGTTTTTAACATGAGAAGTCAATCTGAGGGCCAGAGCCCAACAGGGCCATACTTAAGTATAAACTCTAAGCTGAAGGAGAAGCGGTTAAGGGTGCTCTATGGTGCATCAGGAGATGTCATCTGCAGAAGGGAGCCAATGTAGCCTCATTTGCTGGGTAATTGCAGCTAATACTGACTAGTTGCAGTATTAGGAGATTTTAAAATCACCAGAAGAGTGAACATTGCAAAAAGTTGCTTTCAGAAGCCTGCTTCTCTCCACAAGCCTGTGGTTAAGGAGCTCTCAGTCTGTAGCCACTGAGTTGATTTACTGTATGCTCTCTTTATGGAGGAGGTGGGTTATGCTGCAAGCAGCAAAGTTCATATCCTTGGCATGGAGTTTGTAATTACATTCCAAGTGGAAATACTTCACTGACACAAGCATAGATAGGGATGGAGAGTGAAGAGGAGACTTGTTTTGCTGTGGCTGAAAACACTGGGATTTAAAAGGGAAATGGGTACTAAATTCCAGCACTTACTGTGCAAGAAGTGCTTAAGACTTTAAAGTGTCCCTTTCATATCCTCAAAAATGAGTGTGGGGATATAATACAAGGCTAAAGCATTGAACATTTCTGAAGAACTGTAGAGTTAAGGAGTAGCTTGCATCCTGCTGCATTCCTTCTCACAACTTAGTTAGGTAGTCTGCTTCTGGATACCCCAGCACAGAGAGACTGCAAGTGTCTTTCCACTTGTGCCTTTAAAAAGATGAAGATGCAATTTGGGAAGGAAATGATACAGAGCAACTCCGTGTAGTATCACAGTATCACAGTATATACAACTAAGGTTGGAAGAGACCTCGAGGGTCATCGAGTCCAACCTATCAACACAGACCTCATGACTAGAAGAGTAAGAAGTAGAAGAGTAAGAGTTAAATAAGCAGAAGAGTAAGAGTTAAGTGAAAAATGGTGGTGTTATAGGAAGGGAAATTACTTTGTTTATGCCTATTAAAATACAGGAGTGTGGAGGAACATCTGTTAACTGCCTTTAAGTTGTCACATGTATTTAATCAGTTAAGTGCTTCTGTGGTCATTTAGAAAACAAATCTGGGATATAAATTGTTATCTATGCGAAAGTTTGAATGCATTGTTTAAATTGGAGGGGCCAAAACTGGTTTAGTTAAACTCTTGGAAATAACTTCAGGCAGATGATGTCTTCATGCTGTGAGCTAAAATGGAAGAGTAATTAATGCTTCTCCTTTTGGTCTTTAAGGTACAGCTCCATCATATATGCTTTTAATAGAACTTTGGGTTCAGATTTAGATTTTCAGTTTCAAGTCCCTATTATGCAACTGTTTGGGATTTTTTTTCTTCTTTTGCTGAAGGCTTTAATTGTTCCACTTCAGTTCAAGCTGGCATTTCCATATTTTTCCCCTTCAGGCATTTTCTCTGGATCCCTTATGGTTTTTACCTCTTTATTAACAGGAATCTTATAAAATACATACAATTAAGCCAGATCTACTCCTCAAAGAAAGCAAGCCTTGAGAGTGCATCAATCTTGCAGTCCTTCCTGCATCCAATTCTGTGCCAGAATTCTCCCCTTGAAATTTCCTGTATTAAGGACTATTTGCCAAAGGAAGAAGATAAAATGCCTCCAGTGTTTTCTCTCAAACCTTTAATCTTCAGTGCAAACCAGATAGAAAAATATTTTGCAAGCAGATTCCCCTCTTCACCTTGCCAGTGTATTGTGAACTGTTTGTAAGCTTTCTGAGCAGCAGTTATCTTATCTGGGTATTTTCTGTGAAGGCAAATCATCTTCCTTGCCCTGAAGAGGCAATCAGGTTGTTGACAAGAGGGCAGCCGAGCTTGCCTGTATGGTTGTCAGGGCAGAAAGGCAGCACAGCCTTGCTGAAAGCTGTGCAAGGGGAGAGAGACCCTGAGCATTTACCCTCTCCAGGGCAAGGTCACTGTAGGAGACTTTGTAGGCTTTGCCACCGAGTTTTGAAAGCAGCATTGGCTAGGCATTCTGCACGGTGCTGTGATGTTTGGGTGGAAGCTCTCTGCAGAGCCGGGTGACTGATAAATGTCAGCAGTGAGACACTGTTGGTACCTTGCACCTGGAAGTTAAAAAATTAAATAATTAGCCACAGGAAGAAGGCAGCTCTCTAGTGGGTATTCCCTGTCATCATCCAGGCTTTATAACATTCATGCCTTCTGTGAAGCTCTTCAGGACTGAGAACACCAGCACCAAAATTGGTTTGATTGAGAGCTCTGAATCCTCACTTGTTGAGAAGCCCTGCAGTCTCTCTTTGCCTCTAATGAGATTGTTCCAGAAGCATCACTCCAGATGATGCACAGGATTTGTGATTGCATAATCGGCATGGATCTTGGCAGCTTGTGCGTTCAAATTTCCCATTATTGGATGCCTACTTTTATCTTGTGTACTTTTTTCCCCCTTCCAGCCTTGCATTTGAACTGCTTCCATGTAAACTTTTGTTTCTTCAAGTGTGAGGATTACAGGAGTGGTTGGGGGGGTTGTTTCTTTTCCCTTTCTTTTGACCTTAAACACCATTCAATCAAAATAGTCGTTGTCATTTCAGGTTTATGTATTGAAGCGACCACATGTGGATGAGTTTCTTCAGAGGATGGGAGAGCTCTTTGAATGTGTACTCTTCACAGCCAGTCTAGCCAAGGTTTGTTGCTCTCTTCATCTCATTAGCCCTCACAGTGCTGCTCAGTGGACTTTTAGTTGGGTTTTCTATGCATAATTATTTCCACAATTGGTACTATCTTAATTTTTCCCCTTCTTTTCTGCTTCTTTGTCTGACAGTGTGTACTTTGTCTGCTAGTGTGTGGGTAAGTGTTTCCATGGTAACACCATCACATATGGGCTTGTCTCATAATGTAGCCTCCATGCATTGCTCATAATGCCAATATGAAAGGCTTACAAGTTACCATGGTTATAGTGAGAAATTAGAACAAATAGCGTGCGAGTGAAGCGGTGTATTAAAGCTGGGCATGAAATAAAATGCAATCTACTTAACTCTATCTACACAATCCACCAATGATTCAGAAATTTACTGCCTCTGAAAACTGGGAGCTCGTTCTGTCAAGTTGCAATTGCAATCTGCAGTTGGAAAATCAGACGCTTTGTAAAGCCTGAAACCTCAACAGGAATATTTTGTGCCCTCTGGTCTCCAGTAGCAGTAGTGCCTCATAGGGTAGTTTTGTGGTAGACATTGCAGTAGTAGACATCTTAATTTCCCAGCTTCTTTCGATGTATTGTATTTGTGGTGTCTTGTTTGTAAAACTATATTGATTATTTCTAAACAGTACTCTAGTCATAGTCAGCTTTTACTCCAGCCTAGTGCAGAGATGGTGGAAAGGGACAGGACATACAGCGCCTTCCTACCGGAGGGTTTTGCTCCTATGCTTTGTTTACCATGCTCTGTTCAGTCACCTGTGAGAATCCTAAATGGTGGCACAATTTCATACCACAGTTATGTGCCTGGCAATTTTCATAGTCAAAAGATGATTGATTTCAACATCAATTTGGTTTCTTCTTTTAAAGCATAGGAAAGTCGTAACTCCTGTCCTGCAAAAATAAGTTGTAACTATCCTTTTCAAGCACACAGTTATGTCCTGTTCTGATTTATTTGGATTCTATATCAATTGTGGCTTGTGTAAAGCACCATCTTATATGTAAAATGAGAATTTCCCAGTATTGCCCATGGTATTTTTCCTAATAACAGCTTTGTTCTGATCTTTTATGGCCCAATTATGCAATTGGGTATTCATAAAATTCATACTGACCCAGTCACTTCAAGGGCCCCATCCAGCTCAGATGTGTTCCTTGCAGTTTGTCTCCAGAAGCACCTGGAAGTGCACCAGCTGTTGAAACAGCTTCATATAGAATTTTGTAGCATTGTTTGGCTTTGTGGTAATGTTAGGTGAGATCTCCAGACCCATCAACTTCTAGGCAGCTCCTAGGGTGACTAGAATTTGGCCCAAAGAACAAAACCTAATTGATCAATCACAGGAAGCATTAGAGTGCAAGTTAGCCTTAGACAGAAAGATAACTGCCCTGCTTTTGTGTTATCTCCCTATTGATCTCTTCAGGTTTGCAGGCATGTGAGTTAATTAAGAAGGAACAGGGAAGAAAATGAAGAAATGGTCTCTTATCTGAAATTATTTTGTTCCCCTCCTTTGTACAGTTCTGTGAATTAGCCTTATCTGCACCTTGCTCACTTCATGTTTCTGACTTGTGTTTTTAAGTATGCAGACCCAGTAGCCGACTTACTGGATCGCTGGGGTGTGTTCAGGGCAAGGCTCTTTAGAGAATCCTGTGTTTTCCACCGAGGAAATTATGTGAAGGATCTGAGTCGGCTGGGACGTGAGCTGAGTAAAGTTATTATAGTAGATAATTCTCCTGCATCTTACATCTTCCATCCTGAAAATGCAGTAAGTATTTGGAGTGCTCAAGCGTGACTTTGTTTTTCTGGTCCTTGCCCAGACTTTTTGATTCAGAAAAGAGCCTATCAGAACTCTGACTTAGATGAGTTTCTGTGTCTTTCTTAGATTGCAGGCAGGTTCTGGTGTTCACTGCCAAATGGTGAAGGAGTAGAGCAAACAAACTGATTTTGACAGCGTGTCACAGTCGTGACTCTTCAGCTGCCTTCGCTTTTAACTTCTGGCATCAAGTCCTTCGGTTTTGACAAATGCCAAGTGGTGTAGTACCTGGCAGAACTAACCTAGCTCTGAAAAGTGAAGCTGCCCTCCAGCATAGCTTTTGTGCTTTGGAGTGGTGATTGCAGAGAGAACAGTTTACTTTTGGTACTCCATCTCTTACCACTGTGTGAGTGAAAACATTTTATTAGACAAGATAATGAATGCTTTACTGGTTACCGAGTTCTGTATTCTTGGCTAAGGGGAAGGGAAAGAAAAAATCAGGACCATGTTGTGTTGTTCTGCTTCTCCATCAAGTATTTTTGTGATAAATCACTTCAGAGTTAGAGATGTTAGTCAACAAGTTCATCAGGTTTTCAGAATAACGATGAAAGGCAGGCAACAGAACTTCAAGGGAAAGTAATTAGGAGCAATGCACATTTTCACTCTGTGTTTCTTATCAGCTCCTAAAGCTATGATGGAAGGTCTGGCACTTGCTCCATCCATTCAGTGCAGATGCTCACATCTGTTTTGTAGCTGCCAGGATTGCAAGCTGGAACTCCCCTTAGATCTGCTGACTTTTAAGCAGCCAGGCTGTGCAGTGTTTTCTTTGATGTTTTTAGGCAGCCTTTTTTTGTGAAGGGTTGAAATTAGTCTAGGAAATTTTTATCAGGACCACTGTTTTGCATGGCCCTGCCTCTCCAGAATGGCTTTTTATTGTTTTAGTAGAAGCTATTTATCTTGCAGCAGTCAGCTTTTAAACTCAGATCTGTGATGCCCCAAGTGATTGAGTGAAAACGTTTTTTCTGGTTGGTGCCACACATGGTTTAAAGTTGCTATTTATAATAACCAGGAGCTGTAGCTCTAATTTATGTTGGTGGTTAAAATGAAAAACCTGATCCAGATCATCATTTGGTGTCTTGGAATTCAGTGCCAAGAAAATAATGAGCTGTAGAAATTTGGGAGATGAAATTAAGGGCCTTGTCAGAGTGGTTTAATCATGTATAGAAAAGTGCTGCTAGCTAACTGATATTGGAGTCTCTGCAGAAACCAGAGCTTGTAACGAGATCCAAGATAGTCTTTGAAAGACCTCAGTGTGCTTCCAGTGTGAAGATACACAGAACTCCTTCCCCAAATCCAGCCCACATATTTAAGATGTGCTGTATGCTTTATTTACTGAACGTGCTCAAGGTCTTATAATTTAATCAGAGAAGGGTTCTGTACTCACTGTTGAAATATTTCCTCCATAACCTCGTGCCAGGAGGGGTTGTTGCTGCATGCCTGTGTTTAGTGACTCACACCGATAGTACTTAGAGGGGAACAAAAGACTTGCTGTAAATAAAGTGTCAGTACAGCTTCAAAAGCTCTATCTTCCTCCCAGTCTGTTCTGAATATCAAGAGGCAGAGCAAATTGAGATGTCCAGTGTTGGGTCATACAGGTTACCTGGACATGTAGGAGAAGGCCAGCCGCATATCAGCTGTTTTACGGTTGGTTTTGGAAGGTCATCTGCTTTACAGCTGTGGTTAATGTAGCACACCAGAAAACGGGGACTGCAAGTGACTGGCAGTTTGCCTTACTGTGATAGCAAGAATATTAGAGGACATCCAGCACCATAGAATCATTTTGGATGGAGAAGACCTTTTAAGATCATTGAGTCCAATGTTAACCCAGCACTGCCAAGTCCACCACTAAACGACATCCTTCAGCACCACATCTACGTGGCTTTTAAATACCTCCAGGGATAGTGACTCCACCACTTCCCTGGGCAGCCTGTTTCAGAGCTTGACAACCCTTTCAGGGAAGAAGTTTTTCTTTATATCCAGTCTAAACTTCCCCTGTTAGAGTCTACATAGGCAAAACTCACCTGTTCCTTAACATCACAAAGCCATCTCAGTATTCTGTTGGTTGCTTTCTTTCAGGTGCCTGTGCAGTCCTGGTTTGATGACATGACAGACACAGAGCTGCTAGATCTTATTCCTTTCTTTGAAGGACTAAGCAAAGAGGAAGAAGTTTACAGTATGCTTCATAAACTCTGCAACAGGTAGCCCTTAAGTTTGACTGACTCCTGCTACTAGATTGCAGTTGCTAGAGGCCGTCTCCATCTTTTTTCAGCTCTTTCAAATAATTGTAAGCTTTGGGGAGGTCACCCCTGTCAGAAGTGCTACTCTTGATCTTCCTGTTACATTGGACACAAAGGACAATCACGAGTGATGCTATTAAGCCTTCAGAAGCCTGACTCTTAAGGTCATGTGTTTGGACTACTTTTTTTTAAAGGAGAAAAAAAAAACCCACAAAAAAAAAAAAGGAAAAAAAAAAATAAAAGAAGAAGAAGAAGAATTAAAAACATAAAAAGAAGCTATTTTAAATGGGACTCTTTTAATGAATTTCATAAATGGACATCTTTTACTGGATCAGCTTTTCTTAAAACATGCCAAAAAAAAAAAACAAACCCACAACCCCACAAAACAAACCACAAAACACAGCAACAACAACAACAAAAAAAAGAAGAAGCTTGTATTTCAGCAGTCGAATTTCTCTCCCTTTCTTCCCCCCTCCCACTATGCAGACAATTTTAAACACCCCTCCCCCTGCTTAGAGCAGTTGACCTGACTCTGAATTCACCTATTATTTTTTTTTTTTCTTACAGAATGAAGTGCCTTTTTGAATGTTATTTTAAGATAAGAAAGAAAAAGAACAAAAAAAAAACAAATAATGATCATTTTTGTATGAGACGTATTTCCAGACATCTTTTAGTCTTGTATTGTCTAAAGGCTTTAAAAGAAAAAAGAAAAAAAAGGAGAGGAGAAAAACACACACAAAAAAAAAAAAAAAAGGAAAAAAAAAAATAATTTTATAGAGCACTGTAATATATAACAAAAGGAAAACAACAACAACAAGAAGTTGATAACAAAGATGCTGGGTTCCTGTCTCCGCACCGAACGTGACGTCGCGTTGCCCCCTCGGTCACGCTCAGAGGGTTCTCGGCGCGGGTGGGAGGGGGGTGGCTCGCATTCGTCGCGTGGTTGTTTCACCCATAGGACTTCTGGGCACAGCCTTGAACATATCTGCAGTTGTCTGACTTACTAGGGAACGATGGAATGGAGCAAATAAGGTGGCTAGTAGACCTAAAGCACCTTTGATTCGAGACAGATGAAGTTCTGTTGTCTCTGCTTAACGCACAACTGCCATGCCTCTCGGTTTTGTTTTTGGTTGGTGTTTTTTTTTGGATAACCATTATCCTGGGAGAATGGGGAGGAGATCTATTTATTAGCTGAAGATTCCTTTCTTAAAACAACCCATCTGGGTAAGCTGGATCTTGTACTGAGCTGTTTGGAGTACCTTTTTTCTTTTAATTGCTGCTACTGTATACTCACCAAATGGAGTTGACCATCGGCTGTTATACTGTTTTTGCCACTGTGCCTGTGCTATGAAACATTTTCTGTAAGCTGCAAACTTGGGCAATAAATAAAATGCAGGCCTCATAACCCACCCCCATGTAGTAATCTCATGGTATCTGATATACCAGAGAGCTCAGTTAAAGGTGACCTGCAAAAGATGATTCTTTTTTTTTTTCAATTGGGATGAAGCCCTCTCCTTTCTTTGGGATAGAAAAAAGCCAGAAGTGTTTTTCCCACATCCCTGATTTGTATTTCTCTCCCAAGGTGTAAGATACAGATTGGGAGCTTTATCAAGTCTTGCTGGAAGGGCAGAAGCTACTAGCCTAGACTAAAATTGCTTTTCTGCCTTTGGAGCTGATGAGTTAAAGTCTCATCTCTGAATCCAAGAGCCTGCTTAACATTTTCTGTACTGTCTTAGGTACCCTTCCAAAAAAATATAACTCCTAAATATTTTAAGCCTTTGAAAAAGGGAGGCTTAAAATCAATTCCTTTTTTCCCCCTTTCCAGTGTCACCTTTAAGTTATCCACACCTGAAATCTACAAACAAAACCAACAACAACAACAAAAAAACCCCACCCCTACAGCTCTGTTTGGCTGTCATCAGAGAAAACTAAATGGAGTATTTGGTGCTTCTAATTAGCCTAGTGCTAAATTCTGCGTGGCAGATCCCCTTTGCCTTTTCTATCTCTCTCGAAGAGCCTTGACAACTTGGCAAAAAAATCGTTGCGACGGACTCGGGTCGTTGTCCTTGGCCAAAACATTGGTGAAGCAGCTTAACAAATTCATTCATAGAGGGGCAGGCCAGCCGACACAGGCAGTGAGGAGGTTGTGGTCGGTGCAGTATAAAACTGCAAGATGACTTTTTGTCCCCTTGCAGTGCAGCTGTGCTCCAGCTGCTCGCCATGGCGAGGGGCGTTGAGGCAGCCCCATTGACGCTCGTTCGAGTCCCTACGGCATCACCGTTTTGTTTTCTTACCGGTTGGCATTACCTTTAGTACTGTATCATTCTGTGCCACAACAAAACTGTCAAGCTAAGGAAAAAAAAAACCCACCTGTGTTGCTTAAACAGTGGAAGAGGGAAAAAAAAAAAGGAAAAGGATGTGTGGATTCTGGTTAGTCCATTAACCTTTCACTACCTTCAGATAAAGATTGTTTCGTTTTCTATTTGACTTCAGAGTAATGAAACTGTAAGCTGCCAAAAAAAAACCAGAAGAGTTGTTTTCTAAGCAGTATTTTCAGCTGTATTTGGAGCTTCTAGGCTTCAGATGCAGTTTGCAGGGAAGTATTCAGGTTGTAGTTAGTTGTGCAGGTATGATAGGAGTGGCTGAAAAAAACTCAAAGACTTTCTCGCTAGCGTTAGACCAAACAATCTTCCGAGGAGAGCGTTAACAACCCCACCGAGACGTTGGCCGTGTAACGGTTGTGACCTGTTGTACCTGAGAGGAACCGTGTCGTTAGTCTGCATTGATGAAAGCAGTGATTTCATGAACCAGTTGCCTTAAGTCTGTGAATGAATGTTGATTATATTAAAGTGTCTTGTATTGTTTTAAAATCCACATCTAATGGACAACTGAACTTCTGCACCAGCTCCTGCCAGAACGGTTCTGATGGGTGTTCCGTGCAGCCACGCTTGTTCCCTGTCGTTTCTTTTGGGCTCTTGAAATCCACATTTTTCCAGGAAAAAAACACCTTTATTTTAACTTTCTGACCTCTGCTAGTCTCTTAAGAGTATTTTGTATCACTTCTGATGAACGTGATGCAAGGGTTTTGTTTTGTTTTGTTTTGTTTCCCCATTCCCATTGAAATAAAACTCCTGAGTGCTGTGCAGTTAGTTAGGGTTGAATCTCCCTGGCTGTTCAGACTTGGCCGAGGGGGATCCATCTTGGTGGTTTATTTGGGACGCTATCATCGCACTTGACATTTCAAGCCTTGAGTTTGTGTTGAGCATTCAAATGCTACACTCAGAAAGAGTTCCTAGGAGTTGAACAAAGCAATATAGTTGTGTCCATGAAGTTAGGTGGTGAGTGGGATGCTTGTGACATTTGCAATACGGGTATTCTGATTGTATTTTAAATACAAGGTTTTAAACAATTCAAACAAGAGAAGTAAAAAAGAAACACTTCTTTTCCTAAATCTTTTTATTTGAAGTGCAGCTGATGCACACAGGTCACCAGGGCTGTTACAAAGCCTGAGTTTCCACTTGGCTTCTGGAGGTTGCAGAAGCATTAAAAAGCATCGGGGGTTTTTTTTTGTGCGTGTGGCTCGTTCTTTCTCCACTAAAGAAACGCTGCCTGGCCTGAAGTTCCGTTGTCCTTTGTATGTTGGGTTAAAAAAAACAACCACACAAAGGTATTTTGCCTGTATAGGTATATTTTTCAATTAAGCTGTAAGGCAGGATGCCTTAGATCCTTGAAATTCAACTGAAGTGTTAACAAATTGCCGTTTGTAAACCAGGGCTGTGCGCAGGATTACTCGGTAACCACCAGGAAGCGTGGGCAAGCTTGGGGTGGAAGATGGTAGCCAATGTACAATATTGCTGTGTTCATTTAGGTAGCTTTGGAAGAATAATTTGTCTGTTTTGTTTTGCCCTTTTGATCTTCTTTTGTTTGTTTGTTTGTTTTAGTTCTCCTTTGGTTGGTTGGTTTTTCCATTCTTTCTTAATTCAAACAGCAAAGTTATACATGGGAAGAAACTCAGCGCCTTGAAGAGGTTTGGTTATCGGTGTACGCAAATCACTTTTATCGCAGCATGAGTTTTGATCGGACTGGTTGGGGACAATAAAGTATCTAAACGGACAGTGGTGTGTTGCAGCTGTTGAAATTTCAGTGTACAAAAAAAAACAACAAACCAAACCAAACCCCACCCAACAACAATCTGTAGCTATCTTCATTTCCAACCACCTAATCCTATGTTGTTGCAGGTTCTTTTTAAAGCCAATCAAAACCCACAGTACCGCACAGCCCTAGCGGTAAACCGCAAACGAGTTTGTGCCTCTGATTTCCAAGGTGCTGTGATATTGGGAGGGGTTTTTTTTTGCCTTTGTGGAGGGCAGGTGAGACTTGGTGTGGGGCAGTTGCTTTAAGAAGAAAAGAAACTATAATCTCTGGGCTAACTATGCAAAACCAGCTGTCAGTTTTCTGTTTCACATTATATTGTAAAAAAAGAAATCCAGCTGACTCTTTTCTTCTTCTTTTTGTTTTTTCCCTTCTTTTGGTTTCTTTTTCTTTCTGGTTAAAGGTTTGTTGGGAACTCCTCAGCAGAGGAGTTAAGCAATGGCAATGTTTCTCTCTTTTCTTTCTCTTCTTCTCTTCTTGTTTTTTCTTTCGTCTCTAATAATGGAGCTGTTTACACTTTTAATGCAATGAACAATCCAGCGATACTTGAGAAACACTACCGATACCATATGAGTGTTTTCAGGAGAGAGAAGTGTTGTCAATCAGGTATTGAATGGTTTCTTTACTGTCACAAATAAAAAACTTTTAACAATATAGTTACTTGTGCATGTAATACTTCTCTGGGAAAAAAAAAAACAACAAAAGGATGTCTGCACTTCTCCTTCAGTTACAGTCGCTGCCCTGGTTTGACAGGGACATTATTCCTGCTAATGCACATCCGTGTCAGACAGCAAAATCTCCCATCTCTGTTCCACTCTGCTTCCCCTCTCCTCTTTTTAAGTCACATATAGGAGTCCTTATTGAGTGCCCTGGCACCTGCTTGTGCAAACAGAGCTGATGAACTACTGATGAACTCTGCTAAATAAATTGGTGGTGACTCGGGCAGATGTTCCAGCTATTTAGATCTCTGGGATGAGATCATACAATAATTTGTTCAAGTCTCAGAGCTGTGTGACTTCTTTTGAAGGGCTTACTTCAGCTACTTGAATAGCTGTTCTTAACATCACTGCCATATCCAAGTGAATATCTGAATAAAACACTTTATTTGGTTGCAGAGTCTATTTTGGGACTCTTTATCTGACACAGTAAGACTTAGAGCCTTCCTTTCTAGGAAAAGGCTCCTATAAATTAATGCTTTATGAGCAGAAAACCTCAGGCCTGTTGGAATAAGCAGCTGGCTGGAGATAGCGCATTAGTTGCAATTGAAAATACCTTTTAGCTATTCCTGTGATCAGTTAGAATGACCTAGGCTGTCTTTATTTTGTACTGGTGGGTTGGGTTGGTTTTTTGGTTTGAGTTGGATTTGGTTGTTGTGTTTGGGGGTTGGGGTTTTGGGGTTTTTTTCCTCAGTTTTACCACTCTCCTTAGCTGCTGCTTAGGATAAAGATGCCTCTCAGCCAGAGCAAGAGTTTCAAAATTCACAAACAATTCACATTTACAGTGGTGAGGAAGATAACTTTTGTTCTATCCTGACTGATTGTCTGCAGCACCTGACTTCCAACTAGTCAATCTACATGGATGCCTTCCAATTGTTATATGTAGGGTTCTTTTTTCCTTTTTATTGTGCCCTGACCCAGAAGGAAAGCCAACCACCCTGAAATTCCCTGCAAGATGGGAGAGGGCTCTTCCAGGGCATCTTGCAGTCTCCAGCAGTTCTCCTGGCCAGCGACCTTCTCCATCCAGATTTCCTACCAATGCAGCTATGCTGGCTGGAGACCAGGCAAAGTTCTCCTGAACTCCTTTGTTGGTTCTGCAGGAGCAGAGGAAAATAAATGATCTTTGGGTAATAGATTGGTCTGGACAGGTTGGCAAACTCTTAACTTGAAAAGCTTCCAGCCATCTTTTGTTTAAAGCCTTCTGGAGTGCTGTGCTGAGGAGCAGGTTGTCCTGTAATTGCCCAGTGCCACGTTAATCTGAAGCACAGGACATACACCCACCCCTGGGACCTAGCAGAGATCAATTTGACTTGGTAAAAGAGTTCTGCCTCTGCAATTACACACCTTCCCACACAGCAATTTAGAGAGGTTAGGTTTGGGCATCACTTAAATCAGCAGCAAACTGGATTTTTGAGACGGTGGCTGTGTCAGCTCGGCTCCCCTGGACCTTTGCTGGACCCTGGGCCACGATCGTACCTCCCACCGCTCTTCTCTGTGCAACTGGCACTGTTTAATTGTGCAGCTGCCTTTTACTTTGGTAATGTAGGCACATCTGCTTGGGATGTAACCTGCAGCAAACTGCTGGGCAAGGGAGCGAAATGCAGCTGGCCCCTGTCAGCCTTAGCTATCACCTCAGGCTGGATGCCAGCTTAGGACAAGGCATTTGCCGCTTGAAGGCGAACAGGAGGAGTTACCACTGTTAAGCCAGAAACATGTCACCCCCTCTGAGAACCACTCTTCCTCTTGGTGATGAGGTCTGATTCATGCACATGCAGTGTTCACCATCTCTGTATGTCTGAGGGTTGCTGGGGGAGTTGCTGGTCTGTCAATGGTTTGTTTTCTCTGTCCCATGTTGATGAGCTTTTCGTGATTTCTTTACACTGTAACTTTGTGATTCATTTTTTTTCCCCATGCTTTGATTCAGTTTGACAATAAACCATCTGTGTTATTTTTTTTCATCCTCTTCATGTCTGATCATGCCTATAGTTGAGGTCTGACCCCAGAAATCCTTCTCTCCTTCCATGTGCCTTTCTCCTTGGGGGGGGATTATTGGTGGGGAAAGCAAAGACATAATAGAACCAAGCCAGAGAGTTCTTCTGGTTCCAATCATGGCCCAACTCTTTGGGTTTGGCTTTGCTTTCATAGATTAAAGCCTCAACTGCTGAGCATCAAGGGCTTCTTCCTCTAGCAGCATGCTTGGCAGGTAGGTTCAGTTCCCATTCTTGTTTGTTAACCTGCTGAGATTTGAATTAAACAGCCCTGCTGTTTCTGAAGCCTGCACATAAGATGGAGATGAGAACAGAGCAAGATCCTGGCTTCTGGGAGGGAGTAGGGTGGGGGGAGAGAAAACAGGCAATGCAAAGTAATGGGGTTTACTCTACAGCCCTTTCCTAGCTCCTCTGTGTCACATCTGTCATACTGCATTCAAGGACACCCCATGCAGCAGATGGCTGATTCCTCACCTGGCTGCCCATGGTTTGCACAGAAGGCACCTGAAGGCAGGCCAGGAGACACATCACTACATTTTCTCCCAGGCTGCAGTGGCCTCAGCCTCTGTGGTACTTGGCAATGCCTGTTGAGAGCACATCCATCAGTGATGGTTTTGAGCAGGTGACTGGCCTTGGGTTAACCAGTGACCACCAGCCTACAGTCAAACAACATTTATACCCTAAGCAAACCAGAGAGAACTGGGGGGAGCTGCCTGTTAGTTGAGCTGGGTTGGTCCAAGGTGACCATGGGAAGCTGCTTTTCATCTGGAAGGTCTCTGAGCTGGGTCTTCAGGCAGCAGCATGTAAATGTCACGCTGGAGAAGGTTGGTGCCAGTTAAGCAGATGCCAGCAGATTAGCCCAGAGAAAGTTTGACTATTTTCATGCCTGGTTTTAATAGGAAAATCATTCTATAAGTGGTTTTTTGGCATTCCTGTTTTAGTCTCTGGCTAATCACCTGGTTACTGGAGTAACCTGAGAGGCTGAGAACTGCAGCTCCAGGTAACCTTTCTGTGGGTTTATGCAACTGGCATTTCTGGGCAGAGTTTATACTGTCTTGAGCCACTCCATTCCTTCATGAGCAAATACACTTGTGAGAAGAGAGGAAGACTTCTGGCAAGACCTGAGCCCATTTCTAGCTTACTGGGGCCATGTGATGTCTAAGAGTAGGGCTAAGACTGAGCATGTATAGGTCCTGCCCCTGGCTCAGCATCCCAGGGCTGTGGAGCTCTGCTGGCCCCTAATTTTCCTCTTAGTATGTTCTCTAAATGGTGGAGTCCTCTCATCCGAATCCTCTGTAACACTTCTGAGACTCAGTTAAGGCAAATTCAGATGAGTAATAGCTCCCTGGATGCAGGCAAACATTTGGGATGGGATAGTTGCAGTTGGGAAATGGTTGCCCTATTCCATCCTGGGAGAGGAGGGTGAGCAAGCAGAACTGACAGGAGCTAGGGGAGGTCTGGGGTGACTTTGTGGCAGCTGACTGTGGTGGGCCAAGCTGTGTCACTGTCTAGCAATAGGTGCAGTTGACTTACACATCCGTGGTTGAGGTTTCATGGAAACGGGAGAGGATTGTACAGGTTTGGCCCTGCAGGGCTTGGTCACACCACGAGGTGGTGCAGCTGTGCAGCGTTGGCTTTTAAAGGCCCCGGGTGAAGGAAATCCTTGCCAGGATCTCAACTAAAAGCCTCACCACAACGCTGGTATCCGAATCTTATGTCAAGGTTGCACTCTGCAACTCCCTGACTAACATCTTCCTTCTTGGTATTTCAGAGGCAATTCCTTCCTTCACCCAGTGAATGCTGTGTCCTTTGCAAGAGGCTCCACAGCTGGATGCGAGGCAGGATTCATTCATTATAACTTTAGTTACTGATTTGGGTTTGGTTTTTTCTTCCATGAAAATCCAGAATGGTGTGATCAACACGTGAAAGAAAGAGAGACAAATCAGTATTCATCAAATGGTTGAGCTGTTACCACCTTCCCCCACGTGGCAGACCTTCTTTCCTCCAAAAGCTCTGCTGCTAGTCAGTCTTCCCCCCTCTCCTCTTTGTTAAAGCAACACCCTTTTAATTTGTTTGGGATTTGGCTGAAGTACAGCAGGAGAGCTGTGGACAAATGTTAAGTCTCCAGGAGGCAGGGGAGGGGAAAAGAGAGGAACCCAGTGCCAAGCTGGCAGGTGTGTAACAAGGCATCGCTCCCTGTGCTTTGTCCGCCTCCCGCCGAGCCTGTGTGGAGCCCAAGGTGTGCCCAAGGCCTGAGCGGGGGCGAGGGGGACAGCAGCCAGGCCAGGAGAGGGTTTGAGGTCAGGCCAGGAGAGCAGCATCTGCCAAGGAGAGGAGCACACTAGCAAGACTGCATCTCCCTTTTAGGGCATCCTCTGGTTTCATGTGCCCCACATGCTCTTGTTTGCTGTGAGGAGGTGGTCCTGCAGCCCACGAGCCCCTCTGCAGCCCACGAGCCCCTCTGCAGCCCATCTTTGCAGCTGGCTTTCTGCTCTCATTGCAGTTTGAGTTGTATGCTTCCTCTCACTTGGAGAACCTGCCCTGTGAAGAGAGACTGGTGATGTTAAATGTGGCTCTGATCTCTCCAAGATCCTCTTTCTCCTTGAATCACTTCAGTTGCTTGGATCCTGCAGGGGCACAGACACATCTCACCTTCACTCCAGTAGAAAGGAAGGTACTTCTAGAATCACAGAGTAACTGAGGCTGGAAAAGACCTCTAAGATCATCAAGTTCAACCATCAAACCGACACCAACATGACCACTACACCATGTTCTGAAGTGCCAGGTCTACATGGTTTTTGAACACCTCCAAGGATGGTGACTCCACCACCTCCCTGGCCAGCCTGCTCCAACGCCTGACCACTCTTTCAGCAAAGAAATATAAACCTCCCCTGGTGCAATTTGAGGTCACTTCCTCTTGCCCCATCACTAGTAATTTGAGAGTAGGGACCGACATTCTACTCACTACTACCTCCTTTCAGGTAATTGTAGAGGTCTCCCCTCAGCCTCCTCTTCTCCAAACTATGTAATCCCAGCTGCTCCTCATAAGACTTGTTGCCCAGACCTCCATCATGGAATGCTTTGGGTTGGAAGGGACCTTCAAAGGTCATCTAGCTCAACCTCCAACCTCAGTTCCTATCATTCAAGGGGTGAAAATAAACCCACAAATGACATATTTTCCTATATCTTCTCTAAAGGCTGCAGCCTCATCTCATTTTGCTGGATGGTTGGGATTGATTAGCCTGGAGAAGAGGAGGCTCAGGGGAGACCTTATTGCTGTCTACAACTACCTGAAGGGAGGTTGTAGCCAGGAGGGGGTTGGTCTCTTCTCCCAGGCAACCAGCACCAGAACAAGAGGACACATTCTCAAGCTGCACCAGGGGAAGTTTAGGCTGGAGGTGAGGAGAAAGTTTTTCACAGAGAGAGTTGTTAGCCAGTGGACTGTGCTGCCCAGGGAGGTGGTGGAGTCACCATCCCTGGAGGTGTTCAAGAGGGGATTGGACGTGGCACTTGGTGCCATGGTCTAGTAGTCATGATGTGTTGGGTGACAGGTTGGACTTGATGATCCTTGAGGTCTTTTCCAACCTTGTTGATTCTATGATTCGTTTCTGTATGGCTCTGGCCTTCCTCCATTCCATGCTTTGGGAAGTGGGGGACAAATGCTTTTCATCTGCCTGCAGTGAGCTGGCTCCAGGCAGCGAGGGGAGCTGGTTCTTCTGGCTGCTTTAGATTTTTCTGAAGTTCAGCTTTACAGAAAAATCAAGTTCTTCTTTTAGCAACCTCTTCACAACCAGGTTGTCAGCTCTGATGCTTTCTTGGTATGCTTTTAAGATAATGACTTTGCAGTGCCACCACACAGGCTGGCTTGCACAGGCACCATTTTTTTGCATGCTCTCACCCATTTTTTAGGCATCTCAACACCAAAATGGGCATCAGCTCCATCCTGGAGACAGAAGTATTGAAGCAGAGCAACTCATTAGTCCTAAGAGCAGGTTCCCTTCCCTAATATCAGGTTCCCTTCCCTAATATCTTTCTGAGCTTTAGAGCAGATATCTCCTGAGAACTGCTTTGTGCCATTAGCAAAGCAGGAACAGAATCATTATGAACCTCTGTAATTAAGGACAACTGCAGCTCCTCCTCCAGCAAGATGAGCAAGCTGATTAATGTCTAGAAGTGCTCCAGCAAATGAAGTGGCTCAGGATCTGATGGAGCTTAATCCAGGGGGGAGTGAAGCACAAGTTAGCTGCCCAGACACTCAGTGGGATGAGAGATCAGTGGTTTATAGGTTTCTCTGCCTTCAGAGCAGAAGAAAGCAGTCACTGTTTCACATTCCTCAGCAGCCTTGTGAGAAATGTGGTGGCAGAAGGGGGAGTGCTCCACTGAGGGGCAATGCACTCATTCTGCAGATGGGAAGTGGAGGTGCAGGAGGGAAGAGCAGAGGTCATCCCAGACCACCTAAGAGACCTGTAGCAGAGTCTGGACATCAGTTCTGGGTCCTGTCTGTCCCGATGGTTCACAGCACTGCCCCCTCCAGTGCCTTGTAAGCCCACAAGCTCACCACCAAGGTACTCACAGGCTGTTGGTGATGAAGCACCACTCTTTACTAGACTGTGGCATCCTGGTTTTACTGGTCTATAAAGGCTTGCAGTCCAAACCACCTAACCCTGGTTGGGGGAGGAAGGACACCTCCAACTTAGGCAATCTTTCTCCATCTCCATAGGAGGCCATCACCCTCTCAGTTCTGCAGCACACTTCTGCAGGCTCTGTGATGGTTGCTGTGGCCAGACTGGCTATAAGAAACCACATCCAATGCAGTGGCCTTTGCCTTCATAAAGCTGAAGGACTGAAGTCAGGAGGGAAGAGCATTCTTGAAAGCCTAACCTTGCTCATGTCTATATGACCTGGCCTTGCATTAGCTTTGACCTGGATCTGAGTCACCCAGGCTGTGCTCATGTAACAGCCAAGTGCTAGAACAACTTGGGTTCACTGACCAAAATAATTAGCATGCTGGTGTAAAACCACAAACCATCTCCTGTCTCTACTTCACCACAGATACCAACTCCAGATGCAGTACATCATCTCAAGGTAGCCCATCCAGCAGGCTTTACAAACCTCTCACCTCTTGCCTGATGGACTGAGCTTGCTCCTGATTAATTCCAGCAGAAGCTGGTAATCAGGAAGAGCTGCTGGAGTAAACTCAGGTAAACATGCAATACAACAGCTAAGGTGAGGCTTGCTGCTGGGAACCATCTCTCCTGCTGAAAGAGAGGGCTGACAAGGGCATGGTGAGCACTGGCAGATAATTTTGGTGAATCAGGTAGTGTGTGTGCTCCCAAAGACTTCTAACTGCATTCAGCACAAGAAAAGTCATGGACCTCTTGGAGTGGGTCCAGAGGAGGGCTGTGAAAATAATCAGGGGGCTGGAGCAACTCTGCTGTGAAGGAAGTCTGAGAGTGTTGGGGTTGCTCAGCCTGGAGATGAGAATTCTCTGGGGAGACCTTGTCATGGCCTTTCAGTACTTAATAGGGCTGATCAGAAAGCTGGGAAGAGACTTTTAGCAGGGCATGTAGTGGCAGGACAAGGGGTGATGGCTTCAAACTAAAAGAGGGAGATTTAGACTGGCTATGAGGAAAACGTTCTTCAAACTGCATGGTGCAACACTGGCCCAAGTTGCCCAGAGAGGTGGCAAATGCCCCATCCCTGGAAACATTCCAGGTCAGGTGGGACAAGGTTCTGAGCAACCTGAACTAGCAGAAGATGTCCCTGCTCACTGCAGCATTGTTGGACTAGATGACCTTTAAAGGTCCCTTCCAACCCAAAGCATTCTATGATTCTGGGACACCAGAGCTTTCAGCATGAGGAAACTCAGCCAGGAAAGGTGATGTGGAGCAGAATTTTCTGTGCTATGTCCTTCCAGTGCTGTACTCCGTGTTCTGGAGAGCTGGTTCCTCTCTAATGACAGTAATTAGGGCTGGGTGAAAATGGTCTGAATTGCTTTTTTAAATGCCAATCCTTTACCAAGGCAAGCCATGAAGTTGTCAGCTCCTATGAACCTTCTGCTCACCTCTCCTCTTTGGTGGCCAGCTGTAGAGCAATGAAAAAATGTCAGACTTTTTAATGGCATTTTCAAAGTCCAGAACAGTTCTGTGATTATTAATCCCCCCCCTCCCCCCTTTTATTCCCCCCACCCCCTTAAATGAGCAGCAGCTACAGCCTAATTACTTTTATCTGCTAACAGCCTGGAGAGCTGGCCTAAGGGCTGTTATAAATCAGCTGTGTTACTGTAACAAAGGAAACACAGATATGGGAAAACAAAAGCTGCTCCAGCACCAATGAGCTGTGCAGCCTCTGAACATCCAGCTTACACTTGCAGCTGGCCTGAGCCATTATTCCAGGAACAGAATCAAAGGATCATAGCACTGTTGAGGTTGGAAAAGGCCTCTGAGATCATCAAATCCAACCTCTTGCCTAGAGCTCACAGTCCCACCACTACTGCTAAGCTTCTACCATTAAACCATAGTATCAGTCAGGGTTGGAAGGGACCACAAGGATCATCTAGTCCCAACCCCCCTGCCATGGATGTCCCTCAGCACCACAAAGAATCATAGAATTCATAGAATCACAGAATTAACCAGGTTGGAAAAGACCTTTGAGATCACCCAGTCCAACCTAGCACCTAGCACCATCCAATCAACTAACCCATGGCACTAAGTGCCTCAGGCATTCTGTTTTTAAACACCTCCAGTGATGGGGACTCCACCACCTCCCTAGGCAGCCCATCCCAATGGCCAATCTCTCTTTCTGGGAAGAACTTCTTCCTCACATCCAGCCCAAACCTCCCCTGGAGCAGCTTGAGACTGTGTCTTCTCCTTCTGTCACTGGTTGCCTGGGAGAAGAGACCAACCCCATCTTTTAAACACCTCCAAGGATGGTGTCTCCACCACCTCCCTGGACAGCCTGTTCCAGTGCCTGAGAGCCTTTCCTGTGAAGAAAGTTTTCCTACTATCCAACCTGAACCTTGGCACAACTTGAGCCTGCTTCCTCTTGTCATGTCCTCTTGTCCTGCCACTTGTCAGTCAAGGAAGTGGAGAGAGATGCTGATTTACAAATGACCCCAATCTAAACTTGCAAACTGTGTCCTCTTTTCCTCAGTGTCTGCTCAGAGGTTGTCCTGATGCTCTATTTAAAAATGCACAGTGGCATGGTGGGAGGAGAGAATGACTTTATCAGGCTAAGGTGGGTGGGATGATGAGAAGCACAAGCTGTCAGGTACTGGAGCTTGCTTCAGATCTACCACAGAGGCAGAGACTTCAAAGCACTTCAACAAAACTCTCATTGTCTGAGTTGGAAACCAGACAGCATTGGGAAAAATAATGTTGGATGCTTTCTTTGCTGGGAAAACTGGTCATGGGAGAATGACAGAATGCTTTGGGTTGGAAGGGACCTTTAAAGGGTCATCTAGTCCAACAACGCTGCAGTGAGCAGGGACATCTTCTGCTAGATCAGGCTGCTCAGAGCCTCATTCAACATGACCTGGACTGTTTCTAGGGATGGGGCATCTACCACCTCTCTGAGCAACCTGGGCTAATGTTTCACACTTTAGCCAGTGTACAAGTCTGCAGACTTCAAATGTGGCCAGGCACAAGCTGTGTGTAAGTGTGGCCACCCCTCATTTGGCCAAACAGAGCATGCACCCTGCCACCATCACCGTGCTGCAGGTAATGCTTCTTTCCCTTAACCACCTCAGAAGGGACCAGAGGGCACCCAGCATTTCTGTAGGAACCCATCTGCAGCTGGGATTTTCTGGGTTGAGTGCATCTGGACTCAATTTGAATGGTTAAAGTTGGACTCAATGACCTTAAAGGTCTTTTCCAAGCTAAATGATCTGCTGAGCCTATGACTCATCTTCAAAAGCAAGTGGTGTGAAAGCTCCCAGTGACCAGGCAGGACACTTAGCTGCTGCTCCTTTGCGTTCAGGGAGTGTGTTAGTGCAAAGCACCCCAGTGAAGCAGTGTTAAGAGGAGCCTTTGGGAAGTGCAATCTGGCTGGAAAGGGCTGGTTTAGGAGAGGAGGAAGGGGGTGTAAGGAAATAGCTGCAAGCCTGTGTCATCAGAGATTTGAAGCGTTCTGGAGTTTGGCTGAAGCAGCTGAGCTGGGCTGTGGGTTTGAATCAAATCACCACTGCTTTCTGTGGACAGAGGAAAATGTTCCCATGAAATCTCCAATTTGTCAGTTGCTCATGCAAAAAAAACACCCCACCCAAACCCCAGCAGCTCTGGCCCATGCATCCTCTCCATGCAAAGTGCAGGCCTTGTGAGATGGCAGCTCCTTTGCTCCCCCAAGCAGGTGACCCAACAGCAATCCCCACGCTGCAGCCTCTGGCCAAGGAAGCAGAGACTGCAGCTGCCAGGAGCAGCAGAGATGTGCAAACATGCTCATTGCTCCTTGTGAGCTGCTCTCCTTCAGACTCACACTGCCTGAAACTTGGAAACCAGTCCATCCTGTTCAAATCCCCCTCCCTCAACCACTTCTTGGCCTTCACTGCCTTAGAGATGGGCTTCTCCCATGTGGGACTGGAAAATGATTCATCCACCAGCCCAAGAATGCAACCCTGGAGGCAGCGTTTGTGGTCCTCTCCCAGAAAGCTCTTCTGGAGCTGGATTTCTCTGCAGAAAGAATGTGCCCTGGAAAAGTCCTCCCCAGTAAATCTTTAAGCAAAGAGGAGCTGAGTCCCAGTCTCATCCAGATCATTGCAGCAGAGAGAAGACATCCACAACCTGAAGGTGGGTGCAGCAGAGCTGCCCTGAGGGCCAGGACTTGCTTCCTGCTCAAGTGTGAGTGCCCTGCCCTTTCTTCCTCCTGTGGCTGGTAAGCCCCAGTATCACCCTCCTCCTCCTCCTCCTCCTCCTCCTCCTTCTCCTCCTCCTCCTTCTCCCTCTTTGCAAAAAGAGCAATACTTCTCACTTCAGGTGAGGTGGAACCCATGCAAACATGGACACAAAGCCCATGTGAGAGGGCACGTGGATGCCATCATGTGCACAGCCACACCCCTGGCATCTCATTGTCAGCTGTCCCCAAGCTCTCTTGGTAAGAGGTGAAAATGCTCATTGCACTGTTCAGATGCCTACAGCTAGAGCTGATGCCCACATGCTCTGTTGGATAATGTGTTTAAGCCAAATAAGCCAAGCCCTGGGTGTCAGGCAGGCAGTTTGGTGGCTTCTGATGCTTTCCCTTCATGCCAAAGATTGCTGAGAGAGCAGTGCCCTTTGCAGGGTGGGCTCCTTACGTGGGCTGTTGTTGAGCAAAGCCAGGAAGCATGTGGAGAAACACCAAAGTGGCCACTTTCTGCTGGGGAGTGGCACAAGGGTGGCACAAGGATGGCACAGGCACAACCTCTGCACAGAAGGAACCTGGGTTTCTTGTTTAATGTTCAACTGTGGTCACCAGAAGTGCCCAGGGAAAAGCTCTCAGCTCACAGGAGCTCCTCACCACTGTCATTGCCCCAACCTGTTAACCACAGGTGGCTTCAGTGGGTGTTTGCACTGATTAACCACCAAAAGACTCTAGGGGAGGAATGGGGTGAATCAGCCTCGGGGTGAGGCTTTTCCAGCAAGTTAGAAGGGTTTGCAGACCATCAGCATTCCTCACCAGCCTCCCATGCAGAGCTGGGGGACAACATTGCTTGTTAGCACCCAGACTTGTAGCCAGCTTTTTAGGTTCAAATGCAACACATGCCCCAGTGGGTATTACAGGGGTACAAGAGACCTGGGCTTCAGCTCTGCTTTTGACCTTCTGAAGATCATTTCTGACAAGGCAACTTAACACTGTAGACTGTGATGTGGCCTGGAGAGCAGCTCATCTTTGAGGTCTTTTCCAATCTTATTGATTATATGGCTCCACATGAATTCCTTGACCACTGAAACCCCTGTAATAACAAAACCCTCAAAGAGCCCTTCCTCTTCTATTCTCAGCTCAATCCCACCTGTTATCTGCTATGTGTGATCATTGGGCTGGTATACAAGAAATAGGTGAAGGAAGGGGTTGCTCTCTTCTCCCAGGCAACCAGCACCAGAACGAGAGGACACAGTCTCAAGCTGCACCAGGGGAGGTTTAGACTCGAGGTGAGGAGAAAGTTCTTCACTGAGAGAGTCCTTGGTCATTGGAATGTGCTGCCCAGGGAGGTGGTGGAGTCACCATCCCTGGAGGTGTTCAAGAATAATAATACAGAATTAACCAGGTTGGAAGAGACCTCTGAGATCATCGAGTCCAACCTATCACTCAACACCATCTAATCAACTAAACCGTGGCACCAAGCACCCCATCCAGTCTCCTCCTAAACACCTCCAGTGATGGTGACTCCACCACCTCCCTGGGCAGCACATTCCAATGGGCAATCACTCTTTTTGGGAAGAACATCTTCCTCACATCAAGCCCAAAACTCCCCTGACACAGCTTAAGACTGTGTCCTCTTGTTCTGGTGCTGGTTGCCTGGGAGAAGAGACCAACCCCCACCTAGCTACAACCACCCTTCAGGTAGTTGTAGACAGCAACAAGGTCTCCCCTGAGCCTTCCCTTCTCCAGCTATGGTCTAGTCATGAGGTCTGTGGTGACAGGTTGGACTCGATGATCCTCGAGGTCTCTTCCAACCTTGGTGATACTGTGACACGTAGAAGGCCATAGGCCACATGGGGAAGGGCATATAGCACCCAGCAAAGTGCCTGATCTTGGTTCATCAGCTGAACTGAGGCTGTGATGACTACTGGTGCCCTTCTCATGCTCACAGCAGTGGCTTTGGAACTCCTTCCAACAGCATGATGTGACCACCATCTGATGTGCAGGGATAATGAGCCAAGCGCACAAGCCAGGCGTAAACGGTGCCCTGAACCCCTTGGGGACCATGGGAAACAGGGAGGGCACCGTGTAGCACGATGACAACTTCTCAGTGATGGATTTTTCTTGCTCCTTCCTGGTTGGCACAGGCAGGGCTGCATTCCTGCGAACAATAGCTGGTCACCTGGCCAGCCCCAGCTCTGGCTACCTGCTGTACCCCAAGCCCGGTAGGAATGATCTGGTGAAGCTCTGCAGGCAGCTCTGCTGCAGGTCCCAGGGCTCAGCAGCTTGTATGATCCATCTTCATACCCCTTCACCTCCTAAGATTTGAAATTGATGAGTTCTGTTTAGCAGAGATCTGCTCCTAGTGCAGAAGGGGGCTCTGCTTGATGTCTTGGTTGTTTCTGCAACCAGGGCGCTGAGCCTGCTGCTTCTGCCCAGTCCCACACTGGTATGAACACACTGCAGGGGTGTGGTGGGTTGAAGTTTCCCCCCAGCATCAACTTTGCCAGACCAACTCAGTTAGAAGCGAATGAAGCTGTATTTACAAGCAAGAACTACACTCTACAATGTTCATTTAGGTGTTCAAGAGGGCATTGGACATGGCACTTGGTGCCATGGCTTCGTCGTGGGGTCTGTGATGACAGGTTGGACTTGATGATCTTTGAGGTCTCTTCCAACATTGGTGATTCTGTGAATGCAATGGATGTGAACAACAGAAGACTGTAAACTCAGCTCAGCTACAGGAGGACCTGCCCTGGGGAAATTTTTTGCTCTGTTTTGGAGGAAGACTCGGGGAACAAACTCAAAGCTGCTGAGAAAAGTCCAGATCCTCTCCTAGGGCACAACTCCCATCTGACACAGTATCTGGACCTCCCCTGCACTCCCTGTGGCTGGTCACCACAGAGTGGCAACTGCTATGACACTAATTGCACAAGGGATCCTGGCATGCATTGACAGCAGGGTACAGTGTCAGGATTTCACTCCCCAGACCTCAGCAGGGGTGACTTTCTGCCGTCACACGTGCAGCTGGGTCACTGAAATGAGACAAGTTAAAGATTAAGTTTGTAAAGGGGGGGTGAGGGGGGAGGGTGAAATCACTTTGTGGGAACTCAGGTATGGTCACCAAGGTGAGCAGTCAGGTTTCCCACAGCTGTGAATACTGCTGCTCTGCCTGAATGCTAAAAAAAATCATAAATGGTGAGGGTGAGAGGCTCCAACAGCCTTCTCCAGCAAGCCAGAATGTCCTGCAAGGACTCCTTTCAACAACCACTGATCCTAACCCATACTAAAACAATTGGGACCAGTTGGCTTCAACAAGTGCTAAAGGGCCAGCCTCATACCCCACAGGAGGTAAAGCCAGGCCATATCTCCTGCAGGGTGGGAGTGAGCTGTTGGGAACCTGAGCTGAATTTCTGGGTCTTGCATGGCCATCCCATGTAACCTTGTCCAAAAGGCATAAATGATCTCTCTCTGCTTCAGCTGCCATATGAGAACAAGACACCAATCCTTCATCTCAATGGCTTGGGGTCTGATTCCCATGAAAGCACAGTCCGGAGGAGTCTGGACCTCAGGGGTGTGCCCACCATGGCGTGAACGAGCTGCCATGGGGTAACCTTTGCCAGGCTCACACACCCATTAACCAGTGCCACTGCAGCTGAGCCTCCCCTGCCTCTGCAGCCTTTGCTGCCGAGCGTCTCCCTTCTGCTGGATTCAGCTGACACTGGAAATCGCAAAGGCTCTGCCTGGTGACCCTGACCAGAGCGGGCTGGAAGCTGCTGGGTTCCAGAAGGTTTTCATTAGGGCTGAGAGAGAGCCCCTGAGGTTTTGTGGAACTCCAGAAGTATCTGTACAGCAATTTGCAAAACCACCCTGCTTGCAGGGATGTTTGTTTTCGCTGATCCTCTTTGCTTTTTGTCTTCCCCTCCTCAGGGTCTCCCACTTGAAGGCAGACACGCCGGTCTGCCCAGGGGAAACGCTTTCCCTGTGTCGTGGCTGAAGACTGAGGACAGGATGCTCAGAAAGAGGTTGGTCTTCATTACCAAGTTGCCAGGCTGGTGTTGGTTGATCTGAGCTTGCTCTTGTCTTTTACTACCCAGTTCCTGCAGTGATACTGGTTGGGAAACTTCATCCATCCATATCCTGTGCTCTCACTCTGCTGCCACCCCTACAGCAGCAAGTGACATTCCCTGCTACCGTCTTACAGCAGACATGAGGCAGGTGAACATCTCAGTGTAGCTCTCCCACAGTGCCTCACCCTGAGATTAAGCCTGTAAATCATCTGCATTTGCTTTGTGAATGCCTGAATCAGGCCTCTAAAAGACTGTAATTTAATAACAGTAATCAGGAGCTGATAGCCCAGATCCTCAACTCAGCTGGTTGTGGCTTATGTAAAGACCAGAAAACCACTCAGGAGCAGCAACACAATAGTTTTGTTTTCCTGCATCTTATTCCCCCATGACTAGACCCTGTGAAATCCACCACTCTGCCTTAAAGTTCACTCTTTGCCTAAAGAGCCAGTCCCTGCTGAGTCTTCATTGCCACCAAGTATTTCCCTGAAGGTTTTTCTGGCCTTCAGGAGAAGCAGGCTGATGTTCTGCAGCAGCAGCAAAACAAAGCTTTTCTAGGAGAAACCTCATCCATCCTAGCAGATAGTCAGCCAATAACCCCAAGAACATCAGGTGCCCAAACCTGCCATCTGCATTAGAATCAGGGTTTGATGGTGACCCTGGGGTGCTGGGCACGCAGGGCTTGAGTCCTTCTGGAAGTCTCTCCCACATAAAGCAATGGTCTGAATACATCCGGATCTGAGCTGGGGCCCCTGCGCAGCACTCCTCCTCTGGCTGGAAGGCAGCCAGGGCTCCTGTTTGCCCTTGCCACGTCATGGTCCCACCTCAGCCATCCTGTTTTCTCAGTGCACCTGCTAATTCTTGGTGGCAGCGGGCGAGAACAAACGGAGAGAGGTGCCGCGGAACCCACGCCCGCAGTGCACACAGACATGGCCTCTCCCGGAGCTTTACCACCTCCTGGCTGACCCTGTGCCTGGGCCAGTCG
Source organism: Melanerpes formicivorus (assembly GCF_026170545.1). Taxonomy (NCBI): domain Eukaryota; kingdom Metazoa; phylum Chordata; class Aves; order Piciformes; family Picidae; genus Melanerpes; species Melanerpes formicivorus. Next base: position 4,732,728 of record NW_027142365.1, read on the forward strand.
CAGATTAGTCTCCTCAAAGGTGACAGCAGCTCTTCTGCTCCAAGGCAGGACTCACTCACCAGTGGGAGTTTGGAAGAAGCATCCTCCTCGAGGATTTTCCCCCAGTGTAATTGCAGGAGAGAAAACACAGTGCAGTTTATCACTCTGCAAAGCCTTTGGTAGAACCCAGAGAGACCAAGGGAGGTCTGGCATGGTGTGATCATTTCCATCAGTGTTGTTAGACCAAAGTCAGCGCACTTACATTCACTGAGTTGTTTCTCCTTGCTAGCAGACACTTGGAGTTGTACCTCCCACCTTCAAGGATGAGTTATGGACATTTTAGGGAGGTTCAAGACTGACCAGAAGCTCTTGCAGCCCTTGCTGTGGTGCTACATCAACTCTGGCCCTCTCTCCTTTTCTTTTGCAGGAAGCTACTTTTCCCCATAAGCCTGAGGAAACATGAGCCAGTTATACCCAGCAGAGCTGGCTTAAGATGGGTTTTGCACTAAGATTGCCAAGCAATGAATTGGAGCAACAGGTACAGGTTTCTTCTGCCTCAATGCTGTAACCCCTGCGCCAGAGAGACTGCTCCTGTCGTAACCTGTTGCAAGCTGTTGGCTCTGGGAAGGCCAACAGCATCTCAGGAGCCATTGCCAAACCTTTTCCTGCCTGAAGTCAGCACTTACCACTTGGCACTTACCACTTGCCGAGGCCACTCCTTTCTTCTGAATCAGGAGAAGAGGATTTGGCCCATACTGCCTCCTAGGTATCCACCACTCACACAGCTCCATGCACAGCATTGCCCAAGAGCCCCTGAAAGGGCTCATTTGCAGAACCAAGGCTTCTCTTTGTGCTGAGAGCCATCCACTGTCACAAGATGACCAGGTAAGGGTGTAAAGACTCCCTGCAGCTCAAGACAATAGTCTCTGTTAGTGCAGCACAGCCTGGCACTGTCCCTGTCCCAAGGGGTTTCCATTTGCTGCTGTTTGCCATGAGCTAGCACACTGTCACCTAGCAGAGGCAGCTCTGCTGCCTGCTCAACTGGTGCTTGCAGAGCACTGCCAGTGAAACTGTGTCCACTCAGAGCCCTGACCTCCACCAGCCCAAGCTTGCCAGGACAAAGAGCAACGCTGTGTTCACTGGCCTGCCTCAAAATTCCCTTGCAGGCAGCTGGGCCAAATCCTGATGCTCAGTCTCTCATGGCTGCCATTCTTGCTTGCAGGTTAGATGCAATGGCTGGCTGAGATGTACTTCTTGGAGGGGTCTTCTGCTTCAGCAAGTTATAAGCCCCAGGAAGAGAGGTTTGTGCATGTATAACAGCCAATATCCATACACAGGTCTCTCTTTCTCACCTTTTTCCCAATAAGCAGGATACAGCAGGTGAGGGATTAGTACATTCCATAGCCCAGTCCTCCTCTGCCACATCCATTAGAGGCATTATGTAGATATTTTTGGTTGGTTGGTTGGTTGGGTTGGGTTGGGTTGGTATTTGATGTGATGGCTTTGCAAGGCAGAGAAGTGTCTGGGTGAGACTACTTGAGGAATATGTAGTAAAATATCAATAGAATAGAATAGAATAGAATAGAATAGAATAGAATAGAATAGAATAGAATAGAATAGAATAGAATAGAATAGAATAGAATAGACCAGGTTGAAAGAGACCTTTGAGATCATCATGTCCAACCTATCATATAACACCATCTAATCAACTAAACCATGGCACCCAGCACCCCATCAAGTCTCCTCCTAAACACCTCCAGTGATGGTGACTCCACCACCTCCCTGGGCAGCACATTCCAATGGCCAATCACTCTCACTATGAAGAATTTCTTCCTAACATCCAGCCTAAACCTACCCTGGCACAGCTTGAGACTGTGTCCTCTTGTTCTGGTGCTGGTTGAGTGAGAGAAGAGACCAGCCCCTGCCTGTCTACAACCTCCCTTCAGGAAGTTGTAGAGAGCAATAAGGTCCTCCCTGAGCCTCCTCTTCTCCAGGCTAAGCAACCCCAGCTCCCTCAGCCTCTCCTCACAGGGCTGTGCTCCAGACCCCTCCCCAGCTTTGTTGCCCTTCTCTGGACATGTTCCAGCAAGTCAACATCTTTCCTAAACTGAGGGACCCAGAACTGGACACAGGACTCAAGGTGTGGCCTAACCAGTGCTTTGGTTCTAGGTCAAGGAAAGCACTCCTGAAAAGTGTTCAGAAATTCATGCAGTGCTTTGGCTGCTGCAAGTCAGGACAGTTGACCTCACATAAGTGGTGATAGGACTTTGCACTGGTGTCCTGAGCAGCTCCTCCCCTTGCTTTTCCAGTGTGAGGCCCCTGCTGAGTTATCTCATCTGCAGGGTTTGGCTCTTCCCTCTTCCTCCCAGAGCTCCACCCCCGAAAGCAGGGTGGAAATACCTTTGCAACATGTCATTTTGCAAATACATCCCTGGCAGAGCCTGCTTCCCTGCACACAATGTCAACCTTGTCCACAGGCACGTGGGTCAGTCAAGGCTGAAGCAGATGTGGGCCACTGCACTGCCAAACCTTGACTCTGCACTTGATTCTTCCTCCCAGCAGCTTCTGATTTACCCCAGCATCAGCCTGTGACAATGTCTTCAGTGTCTCAGGCTGAAAACAGCCTCATCTGCCAGCTGTATGCATGAAAAACCCCCACAAGCTCTGGGAATACCAAGTCAAGGCTCAGGACAAGAATATGAGCGCATCAGGTCACGCACGTGGCACAAATAGCTGGAGAGGAAAATCTCAGGCCACTTCTCAGTTATGAAAGTCAGGCTGGTCTGTTCTCTACCAACACTGAGTTAAACTGCTTGGAAATAATGCTTTCTGCTCTGTAACCCCACGGCATGACCAGAATCAGCAGGAAGCTAAAGTGCCTGCAGCTCAACACTAAATGAGGCCATTTTTAATGGTAAACCTTTTTTTTTCCCCCCCTTGGCACTGACTGTTCCAAGCTGCTTTGCATCTACTCCTAAGGATTTGGGCTCCTTGAACCCAGAACTATTTATCACTTTTTCATGGTGGTGATGGAAAGGGCCCAGCAGCTCAAACATCACCTGTCCACGAGCCTGCTGGGCAGCACCAAAGCTCTGGTACATGCTTCATCCCAGAGCTCAAACTCAACTAGCCACAGACATGGAAATGAGCGGGTTCACATCAGCACTGAAAATGATCCCAACATGCAACAGCTATTCATTAACCCCTTGGTGCTGGGGTTAATAAGTTCATGGGGCAAAAGGGAAATGGAGGCACCATGAAGTTTGGTGCTGATCCTCTGAGATCCCCAGCTGTCCTCACCCCATCTTCTAACACTTCCCAGCAGACCTACTGGTGTATGACCCTCATCACTGCGCCAGCACTGGGCTTGGGATTGACTGCAAAGATAAAAAGCAGACTCTGTTGCAGGTGCCTGTCTTCTGTGGACTGGAGGAAGACAGCCCTGCAACAGAGGAAGACAATCAGCACAGTGAAACTGAAAAGAATGAGAGGTGAAGGCTGTTACTGGTTTTACAAGCTGCAGCCTGCTGGCCTTAGGGGATGAAGAGCTGGGTAAGAGTCTGGTTTGCATTTTCAATCAGGAAACTAAGATCCGTGAAGTGTCCAGCTCAGGTAGGGGCTGAATGAGCAGGTTCAACCTGCCCCCTGTTTACAGCTGTCTGTGGTTAGTGGTACACAGGTCTGCAGCTAGTGTCACAGGTATTTTGAGTGCTCTTCCCATTGCAGGTCTTTTAAGTCTAGAAGTGGTCAGTGGACAAGACCTGTGGCAACTGTTGGTTCAAACCTAGTCTGATATGTGGTTTAGCTGACAAGCTGATCCGTATCTGTTTTCAGTTTGTGTGGGGTAATCTAAAGAATGAAGGAAGTGGCAAGAGAAGTTTTATCTGTAGGAAGGGAAGGACTTGGCTGGTTTCCAGCCCACAAGAGTTGTGTAGTGTAGTCTCCATCCTTGCAGATACTCAAAATGCAGCTGAACGCACTCCTGGCCCCCTCAGAGGCAAAGCCACCAGCTCAGAAGAAGGTAAGAAGGGGGGCATCTACCCTTCTCCAGGCAGAGATTGTCCCTCCACTGGCAGTGAGCAGCACCATGCTGATGCCAGACAGGAGCACCTGGGAATCAGAAGAGATAGTTTGTTTTCACATCCTTCACAGCCTGTGGCATCAGGGCATCTTTGGAGCAGATGGCTGCCTATTCCAGCCACCCTTCACAGGTACAGATAGTGCAAGGAGTACCCACGGACACAGCTTCCTGCTGCAGGAGGCAGCTACAGCCAGGAGCAATGATAAACCAGTTTCTGGTTTATCATTATTCTTCTCCCTGGAGAGCAGCCGGGTTGCATGCTCCAACACTCTGTTGCATCCCCTTTTCATCCAGTAATCCTGAGGCAGTCCTCACCCCTGCTCCCCACCGTCCCACACTGCCACATACCCAGGGCTCCAGCCTGCCAGCACAGGGAGACCCAGGCTGGCCCTGCAGGAAGCCCAGGAGAAGGCTCTCTGCCCTGAAAACCTCTTGCCTTGGTCCAGCAGTGCCAAAATTGGCCGCAGCCAGTCAGGGACCAGAGCTGCTCTTGGGTCTGAGCATTACAGTGCCACTGAGCAGCACCACACCTTGCTTTGTCCAGCAGAAAGAGAAAATGGGGTGGGGGGGTGGGGGAAATTCCATCTCTATCCTTTTAAATCTGGCCAAAACAGGTTTCTAACGAAGCAGCATTTAATAGTTAGAGCTGGGTGAATACAGGGCTGGTGGGGAGTGGATGCAAACAGAGTTGGTTGAAACTCACCCCGGCTTCCCCTCGGTCCCTCCGTGGGCCTGGGAATGGGTGTGATCTCCGAGTAGGAGTGTCCCTGCGGTTAAGTAGAGGATTGAATTACCGAGCACTGCTGCTCCCGAGCTGACAAGGTAGCAGAACAGCAAACAAAAGTGCTTTCAAAGTAGTTCGCCAAAGAGGGGAGAAGGCACCGTGTTTGGCACAGAAGAGAGACGTGCGAGGACACTGCGCGCTTTGCAGCAAGGTAAGCAGCTCCCCTACCCCTCTTAGCCTTAGTTCTGAAGGCCAGAAGAGTCGCTCTGGGGGGATAGTAAGAAACAACAACAAAACAATTAATCGATTGCATTTTAATCTTTTTATTTGGTGGGTTTTGTTTTCCCTCAATTGCTCACTTGGAGTAAACCAGGATGGGTTTGCTGGCAGCAATGAGCCCATCCCAGTGGGCTCAAGCCTTTGGGGACGTGACAAGCACTATCTCAGCTCACCGATAACTGGTCCAGGCTAGCTATCAGCTCCGAGGACACATGCTTTTCATTTAGCTCTGCGCACAGGCTGGCTTTGATTTCGTGCCACGAGCAATTGCCAGGGTTTTGTTTTGGCCTGGTTTGGTTCGTGCTTTGCTGCCGTGGGGATTCGCTCAGAGCTCGCCTGCCCTTGCGACGCGGTCGTGGGTCCAGGCAGTGACAGAAAGTCCTCCTAAATTCTCATCGACAGGTCTTGTCATCTAATCGATAGATCTGCTAATGGCTGAGCTGCCGGGCTGGGTTGCTCTGGAAGTACAGAGTGTTTTGTCCTCCTGTTCGTTTGAGATGCAAATTGCACCGAGATAAAGCTGAGTTGTAATGGAGTGGAGCTGCAGGCTTGCTCGCCAGTATTTTTCTTAGGCGTGCCTGTCAGAAACATAAATATTTAACGCAGGGGAGAACAGATATGAATTAGCATCAGTGGGAGGTTCACAGTTATTCAGGGCTGTCCTTGCACAGATGTAAACAAACGTTACACCAGCTGAAGCAAACCGGCCCCACCGGAGTAGCACTTAGAGGGTGAATCATCCAGGTGCTTTTTACACCCCAGCGCTAAAGGTGCAGATTAGAGCCTGCAAACCAAGAGATGAGACAGTCACTGGTCTTCCTTTTCGGCAGCTTTTTACCCTCCCCTCCCACGCCGGCTGAGATGCTGGGTGGAAGCAAATGTAAGGACGGGCACTAGCTGGCATGGTGCAGGTCAGGGAAGCCCTGACCGCCTTCCCTCACCTTCCTCCTGGCAGAGCCAGGTGAGCCTCCCCTACTCTGCCTACTCCCTGCCCCAACAGGCTGCCCCTTTCCTCCTCCAGCTCCCTTCCTACCAGCAAACACGTCGGTCTCATGACGTTATTTCCAAGGCAGGACTTTGTGGCAACAGTTGCCAAGGTCTCCCAGCGGGGAGCAAAGGTTTCATGCCAGGGCTGCAGACCATGTCACCCTGGCCTCCTGTCTGCCCGTGCATCTCCAAGCCCCTGGTTAGGTTGGGACATTAAATCCCTGCTCTTGAATGGGCAGGGATGCTGAAGATGCTCATGGTGTCTCCTGCTTGTTTGTTCAATGGAGCTGTGCAAGTTTCTGTAGACTTTAAACCTGGAGATTATCTTTTCCAATCTGCATCCCCCTGAGGAGCTATGGGGCATGTGACATGGAGGACACATATCATGGACTGTGGGCTGGGTTTGTCCTGCAACCTGCTCCTCCAGCACCACCCATGTCATGGTCATTCATCCCCAGCTGAGGAGGAAACTGGCTCAGACATCTACTCCATGATATTTGGGTTCTGATCTGTGCCAGGCACATCCTGCTGGACCAGAACATTTCCCTCAATTTTAATAGAGCTAAATACATGGTAGCCAGCTTGGACACGGAGCCCTGAAATGCCCTATGCAATGAAGGGGAGTTCAGGACACAGTAAAAGCCTTTGTGCTACCTGGCCCAGCTGCATTTTAGGCCCCCCTGAGGAGCTTGTGAGCCACTAGCCCTGCTGGAGGTCCCTCTGTCGTCGCAGGGAGTAGGCTCTTTGGTAGCCTTCTGGAGTCTGCTCGGGACCGACACAAATACACAGGTTGGCCTTTCTATGTATGGAATGTCCAACTGCATAAGGAAGGACTCCAATATAGACACAGCACACCCTAACTATCCCTGCTCCAACACTTTGTTTATTCATATCTATTCCTCAGCTCCTGCTGGCCTCTCAGAGAAACAGATCGTGCAGTCACAAGGGGATACACTCTCCTACAACTCATTAAAACTTCTCTTATGCTCTCCCTTTCCACATAATACAGCCCTGGAAATGGGCCTAATTATGATTTATCCTGGATCATTATACATCCCCACTGCATTTCCACCCATTCTGGGTGTAAAAGGAATGCAGAAAGGGGTGAACATTGTCACTAAGTCTCTGGCATCCTTCAGTGTGAGAAGTCCTCAGAGGTGTAATGTTGATTTCCAACACTGGATGATGTGTTCTTGCTTCATTTGCCTTAATTTCCATGGTCCTCTGCTTGAAACAGAAATCCTACTGATTGTTATCCATCTTTATCTGAACCTATTCATGCTTATCTGAGGCAGTGCTGGGTAGAGTAGCAGTGAAACTTGTTATTACCTTATACCCACAGAGGGGATGCTAAATTGCATGGTTGAGCTCCATCCTGGGCAGTTCCTGTGGAATGAGCTATTCAGAGCAGCCAACCTCTCCTACCTAAAAATGTCCTGTTGCCATGGCCTGGGATGAAAGAATAGGTTTCTCTCTGGCCCTTTATTTAAAACTACTCTTACAGAAAACCAGCTGCACAGGGTAAGAAAACAGGCAGGGGTGGAAATCAGATTCTTTTTTGGGTAACAGGCACCATCAAGATACCCATCTTCCTTTTGGGGAAATGGCTGCACTCAGTTGCTGTCTATGAAATAGCTGTCTGGGGCTGAGCAGATCCCACCCATCCCAGGCTTCTAGATGCCTGCTTGCCTTCCCTGTGCTGAGAGAAAAACTCCCACTGGCAGCCCTGGGTGCAAAAGGCAGTCCTGGATGAATGACTCTTTCTAAAGCTGTTTTCAGGATTTGCAGGGATGTTTTGTTCATTTGGCTTTATGCAGTTGATATGCTGCTCTCTCTCAAAGCTGGCCTTCATTTCTGCCAAGAGGGCACTGCACACTCCTCTCGCACTTGCATGGTCCTGCGTGGGCTGGGTTTCACATATTATGCCAAGCAAGTGCCAGCCACATGGCCCTGTGGGCTGAGGCTCTTCTCTTTGCTGTTCTGTGTTGGCAGACAGCAGTGCTCAGGCCTGCAGGAGCCTCACAGCTGCACAGCACAACATTTAGCTCACAGAATCGTGATGCACCAACTCCAGCCATCATACAGCACCTGATACCACAGGGCTAAGTTAGGCTTTCTTAGTGTCCTATGTTCCTCTGCCTCCTGTTCCCAGCAATCCATCCCATCTTCGTATGCCCTGATGTCTGCTTGGATCCTTTTCCTACCACAATAGGGAACAGCCCCCAAAACCCATCTCATGAAGGAGATACAACCATGGCAAAGTCACAGGAGGCCCCTGGGCTGCAGGGTCTGGATAAAACTGGTAAACACACAATGTATGTGCTGATGAACAGCCCTCAGGTTTCATGCAAGCCTAGAGGATAAGGCTGGTGTGGGTGACTGGTACCAAAGAGCTGGGCATTACTGCTGTTCCCTTGAGAGAACATCCCATGAAGGTCTGGCTCTGTTTCAAAGACCTTCAAGCTGATGTCAGGTAACTCACACCTTGAGCACGCCATCCTTAAAACGTGGCAGCCTAGGCTGGGTGGGTTGGTATCTGCTTGTTTGCCCCAAGTGAGATGTCCTTCAGCAGAGCTGTGTCATCCAGCATACACACAGGCTGAGCTTTCCCTTGCAGCTCAAGGAACAAACCTTCCCCTCATCTCATCAGGCCAGCGATGGAGATGCAGTCACCTATGAAGCACTACACTTGGCTCAGGTCATTTCATTCGCAGTCTGAAATGAAAACCTGTTGATTTGGGGTTTTTTTCCTGGGTTTCTCTTCCCAAGTTTGATGTGATGCTTGCAGGCTGAACTGGAGCGAAGGTGGAATGGTTCCTTCCTTTTGATAGCTGCTCTTAACCTTGCTACTTTCCAGTGGGAATTAGAACAGCTTTCTCTGGGAACCTGTTCTCCAGCTGGTCTTGAGTGGAGCCAGAGCAGGACCCCTGCTCCATCACCTGGCAGCAAGGTGTGTTTTTTCAGCTGCACTAGTCAAACTGTGCACCCTGTTCTTTATCTTGTACACATACATGTGTGCACATCTATGCATGGACAGTCTTACACTAAATATAAGCTCTTATGTCCAATAGCAAAAACACTAACTCCTGGACTTGGTCTTGAGAAGGATGGGCCAGGTGGGCATTATGCTTGGGTTTAACTGCAGTTTGTTTGTGTTATTTGGCTTGGTTCATGCTGGCAGCACTGGAAATCAGAGTCTCAGGGCACAGAGGAGAGGACTGAGCTCCCATGCTCTGAGAGAGGTGATGTGCAGTGTGGCAAGCTGGGGTCTCTAGCCTGTAGGACAGTAAGTCCCTCCTGACTGAGAGTCACCAGATCTGCCCTAGATCCAATGTGAGGATGCAAGGTGCCACACAGGAAGAACACCTAAATCCAAGACATCCAAGTGAAGATGGAAGAATCCCAGCCTCTAGCTGCCTCTCCCAGCCCTCCTTCAGGGTCTTCTAACCCTTCGTTGGAAGCATTCATTCTTCATTGGAAGCACTGGCCATTCCTCAGTTTCAGCTGGGAAAATGCCTTCTTCTGAGGGTTTCCCCTCAACTTCCAGCTGTCACACCCACATCTTTGAAATGCAGGTAGTCCCCAGGGCTCAGGAAGCTCTTGCACAGGTGCTCAAACACACATGCTCTGCTCCCTGATGTCTCAGGTCTGGTTTTACTTTACCCACAGCCATTAGGTTAAATAATGCTCAATTAGAATGCTAGTGTGAGAGAGGATCATAACTTTTCTTCTTCCTTCAAGGTGATGAGTAGTTAGAAGTTAATTTATGAGAATGTTTCTAACCTGCATCACTCCTTTGGAAACCAGGAAGGGGAATTAAAATGGCTTCAGCTTTGTTTTCCTTCTGCATGTGTCTCCTGCCCTTGCTGTGGCACAATGCCCTTGCATTTGGATGCAGGGCTGGTCCTGGGCCAGCCATCTCTCCCTTTCACCAGCAGTGAAAGAGCTGAAAGAAAGGAGAGATTTGTTTGGCATGAGCTGGCAAGCCTCCTGCTTGCCTTCCCCTTGGGATGGCTCCGTGCTGTTACTGCCTCAATGCCCGGTGGTGGAATGGATACCTCTGAAGTAGGTGTGGGCCCAAGTGCATTTTGTTTATGTGAAAGTAGTGCACCAGGCACCATGCCAGGGGCGATGCTGCTGCAAGGTGCCTGCACACAGAAGGCTTTTCATTGCCTCTGGTGCCAGTTTTTCCCCCCCCTCACAGATTCCCAGAGAGAGAGAGGTGGGTTTGTGCCAAAGGAGTTTGTTATGGAGTGCTGGGACTGGTGTCAGGGGGAAGCTGCTGCAGCTCAGACTCTGCTGCTGCTTCTGAAAGCTTTGAATTTAATAGGCCTGCCCTCACCCTGTGGAGACGCTCCCTGCCTGGGAGAGCCTGCTGCTTTCAAAGACATCCCAGAGAAGAAGGACTTCCTGAGAAAACAGCCAGCCAGGAGCTGCATGGGTGCTCTGACCTTCTCTGTGAGACACCAAGGCAAGGACTGCCAGGCTCCACGTCCAGCCAATTTGCTCTCCCTCTTCCAACACTGAGCACTGGGCTCTGCATCCAGCATGATGAATGTGGAAACTCAGACTGCATGACTTGGGAGTTGTGGCTGGTGTTAAGGCTCTCTGATTTAATTGTCAGTACATTGTTCTTGCACTGCTGAGAAGTTTGCTGGGACAATACAGCTCTGCTGTTCCCAGGAAAAATAGTCAGTTGTTAATGTTTGAGAGCAGGGAGGATTCAGAAATAGCAGCAGTTTGGGAAAAATCTGCTCCTACAACTCAGTTTCCCAAGACCATCTGCTTGGAGACCAGGCTGCTGGAAAGCTACCAGCAGCAAGATAAATAGAGAGGACAAAGGAGGTCATAAAGAGAGGTGTGGAGAGATGAGCAAGATTTTCTGGATGGAGCCAAGTGTTGAGCCAGAATTTATGGCAGGTGGAAATGAGGCAGCTGCAGGGGCCAGTCAGAGTCAGAAGAGGCAAATCATGGGCTGCCTGCCCTTCTCAATCATATGCCCTCTGAGGAAGCTGAAGAGATCCATGAGACTGGGGGTTGCTGCAACTGAGAAGATGGCTATTTCCCACTCACCTTGTATTTGCTTGGATTCCTTCCTTTTAAATAAGGAACAACAGCAGTTTTGGAGAATTAATGTAAAGCCCATCTGCACATGGCTCACAAGGGGCTAAAAAACATCTCACAGCATCAGTGGACTCCTCAGAAGGACTGTGTGTAAGCTACTGAGTCAGACATGCCAGAAATGAGCAGATGATGAAGGCACAGGTTATAGGCAGCCACACTAATCTGAAGGTCTGCTTCTTGATCACACCTGGGACAGTGGTTGGAGATGGAGTAAGTTAGGAAGGTTCAAGAGATACAGCAACTGGGTCTTGAGGAGAAGGATAGACTTTTGTCAGAGCAAAGTGGTTATTGCTCATGCAGACCCTGAGACATGTTGTGGCTTTGTGCATCCTTTGAATTTATTGAACAGGGCATCTATGCTCTTCCCTCCTAGAGTATAGAGAACTTCTTTTTTGAGGCCTTCAAGAACATAAAATAATCTCAGTGATTCTCCTCTTCATCCAAGGTCCTTAAGTCTTCACTCATATTGACACCTAACAGACTTGAGCATCTCAGTCCTCAGCATCCTGGCCCTCGCCCTATGAGCAAAGACAAGACCACCTACCTGTGATGCAGGTAGCTGCTTGGAGAAGACATCATCTGATGGTCCCTGGCAGTCCTTTGTGGAGAAAGGGAAAATGTGCCCATATGAACACAGTGAAGTCCTTCTTAGCTCCAGATCTACTGACCCAAAACTGAGCAAGAAGCTTCTTCACAGTCTTAGTTCAACCTGTGCAGCACTCCATTTCAAATTCTGATCCATCTCTACTTAATTCAAGGCTAAAAAAACCTTTCAACCTCTTCCATGATCCACCCAGATGACTTGGTAGCACAGACAGGAGATATTTTCTGACCTGTGGCAGTGAAGCCCTAATGCTAAACGGACAGGAAGGTACAGCTTGCTGTTAAGTGCAGCAACTCACCAGGGGCTCACGGGCAAAGGCCCCAAGGAGCCGAGCCCAGAGAGCTCACCTCAGCCATTCTGAAGGCACGAAGTAAAGGCAAGCCTGCCAGCTTCCCTAAGAAGCTGTTCCAATATTTAATTGCCCACCATGATCAGAAATAGCATCTCATTTCAGGGCCTGCCTTACGTAATTTTAGCTGCCAGGCAACAGCCCTTTCCAAGAGGGCTGAAGTGCTCTCTGTGGTCAGCCAGGCGTGTCTGTGCAGAGCCCTCTCCTTGCCTCGCTGGCCAGACCAAGCTCTCCTGAACATGGACCTCACAGGACTTATGGGAGAAAGGTGAGCCAGAATGGACTCTGTCCTTTTTTTACCACCCTCCAAAGCACATATCCATTCCTTACCTCATCAGTGCATCCCAGCACACCCAATGTAAGCAATGGAGTTCAGCTTCTCTGATGGTAACCCTTCCTGTGACTGCATCAGAGGGCAGGAGCTGTCACCAACAGACATGTACACATATGGATATGTATGTCACAGGTGCTTGCAGCTATGCAAACCTTGCCTTCCTGCCAAAAAAAATGGAGGAGAGTGTAATGTATTGTGTCTCATAGCAGTAGGACAAGAGGAAATGGCTCCAAGTTGCATCGAGGGAGCTTTAGGTTGGATATTAGGAAAAAATTCTTCACTGAATGGGTTGGCAAGCCCTGGAACAGCCTGCCCAAGGAAGTGGTGGAGTCACCATCCCTGGAGGGATTTAAATGCTGTGAAGGCGTGGTGCTGAGGGACATGGTTTAGTGGTGACCTGGCAGTGCTGGGTTAATGGCTGGACTTGATCTTAAAGATCTCTTGCAACCCAAACAACTATGTGATTCTATGTGACTGAGTGCATGACATGGGAGAGACGACAAGCCCCACTGCTGGACCTATCATCTCCAGGTGAGATGAAAGCTACTTTCTTACCTCTTGCAACAAGAAAATAAAAGGCAGCTGATACTGATCGAGTACTGTGCTTCTGGACAGCCACTTGCTAGAGACAGTCACCCCTCAGAGCAACAGTCCACAGCAGCAGCAACAGCAACAGAGCCACACAATGTGCAACCCAATGTTGAACTTCATTCCTCTGGGCAAAACAAGAGTTAACTGCTTGTCCCCTCTGCAAGCAAAAAAATGGCACCTACTTGGGCCCAGATGCCCAGCTATAATGGAGACAATGACAGCAATTCAACAGCTCTGGTTTACCTCATCAAATGCCAATCCAAGTATTCCCAATAATTGGGCCTTTCAGGCTGGAAAGGCTGGAGCCACAGCTGCTTCCTATTTTCCTGAGGCTGTGCAGAGCATTAGTCATTTCACCGGGGGTTTTTCATTGCCGTGGCTACAGCCCGGTAAGCGTGCCGCCAAAACCCCAGACAGGCCAAATCAGAACGTTCCTAGGCAGCTTGAAATGACCTCCTGCTCCCCCATATTTTCCTTCCCCACCCAAACAGCCCAGCTCTGCCTGAGGAAACGTCCTGCTGGGTCTGCTTTCTCAACACGTACCAGGTTGACCAAAATGGAGCAGTGGTTGCTGGCGCTTCCACCTCGACTGTTATTCATTAACCAGTCTTGGGAGTGACCTTGACACTTAATTAGTCATCTAGTCTTCCTTGAAGGCAAAGCTTTTCCCCACACTGTGCTGGTAGAGAAGGGATGGGGGTGGTGGTGGTCATATTTAGCAAGCAGGAGTGTTGCTGTGATTGTGCTGTTGAGGGGAGCAAGTGTAAAACAGGCCCATCTGCCCTCACCCACCAGCCCTGTCACCTACATTGTGTTAGGGAAGGCTTTAGTTCTAGCTCTGGATGCTTCAGGTTGTCCCCACTGTGAAATCCAGGCAAGATGCTAGCCACCAACACTTGCTTTCCAGGTCCTCTGCCCTCAAGTAACAGTGGCATTTGTCCTTTGCAGTTTAATTTATAGCATCTTAACCAAGAGTTGGAGACCAGGCAGAGCAGCAGCAAGCCAGAAGTTGTCCTCGTTACGCAACTGCCACCTCTCAGCCTGCACTCCTGGTGTGCACTTGACTATTCTTTCCATGGTTGTGAGGGTTCCTGGTGGAATTATCTGGCTGTGGAGGTGGAAATTGGGTAGTTGTTGCTAATGTTGAGGCAAAGAGGGGAGCTACAGCTGCTGTGGTGCCTCCCTTCTTCCTCCTTCAGAGGCACAGCTGTGTCTGTACAAGGAAGCAAATGTCCACCCCCGTAACCAAGTTTTTTCCAGTGAGTTCTTGCCCCAGAGGCAGTTGACTCATGCTCCTTGCTAATCTGCATTTCACCTAGTGCTGGGCAAAACTGGTTTGGTTGAGATCAGAACTAAGCTGGACACCTCTCCCCAAAATGATCTCCAATCTTTTAACGTCCTTTGTGGTGGTGGTGTTGTTTTAACGTTAGAGAGGTTTCTGCCCTTCCTGGTTTCAGCACAGATGGGAAGTTTTCAGTCTATAAATGCTGGATTTTGTGTCTGGGCAGGAGTTGAATTCTGGGATCATCAGATTAAAAAGCCATGATAAATCATTAATGAAATGAGCTGTCTGATTATATAAGTCATATTCCTATTATTTCTAACTTGGCCAGCAGCCTAAAGAAGCTGGAAAGTCTAAAGAAACAGCCAACACTGTGCTTCACTCTCCACTCCAGCTTAATGACTAAGGAGGAAGGGAGGGACAGCTTTTCCCAGAAAACTGGGGACCAGCACTAATGGCCAAGTTTCAGGTGGAGAAAGGAGCTCCAAGAGTGGAGGAGACCCAAGATCACCACCTTGAGTCAGAGATGTTCGGGTGGGAATCAGTAGAGCATTGCCAGCTGTGGGAGATTTTGTCCAACATGACTGTCTGGGTTCAGAGGACTCTCAGCATCCTTTGGGTTAACTTTTCTGCTGGGAGAGGTTGGGATGCTGGAGAAACAGGGAGCCAGCTGCGTCTCACAGCTGGCCAGCTGCCGGCTTTCCTGCACTGTTAGGCAAGCACGATGCCTGCTGCCTTCCACAGTGAGCAGTGTCAGTTTGGCTATAACACTTCACCCACCCTGAATTCTCCCTCACTTGCAAACATCTTCCCTGGCTTTGTTTTCAGGTTGTGGCTGTTGTGATACTGCAAGGGAAAATTAAGTAAAAGAGAGCTGAGGAAAGAGGCTTCACTTGGCCTTTTCTTTGACAGGGACCTTTTGAATGCCACATCACAAGAAAGGAAAGGTTCTTCTGGTTAAAGATCTGAACTGGGAGCATATTTTTGTTTTCAGTTCCAGATAGCCTTGGGCTTCACAGCAGGTGAGTCAGGACCCCTTTGACAGAAGTGTTTAGCTCCTCTGTAGGCACTGAAATACCTTCCTGGATCTGGCTTTTAATCTGCATCTGGGAATTGAGATGACAAATGTCTTTTTATCTCCTTGATATTTGTCTTCTTGGCTGGAAGCTATCTGGAGGACCTGAGAGGGAGGTGAAGGTTGCTGAATGTGGAGCACCTGGTAGGTACAAGAGGCCATATGGACTCAGTCTTCCATGGTCCCTCAAATGTATTTGTGTTCAGGAAGGAGTGAGTGTGTCTGCCTCCTGCTACCCAGTGCCGCCAGACTGTGGGTGCCTGCTCAGTTAGCAGCCAGCTCTTGGGGCTGTGCTCAGGACCTCCCTGGAGGTACTCTGTTGCCTGTGCAAGGAGCCTGGGTCTGGCAGCTCTGGGCTGTAGGAGATCTGGATGGACCAGTGTTCCTGCCTGGAAGAGTCATTTTTGTGCCCTTTGTGTGCAGACTTTTCAGGAGAAGGATCATCATTTCTTATCACTTTATGGTGCCAAGCTCAGCTCATCTCATCTCTCCATGCTGTCATAGCAGGAGCAATAAACATGTTTCCTGGCAAGGAGATCATCTCTGTTTGTTCCCTCCTTCGTAAGAAGCTCCCTCCATGGCTTTGTTCAATAGCTTCTTTTGTTTTCCACTTTATGGGGGCTCAGTTGTTGTGCCAAGTTGAGGCACTGTTCCTTCTGGTAGGCAGATTCCTACAGCTGAGCAGAGGAGCCCAGGAGAGGCCATGGCCTGCAGTCAGTGCAGTCTCTATCCAGAGAGAGAGAGAAGAAAATGCAGTCCATCAGGTTGCTGTTGTTTGTAATGTGGTACACTCTTTGGGTCTGTCCTGAGCAAATGCAAATCAGGGGAGCAGGCTGGTGGAGGAAATGAATGCCAGCCCCAAGGACCAGTGAGCCGTGGGTTCTCTCAAAGCTGGCTTTGATTTGTGAGCAGGATTGACTCATAAGGGAAGGGCTGATATGGGTCTTGCCCCTAAACAAACACAACCTGTGTCATGGTTGTTAGCCATTGGAATGGGCTGCCCAGGGAGGTGGTGGAGTCACCATCCCTGGAGGGGTTCAAGAGGGTATTGGACGTGGCACTTGGTGCCATGGTTTAGTCATGAGGTCTGTGGTGACAGGTTGGACTTGATGATCTTTGAGGTCTCTTCCAACCTTGGTGATTCTGTGATGGCTGCTCCATGAGACCTCAGATGCTCAGAGGGAACCTGCTGTGCCCCACAGGCCAGCCAGCTCTGCTAGGAGGTAACTCAGCATTTTTGTATGTGCTGGGTTTGGGGCTGATTTGGTTCACAAGGTTGTCCTGTCAACAAGCTGGGTTCAGAAGGTGCTGCTTGAGCAAAACATCAGTTATCCAAGCAGCAGAGAAGGGCAGCATAGCTAAGGGTAGACCTTTTATAGTTTCACAGCTGGTAGGTGTGATAGAGGATGGATGGGAAACCTTCACCTGTTAGAGGGACAGCTGGAGATACAAAAGCATCTACAATGTCCCTAGACTCCTGTGTGTGGGCAACTGAAACCTACCTCGTCACCATGTAGGCATTAGAGTTTAGGTGGCTGCTTGGCTACGTGTTGAGTCACCAGCTGGGTTGCTCCATGTGCTCTGCTGACTGCACAGGCTATGGCTGAATTGACCTGTATGAAACTGAGAGCCTGGTGCCCTGCCCCAAGGTACTTTGCAGGAATCTCAATTTAGACTTCAATCCCCTCCTGAAGTGTAAGGGCTTCATTCCTTAGGCTCCCAGGGCACCTGATCTCCAGTAGCTGCTCCAGGGGGGCATGAGTCTCCTGGAAGTCCACCGTTGCTTTGCTGCCCTTTGTGCCGTGGTGGGAACAAAGCAGTGCCCGTGGCAGGTCTGACACCCTGCAAATCCTTTCTGCCTATTTCAGCAGTGGAACAATAATCCCCCACCAGAACAATGGTGTCCTGTCCAGCCTTGGTTGAGCTGTGATCCCACACTTTGCTTGGCCCTATCATAAGCATGGCTAACCTGGGAGTGGGGGTCATCCCACCCAAGAGGTGTGTTTGCTTCATAACAGGAGGAGAGAGGCATTTCAGGCGTGGATTAGCTGTGTTAAACCTCCACTGATGGCCAGAGGAAGCCAGCTGAGTGGCACACTTACTGTTGTATCCAATTAGAGGTTTATTGTGCTTTTTCTTCTTTTTTTTTTTTCCCTTCTAGCTCAGACTGCAGGATGACAGAGGGTGAGACAAACCTCCCGACAATCGAGAGAAAGCTTGGACTGCAGATATGGAGCATAGAGGTATGGCAAGAGGCAGTGATGGCACAGTGCCCCCTGTATGTCTGTGTGTTTCAACAAATAGATACTCTGAGTGGGAAAAGAGGGTCTCACAGACAAGATGCAGTGGGAAACAGGAGACCAAACTCCTTCATATGGAGCTTTCAGCATGGTTTTGCTTTAGTTTCCTGCTCTGTGGAACAGAGATAATGGGCTAAGGAAATACAGATGAGGTGGGACTGAAGCTGCTCCTTCAGCACTAGAGGCTTTCTCACCTGCTTTGAGAACCAATATAAGGCTGCATTAGCACACCAGCAATTAATTCCCCGTGTCACCAAGAAGAGGTGTCATGCATGGCTAACCTTAGTCTATACCAAGTGCTGCCATGGGAAGGCACCCCTTTTTTGCAGCAAAATCATCCTATGTCTGCACTTACCTTCCCCACTCTGATCAGTAGCTCACTGCATAGACAGATAACTGCAGCTTGCAAGGTCACCTTCTGCTTCTGGTGGTCTTTGCTTCTGATTTGGAACCAGGTTGTGCTCATTTCTGCCTTCTTTTCTGGCCCAGCTCACCAAGAATATTTCCTTGCAAGAAAAAAGGGCTAAGAATAAGTTCCAAAGCCCAAAGCTTTGGGAAAGGGACTCCAACATGTGTCTCTCTTCAAGTGCTGCTGGCCCTCTGCAAGTCCTGGCTACACTGCAAATATCACAGGGGCTTTGCCTTTCTTTGTTTCTCCATAAACTAAGCTTCTTCCCAGAGGTTCTGTAATCAGAGCTGGGTCAGTTCACAAGGGTCAAGCTGGAAAACAAGTCAGGTGACCAGAGGAATGTACCTCTCTAGTTCAAGGGAGCCACAGAACCAGTTGAGGCTGAGGAGATGCACTTGTACTGGTGTGTGGCATGTCCAGGCACCTATGCTGGGCAGGCATAACTGGTTAATGGTGCTCTTCTACCAGAGGAAGTGTACAATTAGGGTCTGGAGGAGTGAGGCACACATTGGTGTCCTCAAGTCTGACTTTTCTCAGCACTGCTGGTTGCTGTGAATCCCTGGCAAAGTGGTTATCCTGAAAAGCTCTGAAAATTATCCTTCAGCTTGTGAGTACTGAGCCAAAACTATTCCCCAAAACTAAACCCAGGACAAGATGTGCTCACTCCCCTGGGAAGTCTTCTACAAATGCAGGCTCTGGAGTGCTTCAACCTGACCTCTCCAGGCTCTTGCTCTAGATCGTGGCAGTTTTGGGCTGTGCCTAGAAAATTTTCCACAGATCTTGAAGGGACTGCAGAAGGGCAAGGAGACTAAAAAATCCTTGTCAGTCTGGCCTAGCAGCATTGCCATTTGCCCCTTGTTAGTACCTCCTAGTCCCTGTGGGATTTCCCACAGAAAAGCCTTTTTGCAGCTCACAAGCACAGCTCTAATTCTGTCTTCTCCAAACCCTGGCTGTCTCCTTAGTGCTTCATGCACCCCAGCTCTCCTGTTTCACACACATCAACTTATGGCTCTGAAGGTCTAGCAATGACCCAAACACTTCATTTCCTTGCAGAACATGAAGATGGTTCCTGTACCTGAGAAGGCTTATGGGACCTTTTTTGAAGGGGACTGTTACATAATTCTGCATGTAAGTAAGGCTAACACACATTGGTCTGTCTGTAGGCAAACTCAGATGGAGACCCACCTGAAGCTCCATCTGTCCTTCCCAGATTCAGTCCAGACCTACTTGAAGACAGCTGAAGCCTGAAACTTCATCTGCCCTTCCCAAATCTGGTCCAGACCTACCTGCAACCAGCTGAACCCAGGCTAGTCAGAAGCATGAGAGACTTGGGAGACCCAGCTCCATCCTCTGGGCTGTACAAAGTGCCTTGTGTTCCTGTGGGAGGATGAAGTATTGCACTCAGCTCCCAGTCAGTCATCCTTCCAAATCTCTTCACCTGCATAGAGCATTCCAGGCCCCACTGAAACAAACAATGTCCATATGGTGCAAAACAGAAGCATTTCCCACTTCCTGGGTCTGAGTCTCCCTCCTGCAAACATCTCTCTCAGTCAAGGGGCAGCAAGACCTCCAGTGTCCCAAAAAGGACCAAATGCACATCTGCTATGCATCAGGAAAGGGAAGCAGGCTGGGATGGTGACACAGAGCAGGTCTCCTGCTCTAGCACACCGTGCCTGTGCCTTTATGCTACCTTTCAAGTGCTGAATCAACTTGGTAGCAGCTACCCAAGGACATATTTAGAGAAGAATATGAGTGTGCTTGCAAGGAGCTGACTGTAGAAACCATTATGGATTTTGATGCTCTCAGGCTCAGCTTCTATTGCAATAGCTTCCCCTTAATGAGCCCACAACTCTCCTTCACTCCTGCTGACAGGGGAGTAAAAAAGCCCATAGAATTGTTTTGATTGGGAAAGACCTTTAAGATGATCAAACCCAACCTAATACTCATGTTTGGTACCTTGACTGGAGGCTCTCCAAACAGAGGCACTCCACAGGACAATGGGACTTTGATCACCCTCAAAAAAAAAAAACCCAGTGTCTTAAATGGAGCCATTTTGCAAGTAATTAATTAGCTGTGCCTAAAGGAACCGAGCTGTGTTCTAGTCAGGCTCTTCCAGTGTGCCTTCGCTGCGGTATCGCGGCACAAAGCAAATAAACAGAGTTTAGTGTCAAATCCACTTCATAAAGTGAGCTTTTATTACCCTTCCAAGGTGTTCATAATAGGGTTTAGCTCAGTAGGCGCTGAAAAAATACCTGGCACGACTCAGGTAACGATGAGCTTGCCTGCTCTGAGACCGCTTGGCTCCTGTGTCTTGGCTGCTGTGGGTTTTTCTGTAATCAGAGGAATCACTCCCAGCATGTGCACCTGGGCTCAGCATCGTTGGGAGGGAGCTCTGGTTTGCAAGTCAGCAGGAGCTCTGAGGCTGTTTGTGGTACTGTGGAGTGTGACACAAGGAAGAGAATGGGAAAGAAAGGATCGTATCTTCAGGCAGATAAGCAGCGGTGCACTTCCATTTAAACAGGGACTCCATGGGAAGAATCATAGAACGTTAGAGATTGGAAGGGACCTCCAGAGATCAAGTCCAACCTCCCTGCCTAAGCAGGGTCACCTAGGGTAGCCCTCATAGGAATTCATCCAGGCAGGTTTTGAAAGTCTCCAGAGAAGGAGACTCCACAACCCCTCTGTGCAGCCTGTTCCAGTGCTCTGTCACCCTCAGACCAAGCAAGCTTCACTTCATGTCAGGTGAAATCTTTAGGAGAGGCTGGGGGAGCTGCGGTTGCTTAGCCTGGAGAAGAGGAGGCTCAGAGGAGACCTTATTGCTGTCTACAACTACCTGAAGGGAGGTTGTAGCCAGGTGGGGGCTGGTCTCTTCTCCCAGACAACCAGCACCAGAACAAGAGGACACAGTCTCAAGCTGCACCAGGGGAGGTTTAGGCTGCCCAGGGAGGTGGTGGAGTCCCCTGTTCCCCATGTGTCCTGTAACACTCCCTTTACTGAAAGGCCACAGTGTCTCACCAGAGCCTTCTCTTCTCCAGGCTGAACAACCCCAACTCTCTCAGCCTTTCTTCATAGGAGAGTTGTTCCAGCAGCCTCCTAGAGCATTTTTGCAGCCTCCTCTGGAGCTGCTCCAACAAGGTTCATGTCTTCCTTGCTCTGAGAAGCACACATCTGAAACGTACCTATGGGCTGTGCCTTCCCCCTGACTCATCTCTCCCTCCTCTTCCAGACCAAAAGAGCCTCTCGTGGCACTGCTGTGGATCTGCATTACTGGATTGGCAAGGACTCCTCTCAGGATGAGCAAGGTGCTGCGGCCATGTATGTGACGCAGCTGGACACCGCGCTGCGGGGCAACCCCGTGCAGCACCGGGAAGTGCAGGGACATGAGTCGGAGACCTTCCAGAGCTACTTCCGCAACGGCATCATGTGAGTAGCGTGACAGTAGCCTTGCAGTGAGGTGGGTCGTAGCCCCTCTCTTTTTTTCAGAGCCATCAGCATTTCCAAAAGCTACAAGACACAGATCAGCACTGAAGTGGCCAAAATTCAGAAGAATTGTTTCCCATTGTGAAAGGATGATTCATCAGCATTGAGTTTGGAACCAATCGCTCTGCTTTGCTGGCCTTTCCCCCAGATATTTGTAGTAATTGAGGCTGGATGTTAGGAAGAAGTTCTTCATAGAGAGAGTGATTGACCATTGGAATGGGCTGCTCCTGGAGGTGGTGGAGGCACCATCACTGGAGGTGTTTAGGAAGAGACTGGATGGGGTGCTTGGTGCCATGGTTTAGTTGATTAGATAGGTTGGGCTTGATGATCTCAAAGGTCTCTTCCAATCTGGTTCATTCCATTCCATTCCATTCCATTCCATTCCATTCCATTCCATTCCATTCCATTCCATTCCATTCCATTCCATTCCATTCCATTCCATTCCATTTGCATCTTAACCTTGCTTTCCTTCATCCTATAGTCTTCCTACCACCCCTCCAGACACCTCAGATTAAAGTGCCCATTCAGGGCATTTCAGACTAATACCCACCTTGGAGAGAAATGCTCATCTGACTCATGCTGGGAGTAATAATCCTGTAGTGGAAGGAAGGTTTGACTCAGAGCTTATGCAATCTAAAAGATAATGTTGAATCCAATCCTGTTGTGAGTGCTCCCTTTGTGGTCTTTGGAAGGTGACTCCAAAAGCAATGCTCTAGGAAGAACTTCGCTGGCAATAAATGACCTAAGTGCCTTCCTTTTAAACAGCTGAAGTAACCCATCCTTGGTCAATACCCTGTATCCCAGCTTGGCTTTTGATGCCTCTGCATTGTGCATCTCTACAAGCTCTCATGAGTTTCCTCAGATATTTTGTGAGGCAGAGAAGTGCCTTACCCTCATCTTAAAGATGAGTAAGTAAGAATGAAGGTCTAAAATTAAGACCTTCAAAGACATGCAGGTTAGGATGTCTACCTGCCTCTGAAATCAGTATGTTAGACTTCATCTTGATCCAAACTAAACTACATCCCTAAAGTCAAGAAGGAAGTCTGAGGCAGAATGAGAAATTAAAGAAGGCTCTTTCCCCATCTTGGCAGGTGGACTAATCATCAAAGCATCCTTCTGTATGTGTTAAACTGGACCAGACAAGTCTGAGGTACTGTGAATCACTCACAGGTCTGACCACCCTTGCCAGTCTCTTCCAAGCTATGATAAGATGCTTGGTGAAAACTGTAAGGTTCTCAGGAGTTGCCTCTCTTCCCTATAAATGGCAGTTGTCACCAAAAGCTTGAGATGTTCTCAGAGTATGCAGGGGAAGGTATTTTACAACCAGCTCTTACCTCTTTTTATTTCCTACTGCAAACCAGCTACAAGAAGGGAGGAGTGGCTTCAGGATTCAAGCACGTAGAGACCAATATGTACAACATCAAGCGTCTGCTTCACGTCAAGGGGAAGAAGCACGTGTCAGCCACAGAGGTAAGGAGAACCCTCTCCCCTTATGGATCAGTTCTCCTGGCATCTCTTTCTACATCCATTTTTCACCAGGTTTGCCTACTAGATGCATCATCTCTGCTCAAGGGCCCCTGCTACAGGATAGGCTTCAAGACCTCACCCAGTTGTTTGGTAGTGTCATCAGAGAAGTCGCTTGGCTCAGTGAATTAGCTGAGTGGTAGGAGAACGAGCCTGTCATTGCAGACCAGTTGTTACACCCCTAAGGGCAAATTCTCAATAGCTGTGACTTGTCTCCTGAGCTCTTGCTGTCCTCCTCAGCTCACCAGATGCTTTCATTTCCTCCTGACAGGTAGCGCTTTCCTGGGACAGTTTCAACAAGGGTGATGTTTTCTTGCTGGACCTCGGGAAAGTGCTGATTCAGTGGAATGGGCCCAGCTGCAGCATTGCTGAGAAATCCAGGGTGAGTACAGGCAAAAGCTGCTTACTCTACTAGCAGATATTTTTGTTGCCTGGACAGAAAAACAAAGCAAAACAGAGAAGCAGTGAAAAACCTCAGTGAAAGCAACAACACAGAGATGAACAGAGAAAATTGCAGTGAAACAGTGGAATAGGCTCCCCAGGGAGATGGCTGAGTCCCCATCCCTGGAGGTGTTTAAAAGACAAACAAATGCAGTACTGAGGGATATGGTTTAGCACCAGACTTGATAGTGGTTGAACTCAATGGGCTTAAAGGTATCTTCCAACTGAAACAACTCTGTGATTCTGTAAATCTTCCTCTTGCCTATCTGTTGGTGTCAGATGCCCAGGGAAGAGCTTTGCTCCAGTTCAGCTTGCTTTTCACTGCTGCCTGTGGGCACATCACCAGCTCCAGCTACAAAACAGTATCCAGCTTGCTCTAGGGAGCTCCATCTACATAGTATCATAGTACCAGTCAGGGTTGGAAGGGACCACAAGGATCATCTAGTTCCAACACCCCTGCCTTGGGCAGGGACACCCCACACTAGATCAGCCTGGTCAGAGCCTCCTCCAGCCTGGGCTTAAACACCTCCAGGGATGGAGCCTCAACCACCTCCCTGGACAACCCATTCCAGGGCTTCACCACTCTCATGGTGAAGAACCTCCTCCTCACATCCAGCCTGAATCTCCCCACCTCCAGCTTCATTCCATTCCCCCTACTCTTATCACTACCTGAGATCCTGAGCAGTCCCTCCCCAGCCTTCCTGTAGGCCCCCTTCAGATACTGGAAGGCCACAATTAGGTTACCTCGGAGCCTTCTCTTCTCCAGACTGAACAGCCCCAACTCCTTCAGTCTGTCCTCATAGGGGAAGTGCTCCAGCCCTCTGCTCATCCTCATGGCCCTTCTCTGGACACCTTCCAGCACATCCATATCCCTCTTGTAATAGGGGCTCCAGAACTGGATGCAGTGCTCCAGGTGGGGTCTCACCAGAGCTGAGTAGAGGGGGAGAATCACCTCCCTTGCCCTGCTGGCCACACTTCTCCTGATGCAGCCCTCTGTGCCCTGTAGTTTGCTATATGTGAAGCTAAAAGGTTAGCAGCACAGCTAAGTTTAGCTGCAGTAAGTACCCCAGAGGCACATGAATTTTAAGTATATATTTTTCACACAGGGAATTCCAGCTTGGGCACTGTGAGACAAGTAGGAATACATAACCCAGGGGTTGGTAGGGCAGACCCATAGATCTTAAGGCACTACACAAAGGGCTCATTATCCTTATTTTACTGAAAGGTAAACCAAGATACAGAGATGCAATAAAGCAAGATATATCAATCAGCAAAGGCAGTAGCCAGTCATTGTACATTATATGCATGAACTGAAGGGCAAGCGAGTCTGCTCTTCACATGGTATCACCTCAAGAGCTAGGGGAGAAAGAAACTTCACAAAGAAGGCAGTTTTCCAGGACACAATGGCTAGAGCAGAATATCCAGTGGAGAGTGGAAAAGAGATGAGAAAACCTTCAGGATACAGAGGAAGGGGAGCAGGTAGAAGGATGGCTGCTGTAAGGAGCAGGCCATGGTTCATCTCATGCCTAGCAATCAAGGAGGTTGTTTCTTAGGTGCAGCAGAGTGGCTCTTCTCGAAGCTATTGCTGTGAGAGCCAGGGAAATAAAATGATTAAATGGAAAATGGAGATTTCAGCCTAATTAGTTGCTTGGCATTTCACGCTGCCTTTTTTCCCACAGGAAATATCAACTTTTTTTTGAGTACTTGAAACACTGTAAAATGTCACCACGGGGCACCCAGGGTCCTGCAGCTCTGCAGCATCCAGCCTCCTTGTCCTCAGCATGCCTGTGTCTCTCTCCCAGCCCATCTCACTAGATCATTAGTCCTGCTTCTGTACAGTCACACAAAAGCAGCACCTGTGGTGCCTGCTGCCTGCCTGCGCCCTGCAGGAGCAAGCACCGGGGGGACTGCGGTGTGCAGCAGTTTCCTGAGAGTTCATTAATAAGCAGGCATTAGAGATGTGTCCCTTTCAGTAGATTATTTTGGAGGACACCAGAAGACCTCATTGCTCTCTACAACTACCTGAAAGGACGTTGTAGAGAGGCTGGTGCCGGTCTCGGTCGCTTCTCACAGGTAATTAGTGATAGAACAAGAGGGAATGGCCTCAAGCTATGACTGGGTGGGTTTAGACCAGACATTAGGATACATTTTTTCACAGGAAGAGTGATCAGGCATTGGAATGTGCTGCCCAGGCAGGTGGTTGAGTCACTAGCTCTGGATGTGTTTAAAGGTGGTTTGGATGTGGTGCTTGGGGGTATGGTTTAGGAGTGGCCCTTGTAGAGTAGGGCTCTTGGTTGGACTTGGTGATCCTGAGGGTTTTTCCCAGCATGAATGTTTCTGTGATTCATAGAGCTGTTGTAGCCTGGCATGGAGTAGTGGTGCTCAGTCATTGCTCTGTGCCTGAGGCTTGCTAGATTTGTTGCTTGGATCAGGACTTAGCCCCTGGTGTTCCCTGTGCAGGGTCTCGCTCTGGCTCGCAGCATCAGGGACAGCGAGAGAGGTGGCCGCGCTCAGATCGGCATCATTGACAACGAGAAGGACTCCCCAGACCTCATGCAGATCATGAGGATGGTGCTGGGTGAGAGGCATGGGGAGCTCCAAGAAGCCATCCCGGACACCAAGGCAGACGAGCTGCAGAAAGCAAACGTCCGGCTCTACCAGTAAGTGCAGGGCTGGGCAGCAAACCCTGCCCCTGGTCACAGTGGCTGCTGCGAAGCCTGACTCTGCTTGGTGACTCTCTTTCAGTGTCTATGAAAAGGAGAACGACCTGGTGGTACAGGAGATAGCTACTCGGCCCCTGACACAGGATCTGCTCCAGCATGAGGTGAGAGAAAGCCATCAAACCTTACAGCAAGCAAAGGATATTGTGGCCTGCTTTGTTTTCAGCTGAGCACCCCTGTCAAGAAGATGCTCTGCTTGCTGAAAATTATCAGCCCTTTCGTCCCTCAGGTTTATCAGGTGTTCTCTGAGAACAGGACAGTGTACAGCCCTGCCACTATCTTGGTGGCCAGAGTCAGGTGGTGTGTTGAAGCTGCTCTAACGAGAGAAGGCAAATTTGCCCTCTCAGCCAAGGACTATGTTGGCTTGGCAATCAGAGTCAAGGAGAACTGTGGGCCAGGAATAAATTGCAGATGGCAATAAGGCTTCTTCATAGCTGATGTTTGGAGACAGCTCTCCCTCTGCAGAATTCAGAGCAAACAATTACTCTGCTCACAAAGTCATGAAGGCATGTTTTCCTTCTTCTGACAGTCTCATCTCAGTGACCTACCCTGGAAGGAGATTCCTTCTGCACAAAGGCTTTTGGAAGGCAGAGAGTTTCCTAATATCCTTCTGCCTCACATTTGGCAGAGAATTGCTCAGCCTTAATTCTCTGCAGTGCAAACCAACCTATTCCAAAACCACGCTGTGCTGCAAGGCTCCAGCTCCCCTGGTGTTAGCCTTGCTAACACTCAGTCTCCTCTTACAGGCACATGAACTTTTGCTTTTCTTGTCAAGGTTCAGTCTGAAAAATGAGAAGCCTTTGGTCACACAGTGGGTTGTCAATTTGGAGCACCAGCTCTCTGCAGTGGAGACAGGCTGCTTGACAGCCATCTCATCCTCACTGGGTTTGGGACCCTGCTGTGTTCACAAAGATGCAACGGCTTCAGAGTGGGGCACAAAGCAGTCACACAGAATATGTCTAATGTGGATTTTTCCAGGTCCTTTATTAGCAGGCTTGGCACAAATGAGCACCACCAGCAGCAATGCTGAAACACAGCAGGCTCAGGGTGATATTTCAGCACATACTTCTCCCAGCGCCTTTGGAGATAGTTTTCTGTTGGTTTGGGAACATCTCTTATGAGATGGTAGTGACTGCTTCTGAGCAATACCTGAGAAAAATACCTGGTTTAACTCACTGCAGTTAAAGGGCAGTTACCTGGGTGAGGTGTGCTTGCAAAGTCAGTGCAGCAATGAACCCTGCCCTGTAGGGTTGATGGTGGTTATAGTTCATTTACAAAGAGTAAATCCACCCACTGTTGTCTCTCTTAATGGCTGCACCAGGGTTAGAGCTCTGCAAGGCAAGGACATGAGGTAGGGCTACATCTAACTGGCTGCCTAGAGAGGTGGTAGATGCCCCAGCCCTGGAAACATTCATAGCCAGGTTAGGCAGGGCTCTGAGCAGCTCAGTATAATTGAAGATGTCCCTGCTCAGTGGAGGGGAGTTGGACTACATGATCTTTAAAGGCTCCTTCCAACCCAAAGTATTCTATGATTCTAGTTTAAATCTTCAGGAAGGATCCAACCTGAGTATGCTACAAATAAGAACATTTGCTTGTTTTGAGCTTTGAGGGAGGTGGTGGAGTCACCATCACTGGAGGTGTTTAGGAAGAGACTGGATGGGGTGCTTGGTGCCATGGTTTAGGTGATTAGATGGTGTTGGGTGATGGATTGGACTCAATGATCTCAAAGGTCTCTTCCAACCTGGTTAATTTCATTTCTATTCTATTCTATTCTATTCTATTCTATTCTATTCTATTCTATTCTATTCTATTCTATTCTATTCTATTCTATTCTATTCTATTCTATTCTGTTCTATCCTATCCTATCCTATTCTATTCTTTCCTATCCTATTCTATTCCTATTCTATTCCATTCCATTCTATTCTGTTCTATTTCTATTCTATTCTATTCCTGTTCTGTTCTATTCACATCTGTGTTTTTTTCCCTGTTTCCCCTCAGGACTGCTACATTTTAGACCAAGGTGGTTTTAAGATTTATGTCTGGAGAGGAAAAGCCTCCAGCCCAGAAGAGAAAAAAGCAGCCTTCACTCGAGCTGTGGTGAGTTGTGCAAACAATGTCGTGGGAGGCTAACTGAGTGCTAATCTAGAAATGACCACTAATTACAGCCAAGTGTGGGTCTTGGGGAGCTGGCCTGGCTAATAACAGAGAGAAGTTAAATGTCTATGGGGGCAGTGATGATGTAAACACAAAATCGTTAGTCACCAAACTGCAGTACTAAGGCCTGCCACTAAAACTAAGAAGGAATTCATTAAAGGAGAGGAATACAGAGCAAAACACCTTGTTGCACAGTAAATGCTGTACTTCTGGGCTTTGCTGGTTCCAGATGTGATGGGAGCAGAGAGTATCAGAAGGGTCAAGATGAGATGAGACAAATTTGTGGCCTACAGGTCCATAAAGAGCTATTAAAGAGGCTCTTAAGTCCTCCCTAACCAAGAGTAACACTTTGGGCAAGTCAGTGGGGGACTCTCTGGAAGTCTCTGGTCTCTCTGGAGAAGCCTGATCTATTATACAGGTGCTTCCAAGTCCATTATAGGTAACAAAGTGTTTTTCACATCAGTGGGGCTGGGCCCAGGCTCTACATGTGAGTTTGAAGATGATACAAGACTCTTCCAGAAAGAGCTCTGTTATTAACTGCTGTTAATTCAGGTTGGCAGACCAGGGCTTGTGTTAAGGTAGAGCACACCAACACAGTGTCCTGGCACCTCTACTGCTCTCCCAGATGAGCTGCCCTGCAGTTAAGTTCTAGCTGAGCATGCCTCAACCCCTCCTTCCAGGAAAAATTAGCTTCAAGGGAGCCTGACTGAGTGAGGTAGTTGGAAGCTGGTTTACAATTTGGCATGTTGAAGTGATTGCTACAAAGGAACTTAGCTTTTTATTTGTCTGTTCCTTTATGTGAAGACCATAAATGACCTCATCTTCAATGAGATCTTCAGTAAGGCCTTACCTGAAGACACCCAATTGCATCAGTTGTCTTGGAGAAGAAAAGCATAAAGGAACTTTGCCTTTAAACCTAGTTTGCAGTCCTCTGTGCTCCTTTCAAAAGCTTAACTCATGCTTTTTAGTAGACAATCAGCTCTAAGAATTCTGGCCCTGAGCTACACATGTAGAACAAAAGACATCTCTTTCTTTCAGCGTGGCAGGTGGGAGGGATGGGAAGACCATCTGCTCTGCTTTTCCCTGGGGGTAGTGTGTGGCTGCAGTATTTCCAGCAGAAGATGAGTGCTCAGAAGCCCACAGTCAGGCTTTTCTGAACCATGGCTGTCAGCACCAGTACCTCCAGGTCATCCTGGAGCCTGTTGAGATAAACACAAGAGCAGTTTCCCAAAAGTGAGCTATGACTTTGGCATGGTGGCAGGACACAGGTGATTTTGTCCCCTCTCATATTACGTCAAGCACCTCTGTGGAAGTAGTCATTTAACTCAGCAGGGGCTCTGTTGTGAAGAAATAAATTTGGGTTAGGGAAAAAAAAATGCTGGGAGGTACTTAGCTGCCTCCATTCCTTCAGTAGATTGGCATGCATGCTCTCCCTCATGCTCCAGGATGGAAGTCTCCCTGGTTTAGAGAGGGATACAATGTTTGGAACAAAGCAAAGAACTGAGCTAGGCTCTTGGGTCAAGAGCACACCCCACTGCTGCTCCCTTTACTCCTAGATCCATCACCAGAAGCCATCTATGGAGCTGTCTGAGATAGAGGAGGAGGCTTTTCATTAGACCATTGAGTGAGACTTTCTTCCAGACTAAGGTGCCACACAGAGGTTAAATGTAGGATGTGATCCAGGTGACCAGCCTCTGGGGTGGGGTGCAGTCCCCTAAACACACAAATGAACATGGATGCTAGAGAGGGAGATTGTAGGCACCACCTTTTGTAAGTCTGAATGCAAGGCTTGGGTGAACCCCTGCCCTTGGTCATACCACTCTGTTTGCTGGGAGGCATTCACTCTTTGGGCTGGTTCAGGTCCATGTCCCTCTTCTGATCATAGAATCATAGAATCAATAAGGTTGGAAAAGACCTCAAAGATCATCAAGTCCAACCTGTCACCCAAGACCTTTTAACTACTAGACCATAGCACGAAGTGCCACGTCCTGTCCCCTCTTGAACACCTCCAGATGCCTCTGACAAGCTCAGCACATCCACACTAATGTCCTTTCTCCATGGCACCAGGGTTTTATCCAAGCCAAAGGCTATCCTTCATCCACCAACGTTGAAGTGATCAACGATGGAGCAGAATCAGCCATGTTTAAGCAGCTCTTCCAGAGGTGGACAGAGAAGAATGAAACTCAAGGACTGGGCAAAGTCTACACTACAGGCAAAATTGGTGAGCATATTTGTCTTGGATTTGGCTTTCCTAGCTGTGCTAAGCAACAGCTGAGGCAACATCATTCACTTTAGCTCTCTCCTGCCTCTGCAGTACCTAGAAAATCTAGTGCACATTCTCTTCATGCCTTGAGGCTTCTGATTTGAACCAAACTGCCACTTAATTCCAGATGTTGATGCTGGCAGAAGACCACTCTCACCTGAAAAATTTGGGGCAAAACTTCACACTTGCAGGGCTTCCTAGTTTTCTTTATAAAAGGCTACTGCTGAACCTGACAAGGAAGCATTGAACAAAACTCTGCTCTCATTGACACTGGCATCCACCCAAGACCCTTCTGCGTCAATGGAATTATTCTGCCTTTGCTGCAGGTGTAAATGGTTCCTCAGTTACTGAGCTGCTGAGGTGATGACCACAGTGCATTAACCCCCAAGAGCGAACGAGACTGAAGAGAGAGAACTTGTCAATGAATGATAGGATGGTGACAGAGATGCTGAATGTTTTCATCAACAATAGCCTGAGAGCCACAAATCTCTTTCCCTTGCAAGTTCTCCCTTTTCTCTACACCTCTGTCTTCCTTTGTGCTGTCCATACTGCCTCTCTTTAATCATGGGCTGGAGAAACTGAGCCATTTCATTGCTGAAAGCAACATTTTGAAGGGAGGGGAATATGCATAGATTGGGAAAACAATTAGGACTTTCCAATCAGGAGGCAACTGAGGTTTTTGCCAATCAATGATCACTGGAATGTGCTATGAGGGGGAAGATTTCTATCTAACAACAAAGCTATATGGCCAGCTGCCAGCCCCAAGCAGGTCAGCACTGGACTGTGTGAGCTCTTGCAGATGCCAGAGTCAAAACTGGCTTCCTGCTGGTGAGACTGGCTTCTTGCAGCTGTGGACCAGGCTTTCCTCATGTGTATAATGATTGTGAGTTTGCATGAGGGTGGTGCAGAGGGTTTGTGTGTTACTGTGCATTCACTGGGTTCTTGTTTCTGTTCTGCTGGTGCATGCAGCCAAGGTGGAGCCAGTGAAGTTTGACATCACTCAGCTCCATGCCAGACCAGAGCTAGCTGCTGAGCAGAGAATGGTAGATGATGCCTCTGGGGAGATACAGGTGAGAGAGCTCCTTTTGCTGACAGAGGATGCAGTCACTGGTGTATTTCCAAACAGCTCTGCCTTTTCACACTCAGCAGCCATACAGAGCTCTGAAGATGGGCCCACCCATCCTCCCCAAGGAAGCATGGCTGCAGCCAGAGCAAAGTGCTTACAGACTCTAATGCAGCAGTTAGAATTAGCTCAGGGGCATTTCTCCTCCAAGCCATGACCAGTGGAGCAAAGCAGAGTCACCAGGATGACTCCTGCCATGTGTGTGGGTCATGAGACTGATATGGCCAACCCCCTTCTCACACTGGTGAGAATTACATCCATATCAACCAAACTCATGCAGAGCAAAGGGCCCTCTCTCATTCTTGTGGGCTCCCATGGAAGATGGAGCTGGTTGAGAGAGGAGCTGAGAGGGACCTGGAGGCTGCTCTTCCTTGAGGGCCATTGGCTGCTGAAGGTCTATGTATTGTGGCAGTCACTGGAGAGACCTGACTTTGCCAGCAAGCACTTAATCAAGCTGAGGAACATAGGCTGGCATCTAGAGCAGAAAGGAAGGGTTGTATTGATAACTGAAGACCTGAACTTAGTGGTCTGCTGCTGTGCTCTACCCTCACATTGACTTCACTGCTGCTGACCGAGATGTTTCTTTCACTAGGTGTGGAGGATTGAGGACTTGGAAATGAAGCCAGTGGATCCCAAGACATATGGGCAGTTCTATGGGGGTGATTGTTACCTGGTCCTGTACACCTACCTGAGATCAGGCAGGCCTCACTATATCCTCTACATGTGGCAGGTAGGTCAAACCAAAGCAGAAGGAACTGTGCTGTGTCTTCTGGGAGCCTAAAACTGAAGGAAGCCATTGCACACAAAAATCCCAGCCCAAGCATCCAGAAGAGCTCAGATGTCTTTTGCTCACCAGTTGTCCATTGCAAATACCCCAAACTGTGTTTTGTACACAGCATGGACACTGATCCCAAGCTGGCATCAGACTGAGCACCAGCAATATCAGGCAGAACTGGTGAAGGAGTTCACAGTGCTGAGGTCAAACTTTGCAGTCTTTCAGATTGTCCCTTAAGCCTCAGGTCCTGGAGTCATATGAGTAAAAGAATATCTCTGTTTTGCCTTTAAAAGTATATTTATCTCCCCGGGAATGCAGAGAGGAGCTTGGAAAATGGGATGCACTAAAGTATCCAAACCCAGGATGCAAGGGAAATTGAACCACCTGGTAGTTTTAACTCCACTCTCACGATGCTATGTGCAGGGCTTGGGATTGGCAAGAGGTTACACACTCTGAGCCCTACACCCTCCACCCCATCACACTGCATGTGGCATCTTTCCCCCCACCAGGGTCGGCACGCCTCTGTGGATGAAATCACTGCCTGTGCCCTCAACGCCGTTGAGCTGGACAAGCAGCACGGGGACGAGGCCGTGCAGGTGCGCGTGACCATGGGCAAGGAGCCCACACACTTCCTGGCCATCTTCAAGGGCAGGCTCGTCATCTATGAGGTAACCTGTGGGCACTGGAAGGGGCAAGCACTAATGGTGACTTGGGAGTTGTGATGGGAAGACTGGTGAGAGGCCTCAAGCACAGCCCTATGAGGAGTGGCTGAGGGAGCTGGTGTTGTTTAGCCTGGAGAAGAGGAGCCTCAGGGCAGACCTTATGCTGGGAGTTGGAAGGGACCTCTGGAAATCATCTATTGCTGTCTGCAACTACCTGAAAGGAGGTTGTAGCCTGGTGAGGGGTGGCTTCTTCTCCAAGGCAACCAGCAACAGAACAAGAGGACATCAGTTTCGAGCTGTGTAGGGGGAAGTTTCAGCTTGATCTTAGAAAGATGTTCTTCACAGAAAGAGAGATTGCCCATTGGAATGGGCTGCCCAGGCAGGTGGTGGGGTCAACATCCCTGGAGGTGTTTAAGAACAGACTGGATGAGGTACTCAGTGCAAGGCCATGGTCCATCGTTGCAGCAGCATGGAAAGTTGTAGTGTCAAGGGCCTTCTTCATCCAAGCTGGATGTGCATGCCATCCTCACCTCCCAGTACCACCCTTGCTCTGTTTCCTCGCAGGGTGGCACAAGCCGGGCTCAGAGCAGCACACCCGAGCCGGCCATCCGCCTCTTCCAGGTGAGGGGCACGGACGAGATGAACACAAAGGCCACAGAGGTGCCAGCCAGAGCCTCCTCACTCAACTCCAATGATGTCTTCCTGCTGACAACCAGCCAACTCTGCTACCTGTGGTGTGGGAAGGTGAGTCCAGAGCAGGCAGCTGAAGGGAGCTGAAATTTCTGATGCAGCTCTTGGGTCTCCTGCATCCAGTGAGCTGTGGAGGTGTATCCTTGAGCTGGAACCCATTCATGTCAAGGGAGGAGGCTCCCAAGAGAAGGCTTCCTCTATAGTGGATCAGCAGTAACACAGCCCTCTTTGTTGAGGAGTAACCCATCTTGGGTTCACCTAGTCACGTTTTAGATGCTTTCAGGTGAATAAAGCACTCCAGGTTCCCCAGCTGTAACAAACTAGCCAGCATTAGAGCAAATCATCTATCCTGCCTTAGTCAAGTGTTTCAGGATGAGATGGTAGATCAAACAGAAGCAAAAGGGTTGCCCAGAGAAGCTGTAAATGCCCCATCATTTCAAATGTTCAAGGTCAGGTTGGATGGGGGTTTGAATGCCTTGAAACAGTAAAAGATGTCCCTGACAGGGAAGGCTGGAAGCCAGAAGGTTGGACTAGATAATGTTTAAAGTCCCTTCCAAACCAAACCATTCTATGATAATATGAGTTTCACTCTACATGTCATTGGCTGCACTGAATATGCCTTCAAGGACCAGCTCAGATGAGACTCTCAAAAGCATTCAAGCAGGTCTAAAACTATCCAGAGGAGGGTAGGACCAGGCCAGCTTTTCCCCACAGGGAAGTTTTGCCTGTCTGTCCCCATATCCACCTCAGTCTTACCTCCTGAATACAGGGATGCAGCGGAGATGAAAGGGAGATGGCAAAAATGGTAGCTGACGTCATTTCCAAACGGGACAAGCACACCATTCTGGAAGGACAAGAGCCAGCAGAGTTCTGGGAAGCCTTGGGAGGCAAAGCACCCTACGCCAGTGAAAAGAGGTAAGCATGACCTCCTTGTTCCTCTGCGCTTGGCCTGGAAACAAGGGGTCAAAACTCTGCAGGAGGATGAGGATGCGCTTCGATGCTGTGTCCTCACTAAAGGGAGCACACCAGAATATCCCTAAAAGCTTGGCCAGAAAGCACACCAAGATGTCTCTTGGTGCTGCAGACCCAAGCCCTGCAGTGTGCTACATCCTCCCTTCCCCACAGTACATCCATTCCATACCTTGTCACAAGGTCTATGTGCATCATGAGCTCCACTTCGAGATGTTTTTAGCTTTATGGCCAGCCCTTGAAGATGCACAAAACTGAATCTGCTTTTGAACAGCCTGGATTTCTTCAGCCCTCTGTGTATGTGATGGGTTCCTCTGCAACTGATCTGATGTGCTTTCACCTGACACAGAATCATAGAATCAACAAGGTTGGAAAAGACCTCAAAGATCATCCAGTCCAACCTGTCACCCAACTCCTCATGCCTACTAAACCATGGCACCAAGTGCCATGTCCAGTCCCCTCTTGAACACCTCCAGGGATGGGGACTCCACCACCTCCCTGGGCAGCACATTCCAATGGCTAACAACTCTCTCAGTGAAGAACTTTCTCCTCACCTTGAGCCTAAACTTCCCCTGGCGCAGCTTGAGACTGTGTCCTCTCATTCTGCTGCTGATCTCCACAAGGAGAGAGGAGTTCTGCTTTGGCCTTCTTTGAGTGGAGGAAAAAAATTACCTTTACCAAAAGTTCAGGTGTTCTGAGAATCCCCCAAATCCTTACACTGCTGATTTTTCAAGCCCTCAGATGAGTGTTACCGTGTTCCAAACTCTTCCACCGAGGTCATAACAAGTGGCAGCAAGGCCCCACAGTTAAGCATGAGGGAAAGTTTCCCATCTCTCTTGCTTTTTTCTTTCCTTGCCATGTATGAGGAAGGTTTCAGGAGAAGATCACGCACTACCAGCCTCGCCTCTTCGAGTGCTCCAACCAGACAGGTCGGTTCATCATGACAGAGGTGGTGGGCTTCTGCCAGGAGGACTTGGATGAAGATGATGTCATGCTGCTAGACACATGGGAAGAGGTCAGCCCAGACTCCTCCTCTCCTTCTCCCCATATTTTCAAACAAGTTACTGCTTAATTGGTTTGAATCCATCATTCCGTGTGAAAGCAAGGGCAATATACCTTCTGTCCCATCTCCAAACCCTTGGCAGACAAGCAGGTGCATGTCTAGTCCTTCTTACCCAGGTACAAAACACAGGAGTAAGGTAGTACTGCTAGCCCTGTTTCAGAAAGGAGGGAACTGAGGCACTTGGTCCATGCTCTGCTCCAAGCTAGAAGAACTGGATCTACTCCAGTCTTTGGCAGGTCAAGAAGGGGCTGGCAGCCAGAAACCTTCCCCTTCATTTCCCAGCACCAATGGGAGTGACTTACTTTAGACTTTCCCAATCTGTCTCTGGGTATTTGCTTTCCAAGGCTGCTGGAGTTCTGGC
This sequence comes from Melanerpes formicivorus, assembly GCF_026170545.1. Taxonomy (NCBI): domain Eukaryota; kingdom Metazoa; phylum Chordata; class Aves; order Piciformes; family Picidae; genus Melanerpes; species Melanerpes formicivorus. The sequence goes on from NW_027142365.1 coordinate 4,769,071, forward strand.
CCATGCAAGGACTGGGCCAAAGAAGCTTCTTGAAATCTTTAGCTTCATGCCTGTCTCAAAAGCAAAATCTTTCTTGGCTGGGTGTAAAACCAGGATGAAAACTCCAGAGGACTATTGGGGAACAACACTTGCAGTGTTATCTGTGCTCCAGGTGGCAGGGGAGAACAAACTGCTGTGTCTGCAGAGGTCCTGCCTGCTCGCTGATCTTCAACACCTTCTCTCCTTGCAGATTTTCCTTTGGGTTGGCAAAGGCTCCAACACATATGAGAGGAATGAGGCAATTGCCTCAGCTAAGGAGTATCTCAAGACCCATCCAGCAGGGAGAGATTTGGCAACTCCAATCATACTGGTGAAGCAGGGATACGAACCCCTCAACTTCACAGGATGGTTCAATGCCTGGGACCCCTACAAATGGAGTGTAAGTTGCTGGGAAAGCCCCAACTTGTGCACATGTGCTCAGGAGTGCATAAAGGGTGTTCATGGTCATATCTTCTGTGTTGCATGGAACAAAACATGCCCTGAGCTTCACAACCTCCTGAGCAGCTTCTACTCTTCTATTCATGAGGTTGGACTAGATGACCTTTGGAGGTCCCTTCCAGCCTGGACCATTCTATGATTCTTTCACCAGCAGAAAGTACCTGTTGGGTGAAACTGAGGCTTTTGCACACCTAAGTAAATGTGCTTGAGTTCACAATATCCACACTTGTACTGTAAAGAAAAACAAACATGAGATCCCAAATCAGGTTGGTGATTTCAGCAAAAATGGGTTGAAGCTGCTAGGAGTAAAATCAAGTTCAGGGTGACAACAGAAAGTATCCTGTGTCATAATGAAAATTAGCAAAAGAGGGGGAAAAAAATGTTCATTTTTTCAAAATGCAGCCAGAGAGGAAAATTTGTGACCCAGCTTTAAGGGCAAACTCTAGAGAAATGAAAGATGTGAGCAGACAGGTCTCATGTTCAGGTTTGCAGGCTGCCCATCAAAGCCCAGGAGCTCCTGAGCAAGGTCACTCTTGGTCCTGCCCATCAAAGCCCAGGAGCTCCTGAGCAAGGTCACTCTTGGTCCTGCCCATCGAAGCCCAGGAGCTCCTCAGCAAGGTCACTCTTGGTCCTGCCCATCAAAGCCCAGGAGCTCCTGAGCAAGGTCACTCTTGGTCCTGCCCATCAAAGCCCAGGAGCTCCTCAGCAAGGTCACTCTTGGTCCTGCCCATCGAAGCCCAGGAGCTCCTGAGCAAGGTCACTCTTGGTCCTGCCCACCAAAGCCCAGGAGCTCCTGAGCAAGGTCACTCTTGGTCCCTACATGCAAGCCTTCTGTTAAAAAGTTGATTTAGAAACACCAGCTCATTGCTATACAGAAATGGAGACTTGCCTCTGGAGATGCCTGGGAAAGAAAGAAGTCACAGAATCAGAGAATGGATTCAGCTGGAAGGGATCTTGAAAGTCATCTAGTTCCAATCCCCTTGCCATGGGCAGGGACACCTTCCACTAGATCAGGTTGCTCACAGGCTCATCCAGCCTGTGCTTGAACACTTCCAGGGATGAAGTATCCACAGGGAAACCTGTTCCAGTGTCTCACCACCCTTACAGTGAAGAATTCCTTCCTAATATCTAATGTGGATCTCCCCTCCTTTGAAACCATTACCTCTCATCCTATCACTGTTTCCCTCTTTCTCTCCTCTTTTAAACACCTGGGCTTTAAACCAGATCATTTCAGGAGCACAATGTGGAGCAGAGATTTGCTCATGTGGGCAGTGCAAGGTCAGGACCCTATCTCCTCCCCACAGAAGGGTTGGATGAAGGAAAGAGCGATGCCCTTCACTCCATGCAGACCATGCATCAGGCAGGCCAGCCAGCCTGGGGACTCTGTGCTGGCACACAGAATATATAGGTACATAAAGGACAATCCCAGAGGGGCTTTGGTAGTCAGTGGGGCCAGAGTATCTGTTCCCAGCAGCCAGGGGGAAGCAGTGCTGCCAGGCTGTCCCCGTGAGTTCCTGCCACCCGATGGCACTGGTGTGCACGGCTTAATTAAAGGTAGAAAACGATGGGCAGTTAGGAAAAGCTCAGCTCCCAGGTGGTGTATTCCCAAGGCTGCTCATGATCATCTCTTACCTCTCCTGGTGTTTTTCTCTATGATCATCAGTGTTCAACCACTTCACAAGCAATCCCATCTGGTGGTTGCCCAAAGGGCTGTGAGTGAAGTCCCATGCAGGTGGGACAGACAGGGCAACAGAGTTTGCATTGCCTTGCTTTGCAACCAGCGTGGTGGTAGAGAGCCTGTCTTGACAGCTGGATTGGGACAGACAAGACAGCAACTCCCACAGCACTGACCCTTAAAACACAGTTGATGGTTAGAACAAAGGTCAAAACTTGGGTTTTGTTGTTTTGTTTTGTGGGTTTGGGGGTTTTGTTGTTGCTGTTGGGTTTTGTATGTGTGTCTTGGGTCTTTTTTTCCTGAGGAACTGCTGAGAAACAAGGATACAGCTCATAAGATATGTGCCTCTAAAACTATCCCCTGTAGGCAGCTTCAGCAGCTACAGACCAGCAATCCAAAGTGTTGACATCCCAGAAACATCTGGGTGTGTGTGTGTGTGTGTGTTCATTGCTCAGTTTTGGGTCTAAATCTGTTTGCTCTGCAGTCCATGTGTTTGTGGTGTTTGCTCTTGTTGGGGGAGCTTTGGTGGATGATTCTGTTAAGGACTGACATCTCCTGACTGCTTAGGGCAACAGTCATCAGCTTTGCCAAGGTATCTGCTGTATCCCTTTCTTAGGAAGTAAGAGGATGCTGGTACTACAGGACAGCAAATCACAAGAAGTCAGGGACCAAGGCTTTCCTGTTGCTTTAGCTAAATTAATCAGGGAAAGGAAACAAAGGAATATGATTTTATCCCTAGTTTTCAGGCAGTGCAAGATTCATTTAATACGTAAAAGACTGAAATCCAGCAGTAAACACAATCTCTCTTCACTTGCCTTCTGCACTCTGAAGTCTTTAAATCTCTTGTTTTCACCTGTTGTTGTACAACTGCAAAGGTTGGAGTCCATTTGTTTCTTTCTTTTCAAGTGAAAGTTCAGATTATGGCTCAGTCTCCTGACCCTGGGAGCTGAGGTTTGCAGGAGGTACCAACTGCCCCCCGAATGGCCACCACTGTGCTTTAAAATTCCTATGATCTCCTGACCCCCTCAGAGAGCAAGAGTGTGTGCTAATTAAAGGTGTCCTGTGCCTCTTACAACTCTCTTTTGTTTTAGGATGGCAAGTCCTATGAGGAGATGAAGAACAGCTTAGGAGATGTGTCAGCTATATCTGAGATCAAAGTGGTGAGTTGCTTCTTGGCCATAGGGGTTGAAAACACCTCAGTTGAAACACAATTTCGTCCCCCAGCCTGGTCATGGGAAGGAGAGAACATAATGATAAGAGCAGGCATGGGGACCTCAGGCTGTCAAGGTCAGATCTGTGGCCTCCTGTGGAAAGCTGAGGGAGATGTGATTAATAACTCATAAATACACCCAGATCTCCTGGGCTTTCTCCAGTCCTGTGCAGAAGCATCTGTGTGTGCAGGAAGCTGGCCAGCTGCTTTCTAAACTACACATGCAAATGAAAGTGGGGGCAGATAGAAGAGTGTGCAGCTAAGTGTTGCATGAACAGTTTGCAGTGGTGGAGCCCCTGAGACCCTGGGTGAGGGGCCCATGGTCAGGAAGGGCATAGCAGGGTGGAAGATCTTACAAAGCACAGAGGAAAGAAGGTCCCAAACATGAATGTCACAGAGATCAGTTCTGCCCTGGACAGGGGCAGGATAAGGATAAGTGGGAGGAAGTGGCAGGGGCTTTGAACAAAGAGATATGACATATCAGGGAGGGGAATGCAGGTAATTTAGAAGTTTTAGAGATGGTAGATATCTCATCTCACCTTCTGTCCTCCCACATGCACCTTTCCCTGCTGTTATCTTGAGAAGAATGAGACTGCTGAAAGTATCTTCAGTTATTTCCAAGGGCTCTCATCAGGGCTGTGCTTTTAGCAGGCCTACCATCAAGATGTAACTTCAGTGGAGGTGCTGGACTAATATTTTCATTCAGACTTTCCCATTGTTGCTTTGGAGCTACAGGCCAACAGTTAGTCTGTGCCAGAAATAGGCCCTCACCCCCAGCAGAGAGAGAGATCCTGGGATAAACCCCACCCAGCTCTTGGAGAGCCTCTTGTCTTCATGTGTTTTCCTCCATTTGGCAGGACCTTAACAACATCAACCTGAACAAGACCATCCTCAGCACACCCAGCTTGGCTGGTGTGAGTACAGCAAGTGCTTCCCCAGAGTATAAATCACACCTGAACCACAGCAACAGCTACAGCAACAGCAGCAACCACAACAGCAGCAACAGCCCTTCCCCGCTGCCCAACGGGGAAGGAGTTTACTCCCGAGAGGTGCTGATGAACAAGACAGTGGATGAACTTCCAGAAGGCGTGGATCCCACTAAAAAGGAGGTGACAGCATTGCTGGCTTGATGCCTTTGTAGCTTAATCTGGAGCTCAGTCGCTGGCTAAGTGCCCTAGGGCTTTGGATCATTAAGTTCTGCTCAGGCTCAAGGAGATGCTAGCTGGACACATAGGTCTCATCAAAACGCAGGAGCTTCGTGTGAGAGGACAGGAAGGTAGTTTTACCCTAGTTGAAGCATTTCTGGTTTTGGCAGAAGATTTCATTTTAAATAGTCATTTTTAAAATACTCTATATTCTGGGAGTTTTACTCTGCCCTTTACACCCAACCTCTGTCCTTTGAGGAGCAGGGAATCAAAAGTACAGCTCCTGTGAGACAAGCCGACACAGCCGAGGAGGAAGGCAGGAGCTGCCTTGTGCCTGCTCTGTGGGTGTTTTCATTTGAATCTCCTTCCAGAAGGAATCTCTCTTGTTTTGCTGGAAAGCCTGCATTTCAGTAAACCCTATCCAGGCACAGGGAGGAATGTCACCTCTCAGAATATCCCTTCAGCCCAAGGGCTTTGGCAACATCCGTAGCTGGGTCCAAGCAAGCTGATGGGAGGGACACAGGAGGCTGATTCCCTTCATTCTCTTCAACCCGTGTCTTGCCCAGGAAGATCTCTTGGCAAAGGCCAACAGCCCCAGCCAGAGAGCTGATCCATAGCTGGGCCAGCAGCTCTGCCCCATGGCAATGCCAGTGTGCTGATGGTTGTGCCTGAGCTGGGCTGTACATGAATGCTTGCTTCTACCCAAACTGCTGGGAACGACTCTGCCTGCCTTGCCCACGCAGTCTTTCTCACTGTCACTGATGAGCCCACTAGTGACAAAACTTTCTGTCTTTCCAGCCCTGGGTGTGAAGATTTCCTGTGGAATTCTGGGAGGAGGGAACTGAGAGGCAGATGCTTTTCTTGTGAGCTTCAGCTTCTCCAACACATGGATTGTCTTCTCCTCAGTATGATTAGTAGGGACCAAAGTCCAGCCAGAGCATCCCTTTGGGCTGGCAGGCTTGTATTCCCCCAGGGCTTTGGAAAGAGATCAGGAAGAGTTTCTGGGACATTCCACTTCCCACTACAAGGACAGGCAGCAGGCAGGAGCTGTTGGCATGGCATCAGGGGTCAGCACTAACACAGTGAAGAAGGGGTGAAGCTGATGCAGCCAAAGCTGACCTCTCCTTGCTCTCTCCTCCCACTGCAGTTCTATCTCTCTGATGCTGATTTCCACGACATCTTTGGGAAGTCCAAGGATGAGTTCTACCAGATGCCCAAATGGAAGCAGCAGAATGAGAAGAAGCAACATGGACTCTTCTGAGACCACAGGGGCCATCCAGCATCCAGTGACTCTGGGACCAGCCCTCGCTCTCTTAGGAGCTGCAGGGAAGAAGTACAGACAGTTGCTCAATGAACCCAACCTAGCACCTCAATCAGGCCAAGCTCCAGGGCAGTTATTCCAGCAGCCACTGTTCAGGGGACAGTTCCTTTCTCTCTGAACCTCAGGAGGAAGGGACATACCTTCTGCAGGGACAACTTTGCAGGATGTTTTTGCCTCTTTTTGACACTTTATTGCTCATAGCCATGAAGAAAAGTATGTGTCACACAACCATATTGTAGCCTCTTCATTTCTCTCTCTTGTGCAAATTGCCACATGCACAGGGCCATGATGTTCCTTCATTTGTAGGAGTTTAAGATTAGGAGGACAAAGGCCTTGCAGCTGCTAGGTAAATTCTGGGTGAGGAGAGGAAAGCAAAGCTGTGAGGTCAGGAAAAAGATAGTGGAGTATCCAGAAGTATTTATTAGCTGATCTGTTTCCAGAAGGTGGTGAGATGCAGAGCTAGACACAGCTGTTGAGTTTGACTGCCAGACAAGACTCTGACTACAATTCTCTCCTTCAGACAGCATTTGCAATCTCACCTGACCATCAAGTACACAAACCTATGCAGATGATTGAAGACCAGAGGCTTGAGAAAGCTTGGAGGCTTTTGGGTATGACCTGAGGCAGTGTGTCCCACTGAAGGTTTTGTCAGACCTCCATCCCTATGATGTCCTTGGGGCTGAAAGCACTTCCATACCAGGAGTTCAGTCTGATTGAGGAGGGCAGAGGAAAATGTAAGCTAGCAGTGATTAAGGGATGCAACTGTAAACAAGAGAGACATGCTTCAAAACTCAGAAGATGTGGATTTACAGCTTTACTCCAGTTCCAGCCTGATCAGTGATTCCAAATAAATGGCCAGCAGCAGCACTTAAGTGTCCTTGATCAGCATGTGGGGTAGGATGGCCTAGAAAAGCTTTGCAGGGCCACATGCCCTTCAAACAACTGATGGTGAGTGGGATTTGGGATCTTTTGGAAAAGAAAATAACAAACAGAGGAGGTGGGGCCCTCTCTCTTCCCAGACACCACATAGCCAGGACCATTTGTTTCCCCAGGTCCATGTATCCTGCTCCTGAAGCTCCTGTCCATTTTGCCCATGGTGGGTCCTTGGCTGTTCAGCAGTTGTCCAGACTCCCCCCTGAGGGGGAGAGCTGAGAGGTGGAGCTGAGGAACTGCAGCTGGCTGTTGCTTGAGGAGTGAGGAGCGCTCATTCAACACCCAGCACCAGGCATTAGTGCTGAAGTGTCAGCCCCTGGCTGAGCTGGAGGCAGGCACCTCCAGGTGCTGGGGTCCTCTGGACAGATCTTTGTGTTTAGAATAGAATAGAATAGACCAGACCAGGTTGGAAGAGACCTTTGAGATCATCAAGTCCAACCTGCCACCCAACACCATCTAATCAACTAAACCATGGGCACCAAGTGCCTCATCCAGTCTCTTTCTAAACACCCCCAGTGATGGTGCCTCCACCACCTCCCTGGGCACCACATTCCAATGGCCAATCTCTCTTTCTGTGAAGAACTTCTTCCTAACACCCAGCCTAAACCTTCCCTGGTGCAGCTTGAGACTGTGTCTTCTTGTTCTGTTGGTGGTAGTGAGCCACAACTCTGCCATTACCACTGTGCTTCTGCCACCACTTCATTCCATTTCTGCTTGAGGGTCTAGCCCAAATCCCATTGAAGCCCTGTGCAGAATAAGGTAAGTGTCAAGCCAAGACACAAATCAGCAGGTTACCTGTATGGTTGTTCCTGATGTCCTCCTGCTGGGGGCAACCCATGCACATTGTCCCTGCTTCAGCCTCTATTGCCACTGCTGGAAGCAGCAATGTTTGTGTTGCCCCACTGCAGCATGCTCCTGCCAGCTCCCAGGCAGACAGGTTGCATGTGCTCCTCAGTGGAATGCTGCAGTGCCACCTACCAGCCCTGACTGGGCACATGGAGCGTGGTGCTGTCACATGGAGACCGGGGGCAATCTAAGCAGATTAAAGAGATCAGTTTGCTACAAACTGCTTCAGCTCCTGCTGCCACAGTGCTCACCACCACGAGTGGAGCACTGCTGCCAGGACTCAGAAACCAGCATGGGACTTTACAGAGAGCAGATCCTTCTGCTCTCTGGGCCTGTTAGAAACTGCTGCTGCTCTCCCCAGGGGGAGAGCTGGTTTTATTCTCTGCCTCTGATTTCTAAAGGAGAGATTCTCACCCACATCCTCTCATTCATGCTGCTCAAGGCTTTTGCTGCGGTGCTTAGTGGGTCAGGTCCTGTTTCTGCTGCTCTTTTCACCAGAGTTCTGGGACTCTATCATATCCTAATCTGCTCAGAGGTGAGGTGCTTTGACCATGGCATGGATCATGTCCCATCTTTTGGGGAGAGACCTTACAACATTGTCCATCATTCTCTGGTCCATCTCAGCTGGTTATCTCAGCTACCTTCCAACCTGGCTCCAATAGTTTTTTCCCTGACTGTGCCTACCTGACAGGGGATGTTCTCTCTTCCTGCAGATCTTGCCTACCTTTATTTAAGTGCAGAACATCCATATCTACTCTGGCCCTGAATAGTGTAGTCCTACTCCCACATCTCTTCCCATTCCCTGTCCCTCCACTTCTCTAGTGCTGGCCACTGCAGGTAGGTGAGGGCTGGTTTAGCTCAATAATCCAGCTGGAATCCTGCAACACCAGAACCACAAATAATTTGTTCTCAGCTCAATGGGGTTGATCCAGCTTGCCTTACCAGAGCTGATGCTGACATGAATGGAAGCAGGAATGCCACATGGTGCAAGCCCCCTACATGTTACAGGGCATTTCCTGGTGTCCTTCACTCATGCTTTTTACCCCATGGCTCTTCAGAACAAAATGCTTGAAGCATCCTGTGAGCAGGGAGTGTATTTGGGCTGTCCCTAAGTCATGGATGCTCCTGAGTTGGATGTCAAGGGCAGCCTTGGCCTTCAAATGTGTCTCCTGATACAATATTCCCCATCCCAGAGGTGAGCTGAGAGAGACTGTAGGACACCCTCTGCTACCTCAGTGGCCTCTGCCACTCTTGATCTCTTCCAACCACCATTTTTTTCCAGTCAATATGAGCCTTTGAGTTGTGGATAGGATTCACATTTAATCTGAAACTGTTTTAACAACATCACACAACACTGTAGTGAAGAGGAAAAACCCAAGGTGTCCAGCAAGGATTACCACAGCACAACATGAAACACGGTTTTGCAGTGGGACCAAAGGATTGCTCAATCCAGGCTATTCTTGGACTCAAAAAATAGGTGGAGGAGTGAATGGACTGGAATGTGTTTCAAGGGACATTAGCATCATAGTGTCATAGTATTATAGTATCAGTCAGGGTTGGAAGGGACCACAAGGATCATCTAGTTCCAACCCCCCTGCCATGGGCAGGGACACCCCACACTAGATCAGGCTGGACAGAGCCTCATCCAGCCTGGGCTTAAACACCTCCAGGGACGGGGCCTCAACCACCTCCCTGGACAACCCATTCCAGGGCTTCACCACTCTCATGGGGAAAAACTTCCTCCTCACCTCCAGCCTGAATCTCCCCACCTCCAGCTTCATTCCATTCCCCCTAGTCCTATCACTCCCTGACACCCTAACAAGTCCCTCCCCAGCCTTCCTGTAGCTCCCTTCAGATACTGGAAGGCCACAATTAGGTCACCTCGGAGCCTTCTCTTCTCCATACTGAACAGCCCCAACTCCTTCAGTCTGTCCTCATAGGAGAGGTGCTCCAGCCCTCTGATCATCCTCGTGGCCCTTCTCTGGACATCTTTGGTAGCAGCCCATCCTCTCCCCCACCAGGCATGAAAGACCCTGGAAGCAGTGGGAGCTTTAAGAAACTGGGCAGTGCTGTCTTCAACTTCACGTCTGTTGCGCTTGAGCAAGACAAAAGAGCCAAACAGTGACAAGCAGCTGGACTTTTTTCCAGATTGTTTGGGTTGGCTTTAATAGTCTAACAAATTGTCAGTAAAGATAGTTGGCACTTCAAAATATATATACATATATTCTTTTATTTCAACAACATTCCCTCAACTCTGCAGTTGTACTTGGAAGGGAAGGGAAAAAAAACCCCACCACTTGTTGCCATAAATACTGTGTGCTGTGACCTCTGCAGTGCAACTGGGGATCAGGCTGACATTTACAATGGTTTCTATTGCCACTCCCTCTGCCTTCAAAAATGACTCTTTTTTTTAATTAAAACCCCTTTTTTTTTTTTCTTTTCTATAAAAAACACAAACACCCAAAAAAGTTTCACTGCGTTACACAAACCCCAAAGCCCTGCTGTCAACCGAGCCTATTTTCGGCTCTCACGGGGAGCAAGAGGTGGCCTCTGAGGTGCCTTTGAGTGGGTTTCACTTTGGGCTAGAGGGAAGGCTGCCATTCAGCAGCTTCTTTCTCCTTCACAGGGGGAGAGAGAGGCAGGCTTTGAATGCAAAGCGAGCTGGCTGAGAGCCAGGTGCAAGGCAGGGTAGTGCTCATGTATTCTTTATGACAATACCAAAGGCAAGTTACATAACAGCCTTGGGAGTGCAGCTTGCTTTTTTAATCTGTAACAGAAAAGAGGAGAGCTCTGTCCCCCTTTCAAGACTTCATATGGCTGACATCTGAAGCCCCAAGAAGTTCACCTGGCGTCTGGCCACTGATCTCGGTGGTGGGGTGGACTCTTTCCTTGCACAGATGTTGGGTGCTTCGTGCAGCTCTCTGACCAAACCCACCCCATGAGCTGTACTTTAGCTTAAAAAAAGGAGTCCCTGGCCCCTTGCTAAAAGCAAAACTGGAAAGGAAAAAAAAAGAATCACACTGACTAGAGTGAACTAGAACCACAGCTGGGTTGGTCAAACAGGTACAAAAGGATTAACCTCAACAGCAGCATTAGTGTGTTTCCAGCAGAATGGAGAAGGTCAAGGACAGCTCTTTCACCTCTGAGGAGTGCCCTTTGCTGCTCCAGAGGAAGCACTGGGGACTTGAGGGGGACCCTGACATTGGCAGATGGTGCAGGCTGAATTCCTTCTAGGTCTGTAACGAGGTTCACTGTGTCCTGAAAGAGCTGAGCTGCTACTCATAGTCCTGGATACTGACGTACACAAAGAGGGTGGAGGAGGAGTACGGGTCTCCGTTCTTGGTCAGAAGATGGATGTGGCGGTAACCTGGAAGCAAAGACACAGAGGGGATGTGGCCTCCGGTCCACTTGGGAAAGCATTTGCTAACATTTGCCAAAACCCTGCAGAAACATCTCCCTGTCTCAGAGCATTTTGCTCCCAGTGCCCCACAGAACAGGTCTGAGAAGTGTGGCTTTGAGTGTGGGGAACATATCATGCCCAAGGCCACTGGTCACAAGGAGTTCCCTTCCCCTGAGGCAGTGTTAACAGCTTCCTAATAGACCATTTACCATCTTGCCTATACCCCAGAGAGATAACCTGTTCTGACCCAAGGTGTCTGACCCAAGGTCTGGAGCTTCCCAAAGGCCTCAGTGGTTCTGGGAAATAGGGAGTGGGGCCTTACCTTGCTTCAGACTAGTGAAGGGAAGAGTGTACTGCCCAATGAAGTCGTTCTTGGTTGACAAGTCAAAGTCTTCCACCACAAAGCGGACCAGGGCAAGTGCAGGCATCTCTATGTCAAATGTAAACTCTTCATCCCATTTTGGGTTAAAGCCTGGGCAACACAGACAAAGATGGAGGTCAGACTTGCCTACAAACAAGGAAGGAGGTGCAATATGCACACAAGCAATGATGGAGGTCAGAGATCTTGGCAGGTAAGGTTGGAGACACTTGCAAATGGGTGGAGATTTTGCCTAACTGCCAACCTAATCTGATCCAGGACAAAGGTCTCAGGAGGTGCCAAAACCACTGTTCCCAGCTCTCACACAAGCTATCTGGTATCAATAAATCCTTTTTCTCAAGCAGCTTACTGTAGACCTCAGCACCACAGTCCCAGAAGGGAGCAAGGAGCAGGAGGAAGGTAAAGTCAGCTCTGCTCCACAAGCTCTTGCTGACTGATTTGTGGACATCTTTGGTTGCCATTGGACCAGCTGCAAATTTTCACAGCCCTGAACCAGGGGGGAGCAGAGAGAAGAGCTGTGCCTTTGTGCTGTGACCATTTTTCGTCCCTGCCCATGGCAGGGGGGTTGGAACTAGATGATCCTTGTGGTGCCTTCCAACCCTGACTGATACTATGATACTATGATACACCTTAAGCCATGCTCAGTGCTTGAGGTGTACCTATCTGTCACCACTCCGTGCCTTAGTTTCCCTGTCTGCAAGAAAGGTTAGTGAGAAGAGTCTGGTTACAAAAAGATCATTAAGTATGTGGACAAAATCATTTGTGCCTCCCTGTAAAAGGGCAGAGTCTGAGACAGCTGAACTAGCCCCACTGCTCCTATGGATAAGGATCTTGTGGACCAGACTCACAAAGCAAACAAACCTCAGCAAGCTCAGTGCTCTCTCCCTGCAGGTCATGGTGGCTGCTCCCTGCAGTTCAATAAACCACACCCCAGAAAGAAACAGGAGGAGAGGACATCCTGTCTGAAACATTACTGCTGTCAGCCCAGCCTGTGCCGAGCAGAAGGACAGCAAAACCTCAGCTCAAGCCTGGTGGTCATGGAGGGTCTGCAGACACCTTGGTGGGAGGCAGGGATTTTTCAGCTGGCCCTGAAGGTGCTGAGATGGGCATGTGGACAGTGCCATGGGACAGTACCTGTGCTGGCCTGGTGCACTTTATTTGGCCTTTCACAGGATTAAAGCAACTGGACTGTCCAGGTAACACACATCTGCTCCTGACCCCTTTTATCCTTCGGGGAGAAAAGCCCCAGTGTTGCTGATCTTCTGGAAGCAGAAATCAAGCTAAGGGAATGTCATCAGCCCTAGGACAGTAGGTTTCCCTGTACTGACATCTGCAGGGGACTTTCAGTCCATCTCTGAGCCACAGAGAGATGCTCAGAGCTGCTGAGCCAGCAGGTTCCCACAACCTCTTGAGCTCTACAGCTGCACCGCTGTGACTTGGCCTTTGCCCACAGCCCCTGCTTCAGTCCCACCAACAAAGGATCACAGAATCATTTAGGCTGGAAAAGGTCCTTAAGATCATGGAGTCCAACCATAAAAGATGAAATGAAGTAAGATGGTGAAGTGTGGTGACATACCTGAAACCTGAGCCCAGGAAATGCAACACCCTCTCTTCAGCTGCCCCTCTCCAACCCTGATGGCCACTTTTCACTGGCCAACACTCCCTCCAGCATCACTCCAGACAGACAAGGCCTGGCTGTGGGGCTGGGTGTGCTGAGCAGCCCTGAGGAATAGGCCTGGTGAAATGTTCCCTACACAGCTTTCACTCAGGACATAAAAAAACCTGTTTATTGTAGGTGACGGAAATGGCTGCGAGCTGTAGGAGCCAGGCCAGGTTTACTCAGGCAGGAAAGAGGAAAAGGGAAATGTTGTTAGCAGGGAGGAAAATATGCCTTGACTTTCCAGCGCTTGGCTCTTACTGCCTCATTACTCCCACAGGAGACAGGGCTGAACTTGCCCTCTGCAAACTCAGATGGCCACAATATTCAGACCCTCACTGCATGGAGGGAAGTCACAGCTGTGTTTGACCAGTGAGAAACAGTCCATGGGGAGGTGGAATGTCTGTGAGATCTCTGAGGCTTGAGCCCAGCTCTTTGCAGACAAGGGCTTATGGCTTTACACTTCACCTGTAACTGTGATGGGTCATTCATTTAGCTTCAATGCCTTTTTGGCCAAGAGGATGAGCTGGTCCAGTGTCCCTGCCTTGTGATGAGGCTCAAGGCTACAGGAAATGTCCTCCCTTTGCACAGACCTTGGTACATGTGAGAAAAGGCTGAGACAGGTCAAGTAATTCAACCTGGAGAAGGTTGAGGAGGTTATTATTGCCATCCTCCACTATCTCCTTACAGAGAAGACAGAGCCAGGGTCTCCTTACAGAAAAAGCTTGATGCATAATGGGCACAAAGTGCACCAGGGGGATTTCTTGTTAAGAATAAGATCTCTTATTTTATGATGAGATCAGTCAAAGACTGCATCACATCAGAGAGCCCAGAGAGTCTGGGGAATCTCCATCTTCTGAGATATTCAGAATTCACCTGGGCAATACCCTGAGTATGGCTCTCCTTTGGTCAGGGGCTGGAAAAGAGCCCTCTGAAGCCCCTTGCAATCTCAATCTTTCATGAATTTGTGAGTAAAATCAGCCTCACAAGATCTTGGTGGGGACCCAGGTCAAGTCCAACTGCATGAGCACTTCCAAAGCTTTAGCTCTGCAAATTTGGCAGCCAATCTCAGAACTAGCTGATGTTGCTTTGCAGGGAATTTCTGTCTCCAAACATCTTAGAGAAAGAAGAGAGGGAAAAAACCCTGCTGCCAGCAGCAGTATATACCCCAGGAGGCCCACAGCATCTCATGTGTCTGCTTGATGTGGGCAGGCTAGGGTGCATCCAGGCAGGTCTGGCCACAAGGCATCAGTCTTGGCAACAATTCTGCTACTCAAGATGAAGAATTACTGGCCCATGGGAGCACAAGATGGAAGCAAACCCCTTACCATTGTTTTCAATGACTTTGGTCTGCTTCTTGTTGTTATCCTGTTGGACACCATGGATCTCTATCGTTACTTTAGGATCAACGATGGAGTTTTTGCTTTTGTTCACCTTGGGCAGCTGCTGACCAGAGATGATCTGTGAAGGAAACAGAGAAAGGGGTCAGGACATCATTAGGAAAGAGAGCTCCCTGACAAACTTCCCTCTCCTTCCCAGGAGAGTTGGACCTGCTGTGACAAGCTGGTGCTGGTCTTTCAGAACCAGTGCTGGGACATCCTTCAGAGGGAGCTGCCATGAGCCAAAGCACCTAATGAACACTGTTCCAGCTTGGCTGGGGGACAGACAACTTTTCCAACTGTCCCCACAGTGATCAGATGATCTTGGGAACAACAGTGGTGTCTGTTGACTTCACATCTGCCTGTAAAGACAGTGAATGTTGTCACTAACCTCTCCTCCTGCTGAACATTAAGAGTGTAAGTCCTTGAAGGACGAGAGCCCATGCAGGACTGAAACAGAGCCCCCAGCAGTAGGGTTAGGATAACACTGCCCACCTGGTACAACCTGAACACCCTCCCCCAAATGTGGCTGCCACTGAGACATTTTCCAACTTCTATTCTTACTTTAAGCAGGAGCTTCTTCTTTGTCCCCCATGTTCCTTCTGTGATGGATTTTGGATTGAATTTGGTTTGCTCATCCCGGAGGAATTCTGGCTTTAAGACATACCCAGAGAACCCATTGTCCTGGAACCGACCCTGGTACACATCCATTTCTGTGCCTGGAGTCTGGAAGTTTAGTGCAACTGCAACACAAGTAAAGAAATCCAATCACTTTCAGACAGTTTGATGGGGATATTTTCATCCTCATCCCGTTCACACCAGACTGCATGTCGTGGACATAAACATTGGCTTTGCCCTTCTCCAAAGAGCAGTGATGAACTCTGACCCTCACAGCCAGCTCCCCCTGAGGGTTTCCTGCATTCCAAGGTAATACAGGAGAAGCATCTCATTTGTCTTCCTGCCTTCCACAGGATCAAAAAGTGTCCCACATTGAATTTATGTCACCTGGTTGAGCAACTGCATCTTTTAGACAAACCTATTCACTTCTATGCTGGAGGAGTTATCTCCTGCAGTGAAGCCAGCAAAATCCTCAGATTGCTTCTCTGGCTTCTTAGCCTCATTATAAAACCTCCTTTCCAGCCCAGGTATGCCTGTTTTCATTTTGCCATCCTGAGGGGCATTGATGCCTCTGTTGGTTAGAGGCCTGTCTCCTCATGAAGGACTACAGAAGCAGTGATCAAACTCTCTCTTTATTGTCTCCTGCCCAAAATAGATCAAGCCTCGCTGGTGTCCTAACACCAGGTAGATTTCCTGCATGCCTTCCAATTTGGCACTGTCTCTTTTGAAAGTATTGATGTCAAATCTGCAAGCAGGCTCTGAATAGCCTCACTCATACCACACAGGGAAGACACAAGGATTCCAGCACCTCCTCAGCACTCCACTGATTTCCAAAGGCTGATATTAACCTCTAGCAGCTTCTAAGACAGCTCTAGGACAGGCAGCAATTCATCCTGGTCCTTGCTCCAATATACTGTGTAATACTGGAACGCCAAAAGCATTTTAAAGCACTCCCCTGTTTTCTCATCTGCAAGCAAGACTTTACTAGCTGCAGGATACTGGTTTCACTGGGAGCTGCAAGCACTCAGGGGTTCTGAAAAATCTTGTTTGGAGTGCCCAAACACTGAATTCAGGTCAGGTCTGGCCTGTATACCCCAAGGGACCTGAGTCCAGACTCAGTGCTGGGGAGACAGGCCAAGAGATGCTACCTGTGCACCCCATGGGAGCTGCAGATCCCAGTGAGTTCATATGCTGCCAGGCACGCCAGACCATGCAGGTCTATGTGGATACAGGTCAGGGAGCCCTGCAGCTGCAGCTTCTCTTGTCTGGCTGGGCCACACAGGCTCAGCTAGGACATCTCCAACACCCAGCATCACCAAGAGAGCCCAGCATGTCATCACCAGCCTGCCCATTTACCACTGCACCAGGTTTCATGGGTGAGAGCTACAATATAATTCACTTAAGCTCTGGGACCCTTGTTTTCATCAAAGCTCTGAGACATCAACCATCAGGGGCCTCAGCACCCTGGGAGGAAGTATGATTCTCTGACTACAAGGAACAGCTCAGGCCACAGCTTGCAGCCTTGTGCTAGGACTCATAGAATCATAGAATCAACAAGGTTGGAAAAGACCTCAGAGATCATCAAGCCCAACCTGTCACCCAACACCTCATGACTACTAAACCATGGCACCAAGTGCCACGTCCAATCCCTTTCCTGGACACCTCCAGAGATGGTGACTCCAACACCTCCCTGAGCAGCACATTCCAACAGCTAACAACTCTCTCTGTGAAGAACTTTCTCCTCACCTTGAGCCTCAACTTCCCCTGGCACAGCTTAAGACTGTGTCCTCTTGTTCTGGTGCTGCTTGCCTGGGAGAAGAGACCAAACCCCACCTGGCTACAACCTCCCTTCCATTAAGGTTGGAAAAGCCTTTAAGATCATCAAGTCCAACCATAAACCCAACACTACCATGCTCACTAAACTGTGTCTGGAAGTGCCATCTCTACTTGGTTTTTTGAACACCTCCAGGGATGGTGACTGCACCACTTCTCTAGGCAGCCTGTTCCCATCCCTGACCACACTTTCAGTAACAAAACTTTCCCTCATATGCAATCTAAACCTTCCCTGGTGCCACTTGAGGGCATTTTTCTCAGGAGAGCTGAGTTTGAGTCATATCCCTGCCAGAGATTTCAGCACACTGCTCAGTAAGGAGCTGCAGCTTTTGTCTCCCTCCTCCTTTGTTACACAACAATAACTCTGCTTGCAGTGAAACTGCAGGGCTGTTTAGGAAAGGCTCTCCTAGTGGTTTAGAGATGGGCCAGAGAGTGATCTTTGAAAAGGCACTGAGCATTCACTGAAGAGCTGATCTGCCTCATCTGAAGCCCCTCCACAGCCAGGTCACTCACCAATCTGGCAGCCGACGTTCCACAGGTCAACAGGATTGTAGTTGGAAGAATCTGTCCTCCGGCCTGCAGGGTAGATCCGGCTCAGGTGCCTGATGTTGTGATGAATAAAGCTAGTTCCTACATTAAATAAACAAACAAACAAATAAATAAAAGAAGAAAATGGCCCCTTCTGTGATGGGGGCAACTTTTACCTCTTCTTGCTGCAGCTGCATGCGCTGTGTCTCTTCCTCGTGAGTCTGTATAAACCGCCCTGCTTGGTGACAGCCTCTGTTAAGCTATTCCCCACTGCTTCTCAGTGACATTCATGACCAAAGAGATCATAACCCACATCTTTTAGGATGCCCTTTCCTGGTGCTTAACCACCTTTTGGAATGGAATGGAATGGAATGGAATGGAATGGAATGGAATGGAATGGAATGGAATGGAATGGAATGGAATGGAATGGAATAGAATAGAATAGAATAGAATAGAATAGAATAGAATAGAATAGAATAGAATAGAATAGAATAGAATAGAATAGAATAGAATAGAATAGAATAGAATAGACCAGGTTGGAAAAGACCTTTGAGATCATCAAGTCCAACCTATCACCCAGCACCATCTAATCAACTAAACCATGGCACCAAGTGGCTCATCCAGTCTCTTCCTAAACACCTCCAGGGATGGTGATTCCACCACCTCCCTGGGCACCACATTCCAATGGGCAATCACTCTCTCTATGAAGAACTTCTTCCTAACCTTCCCCTGGTGCAGCTTGAGACTGTGTCCTTTTGTTCTGGTGCTGCTTGCCTGGGAGAAGAGACCAACCCCCTCCTGGCTACAACCTCCCTTCAGGGAGTTAGAGACAGCAATAAGGTCTCCCCTGAGCCTCCTCTTCTCCAGGCTAAGCAACCCCAGCTCCCTCAGCCTCTCCTCACAGGGCTGTGCTCCAAATCCTTCCCCAGCTTTGTTGCCCTTCTCTGGACACATTCCAGCAACTCAACATCCTTCCTAAACTGAGGGGCCCAGAACTGGACACAGGACTCAAGGTGTGGCCTAACCAGTGCTGAGCACAGGGCACAATGACTTCCCTGCTCCTGCTGGCTACACTGTTCCTGATCCAGACCAGGATGCTATTGGCCTTCTTGGCCACCTGGGCACACTGCTGGCTCAAGTTCAGCCTACTATTAACAAGTACCCCCACTAGCTGTCCCTTCATGAGAGCCAGGGACAGAGGATGGCCCCTTGCCAGGCAGATCATACATACCAGATTCCTGGGCCAGTTTCAGAGCTTTGCTCTCTGTGAACGATGACATCTCATAGAAGGGCCGAGGGTGGCTGGGGTCCTCAAAGCCATTGAAATGGACACTCTTGCAGTAGACAACTGTGTCTGACAATTCCTTGGCCAGCTTCAAGGTGTCACTCTAGAAGCAGAGCACAGTATTTGTAGGGATTTTCTGCAATCATACTCAAAAGCCAGTGGCAGGACTGTGAGGAGAGAGGGTGGGAAAGGAGGAGGCTGCCCTTTCTATGTCCTTGGCTCTGCAAGAAGAGTGCTAAGCCCTCCTCTTAGAGCATCACTGCACTCTAAGACCCATCCTGGCCTGTCTACTGATATCACTGACTTCCCATGTGTTACTACTAAGAATATTTAATCTGGGACATCCCTCCATCCACATTTATTTGCATGTTATTATGTGAACATTTCAGGCTATCACAGCTTCCAAGTGATTAGGGCTACAACCACAGTAGCAACCAACTCAGTTGGCTTATATCGGTGAACTAAGAGAGGATTTCACACCACAGATGTCCTAGCACCCTCATTGCATTATGTTCTCCAGATGGATTGTCTCCTTGTTGGTGGGATACCCATTCTGCTGCTCTCTGCATGATCACTTGTATTCCAGCATCAACAGCGGTCTCCACTTGCTAAACTCTACAGCAGAGCCTTAGCAATGAGTTTTCCTTACTGCCCTGGCTTCAAGCATGCAAACCAGGCAATAAGGGGAAGGGAAGGATGTTTTGGGCTCCACAGAGCCTGGGCTTTTTCCCTTGACCTGGGAAGTTCTCACAGCCCTTTAATGCCTCCTGTTCCACAGCCACATTCATTGGTGCAAGGGTGAAATTACAGCCAACAGCCAGCAAAGACAGAAAATGACAGACTTCCAAATTACACAGTTCAGAGAATGAAAGAAGACCCTCTAAGAGTGAGCAAATCAGCAAGGGGAAGCACAGATCAGACCAGATTCAGAGGCAGTGTCAATCAGCTTTGCCATTGGTGGGACTGAATGTATTTATACCACCTATGAACCTGCTCTGTAAGAATTTGGCCTCCACAATGACCTGCAGTGTGGAAAAATGAATGTCCTTGCATGAGAGAGCAAAGCACTGCTGCAAAGGCCAGCCTCTTCCTGCCAGAAATAATCATCCCAGTCACTTTGGTAACCAGACCCTCATTCCCCCTAGATCTGTAGCTTGTCCTGCCCTCCTCTGGGTCAGAAAAACATGTCCAGTGAGGGTGCAGGTATGTCCCCAAATGTGACTAGAGAAGCACCAGTCTCTAGTAATAAACAAAGTCATGATGGGCAAATGACAAATAGATCTCTGGAAATCAGGCAGAGACAGCCTGGGCAGGTGTCCTTCTACTGCTTCCATACATGCTACATGATCTGTGCCAGCTGCAGGGTCCTTCAGCCTCCTTTGAAGGCAATAAGCCACCCTTCACGCTTAGCTGGCTCGGCCAGGTCTCTGCTTGTACTTGGGACAGAAATTCTGAAGCTGAGCAAGGACTAGACTCCTTCATTCCAGTGATTTCAGCAATTCACCCTTGCTTAGCCTCAGCTGAGGAGCTGAAACCAGACTGAAAATTGTCTTAGCTGGGAACATGTTAAAGATGGAATTTCCTCATGCAGGACTTCAGAGCTGCCTGCAACAAGCAAAGATCTTTCTTATAGCCTTTCAGTCTCTCCAAATTTGCCTCTTGTCAGAATTTAGTTACTTCCCTTTTTTTTTTCTACATACCTTCCCCTTCTGCTCTATCTCAGTCTTTACAGATTCATCTTCCATTTCAGCTGCTTCATCTTCATCTGAGACATCCTCAGCCTCCAGGTTGTTGTTCCCATTTGTTCCAGTGGGGTCCTCCTCCCTGCTCAGCTTCTTGCCTTTCACCAGGATCTTCCCTTTCAATTGCTGCACAAAGGAAAGTGGACAAAACAGTTGGTGATCAGAAAAGGTTCTGGCTTGCCCTGCAGCAGCAAGGATGTAACAGCTCCTCAGCTGCAGCCAGGCCTTTCAGTGTTGCATCAGTCACTTATTTCTTCTCCAGAGTCTTGTTGCATTGCAGAGGTTTAGTATTCCCCTATGCAGGTAACTTCCATCATGTCTACAAGGGAGAGCAGTGCTACATAGCTCCAGACAAGATGCATTAGCTTGTGGGTTCACAATGAGAGGTGACATTCACCCCAAGCACAAGCTTTGCCATCTCCATCTCCTCCAGAAGGTGCTGTTCTACAGCAGCGTTGCACTGAACCCAGCCTGCCAAAGCTGCCCATCCCTAACACTGTCCTCACTTTATATGGGTGCAAAGTCCTACATTTCAGTGCTTACCTCTTTAACAAGGTTTTTAATAAGCTGATTCACACAGGCACAAACAGGCACTTGTTCCATCACTTTTTTTGTTCCCCTTCAGATGATATTAAGTATTTCTAGCCTGAGGTGAAAGACACTCAGCTCATCAGTTCAGCTCCATTGAGTAGATCTCTTGTCTTAGCAAGAAGCATTAGCTGAAACTCTCAATAAATATTCTCCAACTAGACCATAAAGCTTTCCCAACTGCCTGTGGCAAGCCCAAGGTTGAATACAACCAAAGGAAAGGCTACAAGGACATTGGACTCTGCTGAGACCATGGAATGGAGTGGCTGCTGGAACAGAGGCAACTCTTGCCCTTCCTTATGTGCCCTTGTAAATCACATTGGTTTAGTTCTCCACATATGCAGCTCCTCCACTCTCCTGCCTTTTCTACTGCATGCTGAACAAGCTCAGCTCTAGAAAGGAAATGCCTTTGCTTCCTTTGGTAGTCTGTGAATTGGGATATGGCAACCATCTTAAACAAAATCCCTGCTGCTTTTGTCAGAAGCAGCAGAGCTGTAAAGAGCAGAATTTCAAAAGGTGTTTATCCTGCTTGAAGGTTTCCTGCCTTTACTGGCAACCTGAAAGCCAAGGTGAGGTCTGCATCCCAGTTTTCATCATAGAATCATAGAGTCAACCAGGTTGGAAGAGACCTCCAAGGTCATCCAGTCCCATCTGAAGTAGAAGATTCCTAAAGCAATCCACCCCATCCAACTTTCTGTGCCTTCCACACTTTCTTTACAGTCAACAGAGAAAATGAAACACTCCCTGGGTGTGACTCTCTGTGTCTGTTTAGACAAACACTTAGGAGGAGGTGGACCACACCTTCAACTCCCCTGACTGTATCAACTGTTTCTCAAAAGGAGTCCTAAGTGCTCACGTATGTGGATAGACAAGGTCTGAGCACTGCCACCTTCCATCCCACTCTCAGGATGAAGATAGCCATCTCCTCAGGTTCCTAGGAAGCTGTTGCAGACCAGAGGCACTAGTAGGTATCATGTCTCCATCTGTGTATGTCTTTCAGCCCAGTGTTGCAGGGTTTAGCACCGAGTGGCACCAGAGGAAAAAGAGATTCTCAAGAAAAGGGAAGGGAACACATGACCAAAGGAGGCTTCAAAGGGAAACTCAGCTCAAGAATTTCAGGCAAGAAGCTGCACTGCAGACAAGACTGACACAAAGTGGACTAACACTGGAGAAACACACAGATGTGCAGTTAGGCAGGAGGACTTGGAGCCACCCTCATGCTATGTGTATGGTACAGAAGTAATCCTCCTGGGCAGATGGTTCCTGGGATCCACTGCTGACTTAAGAGATCTGGGACTGAACAGGGTCTGGACTTAGCTGAGCCAAATCCAGAGGCATTTGCTGCTCTTCTACGAGCACAGGGCAGAGCAGGTCAGCTCCCCTGCTGCTCAGATCAGCTGTGCTAAGCCCTCATAACCCACAACAGCTATATGCTGGCAGTGTGTCCTGAGCTGTGTGGCTCAAAGTGATGCTGAATGAGGGCACTGGACATAGCAATGGGTATGACTGGTGGGACAGGTGGTGGAGCAGGGGTAGTGTGGGATGGCAGAGAGTCCTTCCACTACAATGGGCCTCTCACCTAGGGGGATTCATGTTCATCCCCTAAGACAGTTGAGCCCAAAGCCACTGACACTGTAAACAAGGAAGTCCAGGAACAATGACTTGGAGGGTTTTCAGATATGCCTGGTATGTTGAAGAACTGCATGCACTGTTGGCAGGTCTTTTAGTCTCATTCCAGGGCTGGGGATTTGCAGTATATCTGGCTGGGATGTAGGGAAAGGTCCTTGGCAGACCCCTGCACCGATCAGGGTTGAGGCAGAAGGGTCTGCAACAAGCCAGCAGCAGCAGAGGCTGGATCAGCTCTTCCCTCAACCCTGGCAATGCCTGCAGCTTTTATGCCAGTTTTGACCTTTAATTTACTATTAAGACCTAAAGAGGGCAGCTTGAGGCAGACATTTAGATGCTGTGTGTACCCAACACTGTTTCTGAGTGGAGCCTAACAAATCAGATGCCTGCCCTGGGGTGTGGTACGAATCGTTAGCATGAATCCCAACTGTGTTGATCTTCCTTTGATTGCTGACACTGCCCTGCTAACACAATCTCCAGCAATGCTTCACATGGTTTTATTTACAGCCTTTCAGCCCCCTTCCCAAAGGCAGGTCCCACCCTTTTTCTAGTCCTGGGCTTCCCCATGTCAGCTTCACAAGGAAGTGGAAAATCCAAAAGGTTCCTGGTTGTTTTCCTTAATGTTTCAGCTTCAGTGTACTTTCCACACACAAAAAGTCAGCACTTCAGCCCTTGCACTCTCCTACTTCAAGCAGCAGAGAGGCAGAGGAAAAGTACTAGAGGAAAAAGGGTAGGTTTTGCTACATTGGCACTTTTTCTGCCTTTAAGCTAAATGATTCAGTTCCTCCAATGGACCATGTCAGCCCAAATCCATCACTGAGGTAGATCTGGGCTGTTTTGTTCCAACTGGGGCCACATGCCCATCTGGGCAATCAAAGCAGGAGATTAGATGAGCATAGGAATGGGAAAAACATCTTTGGGTTCACTCCCTTCCACACACACATCACACATTTCATTTCCTGGTGTTTCTCCTTCCTTTCTTCATATCATTCCCCTGGTCACAAGGCAGTGTTTGAAAAGCCATCAGCAGCTTTCCTGATCCTGCACCAGGATAAATAGCAAGCCAGGACATGACATCCAAGACTTTGATTTTTCCATCTCAGTAACAGCCTGCAGAGACCTGCCTCCATTCTGGCTGTATCATCACCCTGAGAGAGTCAATTCTTAAATGGAGGCACCTTGACTGTGCCAGTGCAAAGGTCCTGCTGAAGCAGCAGCATGAAAAATTATGATTCATCCTAATTTATTGCATTGGTGCCTAGGGACCAATCCAGAGCAGCTTCCCTCTGTGCTAGGGATCATGTCAAGCCAAGCACGACACTCCCAAACAAAAGGGGAAAGTCAGGAAGGGAACAGAGAAAAGGGGAGAGGGAGAACAAATAAAGAAGATATTTTGGGTGGATTATTTTCCTCTCCTTTCTCTCCTGGTGACTGCCAGCTTGATCCCACCCACAAACTCCTTCCAGCTCTGGCTGTGCTCATCCAAGTTTTGGAAAATGATTTCTTTAGGAAAGAAATGCAGCTGAAAGGCAACTGCAGCTGTCCACATGGAAGTCTCTTTCTGCCAAGTGCTTAAGAGAAAAGAAAGAAAGAAAGAAAACACAAATCCAAAGGGTGGAAACAGAAAAATGGTTCATTTTGGCTTCTGGTTGGGAATTTTTCTCTTTCTTCCTTCCTTCCTTCCTTCCTTTCTCTCTTCTTTCTTTCTTTCTTTCTTTCTTTCTTTCTTTCTTTCTTTCTTTCTTTCTTTCTTTCTTTCTTTCTTTCTTTCTTTCTTTCTTTCTTTCTTTCTTTCTTTCTTTCTTTCTTTCTTTCTTTCTTTCTTTCTTTCTTTCTTTCTTTCTTTCTTTCTTTCTTTCTTTCTTTCTTTCTTTCTTTCTTTCTCTTTCCCTCCCTTCCTTCCTTCCTTCCTTCTTTCCTTCCTTCCTTCCTTCCTTCCTTCCTTCCTTCCTTCCTTCCTTCCTTCCTTCCTTCCTTCCTTCCTTCCTTCCTTCCTTCCTTCCTTCCTTCCTTCCTTCCTTCCTTCCTTCCTTCCTTCCTTCCCTCCCTCCCTCCCTCCCTCCTCCTTCCTTCCTTCCCTCCTTCCCTCCTTTCTTCCCTCCTTTCTTCCCTCCTTTCTTCCCTCCTTCCTTCCTTCCTTCCTTCCTTCCTTCCTTCCTTCCTTCCTTCCTTCCTTCCTTCCTTCCTTCCTTCCTTCCTTCCTTCCTTCCTCCTTTCCCTTCCTTCCTTCCTTCCTTCCTTCCTTCCTTCCTTCCTTCCTTCCTTCCTTCCTTCCTTCCTTCCTTCCTTCCTTCCTTCCTTCCTTTCCTTCTTTCCTTTCCTTCCTTCTTACTGTCTAACCATGATTCCATTTCCCTTTTTTTCCATTGTAAGCTAATGATTCGATAGTGGAGGTCCACTGTTGAGGGCTCTATATCTCCTTCTCCCTGCAGAGTTCCAGCTCAGCTCCCAGCTTCATGGCTGCCCTGATCCATGAGACTCACATGGCTATCTCTATGCAACCTCCTGTGTCCCCTTGTCCTCCACAGACATCTCCATCTCCACCATCCCAGCTCATTCTCAGCGGCTACCCCAGGCCATTCTCAGTGGGAGGACACTTGGTGCTTGACACAGTTTTAGGCTACCCGTGCTGGTTTTCCTCTTGAACTTTGAGAGGCAAGCAATCCCAGCCCTCACCACTGCCTAGTCAGACATCTGGATCTCCACAGTAGAGAACCAAAGGATTAATGAAAGCATTAATGGAGGAGGGGAGCATATGCTGCATCCCTCAGCACAGGGCGAAATATCTCAACTACCATGAAATGAAGCAGTGTCCAGCCTTGCTGGATTAAAACCACAGAGACACCTCATGGGGCTAATCTCCCCTGCATGTGTAGCAACCTAACAGTGCTTCAGAGGACTTTGGGGTGTGGGGACTGGACACAAGACAGACCCTCAGGATTCAGCTTCTCTGGGACAAACCAGGAAAGCAATCTCCTCAGGGGCAGAAGGACATTTCCTGCCCTTGGTAAATGGATCAAGAATGTCCTCAGCCTTGCAGAAATGTCTCCTCTGAGACCTTAGACAACAAACAAGAAGCAACAGGTCATCCTGTGCTTAATGTGCACAGGCTGCTTCTAGCCACTTTTGATTCCTATTCCACAGATGATGTCTGTTCCCCAGCAAGTGCTGCTCCCACCAGTTCTTAGGCATATCTACTGGGCACCCAGCAAGAAGACAGACCTCTTTTCTTGCCCACCCTTAGAAGGCAGAAGGTGCTGGAGAGGTCTTGCTTACCTCTGGGGAGGGGAAGTGGGATTTGTTTCCATCAAGTGGGGCAACCAAGAGCATGTCCTGAAGGATTGTTGTCATGTGATGAGCCATGACCTTCTGCTGGTCCACGCTGCAGTGGTTCTCCAGGGAGATAATGACAGGGTATGGTGAGGTCTAGAACAAGAGAGCAAAGGTACACTGTGAGTGAATTGTGCACAGTTCACAGGAACTGATACAGATCCCAGTGCTGCTTTCTCTGGAAATGCTTTAGTACTCTGCTAAAATGAGCATTTGTTTAAAATGGACAGATTTAACTCTAGCTACTCAGATCTCTGCTGATGTCTTCCAGAGATGATGATTCAGTGGACAGAGCATCAGGCTCCATGAGGATGCCTCCCACAGACTGGTTAGGGCGCTTTGATGAAGCTCCCTATGCCTCCATTCCCTACTTGCACTGTAGGTCAGAGCATCTTCCTACCTTAGATGAAGGACTGGGAAGGAAAGCTCTGAAATCACTGAGTTCTCTCAAATCCCTGGGTGACATGAATCCCTCCTCCATCAGTGCACAGGCCTGGTCTGGTCCCCTTAGTCATGCTGATGGCATTGTTATTGTCACTGCTTTGTAGCCCCAAAGGAAACTTGTTACTAGCACTCAAGTGCACTGAAGGAAAATAGCAGACAGCCTAATGAGCCTGGCTGGCCCAAGGTCTCTTAGAGGCTGCTGGCCCTGCATCGCTGTTCGAGGCTCCAGACCTGCTCATTTCTTTCAAAGCAGGAAAGAAACAGCCCTTTACATCAGTCCCTCCAAAACACATGTACATGGGTTCCTCTAAATCAGGAATGGGCCCTGAGGCATCAGAGCCTCACAAACCATGGACTTCTTCATGTTTCCCCCCCAGCTATGCTTAAGATATTTGGCATTTATATTGCAGTGGGGTCCAGGATGCAGCTGTGCTGGTACAGTTTCAAATTCATCCTCAGATGCTGCTCTGCCTGTACAGCAACTCCCAGGAACAGAGCCCTGCAGAAAGCAGAAGATGGATGCCCAGAGAGAAGAACACATCTTGTGCCCATGAGAAATGCTAGGGTGAAGTCTTCATTGCTTATACTCTCTGCTGGGAGGGCAGAGCCCTGCTATCAGTCTCAGATTATGCAATGTGAGAAATCTTAGATAGTCCCTCATCCTTACTTTGAATGCATAGTTCTTGATGGCCTTAATGACATCACTGAAGAGGATCTTGGAGGTGAGAGTGTAGCCATGATAAATGACAGGCTCCGAGTTAGGGCCATCCCAGCAATCCAGTTCCACACAGCGGCAGCCTTTGGTGAGGGCTCTGGAAACAAAGAAGGGACCTGGTTGGGTTCTAAGTCTTCTGCTCCATCTGAAATGGAGGTGCTTCAGGCAGAGTTACTGCCTGGGAAGGCTGACAGGAAGTTTAGGGAACGAGGGAGAAAAGAGGAACTTGGAAAAAGAGGAAAGCAGATGGAGAAAGGATGAGTCCAGGAGAGCTCAGTCAGTAAAGAGAGCTCAAGGCTGACCAAGGAAAGCACAGTGGGATCTGAGAAAGGAGGAAGTGGAAGTCCAAGATAAGAATTATCCAAACAAGAAGACACAGTGAGTGCCAGATGAGAAAGAACAGTCATGACTGTTCCTCACATCTTTTCCAAAGAAGAGAAGAGAAAATCAAGGGTGGAGACAGTGGAAAAAAGACAGTAAGACAATCAGCCTCAGAAGTCAAGTTGCAAAGCCTGGATGATGTGATTTCTTCATCCAGATCTGGAAAGACAAGAGAGCTGAATCCTCAGGGGTGTCAGGGAGGGAGCTGTGAGAACTCTAAGCAGCTGGGGAGCCTGCTAAGGGCCATTTCCCCAAACTGAATCTTCTGACTGAATTTCCACTTGAAACTCCCACCTCTACATAGCCAGATTGTCATTTTAATTGACTTTCAAATGTAGGTTCCCCCTGTACAGACTTACCTCTCTAGGAAGTGGGTTTGTCTCTTTTACAGTAACTCCCTATACAACTCAGATAATACAACTCCTTTAACTTGTGGCAGTGAGAATCACAGAACCATAGACTAGTTCAGCTTGGGAGGAACAGGAAAGATCATCTAGTTCTGACCCCCTGCCATGGGCAGGAACATCTTCCACCAAGACCAGGGTGCTCAAAGCTCCATCCAACCTGGCCTTGAACATTCCCAGGGATAAGGCATCCACAACTTCTCTGGGCAGCCTGTTCCAGAATTACAAGATAAGTGTTTTTACAACAACACACAACTCTGTGCTCTTAAGATAATGCAAGAGGAATCCAAACAGCTGTTGAAAATCACCTTTCACTTTCTACTCTTTTGAGCTGGTGACTCCAGACAGTCAGTGTTCCTTGAGAATCAGATAAGTAATGAACAAAGACAGATCTGCAGTCATTGGCTGCAGTCTCTCTTGATAAGAGTACAGGTCAGAGCAGAAATAATGTCAGGCTGCTGTGCAAGTTTGAAAAGGCCAGCTGCAGACATCTGGCCATGAGACATCAGTTGCTGTTCAAGTCAAAAGTAAGGCAACACTTAATGTTCTGCACAGGAATGCTGTGGGAGCATCTGAGCTGCTAAAGAAGAACCAGACCTAAGTTTCCTGATCGCCTGCACTGGTTCATTAGTTCTTTTGGTTTTTGGACTACTCCAACAAGGCGTCTCCAAAATAACCCCCAGTGTGGTTCTAGGGACAGCCCATGCCAGGGGTTACTCCCCAAAGGCAATACAGAGCATAAACATCATGACAGTATGCATCATTTTGGCTCCTTCCAGCCCCTACACAGCCCTGAAGCTCTATCCCAGAAATCTCTGCACCTTGTAGGCTCCTTGCACACCTCATGCCATGCTCTGGGCAATGCAACCTACCCACTTAGCATCATGCTTTGAAAACTCTATGCTAGAGGGCTGCAGTCCAGCCTCCACACGACTGCAGATACATTAAACTACTCCCAAATGTAGTGATTAAACATCTTACAGTCAGGTGGACACCATATGGGGCCCAGCAGAGACCTAGGTCAAAGTGCAGTGAAAAGACCTTCTGTGAACATGGGCCAGTCCACATTACCTGGTCTTGGGATGGGAAATTAGCTTGTGGAACCTCTTGCATCTAGCAGCACAGATGCACCCTGTATTTGCTGTAAGAGGTCAATCTCTCACAGACATAAACACACACACACACACATACAGTACCTGATATAGGCTTCTGTGCTGCTTGGACCTGTGAGCTGGTCTTCCATAAGATAGGTATTGTGTGAGGATGACACCAAGTAGTGACTGAGAGGTTGAGTCATGTCCTGGTAAACCTTGCGGTGGGCAGAGTTGAATATGTTCCCATCATCAGACAGCAGGTACATCAGGAAGCCATCTTTGGTCATAGCATTGCCCCTCTTGGCTGCCAGATAAACAGACAGAAAAGCCAGGCTAAAAAGCTGGCACCTCTAGGGTGAGCCATCCTCTCCACCAGCCAGGCCTGCTGCTCTCCAGAGGGTCTCAAAAGCAAGACCTGCTCCCTAGGCATTCAACTCATAGTAAAGATATTGGCATTGTTCAGATCATGACTACAGCTTCATCTGTCTGAAAAGGCTTTTTAAGCTCCCTCACAATTACTGTCCTGAAAGGTGTCAAAGGCAGCACTTACCTCACCTATCTCTAGAGATCTACAGCACAGAGATCTCCATTAGAGCAATTCAAGCTTCTCTCCTGCCACCACACAGAAGCTGTCAGATGTCTAGACAGAATCAGATGAATCCTGCCTAGATTATCCAATGGATATATTGATTTGCAAAGGGTAAATGCAAAACATGGCAACTCTGTGGAGAAACTAGGGTCTCCTCATCTTGAGGGACTGAGCTAGATCTCAGTCTAATCCCCAAGCCTGCAAAGAATTGTCACCCTCTTGCAGGCATACCAAGAGAGTGCAAAACCGACCTATGAGCCTGCGCTCATTTCTTGAGCATGCCCCCCAAGGTGCTACAGCCTGGCAGTTAATTTCTGAGCAGAAAGACAGCTCTGTGATTGCTTTCCTAAACAGCTGTCACCTTCTTGGCCCTCTACTCAAGAGATCTCCTCACTCAACAGCTTTTCAGGTGCCCACATTCAAAAACATGCTTCCATTCCTGCTTCTGGAGAACAGAAACATTGCTACATTCTTAACCTCGAAAAGCCCATCTGAGGTCTTGGCAATTGAATAAGCCATCAGAGCCTTTCCCTTAGGAATTTCACCACACTCTAGCCAACTCTCTATCAACCCCTCTCCAGCTGTTCATGGTACCCAAGCCAATACTGAAGAGAAGTATTTCCCAGGCTCTCCTGTGCCCTTCTCTCCTAGAGCTGCTAATCTTCCCCTCTAAGACTGGTGGTTTAGAAGCAGCTGTGAGGAGGAGATGGAACAGAAGAAAGGCATCAGCAAAGCAATTAATAACTCATCATGAAAGCAGGGTTCTGAAAGAAAGCAGCCAGTGTTTCCAACCTACCTCTTTCATTGGGCTCATATCTCTGGATTAAGGCAGGGGCAGCGACAACAGCATCCTCTTCTTGCTGCGTCTCATAGAGGAACCTCACCAGATTTTGGCAGGACATGAACCCTTCCGTGTCTGAGTACTTTTGGAAGATCTTGTCTATTTCCTTTCTCTCTGTCAGTATCTTGTAAAATTCCTCTATCTCATCATCCTCCAGAGCCTCTGTTTTGGACTTGTCACAGTGCTGTAAACGTAGAGGGGAGAAGGAGTGAAAACCTTCTTTCCTTCTGGCATATGCCAGCCGTAATCTGCACCAGGGCTACACAACGCAGAACACAAAATAATTGGAAAGAGTTACTGGCCTGTGAAGGAGAAGCACTTGGTCAATGACAATGGTTCCCACTGACAAGGCCAAGAGCCAGAGAACAGTTACAGTTATTAGTATTATTATTATTTACTCCTATTATCAGTGTGCTGTGGCCTCGAGTTCCCCTGCACTGCGTACTGTGCCAGCGGTGAGTTAGAAGGACAGCTCAAGGCAATCTAAGTACAAATCAAGGGGAAGCAATGAACACAATGAATCCCAAACTATTAATGGAGACTGTGGCCCCAAATCCAGCAAGTAAAGTGAAAAAGGCCTTCCCCTTATCTTAGTGGGTCTGAGCTTGGGCCTCAAGAGTCTGCTTAAGGTTAGCAGTAGGGCTGGTGGCAAAGATGGCATCGAAAGTGACTTCAAAAACAATCCTGCTGAATAGGTGCATGTTTAGGTATCCAAAAAATGCCTCTTTCCATGGAATTTTTCCATTCTCCTTCAAAAATCACCAAGTAACAAATTATCTCATCTTCCAAAGGAGCTGCAATTGGAGTTCTTCATGCCCCTACGTTCCTCGCTGCTTTGAGCTGCTCCGCTAGATAACAGCTCTGAGGATTTGAATCAAATCCAGGCTCAAGTTGAGGGCTTGGCTGAGCACAAAAGATAAGCAATTTAAGATACACAACACAAAGCCTGTATTTATCTAAAACACTCCTGGGTTCCATTTTTCATCAGGAATTACAAATGTTCTGTGGCAAATCCTGACAGGAATTTCACTGCTTGCTCCTAGCAGAATTCTCCATGAGGAGGTGAGCAACTGCTTTTCAGATGTAAAGCTCTGCTTTTAGACATGAGCAGAGCAAAACAAGCTGCAAGGGAAAGCAGAGCCTCTTTCAGAGGGATCACTATGGCAGGGAGCACTATAGCACTTTCAAGTGCAATTAACCCATTTCTAGTTAATGCATGATGATGATGATGATGATGATGATGATTCCCTCTCTCCCAGTATCTAAAGCAAGCAAACGGACCCTTAGCAGCAGTGTCCTCACCTTGTACAGCCTACTCCCATTTTACACTTTGGGTAAGTCTGAAATATCCCATGTCCATCGTGGATGCCCAAACCCCTGCAGGCCATGGCTTGCCTTACTTAGTCTTTGGCCTAAAAACTTCTCTCTCCTCTTCAGGCCTGAACTTGGAATGGAAACTGTGCTCCAAGCCACTCAGAAGAGGTTGTGGTGCATTTCACTTCACCCTCACAATGGAGAGGCTGCTGTGAGTTACTACAACTCAGCTGACAGATGGTAACTTGTAAGAGGGATTGAATTGCTTTTGGTCTTTGATCTCTTATGACAGACAACTATTGTCCTGGGGTTTATGGCCAACATTCCTGTCTCAGTTTAACCAGTTGTCATACTAATCTCAGCCTAACTCTGCCAATGATCTTAGTGATGGCCACAGTGGCTTTGACAGCACCCTAAGCAAGGTGGTAATGAGGGACTTTCTTTTCCTACAAATTGTGCACCAGAGTCCTCCACTAGCACTTTGTGGCACACATCTACATCAAACAAGATGATCATGAGGCATAGCATTTCACAAGCAGCACTGACAGCAAACAGTTCAGCTGGTCCTGATTTCAGAATCCTCTGGATACAAGCTCAGGGACTGGACAGCCTGTGAAATGCTCAGTACTTCAGACACCTTCAAACTAGGTTTGAGCAGTCCAGGGATTGTCTTTTCCTTGCTGTCTGTATGATCCTGTGCTGTGGCTTTGGCAGATCTTGCAAGCTAAGCTAAACATGATGCTTAGCAACAGGAAAGGGAATATAAAGAGGAAAACCAACTGGTGGAGACTGCAGGGATGCCATGAATGGCAGACTCTCTTTTCTTTAAGACACAACAGGGAAAAGGACATGATATTGCTTCTAGAAAACTGGCATTCTAAGTGATGTGTCTTGGGAAGTTGTTCATTAGGGGCCATTAAAGGCTGTTATGGAAACAGGACAGTAGAATTGGTATCAATGATTATATTGCAGGACAGAACAGATGCATGGCATAAAAATGAGCTCCTTCTGCTTGGGCTATTAGAGCTCCAAATCAGAAAGGGACTCTCAACTCAAAACCCTGCATTTTATTTCATGTGCATGGATCATGAGCCATGAGTCCTGAATGAACCCAGGCCTGCCACATAAAAGTCAGAACCTTTTGGACACACCAGAAAGAATATTCAGATTGAAACGAAGTGAGCAACTAGGGGAGCTTTGCAGTTTCTGGTTGCATTGCATATGTCTTACTGAGATGTGTCTAAAACCTAGATGTGGACACAGAGTGATGTGACAAAAAGCCCAAATCATGTGAGAACATGCCCTGTAGCGCTCTCTTGAATCCTTGATCACTCTTCCATCCTCTGACTAAACGAAGGAAAACCTCACTAAGACAGAGAGGATCACCCTTTTAATCTGCTGTGATGGCTCTCAGTCCATCTCAGCTCAGGCAGTATGCAACTTGGAAATGTCATTGCTTTAGGAGCAAGACAGGCTCTTCCTGCAGGCAATTCAACCCACAAGAGATATGGAGAACCTCTCTTTCCAGTGGCTGTACAAGAAACTTATAACAATTACATGCCTAATGAGGGTCCTTCCACTAGCTGCCAGCACTTAGATGGGAAGAATTAAGGTTTAGTAATTACTTGGAGTCCTTAAGCTGAAAAAAAAAATAAGGAGAGAGAATTGTACTTCAAGTTTCCATTCCTAGAGTTCCCTAGTAACTATTTCAATAGCAGAAGAGCTTCATTGGGTGAAGAGGTTGTGCCTCTGAAATAAAAGAGTGCCTTTTCAGATGTTTGAAGATGTAGAGAGTGATTCATCTGACATGCACTCTGTAGGATGAGGTGAATCACACCCCAGCCTCCATTATCAGCTTAAACTTTATTTGCAGTCTGTGTAGGTCAAGTGTTGTTGACTGCTTCCAATGGAGCTGTCTGCACCGGAGACCTCTCGCTCCATCAGAGCAATCCCAAGCTATACTGCAATTATTTCACCATCTTCCTGAGCAGGGAATAAAGAACAGAATCTGCCAGCCAGAGCAGCCACTACATCTGGAAGATTTTGCACGTTGATCTGCTGATGACCTTCCCCCAGTTCTCACAGAGTTGCTAGAGAGAGACCTCCACAAAGCAACAGTTAGGAAACTTGTACCTCCTTTGGGGGAATGTCCTAGAGGGAGATCTTGTCAGCCTTTCCTGCTATCTGATTACAGGAAGGAGCAGGAGAACTATTGCCTGCTGCCCAAACTCACCCAAACTCACTCACTACTGATCAGCACAAGCATTTCTGCAACTGCCCACCCATGAATTGAAATCCTGCTGCAGACAGGCTGGAAGTTGGGAAATTATCCAGCTGTTTTATCTCACCTCAAGCAGGAAGGCTTCTTCAGAGAGAAACCAAAAGCTTAACAATTGAGAAATTTTCATCCCTTCCTTATCTTCAGACAGGCTCAGACAGCAAGCTGAATCTTGAGAATGTCCCTGATCAGCTCAGCCCAGTGCCTTGGGCTATTATATCAACAAGACTGGTCCAGGCATGGGTGCAATGTTACATAACCATCATGAATCTGGGAGGTTTCTCCCTAATTTGTGCTTTCCTTATGCCTGTCACTTGGCACCCTCTTCCTGTTAACAGGTGAGGAGCTGGATTCATAACTGCAACCAAACCAGTTTCAGCCAGACTCAGGCACTGATGCGTGGTTGTGGCACACAGAACCCTTGAAACACTTAGGACCCACATTGCCCTGAAACCTGTAGGAGCAAACACTGTATCTGCTTGCTCTCATTACCTGGAAAATCTTCTTGGCATGATAGTCATCTACTTCAATGTTCACTTCTTTCAGGAAGTCCTTGAGCTCTTTCAAGCTCATCTTGTTGTCTTTGTTTTTATCAGCTTTCCTCAGGCAGGTGTGAATCCAGCTGCAGGATGATGTAAGGAAATCTTTCCAGGCCAGTGCCCAGCCTAAATACCACCCTTCTGCTGTCCATGGCAGGGGGGAAATCTCTTCTAAAGACTCTGAACTACCTCTCCAGCTGCTGTAAATCAGCATGCTACCACTGAACAGCTTACATCATCTCACCTTCTGCTCTGAAAGAGCAAAATGGTGCCTTGGCAGAAGCAAAATGCATTGTAATACAAGAGATTGTGACCCCAGAGGAGCTTATCACCATCTGGCCCAGGCTGGATCAGCTCACTTTGCTCTGTAGGAGTTTCTGGCCATGGCCAGAAACAGTTTGATATCTCTTTTATGTCAGAAAGTACATTCTGCTCCAGACTGTTAAAAGGAGATAGAGGAAGGATGAAAAGCTCCCAAGTGGAGTTTGGTAAACTCATTTTATGCATGTGGTCAATATTCAGTATATCAAGGTGAACACTGAACAGAGATGCTCCAAATGAAGCATTAATTTTTGTGACCCCCCCACAAAAGGGCATTATCTAACAGCATTAGAGGCTGTAGACATAACCCTAAAATAGAGTATTCATCACAGCTACCACCACATTCAAATATTTCCAAACTATGGGGATATGTGTAAGCTGTTTGTAAGCATTGTTTGTCTCATGGAAAGCTGAACTTTCTCTCTTTAAAAATCTTGGCAGGTGCTAAGCAATGACCTCATGCAGCATCTGTCCTAGCCTGCTAATATTAATATTCCCCTTCTTTAGACTTGGAAACAAAAGTAAAGAGAGGCTGCATTTCCCCCATCTCCCAAGGACACTCCAGGGTCCTGAACTAGGGTCTTGCTTGGACTGATTCTTTCCAGAAATCCAAGCTTGAGTCATCAAGCTCCCACGTGCAGAGGATGCTCTGCTGAGAGCACACCACCTTCCACCCCAGGGTGGAGAACACTCCCTCCTCCAGCTGTGCTCTGAAGAACATCTGCTCAGAATGCCAGTATGGTGCCACTGGCAGTGCTGCCCATTCACACTCAACCCCCACACCTCAGCTCCCCTTCACAGCCTTCCCTAGGCAGGAATAATATGCAACTCCACTGAGCCAAGAAGAAATCCAGCCTGCCACAGCCAAAGGTGGGCAGCAGGGTTAGATGACATGAAACTGTGTGTAGAAACTACTCTTTTTGCTCCAACAATTTGAAAATAGAAAAAAACCACACAAAAGCCCACCTTTTTTCAAAGGTTTGCAGTCATTTCCACTGGTCATGAGCATCCAGATGTCATGTACACAACTAAAGTCAGCTCTGCAAGGCAGTATGTGGGCAGTAAAAGCATCTGCGAAAGAGTGTGCCTGTGTCCTGCCTCTGAATGGAGGATGCTTTCCTGTAATGTACCTCCCTGGCAGGATGAGCAATGTGTGAGGGAAATCAGAGAGCCCACAGAGGGCACAGGCACGCAGTGGGCCCTCTCACCACAAGGGCAAGCAGCAAAGAGAGGAAAAAGGAGACTACAGACAGCTGGGGCCTCAGCCTGTTGCTTCAGCAAACAGCAGAGTCCAGTCCTCAAAATACCCAAACTCCCCAGGCACCTGGATGCCTTCAGGCTGCAGAGAGCTTAAAGGAGCTGGGTGAACTGAGCACTTCAGCTGAAATTCTTCCCATCTGATACAGACACCATTTTGCAGCCCTGCTTGAGGGTCTTCCTTTCACTTGAAGTGCCAATTTGGGCCTGGGTAGACTAGGAAAAAGCTGTTCCCATTGCTGTATACATCTGCCTTCTGTTTTTAAAGGATCTGCCAGCTTCAGGGCTCCCAGCTTTCTATCAGGAACCAAAGAGAGAGGACTGAAACTATCTGGCAGATATCCCATGAATGTGCTCAGAACAGAAATTCTGCAAAACTTCTGGTAAGTGCTTTCCACCCAGAAGAAAAGCTCATCCATAAATCCCAGAATCGAAGCAGGCAGTGCCACGCTGCTCAAATGAAAGGTCCCTTGTGTCTAAGGTCTTCCCTAAACACATACCTGCAATATTTGCTAGATAACCTATGCCAGCTTGCTGCAGAGTTGCATCTAATGCTTAATAAAGCAGTACCCTGTGTATAAGAGCATCAGGAGGACTCTGCAAGCAGGTGGGAGTTTTGTCTTTGTAGGAATGTAGGGCTGGAAAGCATACCTGAGACACCACACTGAATTTCTTGCTACCACAGGCAGCTCCATTGTGTTACAAAGTGAACAAACCTCATCTGAAACCAGCAAGGGGTTTGTTTTCAAAACCTTGCTCATTCCTTACTTGTTTTGCAAGGTTTTGGAGGCTGGAAAAGGTACACTGCAAGGCAGTTCTCCAGTCATGGGGGACAGGCAGGGGACTCAACACTTCTCCTCCTCTACTGACTCTTCCCCTTCTGTGCTCACAGATGCAGAGAGAGAACACTTCTGAGGTTTAAGGAAGATCTGAGTAAGCCCACGCTGCCAAGGCAGGCTAAATTTAAAATCCCAGGCTTTAATTAAACATCATCAAATTTCAAATGAGAAATCATGCTGCTCTGTAATTCCAGGTTACGTTAAACGGCCTGAGACAATCCCAGATTGGAAGCCAGCACCACATGGTAATTACTCTTCCAGAAATATGGCTTGCCTACCCACCCTCTGTAGCTTCAATTCTGCTTTCCAAAGAGAGAGAGGCACTTTTCCACACTGGAAATTTACAGCCTTCTTCCCTTCCAAATGTCATTGTTATTTCCCTCCCCCCCCCACTTAGCAATCTCATCTCTTCTTATGGGGAAGCTTTTCAGCAATATATTCAAGCTGACATACTCCAGGGACAGCTTTGTGTAGCCCAGATTTTCCCCACACACACTGTGGAGTGGGGGCAGCCTTCACATTTGAAAGGAAAACTGCCAAGGTGCAGCATTTCCACCAGCACCAGCTTTGCAAGATTTCAACTTGGTTAAGGGCTGCTCCCTACCACCACGGACACACAGCTGCTGACACAGCTGAGGCATGGCCTTACAGCCTAGAAACCTTCCCCAAAAATACTCCTAGTGCAGGAGCTAAACACAGAGTCCCATGCCCATCAGAACTAATGGAGTTTGATTCCTTTAAATGGGCAGCACTGTCACTGTGCAAGTGCTCATTAGACTTCAGAGAACCCACAGAAGAGTGAAGCCTGATGAAAGCTCAGCATTTATGTGCTGTCTCTGTCACCATCAGGACATTATTACCCAGCAGGGAACCCACATGGAGTGAAGGCTTCACTGAGGGCAGGACTCCCTGGTGTCTCCCTGGAGGTGTTCAAGAAGGGATTGGACATGGCACTTCAGCACAGCACTTCCCCACATGGCTGATTCTGCTTCATCATTGATCACTTCAACGTTGGTGGATGAAGGATAGCCTTTGGCTTGGATAAAACCCTGGTGCCATGGAAAAAGGACATTAGTGTGGATGTGCTGAGTTTGTCAGAGGCATCTGGAGGTGTTCAAGAGGAGACTGGATGTGGCACTTGGTGCCATGGTTTAGTAGTCATGAAGTGTTTGTTGGCAGGTTGGACTTGATGATCTTTGAGGTCTCTTCCAACCTTATTGATTCTATGATTCTGTGACTCCAGCTTTGTGATTTTCCCCAGCTGATGATTTTGCATCTCCCCTCCTTGGCAGAGATGATTTCTTTTGTGAATCATAGAATCAACCAGCTTGGAAAAGACCTCAGAGATCATCAAGTCCAGCCTATTACCTAATACCTAACACCTCATGACAACTAAACCGTGGCATCAAGTGCCACATCAAGTGCTTTGATGTTGAACAAGGCATGAAGCTCACACAGCCTTCACTCACTGAGAATGATACCTGGTTTCCTCTCTGGTAGCCCATTGCCTATCTTTGTGAAGCTTAAAGGAACTTAGTCTTTTACAACTGCTGGAGTTCTGTCAAATCAGGGTGAAATCAGCCAACAGGTTCATATGTCATGGTCAGGGCCTCAGACACACAGGGACTGCAGAAATTCCATCAAACATGGCACCTGTAGATATGCTTTTATACATAGAGATGTGAGACCTGCAGTCACAGAACAACTAAGTGAAATGCAGCCCTGGGGACAATTCCTTGTGAGTTCAGCAGAGCCAGGATCTCACCCAATAACTAACTCACTCTCCACATCACAACCAACTCACTCTCCTTTCCTGCTCTGCTGCTTTTCCTTCCTGATGTCTTCATTGTCAATGGAGTAATTGCAAATTCTTTCAGGGCAAAACTTCCTCCCATGCTGAGGCAAGTAAGAAGTAATTTCACTTAAAGTCATTGGAGCTACCCCAGAGTGAATCTGGCAGTGAGAAAGAGGAGAATCAGTTTGCTTGTCTTGTGTTACTGAGAAACATGATAAACAGTATGGGCTTTTCATGCCTTGCCAAGAAGTGCCTGTCCTGGAGTTGAGTGCAATACAAGTGAAATAGACCCCTGAAGAATATAAGAAGTAATGATTGTTTTATCTGGAGCTTCCTGAAAGAGGCAATTCTTTGCTTAACGACCTGTGTGAAGCCTGAACCAGCTCTGGCTGGTACCACTGCAAAGCAGGGGAGAAAAGCATTGGAAACCAGGGAGCCTGCCTGGGTGCAGGATCAGCGTGAGAGAAAAGCCAGCGCCCAGGGCCAATAGGGAAAGGGAAGGCTGTTCTACTGCCTCCACCCCCAGAGGAAGACAAGTGCATCTTTGTCTGGCCTTAGTGGCTTTACAAGGCAAAGGATACTGTTGGAGCTTCTGTTTCTGGTTCATGGAGTTGCTGTGGGCTATGATTTTCGCAAGGCCGGAGATCCAGTGGTTGGCATCGTCCTCTGAACTCGCAATGAGGTCCAGGTTTTTCCGCTGGTCTTTGAAAACGATGGAAAAGCAGCGATACTCTGGGACATCCTTGGCGTACTTTTCCATGCCTTCTGTTTTATGGCCTGACCTCACATCCCGAATATCTTCGATGGAGACTGTGGAAAGAAAGCAGAGCCTGCTGTCAGCAGGGGCTTGGTCAACCTTATCTCTGCTGGGTGAGGGATATTGAGAAGTTTTACTCCCTTCTCTTTTTCTCTGGAGGACTCCTTTCCCTTTCCCCACCCTCCCCCAAAGTTCAGTACTACCGAGAGCTCAAATCAAAAGCAGCAGAAAGAGCAAGGATTTTTTAACAGTAGACCTCTTTCCCCATGTTCCATTTAAGAAAGCAGCAGAATATGCACTCGATGCCATACTGTGATATCATAATATTTATGAGATACAAATCACTGCCAAGAGTTCCAGTCCTCCTGACTTGATCTCTGCTCCCACTTGAGAGTAGGCAGAGTGGAGCTGTGCCTCCCTGTGAACATCACCTCACAGGAAAACTTCAGTAAGAAGAGGGCAGGAGCCAAAACAGTCACTCCTTAGTTTGCAAAGAAGAGTGAGAAGGTAAAACTTCAAATGCCATCTATCCTTCTCAGCCACACTGGTGCAAATTAGGGAGGCAAAGACCAAGGCTTCAGAGAAGCTTGACGTCACCCACACTCCAGCCTTATCCCTCTTAATGCTAGGCTCCATCTTTTATGCTTTCAAGACCATCCTTCCCCATTTGCACCTCTGCCCCTCAGCTAGTAGAAATGAGCCCTGAAGTCACACCAAGTTTGCAAAATGCATGCACAAGGCCATCCAGAAAGAGCAGCACATTGCTATTAACCCCATCTAATTAACAGAGGCACCCCAACATTGCTCCTGAGAGAGTCAGCTGCCCTCAGACTGTGCTGAAATCAGGCAAGCACCCAGCAAGCATGCACAGTCTCTTCTTGTCTTTCCTGGGCCACTTAATGCATACACTTAATGCCCTAAAGTCACACCAAGTTTGCAAAATGCATGCACAAGGCCATCCAGAAAGAGCAGCGCATTGCTATTAACCCCATTTAATTAACAGAGACACCCCAACATTGCCCCTGAGAGAGGCAGCTGCCCTCAGACTGTGCTGAAATCAGGCAAGCACCCAGCAAGCATGCACAGTCTCTTTTTGTCTTTCCTGGGCCACTTAATGCATACAACAAAGGACTGAGAGGAAAGGGCAGAAACCGCTTAATCACCTTTACCTGCTGAGCAACTTAACACCAAAGTAGGGTCGGCAGCCGCACACAAGAAATGGCAGAAAGTTTTGCAGGCAGTGCTGGAATCCATAACTGAGAAAGTCTTGGCACATTTTCTTGGGTGGGAGACAGACCTGCTAATATTTTGCAAACATCAAGCCCCGTGCCTGGAGGTTTTTAAGGCCAGGCTGGATGTGGCTCTGAGCAACCTGATCTAGTGTGAGCTGGGGGGTTGGACTAGCTGATCCTTGAGGTCCCTTCCAACCCCAACAATTCTATGATCTACCAATACTATCTCAGGGCACAGCGAGAAAAAGCAAGACCTGAGAGATATTCAGCCATCTTCTATAACAAGTATGGCAAAAAAAACCCAGAGATAATCACAGGAATTTGGGGGAGAGAAAAGACCCAAAAAGGCAAGCTTAATTTGTCCTCTACCTCTAACTGCAAATTACAGGTACAAATGGTTTCCTGTGTCACAGATGTGTGGGATTGATTTTGTTTGTGCTTATCTTGAAGGAGCTGTGTTGAAAAGCTCAGCCACTGCTCAGCTGAACCTTGCCTTTAAACATCCATTTTATCCACTCCTGCATTTAAATTGGGGTGATTCCACCATCACAGTGCCCAGTTCTTTCGAAGTCAACACTGCAGAAAAACACAGCTCAGTATCCACCCTGCACATTTTTTGCATGGCTGCTCTGGGATCATCCAAAATTCATCAGATGCTGGTCAGAGTTTGAAACTTTTCCTTTTCTCCCAGGGCAGTCAAGGTAATGCTCAGCTGCTGGGCAAAAATAAACCCAAACCCAAACCACCCAAGCCTTCAGTCCTCAGATATTAGTGACTTTCCAAAACCAGCACTGGTCACTTGCTTTAAATTCTCACCATATGTTGGGGGGTGGTCAAACACCTTCCACAGCACTTTGCTGGTTTAGTTCCTTAGGAGAGCATACTGTGAGGACCTTCCTGGAGCTGGTAAATCTCCACCCAGACAGTTATGAGCAGTTATCGCTGTGTGGTCTTCTACTGTCACTTCATAAAGGGCAAGAGTTCATCAGTCAGAGGGGAGGGGAGGAAAAGGTTGGGTTGGGCTGCTGTGGAATGACATTATCTGGCCAATTTGTGGTAGAGTGAAAGTTTTGAGTACTAAAACCATCCTTGAAAGAAAAGGGCTGCAGTTCTTTTGCAGCCGGGCTGCTAGTGGAGAGCCTTGGAGGTGATCTTGCCTGTTAATCAGAATGTTGGGCAAGCCATGGTAACCAGGCCTTAGGCAGAACTACCTGAGTAGTACATTCTTAATGTCAAGGATGCTACCATGATTGGATGGGTTCAGTTCAGCCAAAAAAAAAAGTCTAAAGTTTGGTTAGGCTCCTTTCACAACCAATATGAACAACAACAACAAACCCCCCCAAAAAAACAACAAAAGAGCTTTTGGAACAGGAATGTTCTGCCTTATTTAGACAAAAACATTAGAATAGAATAGAATTAACCAGGTTGGAAAAGACCTTCAAGATCATCGAGTCCAACCTATCACCCAACACCATCTAATCAACTAAATCATGGCACCAAGCACCCCATCCAGTCTCTTCCTAAACACCTCCAGT
This sequence comes from Melanerpes formicivorus, assembly GCF_026170545.1. Taxonomy (NCBI): domain Eukaryota; kingdom Metazoa; phylum Chordata; class Aves; order Piciformes; family Picidae; genus Melanerpes; species Melanerpes formicivorus. The sequence continues at coordinate 4,811,378 of NW_027142365.1, forward strand.
GATGATGACTCCACCACCGCCCTGGGCAGCCCATTCCAATGGCCAATCTCCCCTTCTGTGAAGAACTTCTTACTAACATCCAGCCTAAACCTCCCCTGGCACAGCTTGAGACTGTGTCCTATTGTTCTGGTGCTGGTTACCTGGGAGAAGATAAATCATATAGTGTGGAGTGCAGTGGAGTGGAGTGGAGTGGAGTGGAATGGAATGGAATGGAATGGAATGGAATGGAATAGAATAGACCAGACCAGGTTGGAAGAGACCTTTGAGATCATCCAGTCCAACCTATCACCCAACACCATCTAATCAACCAAACCATGGCACCAAGCACCCCATCCAGTCTCTTCCTAAACACTTCCAGTGATGGTGACTCCACCACCTCCCTTTAATCCATGGCTATAGTGAACCCTTGACCAGAAAGGAAGTCCAGGCTGAGCATCTCAGACACAGACCTGTGCCATGGTCCATAAGTACGTGATGCTCCTATGCTCCCAGTTGCTTCTGTTTATGGCAGTGCAAAGGGAAGGCTCATCCTGTTGTTCCTCGTCTCTTGCCAGCTGCTCACCACTGCTTGGCTCAGAGGAGTTATTGTCCCTTCAGAATGGCTAGCTAGTCTGCTTGTGCAATCAGCCCCTAAACTTTGGGTTGGCAATGACCTGGTGTTTCCAAGGCTAGAAAATCTGATGTTAAATATTGGAAATTCAGAATGGATTCTTTGGAAACCGTTATCTGGCAAAGTGAATCCACTGGAAAAGAGAGCTGTGTGGGAGGGAAAAAAACACACCAAGATTGAAAACCTGTGTCTGGAAGGGCTCCCTTGATCTCTTTGGGGTCTACTAAGAAGGGGATGATAGAGGGCACAATGCTCTTCGATGAAGAGAAGGTACAAAGAAGGTGGAAGGACAGGACTGGTGTCTGCTGTAGTCATTCGAGGTATAAGGAGAGAAACTATCAATGCAGGAACTGCAGAGAAAGCAAGGTAAGGGAGGGTACTTTTTAAAGCTTTCCATAGCTTGGTTGTGTTTGCTGCTTTCATCTCTCAATAAAAAAACCTGAAGCCAGAGGAGTCAGCCCAAGCCATCTGCAAATGTTATCTCTTCTCTGGAAAACCTTAACCCAGCATGAGTACATTATCAGCCGCTCACAGACACTGAGCATAATGTATTAGCAGTCCCAAACCAGTTGGGCTCAGCTGAGCTATCTGCAAGGAGAAATCAGTAATAGCTGGGGGACAGAGACATTTCAGAGCACAGGAACACTTGAAGCTAATACCCATCAATCACCAATCCCTGCAGCCTCCCTGCTCTTTCCCCATCACACCACAGCGGGGAGGTAACCACAAGCAGAAGAGAATCTGGAAAGTTTGCATCTACTTCTCCTGAGTGTTTATGGCTGCTGAGGAGGTGGCTTGCGTAAAGCTCAAAACATGAAGCACAAGACAAGGAAGCTTGTGTCCTTCCTGGCCTCCAGACACTGAGTCAAACAGGTTATGTCCTGGTCAGCCCTCCTGGCTGCTGCTGTGGATGCCACTTGGCTGGTGCCACAGCCAAACACTCCCCACTGACCTGGACATCCAGCAGGATTCTCTGGAGCCAGTAAATTTACTCCTGTCTGAACTAGTCTCAGGAAGATCTTGAGAACTTTTCTTTCCATTGTCATCATTGGACACTGCCTCTCTGCCCCTCCCTTGCTGATTGTTGGCCCAGTGCCTCGCTCCTGCTTCACCCCTAGCATTAGCAGGCAGGTGTGACTCAGACCCACAGCAGATCACCTTTGGCAGCCATGACATTTTCAAACAATCAACATGTATCTTTGGGGTGTCTCTTTTGATTTGGGTTTCTCTCTTCACGGTTTTCAAGGAGCTTGCTACTACAGTTGCAAGCTCACTTCCTCGTGCAGAAAGAATGGGAACACCTTTAAAAGTGAGACAAAAGCTGTGACTCACACTGATGTGCCTCTAACTGGGCTTAGAGAGTCTGCAAGTACCTAAGTCCCAAAGAGTGAACCACAAAGCCTTGCTGAGGATGTGTAGAGCCTCACCTTTGCCTCTGCCTGACACCAAAACTCCTCATGCCACAGCAGTTAGATTCTTCCTTCAAGTGGTCCCTGCACAAAACGCTTCCCACCTCCCTCTAGCAGAACCTGAGCTGACCTGACCACCCTACATGAGGTACCCTCAGAGAAATTCCAGTGCAAGGATTTGAGCCTTGTGGAGAGGGGATGACCATTTGTGTGAGAACCCTTCCTGCAGGAAGCAACAGGGATCTCCTCACCACCCTAAAAGCTGTAACCCCAGAGCCTTCAAGCTTCAAGCTAGGAGCCATTAGGCAGCCAAAATACATCTTGAGGAGCCAGAAGAACAAGACTAACATGAAGCCTAATTATTAGAGCATTTGTCTGAGAGATGAGCCCTGACCACTGGCCTCTCCATCTCTTCTCCAGGTTATACTCAGCTGAAATGTCCAGACTGTGCTGAGATCCTGTTTGACTGGCAGCCCTTTGAGAGGAGATATTTTATCAAGAGTCCCATAGAAAGGACATACAACAAGAGATGCACCCACATGTCCTGCAGACCACTGGGCATGTGAAGGACAAGGACCAAAAGGTGCTTCTCCTTCCTCATGCCTTAGCTAACAAATGGGGAGAGGATCATCAATGAGACTTGGAGGCACTGCCAAAACAACTGACCCTGAGTTACTCATGAGAGGAGGGGGGCAGGTTTTCACTTGGGGGTGGAATATGCTCAGATCCTTTCTTTTCCTTATCCTACCTCCCTCTCATTAGCAAGCAATCTCTGCAATGTGGCATTCAGTCACATCTAATTACTCCATCCCACTCTAATTGTCTCAATAAGTCACTTCTGTTTACTGTCAGGAAATGCAGATGAGGAATGTACCCAGCTGCTAGTGGCTTGCACCATATCTGCACCCAGCGCTGCATCTCTGCAGAGAGAACAGACCTTCAGCAGCTGCAGCTCGGCCAGGCTGGCTTAGCATCTTGTCAAGAACAGCTGAAAGCTGCTATGTGACCCCAGGACTGCCCTGCCAGCTGGGATGGCTGCAGCGAGGCTGCATGGATTTCACCACACACAAAGCACGTGGGGCAAACCAGCACCCTGAGCTGCTTCTCTCTTTGGTTTCACCCCAGAAAAAGCAGTTTAGCTCATTTCAGTTTCACCATGGGTGGCTGATGCTAATGACCAAACACAGCTGGGATCAGGACCTCCATAATCAGCAGGATCAGGTGCACCCTCATCTCCCTGGCCTGAGAACACCAAAGGCTATCCATCACCCTCACCGATGAACAATGCTTTAACATGATCATTGAAGAGTGGGTTTAGCCTGAGCCCCACTGTGCTGTGCTTTCTTAGGCCTGACCTCGTTGCTCTCTCATCTCCCTGTGCATGAATCATGGCAGGTCCCAGATGCTGATTTCTCATCCATTCTCTTCTCCCCTCCCTCCCCACTGATTTTCTCATCACCATGTTCTAACTTGAGATCTGCTGTGCAGCAGCCTGCCCTCCTTGCTGGTGTGGCACCAGCTGGCAAGCAGTAATACAATGCACATGTCACTTCTCAGGTTGTTTGGAACTACCTTTTCTTGTAAGGTCTTTACCTACCTCTTTCTGTTTACCCACCACAGCTCAGGGCAGTGATGCAAACAGAACCATCTCTATTTACATTCCTTCAACACGCCACAGCCAGGCTCCTGCAGTCTATTCCTGCAACTGGTTCCTACTTCTGCTGCTAAATTTGGATCTACAGGCTCTCAACACTTGCACTGAACATAAGGGCAACAAAGTTGGTGAGGGGTTTGGAACACAAACCCTATGAGGAGAGGCTGAGAGAGCTGGGGTTGCTTAGCCTGGAGAAGAGGAGGCTCAAGGCAGACCTTATTGCTCTCTACAACTACCCGAAGGGAGGTTGTTGCCAGGCGGGGGTTGGTCTATTCTCCCAGGCAACCAGCACTAGAACAAGAGGACACAGTCTCAGGCTGTGCCAGGGGAGGTTTAGGCTGGATGTTAGGAAGAAATTCTTCATAGAGAGAGTGATTGCCCATTGCAAATAGAATAGAATCAAATAGAAGAGAATAAACAAGGTTGGAAGAGACCTTCAAGATCATCTACCACCAATGATGGCAATGTGCTGCCCAGGGAGGCGGTAGAGTCACCATCACTGGAGGTGTTTAGGAGGAGACTGGATGGGGTGCTTGGTGCCATGGTTTAGTTGATTAGATAGTGTTGGATGATAGGTTGAATGTGATGATCTTGAAGGTCTCTTCCAACCTGGTCTGGTCTATTCTATTCTGTTCTGTTCTGTTCTGTTCTATTCTATATGCTACAGAGAATAAGGTCAATATTTGTCTGTCCAGTGCCTGTGATGAAAACTGTCCCAGCAAGTGTGGTGGGTTAACGCCTCAATGCCCATGCGGGGTCTTCACTTCCTCTTTCGTCCCCAGCTGCAGCCTAGGTAAAATGGTGTGAGCCGCCTCCCTTGGGCCTGCCCAGGCCCAAGGCTGGGTTGGGGAGGGAGGAAAGAGCCCTGGGGGGGGTTTGGGTGTACCCCCAGGTGGGGATGGGATGGTTTTGGGCATGTTCTGGGATCTCTCTCTTTGTCACGGTGCTTGTGGTTCTCTGTAAAGCTTTCATTGCTGTTTGTTCTTAAATTGTTTTTTTTCCTATTTAAACTCTCCATCACTTTTGCAATCCCTTTGTCTGAGCCGTTGTTTCTGCCCTGTGGTGGGGACGGGGTTTGCCCCAACTCATTACAGCAAGGCATGCAGTGGGCTGATTCACAACTGAATGGAAAAGCCAGGCAGCTCTGCAGCTGAAGTGACTTGGTTTATGGGTTGAGTGATTCTGATAAAAACTAACGAGACCCACAGACAGCCGGGTTTGTTTTCACAGCTGAGGGCTGCCTTGCATAACACATTCACATCAGCAAATATTTTTCCAGGGACAAATACAGGTCTGACCATGAAGTAATGATTCCTAAAGAAACTGCCTAACGAGCTCCAGAAGGAAGCTGCTGCTGCAGCCAGCTGCCTGCTGTGCGCATACAGGTTGCCGCGAGTTTCTGTTGACTTTAGGCATTTATCAGGAGGGATTCAAAGTTTTCACTCCCAGTGTAATATCAGCTCCTTCATTTCCCTGAGCAAGTTCAGGGCATTAATTCAGTGGAGACAATCACTCTTTCTTCCACCAAAAAAACAAATGGCATGGGATGCTGCTGGTGTGGCATTTGAAAGGCCTCCCCTAAACTCCACAGGAACTTTAAACTGAAGGAGAAAGTTCTCTGCTGAACACCGGCTGTAGGCTATAAACACCAAGCTTTCCTGCTATGTTAGAACCATGCAGAAATATCCTAGAACTGGGTCAAAAGGCTGAGGAACTGGAACAAATCCTGTGCATTGTTAATAGTGAGGATAATTAGCCATTAGCTCAAAAATACCAACTGAATTACTTAGATCAATAATCCGACATCACTTGCAGCGTTCAGCCGTGCAGCTGAATTGGGCTCACCTCTGTAGACTGCTCCCCAAACTAATTCTTTTAATGAAAATATAGGGGTGGAAAAAGCCACCAAATAACAGTAGTTTTAAAGTAGAGCTTTTGGCCAGAGATGGAACTATTTCAGCCAAAACTCCCAAGTTTCTTTCTTGACTACACTGCTCATGACTCAACAACGCACCCACAGTGAGTCATCCTTGGTGCAGTGTGTGGAGCTCACTCCTGGCTGTCATCAGCAACGTCATCTCCCTGACCCACCAGCAGAGAAAGGCTGCAGGAGGTAGCAAAGCACCAGCTTCTCCAGGGCTCCACTGTGGCACCCCTAAATCTAAATGGCTCATTCAGTCCTCTCCTTCTGGCTTTGAATATTCTGTTTCTCCACCAAACACGCTCAAGAGGATGCTTCACTGCAAAGCTGTCAACCAGCTTGACTGATCACACTCCCTATGAGGAGAGACTGAGGGAGCTGGGGTTGCTTAGCCTGGAGAGCAGGAGACTCAGGGGTGACCTTATTGCTCTCTACAACTACCTGAATGGGGGTTGTAGACAGGCAGAGGTTGGTCTCTTCTCCCAGGCAACCAGCACCAGAACAAGAGGACACAGTCTCAAACTGCATCAGGGGAGGTTTAGGCTGGAGGTCAGGAGGAAGTTTTGCACAGAGAGAGTGATTGCCCATTGGAATGGGCTGCCTGGGGAGGTGGTAGAGTCACCATCACTGGAGGTGTTCAGGAGGAGACTTGACAGGATGCTTGATGCCATGGTTTAGTTGGTTGGGTGGTGTTGGAAGATAGGTTGGACACGATGATCTTGAAGGTCTCTTCCAACCTGGTCTATTCTATTCTATTCTATTCTATTCTACTCTACTCTACTCTACTCTATTCTACTGTACTCTACTCTACTCTATTCTATTCTATTCTATTCTATCTCCAAGTTCAGAGTGGTTTTCAAAGGGACTGAATCTGGCTCAAGTGGGCTCACATGAGGGATTTCACCTGGTTTAAGAAAGGACTTTTAAAAATCAGTTTCCCTGAAAGCAGCACACACCTTTTTTGCTCTTTTTTTCCCCATAGATGAGACCTAATATTTGACCATAGTTGACATTACTGACAGGCTGCTGCTGTTCCTTCAACACAAGTCCATCTGCCCTCTTTCTCTCTCCTTCCCACCACAGTGATGTTCTGACTGAGCTGTTTCCCAGTTCCTTTGCACAGACCTCTTCTGGGCCTCAAAACTGTGAATCCTGCCAATATGAATCCTGTTTTCTCAGCCTAGGGAAGGGCAGAATGAGAGGACACAGTCTCAAGCTGCGCCAGGGGAAGTTTAGGCTGGAGGTGAGGAGAAAGTTCTTCACTGAGAGAGTTGTTAGCCACTGGAATGTGCTGCCCAGGAAGGTGGTGGAGTTGCCATCCCTGGAGGTGTTCAAGAGCGGACTGGATGTGGCACTTGGTGCCATGGTCTAGTAGTCATGAGGTGTTGGGTGACAGGTTGGGCTTGATGATCTTTGAGGTCTTTTCCAACCTTGTTGATTCTATGATTCCATAAATCTGCCCCATGAATAAAGGCCTTGGGGGATGAAGAAGAATGCATCCCACCTACAGCTCTATGCATTTCAGAGAGCAGCAGAAGCAAGTTTGTGAGCCCAGAACACAGCTCACAGTCAGGATGCAGCAGACAATGGTGAAAAAACAGATTCCTAGAGGTGCTTTTGTGCATCACTTCGTGCCCAGCACTCCTGTGTTTCTGCTGGAGCTAATGAGAGAGTATGCACAAGGCATGAAGTGTGCATTGGAAAACTGGCCACCTAAAATGCTTCAAGGGCTGGGGGAGGAAAACAGCTCCCTTGAGCCTAAATGCAACATTCTGAAAGACAATGGATTGTGGGTAATAAGCAAAAAAAGATAGTAATTCATTAAGTTCTACCTGTGTAGAAACCATTTTAGAATGGCAGCCTGTCCCCCCCACCAAAGATCCTTGAGGGGAACACAGTTAGCAAGAGAGCATCCAATCTCAATTTCCAGTTGTTTAAAAGGAAGAAAACAGAGGAAGGTACTGGTTGCACCCTGCTTATCCTGATCCAGGGAACATCTATGCCTGTGTCAACCCTGATATGTTGCTGGGTTTTTCAAAGTTCAAACATCTGAGATTCTTCTATCTACCCTCAGCAGTCTCTGGTTTTATCTGCTAGACACCACCTCTCAGTGGTTTACAAGCATCTCCTCTGCATGATTATAAGAGCAGCAGCAGGAATAACAGGAAATTATCCAAACAAAAACATAACAACCCTTACCCTACCCAGACTTTGCTCCTCTGTGGTGCCTTCATCTGCTTGCTGCCCACAATGCTGCAGATAAGATTAGACCTGCTACTAAAACCTCCCAGTTTCCATTCTGCTCATTCTTTTTCCTTCCAAAAAAACAAAGGGCAGCTTATCTGCAGTTTTAGAAAGGCTTTGTACTGGAGGGAATGTTGCTGTCTGTTAACAAGGAAGGGTGACTCTATGGAGAGAGCTCATCTTGAAGTCCCTGATTTTAAGTATCAAATCATGACCCTGCACTCTTCCTCTGGACCAAATGACACAGTGACCATAGCTATAAAGCCCATCAGAGGACACAACACTAAGCAGGGATAATTCTACTTGAACCCCAGGCAGCCTGGTAAGGTCAAAAGCTCAAGAAACAAACCCAAACCCGCTGATCACTCTGAAAACTTGGGGATGGAAAGTCTCAGAACACCAGAGAGGAGAAAGCCATGGGAAAGCAGATGTCCTTGGGGTTATCTAGGGGCTGGGCAGGTGGCAGACCAGCACTCATCTCTCATGTTGACTTCCAGTTTCAGGTGCATCCCTGGCACATGTTAAAAACAACCCTGAGGTGGACCCTCCCAAAAGCTTGCACAATTGCTTCACATTCTCCTAAGAGCATGTAGGGGCAGCATGCCCCAGCACACTTGGTAGGTCACAGCCTGGTACCAGGCATAATCCTGCAGCCAGCCAGGTTTATGGGTGCAAAGCCAGGCTGGCCAGAGCCCTGCCAGATCTTGCTTTTTCAGAGCAGCAAGGACAAGCTCTGCCTCAACTGCTTTGTCTCCCTTCCAGCTCTCATGATGACAGAACAAAGATTCTCTCTCCACAGCAAGGTGTGAATGCATGGGGGTGTTATAGAGCATGCAGGTGGGTGTGTGGCAGAAGGCAATATTACTCCATCTTCACTTTGCACTGGTGGCAATGCCAGAGCACAGCAAATCCCCCTTCCTGCAGTGGCATTGCCTCTGTCTCAGAGTGGCAATGCTGGTTGTGCCCAGTTAGCAAAGTATATCTTGAGTGCTCTCAATCCACACCCACACAGACGCACGCCCAGCTTGTGCTCGATACCCAGCCCCAAGGATCTGAGCTCACTGAAGGGATCTTGTTGCAGCTTAGGAAATAAAGCAAGTTAGAGTGTGCCATGCCCCTGCCCCAGCAGTGGAGGCAATGGATTCAGCCTGTGCTTCTCAAGTAGGTGCCAAATCCCTGGGCCCACAGAGCAAGAACTCTCTCCCACCAATATCAGAGCACCCAGGTAGGGACAGGACTGTTGCTGGAGGTGCTCTCAACTCTCACAATTTGGAAACTGCTGGCTCTGAAATTCATTCCTCTCAACTCATGTCTTTATTTGTTGTACAGCAAGATATTACCTGGGAAAGAACATTGCTTGGATATGGGACAGAGCCCAGCAAAGCAAATATTCATTAAGGGCTCTGTGTTGGGTTTTGTTACCATGGGATACTGCATTGGTACCTAAAGAGCCCAGCTGAGCACACACACAGTGAGGGACAGCATCAAATCCAAAGCCTTTTACAGCCAGAGAGACAAAGAGAAAGGAAATGTGTGGGGAAGGATGCACAAAGAGATTAAATGATGTGCTCAAGGTCATGTGAGAGGATTGTGGCCATCAGGATTATAATCTAGGCATATTTTGCCCTGCTACCTTACTCCTCCTACTGAAAATCTTATCACTGCTTGTGGGAGGGGGTAATTTGGAAGACCCACCCTTCATTTAGTTAATTGTGACTGTTACCACAGAAATTGTGTAAATAACATGTAACACAGGCAGCATGTTCTGCATTTCAACATGCCATAAAAGAAATTCCACACTGGTCATTTACCTCCTGGCTTCACAAGACCAGGAGGAGTAGTGATGGGGAAAGATGTCAGAAAAACACCAAATGAGAAGGAAAACCAGACAGAAGCAGATATACATCCTGCCTGCTCCCATGTTGATGGCACAGCTGGGCTCCTCATCCAAATTATGGCCCCAAGATGAGTCATGATGGTGCAGAATGGTTTTCCTGTGTCCACATAATGGTGACTGTCCTAGCTGGACTTTTTACAGTGGAACAGACTGGGTTTCCAAGAATAGAATAGAATAGAATAGAATAGACCAGGTTGGAAAAGAACTTTGAGACCATTGAGTGCAACCTATCACCCAACACTATCTAATCAACTAAACCATGGCACCCAGCACCCCATCCAGGCTCTTCCTAAACACCTCCAGTGATGGTGACTCCACCACCTCCCTGGGCAGCCCATTCCAATGGGCAATCACTCTCTCTATGAAGAGTTTCTTCCTAACATCCAGCCTAAGCCTCCCCTGGCACAGCTTGAGAGCTTGAGACTGTATCCTCTTGTTCTGGTGCTGGCTGCCTGGGAGAAGAGACCAACCTCTGCCTGTCTACAACCTCCCTTCAGGTAGTTGTAGAGAGCAAGAAGGTCTCCCCTGAGCCTCCTCTTCTCCAGGCTAAGCAACCCCAGCTTCCTCAGCCTCTCCTCATAGGGCTTGTGGTTAAGGATGAGAACAGGCTTTCCTTCCCAGAGATATCTCCTGGAAGCCTTTGTATCTCCACGCCTCTGTGTTTCCCTTGTGAGGCTTAAATGCCAGCTCTCCCAGGGGCTGCAGGCAGAAAAGAAGTGTCCTGGCAGAGCCCAGACCAACAGCCCAAGCACACCATACCACACTGCAGATGCTCAAGCCATGTCTCACAGGCTCCAGCACCTGAGTAACCTAAACTCTTGCTCTGGGGAGGAAATGGGCTGCTGGGACCAGCACAGGCCACACCACAATGATTTTAAGCAGTAGCTCATGAGCTTGGGAAATGTGGCCAGTCCTGACACGGCAGATTCCTCCCAGCTGCCTCCAGAGATGACAGGAGGTGTGAAGGATCTGCTCCAAGCCCTACCTCCACACCACAAGCACACTGGTCCTGGTTCACCCCGAGCTCCTCTGCCCACAGTGCCTCATGTCTATGATGAAGGAAATTGTACTTACAGATCTGGGACTCTGGAGACCTCAGCACCTTCTTTGATTCCTGCCATATGGTTTTGCAGTCCTCCTGAAGCTTATAAAACCTCTCCTTTCTCCAAGAGCTGGACTTTACTTTCAGCAGCTGGCTGCCTTTCAAGAGGAACTTCAGATCTTTGTCATCTTTTAAGCCTGTAAAGAAACAGAAGTGGTAATGCTGTAAGAGTCAACTCGAGAAATGATGCTCATGGGCTCTTTCCTTCCTCAGGTCACTATCACAGACAGACCACTGCAGTCCAGACAGGTCTGGGGAGGGCAGCAGAGCACAGACACCCAGAAATCTGCCATGCCATGCCTTTATGTTCAGAAAAGAGGTTGGGGCCTTGTAGATTAGAGTCATAAAATCAATAAAGTTGGAAAAGACCTCAAAGATCATCAAGTCCAACCTCTCACCCAACACCTCATGACTACTAGACCATGGCACCAAGTGCCACGTCCAATCCCCTCTTGAACATGTCCAGGGATGGTGACTCCACCACCTCCCTGGGCAGCACATACCAACAGCTAACAACTCTCTCAGTGAAGAACTCTCTCCTCACCTCCAGCCTAAACTTCCCCTGGCACAGCTTGAGAATGTGTTCTCTTGTTCTGGTGCTGGTTGCCTGGGAGAAGAGACCAACCCCCACCTGGCTACAACCTCCCTTCAGGTAGTTGTAGACAGCAATAAGGTCTCCTCTGAGCCTCCTCTTCTCCAGGCTAAACAACCCCAGCTCCCTCAGCCTCTTCTCACAGGGCTGTGCTCAAGACCTCTCCCCAGCCTTGTTGCCCTTCTCTGGACACATTCAAGTGTCTCAATGTCCTTCTTAAACTGAGGGGCCCAGAACTGGACACAGGACTCAAGGTATGGCTGAACCAGTGCTGAGTACAGGGGCACAATGACTTCCCTGCTCCTGCTGGCCACACTATTCTTGATGGAGACCAGGATTCCATTGGCCTTCTTGGCCACCTGGGCACACTGCTGGCTCATATTCAGCTGCTGTCAACCAGTACCCCCAGGTGGGCAGCTCTCAGCCACACTGACCCCAGCCTGTAGCTCTGCATGGGGTTGTTGTTCCCAAAGCACAGCACCCAGCGCTTGGACTTGTTGAATGCCATCCTGTTGGACTCTGCCCATCTGTCCAGCCTGGCAAGGTCCCTCTGGAGAGCCCTTCTATCAAATTAAAAGATTGAGTCCAAACAAGATTAAAAGATTGAGTCCAAAGACTTTTGTACTGTAATTCTCAGGTGGTTTAGAAACATAAACTATCTTCTTCCCAGCCAATACAGTCTGATGTTAGGATGTTAAAAACCACAACCAACCCAACAGTAAAAGCAGAGGAAAGAAAATTGCATAACTGCTATTGGAGTTCTGTCAGGAACTTTCAGATCTATCCTGCAACGAATTTCCTTTGTGGAGACAGGAATACACAAAGATATCTCTCTTCCTTCTCTGGCATGCAGTCCCCTATTATCCTCGTGGGAATTTTGAAGGTCAGTGTCATGAGGCTTAGGACACACACAGAAAAGTTTGGTGCCACACAGCATCACGTCAGTAAGGCAGCAACCATGTTCTCCTCATTGCTCAGCTCATATAGTATCCTACTATCAGTCAGGGTTGGAAGGGACCACAAGGATCATCTAGTTCCAACCCCCCTGCCATGGGCAGGGACACCCCACACTAGATCAGCCTGGCCAGAGCCTCATCCAGCCTGGGCTTAAACACCTCCAGGGACGGGGCCTCAACCACCTTCCCTGGACAACCCATTCCAGGGCTTCACCACTCTCATGGGGAAGAACTTCCTCCTCACATCCAGCCTGAATCTCCCCACCTCCAGCTTCATTCCATTCCCCCTAGTCCTATCACTACCTGAGATCCTGAGCAGTCCCTCCCCAGAGTGACTTCCCCAAGAGGACCTTTACCTTTTCTTACCCTGCTAGATCCCCACAATGCCAAGTAATAATAACCACACCTTCTGGTTCCAGGAGCTTCAGTTTTCACAGCATAGTATACATTCAGGAAGGCCCTTTGACATCTAGAGAGGCAACAGACATCTACCGAGACTGAACACACGGATTTGGCATTCCATATGGTTTTGAGTGCCTCAGCAGTACATGACTTCCACGTACCTAAACACCTTGGAGAATCTGTCCCTCAAACCAGCTGTTAATTACAGATCTGGAGGATGTGGGCTGGGGAAGGTGAGAGCATCAAACATGAGAACCACATCCTGGGCTTTCAGTAATAGGCACCTTGCATCTCCCTGACTCTGCATGAAAGGCTGGCTCAAAGCTGATGAAACAGCGCTTAAGCCTGTTGCACTGATCAAGCACATCCCAACTCAATGGGAGGTTTGCTAACCTTATCTTGGCCACTTGCAGCTACCTGACATCATGGGGAATTTCCCAGTTACCACAGGCTCTCACAAAGCAGAATTCATGCAATCATGTCTATATTGCAGCATGGCATTCCCCTCTGACAGCAGATTTGTTCTTCTCTGAAAGACACAGAATTGAATTGTGGCTTTTGAAACAGGGCAAGGCAATAATCTACCAGGCATAAGTTCAGGCCTGCCTGAAAAACAAAACCCAGCATGGGATCCAAATAGCCAAATCCTCAGACTCCTGACCATTCACACAGGAAACTGAAATACCTATGGCTGCAGAGCACCAAGGTGGGTTGTGGTGACAGCAGCAAAAAGCAGCACCATGGGTTTGTGACTGGGATATATTGGTCTGAAGAGACCATTCTAGGTTGCCAAAGAAAGCCTGGCACCACCATCAGAGATAAATGTTAGGGGAATCCAATCAGCAAGCTGCTCACATCATTTTACTGGTTTTGCAGATGCTAAGGAGCATGCCCAGAGCTGAGCCTGGCTGAGGAATCCAGGGCTGAAGGCACCACAGTGGGAGCTGGAGATCCTGAAAAGGTGACTGTGGCCTCTCTCTTTCCTCTACATTCAGTTAGCTACCTCATTAATTAAGTGTCTTCCCACACTACAGCATGCCCTGGACTTCTCAGCTCAGGTCTGATCTGGAGATTCCCAAGAGGAGAACTTGAATGCTTCCTCCTCTGGAAACCTCAGAAAGAAGGGGGAGAAGAAAAATGCCATCTCCAGTGAAAAACAAAAGGGTGACTGCTGTCCTGAGTGGGGGCAGTCTGTGTCTTCTGCTGCTTTGCAGCTGCTCCCCAGGCATGGCCTTGGTCTGGATGGAGAGGATAGTGCAACACCAGCTATGGCATCTGAGACATCCTGCAGGGTATACTGAGATTCAGGCACAGCTGAGGGCTGACAAAAAGCCAGACCATCCAGATGAAGGGCAGATATCACAAGAGCTTCACAGGTCTTTGGTCTCCTGAGCTTGCTCAGGCTTCCTCTCTGAGGCAAAGTTTGTCCGTGTGCAGAGAAGATACCTCAGACTTAAGCCTTAATAACACTTCTGTAGTCCCCCTCAAGCTTCCTGGACATGAGAGAAACTTTTTCCTTTTCTCTATTCACCCACACCATTTCTGCCCTGGCTCCCAGCCTCTTTCTTTCTCTTTCTTTGGATCCCAACCACACCAGGCATCACTATGGGACTAGGAGGAAGACATGCCGTCCTAGGGCCACATGAGGAGGAAAGCAGGAAACCCACCAATTCCTTTGGGTGTCTATGTGCATAAATGTGTAATGAGAAATCCCCATTAACCAAGGCATGTTCTGTTACACAGACACCACATGCAGTGTGTGCAACATGCCATGTCACCTGCACATCCCAAAGAGCTGCACCAATGTCATCCAGGCAAATCTGGATGGGCACAGGCAATGATCAAGAGCAGATTCTTCTTCTCAAGGCTTGATCCACAAAGGTCACACACCAGCTGGAGTTCAGACTACTTCATCCTGCTCACCAGCACATCCCAGTTCGGGTCAAAGCTCCCCTTCCTCTTCAAAAGGTCTAACTATGGACCACCATGGTCATGAAACCATCTCCTGAACACCTCCAACTCCTGCCTGAAACAGGTGGCAGGACCATGTCTTGCTTAGCATCCTTTGTGAAATACCAAACAAATACTGAGCATGGCAAATTGCAGCATGTGTTTGAAGGGTCAGACCCACCTCTGTGAAGTAGCAACCACACACTCTCTAAAGAGAACAGGTTTAGAATAGAATAGAATAGAATAGAATAGAATAGAGCAGAACAGAACAGAACAGGTTGGAAGAGACCTTCAAGATCATCGCATCCAACCCATCATCCTACACCACCTGATCAACCAAACCATGCAACCAAGCACCCCATGAAGTCTCCTTCTAAACACCTCCTGGCAGCCCATTCCAATGGCAAATTAGTCTCTCTATTAAGAATTTCTTCCTAATATCCAATCTAAACCTCCCCTGGAGCAGCTTGAGACTATGTCCTCTTGTTCTAGTGCTGGTTGCCTGGGAGAAGAGACCAGCCCCTGCCTGTCTCCCTTCAGGTAGTTGTAGAGAGCAATAACATCTCCCCTGAGCTTCCTCTTCTCCAGGCTCCTGTTTGGCAAAGGTAGGAGTGCCTCATGCACACACAGCACTGCAATAAGCATGAGGTCAATATACTGCACTGTGAAACTTTATCCACTAAGACATCAAAAATGTTAACCTTTGTATTATCTGTCTGGGGTTTATAGCGGGTGGGAAGCACAATAAAAGAATAGCTGTCCCAGCAGAAGCCAGGCCCTGGAGTTCACTAAGGAGGAAGGGTGAAGTCTGTAGCAGACCGTGATAACCTCTATTTCTGCCTGGCTCAGTAGCAGATCTGCTGGCCTGATAGAAACAATTTAACTACGGCTGCTATAAAACAAGTCTCCTCCTGCCAGCTCTTCCCTCTCCCCCCTGGTTTAAGACCAGACCGAACTCAGGTTTGCTGGTTTAAAAGGGCAGATAAAATCCAGACAACTCAGGTGGGTCGATGCCAACTTTCCATCTCCACCTGCTCTCTGTAGCCACAGATATCAAGGGACTGGCATCTACTCGAGCTGCCTCTCCAGAGAGCAGGAACCAGCAATGAGTTCATAGCACGACAGAGGAGTTATGAAACTTCCTGGGTTTCCTGTTTCTTTTCATCCAGTGAGCACGTTCCTCTGAGTGGCTCCTCGGGCTTTTACAGAAGCTGGCAGCACACCACTCAGAAGCCCTAAAATTAGGCAGGAAAAGGGCACTGCCTTCCCCAACCATCGACAGTTCAGCAAGCCCAACAACAGATCTGGAGACCAGCTCTTTGCCAAAGAGGTCCCTCCTTCTTTGATGCCTCAGATGAAGCGGTTTACACATCTGGCAGGTGGTTACAGGCAAAGCAAAGGAAAAGAAACCTCAGGAGTTTAAAAATAACCTCGGAGCTGCCTTTAGGGTGGAGCACTGCCTCTGAGCAGGGAAAAGAGGCAGCAGTGCAGCAGAAGTGCTGAGGCCAACTTGTCCCTTACCCAGCCTGATGCCGTTCAACGCGGCCACTCTACGGCTCTGCTCCCGTAGGATGTTTTCCTGGGACGCCGTGCGCTTGGGCTGCCTCCGGATGCACTGCATGATCCAGCCTGGAGCTCAGGGACAGCAGTCGGGAAGGATGGGGGGGGCACGCCACCCCGGCGAGGATCCCTGCTCATCCAGGAGCCTCCGGCGTGTGCGGTGACAAACGGGGCTCCAAGGAGCGAACGGAGGCACTGGCAGCGCCGGGCAGGGGAGGGCAGAGTCCAGCTGGGGGTGGGACCGTGGGAAGTCTCTCCTCCTGCTCTGCTCACCAGCACACGCTGGTTGCTGAATTACGCCGAAGCGCCGGCCGGCAGCTGCCCAGGTAAAAGGAACGAGTTTTCCTACAGTCATATGCCAGTGGGGTTTTATGCATCATTTCCAGAGGCTGGAGGACTTCCAAATATTGTTTGTGGCTCCTAATCAGTGCCTGTGGCTTGTCAGCTCAGCCTGCCCACAAACGCCTGGATCAGAGGGAGCTCGGCTCCACCCTTCTGTGCGGAGCTGCTCTGCGTTATCCCCACTGGCACCACACAGCGAAGAGGAAGCTAAAAACACCTTGTAGCCAGGGCAGATGTAGCCCAAAAGCTGCTCGGAAAGTTTATTTTAATGCTCTTCGTTTTTCCACCTAGAGAAGAGCATTTTCCAAAGACTCCAGAGTATCTTCTCTGCCACTGATTTCCTGTATGACTTGGGTGAGTCACTTACCCTGCGTTTCTACATAGCACTGGGCTTAGTCTTGTAGTTCAGATTTGTCCTGCAGTCTGGTAGCCCCCATCATGCTTTAACAAGTCACTGGTTACATAGAATTAGAGAATAATTCAAGCTGGAAAGGGCCTCTGGAGCTCTCTAGTTCAATCACCCACTCCAAGTGGGGTCACTGTCACAGGTAGATCAGGATGCTCACAGCCTTGTCCAGGTGAGTTATGGGTATCTTAAGGACAGAGCCTCTATAGATCTAGATCTTTGTTCAAAATCTTAGGTGTTCTCAGTGAGGAATGTGTTAATTACAACCAGTATAAATTTCCTGTGCTGAAATTCATGACCATTGTCCAACGTCCTGGCGATGACTGGGGTGAAAATTCATCTCTTCCCTAGCCATGACCCCTTCTGCAGCAAAATACAGCAGCTATACTTACTAAGTTGTGCCATCCTAGGTAAATTTGCAGCCCTTTTTACAGACTAAGGGGGTTTGTCATTGCCTTTGCTAGCTGCTGTGCCAGGCAAGGCAAGGGTGAAGATACTGCAAGCAGAGGTAGTCAAGCTGGCGTGATGTCCCTTACTGCAGAAGCCACATGTGCCTGAGACTTAACTGAAGGCTCTCCATCACCAATCCTGCATCACATTCAACACAAGTTTATAGGATATATTCTCTGTTTCTGGTGTCTGGCAATCCAGTCATCTTCCCCTTCTATCTTCCACATTTTGAAGGAAGCCCTCCCAACCCTCACAGAGTCATTAATGACTCCTCTATGTCACATGTAAGAAACTCTCTGGGGACAAAGCAGAGCTATTGTGTGGCCTTAAAGAGCAGTACAACTGGTAAGACCTTATTTACACATGACAACTACAAACCACAGCCAGCAAGGAGAATAAAGGCATGTTCTGGATGGGTTGTTGCTGAACATGTTAGCCAGGCAGTCAGTGGGTACTTAAGGAAACACCTCCAGCCCTTCCTGCACATACAGGGACTGGAGATTGGAGCTGTGATCTCTGCAGCGTTTCCCTGGGAGCTGGGATGGTTGCTTTTGCCCTGGCTAGGAGGTGAGCACCATGATGTAATGGCTAGATGAGATTTATTAGCTAGCAGTCTCAGAGCACTTCCCGTATTTCACATTGTACTGGAGAGGACAGATACAATCAAAGGAGTGGGGAAGAGAATAGTCTCCTGCACTTGCCTTAGCAAAACAATTTGCTTCCATGCTCCAGCTCGCCTGTCCAGTGGCAGCCACAGCCCCACAGGGATCAATTTGAGAGCACAGAGTGTCCCTCTGCTTCATCTTCTCATTAATTCCTAACAAGCAGTGCCAGTGACAGCATTGCTTTGAGCTTTCCAGGCCCTCAGAGAACATTTTACTGTACTTATCTCTGAAGTCTGTGCACACACAAAGCACAGGATTGTCATTCATGGGTTTATATACTTGACCAGAACAGTAATGTGTGCTTTGAGGACTTCAGAAGTGTAAGGCAGTTCAAATCAGTTTGGTTTTAAAGTGAAGATGAGACCGTTGAGCCAGAAATGCCCTGCTTTGGGAAACAGCAGCTCTGGATGTATTGTGGCCTTGAGGTCATTTAAAGACAAGGTCACACCTCACAGATGAATCCTGATGGATAGGTGTGACCCTGTGTGTCACAGGGCATGGCTCTGTGATGTTGCACAGTGCTGCGTCACGCTCCAGCGCTGGAGGAAGTGATTCCTGCAAATGGCTTAGGGAAAAATTCTCCAACCTTTATTCACTGCAGGTAACACCTGACTGGGTCTGAAGCCTGCAAACACTCCAGCACTGCAGTTTTACCCATATGACCCACTGAAATAAACAGCACCAGTCACATGGCTGAAGTTATTCAGGACCCTGTGCCCAGGATCGAGGCTGTGCTAATCATTCCATCAATTCCTACTGGATTACTCATGGAGCAAATGGAAATCTATGCGAATGAGGATGTCAGAACAAGGTCCCAAAGTCAGCAAAGTGCTTTGACATCCAAGAAACAAGCACTTGAGATAGAAAGGCTGTAGTGTCTGGTAGGAAATAAGCAATGTGGGGAAACTCTT
Source organism: Melanerpes formicivorus (assembly GCF_026170545.1). Classification (NCBI taxonomy): domain Eukaryota; kingdom Metazoa; phylum Chordata; class Aves; order Piciformes; family Picidae; genus Melanerpes; species Melanerpes formicivorus. Next base: position 4,830,449 of record NW_027142365.1, read on the forward strand.
AATGCACAGGCTGCTCTTCAGATAACTTCCCAAAATGAATTACTCTCCACCACATCCTTACACAAAGGAGCTAAGGAAGCACCATTACCACTTCCTAGAGAAAGAAACAAGTGGAGTTTGGGGTCTTGGACACCAGACTTGTTCTTCCATCACTGCCACATTGGGACAGCATCAAAAATGGTGCAAATTTAACACTGATCATAGTCTCTTTCCACCACACTGACATAAATTGGGGTCGGTGTTGATAGGTTGGACTCGATCATCCTCGAGGTCCTTTCCAACCTAAGTTATGCTGTGATACTGTGATACTGTGAAATGGCATGACAGAAGTCAGCTCCTGATGTGCCTCCATTTGTGAAAATTTAGGACCAGAATGAAAACACCCATGCTGCTTGAAGAGCTCATCACTTCCCCACTGCATCATGCACATGATGGAAATTACTCTCAGTAGTAGCACCTATGACACACAATAATACATGTTAAGGGAGGTTGTCCCACTAGAGGCCAAAGGTTGTGCTCTCTATTTGTTACCAAGAAGGGAAAAAAAGGTCTATGTCACATGATGCTGCTCCTCAAAGAAACAGAGTCATGTCATCTTCTCTCCCAGACTCCCTGACAGTGAAATTCAACAGAGTTATTTTAATGGGAGCATTGCTGCTCATTGATGAACTGCAATGTCTGCCCCTACGTATTCCTCATCCTCAGAAAGTGTGAGGTCATGCAGTGCAGGTGAACTCAGCATCAGGGAGAGTCTGGAAAAGCTGTAGTGCAGCCCACCTGCAGTAACACAAACAAACCTTCCATCACTTGTTAGGACAGCACTCAGGAACTCGTGTCCCTGATGGTAAATAAAGTTTGAGTTTCTACTATGAGAAGAGTTGTCAGTGCAGCAGCAGCTTGAAATGAGCACAACCAGCTGCAACCCTGGGCAGTAGCTACTGCTGGGAAAAGCAAAAACCTGCCAAGTGATGAGGATTAAGTCTGCTTCTCTAGTGGTTTTGCAAGTCACTGATGTTACCTGTGAATTGCCTCTGCATAGGTCTCTTTTATCCTTTGCCATCACCCCAGGTTATATCCAACCTGTCTTTTATTACAGCCCTGTGCCTGGGATAAGTGTGGTCCCAGCGCTGGAAAGTTTTCTTCCAGCTGCGACTCTGCCACAAGGAGAGGACAGCAAGACTCCCTCCACATCTGCAGGGTCTGACCTTGCCCTGCCTTTCCCTCTGGAGTCCATTCTTCACTCATGCTCTCTCATATTTCACTTGTAGAACCCTCACTCTTTCCTCCTTCCTTGCTACCTTGAGGACACTGCTCACTTCCGTCAGCTTCGTTCTCCCCAGCCACACCTCATGTCCTCCAAGGACCAGGCCTTGCTGCTTGGCACAGCAGAGCTTGACAACAGCCATTTTCTCACAGTCCTCTAGATCAGTGCTCCTCTCCTTGCTCACTCCAGGGGAATGGAGGCCAGGCAGTGGGTGCTGAGACCATAAGCATCAGTGCATCCCTTGCCAAAGATGCTGCTGCTTGTTGCCAGTTGGTGCATCTCCGGTGCATGTGGTATGTACCAAGTTCCACCTTGTGGTGACACTGAGAATGGGCTTCTCAACAAAGCCCTGGGCAGCATCAGCAAATCTCCTTTCCTTCCTTACATTGGCTTGTAATGCCCACTCTGCTTCCCTTCCAGGATGTTTGAGAGGTCCTGCTGAGCCGAGGCAGGGTTACCTTGAAGTCTCACATGCAAGTTTTCCTAAGTATCATGTTGTGGGGCTGTCCTTCAAACCACTGCCTAAAACCTTCCACCACTGGCATGCTGGCAAGAAGCTGTATGATGGGCAGGTTTCTGGTGTGCTGAGATCAGCAGTGTCATGCTGGCCCCAAATTTCTCTGTGTCATGTGGCTGCCTCTCCTTGCCTGCATGGTCTGTGAGAGGAGAATGTTCCCTTCTCCAGCTCTGTTCTGCTCAGTCCATGCCACGCAGCCACCTTTACCCAAAACAGACTGTTTATATCCAGACTGCCTACTGGGAAAGCTTACAGGCTCGTGCTACCATCCAGACCATGCTACATGCTAGCTTGCTCTGGAGAAAAACCAGGCTGGGGAATGTGCTGGCAGTTAAATGGTGCAGAGCCCTGGCCCTAGTTGGTACAGATGAAGCCAGGCTGCCTGCTCAGGCATTTCACAGACAGTTCAAATTATAACCTTTATTTGTGAAAACCTTCATAAGGCTTTCTGACAGTCTGGGTCACTTGAGGAGAGCTTGGATCCATGCATGGCACTGGCTGTGACCCATCAAAAGCTGCTGCCCTGAGTTCTTGATGAGACCCAGGTAGAAAACCTAACTAAAGTTCATTGCATTCAGGAGCTGAAAACCAGCCTGAAGGTTTGGACCTTCCACTGGTCCCTCCATCACGATTTGGCTGCAGAGTGAGAGGCACTAAACCAAACACTGGCTTGCAGTAAATTACAGCTTTTCTAGTAGCTGGTGTGAAAAGAGTGGGAAGAAAATAGCTGAAAAGAAGGATATCAGCTTGATGAATAGCACCAGCACCAACAGCCAGGAGCACTCATGCTGCTTGGTTGCCTAACTCCTAAGTCATATTTCTGGGCACATGCTGATGAATGAAGACATTCCCTTCATAAAACCAAAGTCAGCTGTAGGTGGCTCCCAGTTTCATTTGCCTAATGCCACTTAATAGTTTTTCTCAACATTTCCTTCAGGAGCTGAGATTTCTTCCACAGATGAAATGCAGGTCACTCTCACCACTTGGCAGCAGGGCAAAATTAGTGCAATAACAAAATTGCACAATTGAATTATGGAAAACTGGAGGGGGAGGAAACATCTTCTTTTCTTTTTCCCTTCAATAACTTCTCTGGAATTTCAGCATTCTGTAACTTTAGCCAAAAAAAAACCAGCCAGCAAGGCTTGTTGTGTGAAAATTTCCACACACAGGTTGTCTAAACTGGCTCATTTAAGGTGTTGCAATAACCCTGCTTAGAAGAAACTGTTGTGAAATCTTCTCTACCTGTACAAAGGAAAAGAGAAACGCCTCTGTGTTTGACCAATGTCTGCAACTTTCCATTCTGGTGCACCTGACTAAGGACTGAGCCCATCCAACCACAGTGAGGACCTAGGAGACACATGGGAAGGGGAGTTGGCTCAGTATTTAGGCTCAGGGACTTAAGGCTTTTTAGCCTGGAGGAGGCTGAGGAAGGATCTTATAAAAACTTAAAGGGTGCCAGGAAGATGGGACCAGTCTTTTTTCAGTGGTACCCACTGACAGGACAAGAGGGAGTGGACACAAACATTGGAAGCTCCATCTAAACATGGGGAAGAACTTCTTTACATTGAGGGTGGTAGAAAACTGGAGCAGGCTGCCTGGAGAGGTGGTGGAGTCTCCATCTCTGGAGTCATTCAAAACCCACCTGGACGCCATCCTGTGCAATCTCTACATAAACCTGCTCTAGATGAACTCCAGAGGTCCCTTCCAACCCCTATAATTTTGTGGCTCTGTAATTCTAGGATTTAGGTGTCTACACTGCGCTGAACACGAGGCCAGGAGAAGACAGGGTACAATTCCCCTGTGTAAAACCCTGTAAGTCTAAAATCTCTCACTGATACCTAAATTTAGCCAGCCAAATCCCTCTCTGGATGATTAAATCACCAAGTATTTGTCTGCAGCTCTCCCTCATAAGTAACTGTTTATATTTTGATCTCCCTGCAAAGGAAACTATACTTTGCTCCCAAATCATGGACACCTTTGGTTCCCAGGGCTGTCCCTCCAGTCAGCTGAGTTTCCAGACCTTGCACAAACCATCTCTTTCCCACACACCTCTCCGTCTTCCTTTTCCATGTAGTTGGCTGTGCCTTTTCATCTCTGCTACCTGCAGCAGCTTTCCAACTGGGTGTTGCATTTCCTCCTTCCTCCTCTTTCATTTCCCCATTACAATCTCTTCTCCCCCCTGAGCATCTTCTTGCCCTGACTCATCCACTTTTGGGCCTCATGCTGGGGCTTCGCACACTGGCGACAACCTCAAAACCAACTGAGGGCTTTAGTTTTACCAGAAGACATTGCTCAGGTTGGAAATTTAGCAGCTTTTGTGTCAAATAAGCAAATAAAACTCACAGACAACTCAATTTGATGTTACTTGTCCTGTCTGGGGAAAAAACAAAGGACAGGACAAGTCCTCAGCTGCACCTTTAATGTACTGAGCAGTGTCGGTATTGCAAATTCTCATGCACTGCTAGAAACACTGTGCCTCAGAAAATTCCATGTTAACACATTGGGCACAATCTGCATCAAATGGGGTGTGCTAAGAGCATTTTGTTTGCAGGAAAGGAGATCAAAGTCACCTGCTGCATGAGAGCAGATTCTAGCTGATGCCCAGTAGTATTATCTCCACCCATAGAGGGTGAAACCCAGAAGGAGCCTCCTCAGTGCTCCCAGCTATGAAGGGCAGGTGGAGATGATTCATTTGGAAATGTACATCTAGAAGTTAGTTGTCAGGATTAGTTGACAGTAGAAACAAGGACATGGCCTGTTTTGTAGGGCTTTACCAACCCTGCCCTGCTGAGTCTCACCCTGGGCTGTGGCAGAGGACATTCCCATAAAAGGGCTGTGGCATTCCCTGCACAATGTAACAGTGTCTTGGATGAAAAAGTCAGTGTGCTAGAATAAGGCAGAGTAGAAACTGACCATCCCATAATCTCTGTGAGCACAAGGCCTCCCAGTTCAGAAAGGAACCAGCTTCATGAGGCAAAAGGAAGATCATTAATAGCCCCCAGAGTCTCACAGATTCCCTGCACACTGAATGTAGATGAGCCTTTATAAAATAAATAAGAAGCCCATCCAGTTGAATGAAACACATTCAAAATGAACTGAGAAATAAGAAAACCAGCCTAAATCACAGCAGCTACTCTGTGGACAAAAGAACACCCTCAGTTTCCTTCCCAGGGCTCAGGTCTCCATGTAAAGGCAGAGTTAACAAAACTACACAAACTTTTCAGAAGCTCTCATCTGCATCAGTATCTGCTTCCACTACCAGAAGATAGCTCAGTGGTCTCTGCTGACTGTCAGATATTTTACTGAGGCTGACCCATGTGTCTGTGGCTAATTCTGACACAGTAAATGCAGCTGTTGTTGTAGCTGTATTGGAGAATAAAAGAAAAGAAAAGAGGGAAAAACTGCAAGAAAGGAACCAAGCTTCAACATGCACCCACAGCAAAAAAAAAGTATCTATGAACCATAGAATCTGAGAAATTTCTGACAAAATGCATAGCACAAGCCTGATCCTGCTAACAAACCACCATGTGAGCAACTTCTCTTGCCTAAGTAGTCTGGCATTCAGAGTGACACTGGCACTTGTGTGTGCTATGTGTCAAGGAATGTCAGTAAATGCTTCTTTAAAAGCTTGGCTCTTTCTACACTTGTGTGTTTTTCTGCTTGAGTCAAGAAAAGAGATTAACCAGCAGCCACTGAATTCTTCTTGGTTCCTAACCCCAGAGGACTAAATAATATTCACTGGAAAATGATCTACAGGCCAATAATAGGAAATATTTTTAACAGTTCCAGATGTATCTCTTAGCTTTCTTTCCCCAGTGGCTGTGTAATGAATGAGATACCTACAGAAAGTATAACAGTAACCTCTGTTTCACCTTCCTGTCCGATTTCTAACATCCAGGAAAATCAGAGAGAAGGTTCCTTGAGTTTGGGGGAATCTTTTCACATTTATCCTGGCAATGCTAAATTGATTGTGTTTAGGGTCAATCACTTCTTGCTCTATTAGTTTAGCTTTGTCTATAGCACATCTGTAGTAAGAAAGCACCTATCTCATGAAACAAAAATAAGCACTGTAGACTTTCCCCATGTCTTTGGGACCACAATATCCCATTTCAATCCGTAGCTATCACAGCCCTGAGTTGTTTCTGCTCCTCAGAGTGAGTAAAGCACAATGAAGAGGTAACAAAGTAATATATTAAAGTCAGATGAGGGACTGAGGGGCATTTCAGTACTCTGTCAGACAAGCCTCCCAGTCCTGCTACCAATTGAATCTTCTTAAACCTCACTTGCTGGAAGAACAGAGAGGATTACTTCTTCTTTAGAAACATTACTTATTATGTACTTAACATTTATAGAGTCTTAGGAGTAGACCCTGAATGGAGATGATTTATCCTGGCTCTGCTGCCTTCACCAGAGTCCAGAGAGTTGACTAAGTGGAGCATCCGTCCCACTCTCAGACTCACCATGAAGGGGAGGAGATTTGGATCAACTTTTCCCGACTTGCTGACACTTAACCAGCCAAAGACTCTCTTCCTACCAACACTGCTAACATACTCACTGAGAAAAACATGTCATCTCTCTCTGCAACACCGATTACAAGCTGCATTGCTTACAGATGAGAGAAGGGAGACAAAAGAAAAGGGAGAAGAGAGGAGGGAAAACAAAGTTGTCGAACAAGATAAGAGAGGTGAAATTCAAGGACATTTCTACAGACTTACTGTTACAAGCGAGGAAAGTGCCATTCGGTTCCATTGCTGCAAACCAAGCCGCTGTGCAGCAGCAGAAAAGGGCCCCGGCAAACAGCTGTGCCCAGATGTTAGCTCTGGCCCGGGTGGAAGCCAGACCCGCGACACTCCCCCTGCTCTCTGCTCCAGTAACCCCCAACGTCAGCTCCCTCCAGAGAGGCCTGCTCCTTCCCCTTGGCTGGAGATGTGCTCTCGCTGTGACTCCTCATTTATTTCTCTCCCGCACCCGCACGCCGCCGCCTGCCCAGCGCCGCCAGCGAGCCCAGCGCCCGAGCGCAGCTCCGCGCTGGCCCTGGCTCCTCCCCGCTGGAATCTGGCGTCTTCAGCCCCGGCCCAGCCTCCTGCCTCTTGCTCCCGCGGCGGCTTGACAGCCGTGCCTCTTTCCGTGGGGCTGGCACACTTTCACGCCCCGCTCCCTTCCGGCAAGGCTTCCAGAAGGCATCAAGTGCTGTGAACCTCTCCTTCGTGGTCCCCAAATCTCGGAAAGGGGCTTAAAGATGCCAGCCTAGGTCTACAGAGCTGTTGCACACTGGTGCAGGCATATTTCTTCTCGCGGGGGGGTGTGGAGGGGGACGAACAAATCAAAACAGGTCGGAAATTGCCAATGTAGAAATAGAAGCTGTAACCACAAACGCTCACAGAAGCATGAGCTCAAACCCGTAAAAGAGTGACGAGCTTTGCATTTAAGGCAGTGAGGCAGAAAGCAGAAACACTGCCCAGTCCCGAGGCTTCTGCTGAGTGCGACTGACAGCCTCCATTCCGTTCCCTGCTCTTGAATTCGATATTTTATAAGGGTAGAAAGATGATGCTGGCAAACAGGGAGGGGGAAAGAAAGAGAATCCATTAATCCAGTATGGAAAATGAATTTTCTCTCCACTGAAATGTTGGGGGTGTGTGTGTGTGTGTGTGTGTGTTTGCAATTATTGTTTTGTTGTTGTTTGTTTCAATTTCTGGTTATTAGGTTATCTTGCTGCAAACAATAGCTGGATTTGTTGGCAGATTCCAAGCCCTCACTCCTCAGCAGCTGTAAACCCAGCAGCTCCACTGACTGAAGGCAAAAGTCCCTCTGTGATGGTGACAGATAGGGGAGACACATCATGAAAAACACTTTGGGACTAGGACTGTTTGTCCCTCCCTGCCAGGAACTGGGCTGCTCCCTCTGGGAGGTTTTACGGGCCACAAATATAAGGCTGCTGCCACCACCCAAGGAAAATCACCTAATATAGCAAAACTCCTTGTGCTAGTGCAAAAAAAACCCTGAAATAGAAAGGAAGGAAGGAAGCAAGGAAGCAAGGAAGGAAAGGAAGGAAGGAAGGAAGGAAGGAAGGAAGGAAGGAAGGAAGGAAGGAAGGAAGGAAGGAAGGAAGGAAGGAAGGAAGGAAGGAAGGAAGGAAGGAAGGAAGGAAGGAAGGAAGGAAGGAAGGAAGGAAGGAAGGAAGGAAGGAAGAAGGAAAGAAAGAGAAAGAAAGAAATGGGGGAGAGGGGGAGGAGGGGGCAAGGAAAAAAATGAATAAAAGACAAAGAGCAGAAATTTTGCCCCATGACTCCTCAAAAGCTCACTCTTCTACCTCATGGCCACATACAGAGTATGGGGGCCTCATTTCCCGCCACACACTTTCCAAAGGACCTGGGAAGAAGCATCCCTTTTGCAAACCACAGACAAGGGAGCACTGGCTTGGACAGGGGCAAACTGTTTGGCAGCAAGATAGGCTGCTGGCAGGCCAGGCAGCCGCTGGAGGCACCTAAGAGATTCCTTCTGCAGCCCTAAAAGCCTCAAAACGGAGGCATTTCCGGAGGACACCACCAAAACCTGTCACCCTTGCAGCTGATGGGGAAGAGTACTGGAGGGAGTGTACAGGAGGCTGGTGGATGAGTCAGCCAGACTGGAAACTCCGGTAAAGCTGAGGTGGTGAGGACATTACGGTTTTCACAAGGGAGGAAAAGCAGAGAAGAGCAGTTTGAAAGTGGTGATGAGAAATGGCATTAGAGCAGATCCTCCCTGATTTATCATCACTCCTCATTGCATCCTCACATTGCCTAACACGAGCCCCTTTCTTAGACACACTTCAGCCTCTGTGGCAAAAGGAAGATGTAAGTGACCTACAGCAGTCACAGAAGTCACAGAATCACAGAATCAATGAGATTGGAAGAGACCTCAAAGATCATCAAGTCCAACCTGTCACCCAAGACCTCATGACTACTAAACCATGGCACCACGTGCCACATCCAATCCGCTCTTGAACACCTCCAGGGATGGTGACTCCACCACAGCAGCACAGAACGCAACAACACCAGGACACAATCATCACTCCCCTGCATGGCTGTGAACACCACCATGACTGCACTGACTGCCTCAGGCTGGGCAGAGCATTGCCAAGCAAGTGAAACTGAGTTTTCCTGCCATCACCCCTTCATTATTGAAGGTGATCCTCTGCAACCTTCATGACAGCACACCATGTATTCTTGTGTTTTGTTCTTATCATGCTGCTTTCTCTGTGGTGATAGCAGAAGTGGTAGCAGTGGTGCCTCTCACAAGACCTTTCCCAGCTTTTCACTTTCCCCCACCACACTTACTCTCCCTGTCTCTCCATAAATCCACAAGCATCACCATTTAGGCTCCTCTGAACACTGTGGGACCTTTCTGTCACCCTAAGCTAATTCATCACCATGCCTAAATCCTTCATGGGCATGATATTGTGTACATGCTCAGAGCAAGCCTGGCACTCACAGCCAGCCTTGAATTTCTTGCATTCATTGGAGAGTAGAGGAGTCACCCTCAGAACTGGTGATATCCTGCATCAAACACCCAGAAGCTGAGATCACACAGCACAGACAGGTCTCATCAGACCCTTGTTTCAGAAGGCAGCAGTCCTTTTAGCTAGATTCCTGCATGCACACCATACACGATGAGCTCCCTTTCCTTTGGATTGCTGAAAGCAGTGTATGTGCAGAATAACAATGAAACTGAAGTGACAGGAGAAGCTGCTGGGCTCCTCTGAGCTGCAGGAATCCTAACAAACAACATTCTAGGCATAATACAGCAATGTAAGACAGTCAGACAAACCCAGCCTCTGATCCCCGTTTTGCATCGCTGTGCTTAGCGTAGTCCTTCCTGGTTCGGATTTTGGCAGATCCAGCAGGTGTGAGACGTGAAGGGAGGCTGCTCTCTGCCTAGCTAATCCAGCATAGCAGCTGAGTGGCAAGTTTCAAACTGGTGACAGAGCTGCAAAAAGCCTGCACTCATCTGGAAGCCCTAACAGAGCCATTCATTTTATGACAAAGTGTGCAGTTAGGACACTTTGCAGCTGACTGCTGTTGCATCTTGGCTTATCTTCTGAAAGCTGGCTGCTTCTTCCCTGTTCTGAACAGGTCTCACAACCAGTTTTGTGGCTCTTAATCTTCGAGATCAAGCCAGGATTTGAAGGGGAGAGCTCAGCATGATTAAAATTAAACAGCACTCCTTTGTTGCATGCTGTCTCTCTACTCACAGCAACAGTACTGTGGGCAAGGGTCAAAGTTAAAATACATGCAATTTATTCTGAGGAGATTGGTCTCAGCATCCATAAAGTGGCATTTCAATACCCTTTTTAGGCACTAGAGGTTTGTCTTCTCTGATTTAAGGATTAACTTTTACAGTGAGATAGCAAGAGGACTGTGGAATCTTCTCTTTTATTGCAAGGCAACTGAGCGAAGTGATTGCTTTCCCTCTGCTCGTGCTGATTTAGCTCGATTTATTCCTCAACACAATTGCCTCCTCCAGGATTTTACAGCAGGCAAGTTGACACATACTGATGGTTTTGCAGAAGGAACACTCCTCTTTTAGCAGTGAAAACAAAACCTGACAGAAAGGTCTGCTTTCCTGAAGTCTACAAATACATTATCAATTACAAGGAGTGGATTTATTCCCTCCTGTGTGCGCCACCCACAAGCAGTGACTTCACTGCTGAGCTCAGCTTGGTGTCTCCCAGCGTTCCACACACTGCAGGTTATTACATTTAATGGCTCCCTAAGACTTAGGAAGCTGCTTTATTTCCCTGCTTTGCTGTCATGTGGATTTTAATCCCCAAATCTCCCTGCCAGACTGAAGAGGAATGTGAAGAATTCCCTGTGGTGTCTTAGCCACATATCACAGGCAGCTCCCGTTCGCCACTTTTCCTGCCTGCCCACAGCTGTACCTGGACCTAAGCTCCTCCCAAAAGGAAGGCAAAGTTGGGATGAAAAAGTAGAGCAGCAATCAAAATGAAAATGACAGGATAAGGGCATGAAATCAAGGAGAGGAACAGGCAGTTGCAGGGCTTCTTGGCCTCAATGCACAGGGTTTGTCCTCCTTGTTTGTGTGGGTTGCCTGCTATAAGATGGGACCCATACACAGAATAATGCAGTTATAAATGGCAGTGCAGGGGGGAAGATGATAGGATTGAAGTCTACATTGCAAAAGTTCCACAAGTGTGGGAAGAAACCACAGAAATTACTCCAGAAGTAAGCAACCTCTCATGTTTTTTTTGTTCCTTTCTCTTCAGCCTCCCTTCTCCAAGGGAAATTGTCTGTGGAGGTGTTCAAGAAACAGACACAGCACTTTGGGACAGGGTTTAATGGCCATGGTGGTGTTAGGTCGATGATTGGACTCAATGCTCTTTTAGGTCTTTTCCAGTCAAAATCATTCTGTGGTTCTATGTAGGAGAGGGAAAGCACAGCTCCTCCATGCTGCTCCCAGCTCTCCCATCCCCTCAGCCACAGAAGGCGGCTCTCAGGGATGGGGTAGGGGCCAGGACTCCCACGTTTCAGTCACACCAGAGAGGAGTTCAGGGAGGATGCATTTCTTGAGCAGGAATCTCTGAACAACAAGAGGCCAGAGGTGCCATGAGATCCTGTTTGAGGCTTCTCTTGGGACTATGCATATGGATCTGCTGCACAAACACATTTCTGGCAGCTGCTTCTCCCAAGTTGTTGTCAGGGTGAGGAGAGGAGGCTCCTGGAAGGTGGAGAGATGAAGAGAGGACATATTGCAATACATACATCATCCTCCCAAAGTACCACAAAAATCCTGAGCTTCAGGCTTATACCAGTGACAACTATAGTACCCCCAAACCCTGATTAAAGGAGGCACAAAGACCTCACAAAGCCCATTTTACCCCACAGTCCCTTTAATTTGGCTCAGCCACAGCCCAAACTCTGCCTCAAAGAACTCTCAGCAAAGACAGCAAGAACTGAGCCACAGTCAGCAATACGCTGTGGCTGTTTAGGTCAGGCCTTTCCCCTCCTAATTCACCTTCCACCCCAGAAAAACTCACACAGCAAAGTGCCCAGCATCAGACAAAAGTAATTACATTTCAAAGGAATAAAAAGGCTCATAACCTGCTCTGGGCATCCTGGTTTTTTTCAGTCCATGCCACCATTTTCTAAGCTCTTCAATCCCAGTCAGGACATTTCTGAGCCTGGAGATAGGTTGTAGGGTAAAGTTGCCACCCACAAGGTGGTAGCAAAGCTGCCTGAGTTCAAGACCAGCATCATGTTTTACCGAGGGACAGGTCCTAAGCCAGGACACACCTTGGTGAACCCACTTGCTCTCTAGCCACTTAAGTGAATTTGAAAGGAGTTAAAGGCCAGACAGGCTGGGTGAAGAGCCTGCCTTCCTCTGTACCACAGCCTCCAGATGCCAAGATCATCAGTTGAACTGGAGCTGTGCAAAGTCGAGGAGAGCTCCCTTTTCTCGCACACCTACAGCCCTTTGCATTCTTCTCCTTGTTTTGTGCACACACAGCCCAGCCCAAGCAGCAGAGCATGTGCAGACTTCAAAGCCAGAAATGTTCCCAGGGTTCAGTTCAACAGTGAACAATAAATCATAACAAAAGCAAAGCAGATTGCCTGTCTCCACTCCGCAAGCATGACTCAAGTGTTGATTTAATTGTACACAGTGGAGGGAGTAGCTTTTCATCTCAAGAGGAATGCACCACATCTTTCCTATGGAGAAGATGCCTCCTGGCTCCCTTTTGCCTTTCAGGCTCTCACACACACCTTCCTCATCACACACAAACGTTCCCAATGCCTCTCCCAAAGATAACAGCAAGTGCTTTGTTTGCTTTGCAAGAAGGGCTCAGAATTTCTGCCTCTGTGACGCACCAGGAGTGTAAGCAGTATTTAAGGGTTATATGGCCAGCTTTAGTATGTAGCCATGTGGGGTTTTGTAGTTGGTTTGGTTTGGTTTGGTTTGGTTTGGTTTCATTTGGTTTGGTTTGGTTTCGTTTGGTTTCGTTTGGTTTGGTTTGGTTTGGTCAGCAGAAGAATTACTGAAAGCAGCACAAAAGATAATGCCATATTAAATAGAGTTCATGTCAATGCAGAAGTGGGGCTGGAATTTTTCAGACACTTCTCTTACAGGCTGGCTGTCCACAGAAATTCTTTTCCATGCCCTTTTCCTAGTCTGTTTACTGTTTCAGTGTCTCAACATCCTCAGCCCGTTGGGTGTCTCTACTTCCAGCTGTAGTGTAAATAAATCAGTAACAGATGGACAGCAAAATGTAAAACTCTCAGCTGTCCTTTATAATTTGAGAACTGCTCAGGGCTCTTATAAAGCAGGATGCATACCAATTTGAAAGGCCAGCTCCAGCCATCCTGATGACTTAACTTTTGTAAAGCTATCATTACTCTTATCAGGACCTTCTTTCATTAGGTGGATGTAGTTCTTGTTGGTAGGATGTTGCACTCCCTATCTATGCACAATAAGGTGTTTAAAGGAGTGATCCTGCCAGTGAATCTGCTCCACCCAACCCTTTCAGTGGATTTTCCCAGCATTGCCAGGTTTCTGGCAGCTGCTGGCCTTTCACCTGCAAGACACATGTTCCAGGGGGGGGAAGTGCAGCTTCACGACTATGCCAGAGCTGGCACAGCTTAGCATCTCTGGAAATCAGGTTCCCTTTGGAAATGTACTGGGAAAAGCTCAGAAAGCAGCTTTATGACTCTCCAATAACAGAGAGGACAACTCACTGGACAAAGTAATCCATTGCTGTTTATAAACTAGGCAGGAATGGAAGCAGCACAAGCCAGTATCAGTTGTGAGAACAGGTAGGCCAGCCAGATGCCTTGTTTATCACCACAGACAGCTGTGCCAAAACCTCTTCAGACTGGATGATGTTGATGTATACATCTGCATTTAAACCATTTATTGCAACAGTTACTCCCATTCAGCAGAGTAGTACATGGCCACAGGAAAAAGGAGTGACAGATGCTGGGATGTGTAAAACTAAACCTGCTGCTGGCATAATCCCATGCAAGTCCCATTAAAATTAATGAAGTATCTCTGCTGGAGCAGAAGATGAATTTGATTTACTTAGCCAGAAGTATGCCTACCTGACTCTGTATATCTGAAGTATTTGGAAAGGTTTTCTCTTCACTTAGTATAGGTAATCAAGAGCAGCTCTGGCCACCAAATAAAGCAATAAAAAAAATCAAGAGAGTCATCTCTTGCTGCACTGGCCACAATTAAAGACTTAGAGAATCACCAGCTCGATGAGTTTCATATTGATTTTAGATGGGGAAAATCATATGAAAATAGAGAAGGGAGGGAAAGAGGTAAGATCATGCATAAAAATTGGGAATAAAATCATAGTATCAGTCAGGGCTGGAAGGGACCACAAGGATCATCTAGTTCCAACCCCCCTGCCATGGGCAGGGACACCCCACACTAGATCAGGCTGGCCAGAGCCTCATCCAGCCTGGTCTTAAACACCTTCAGGGACAGCACCCCAACCACCTCCCTGGACAACCCATTCCAGGGCTTCACCACTCTCATGGTTAAGAACTTCTTCCTCACATCCAGCCTGAGCCTAAGACCTAGCTTTCTCTAGTTATCCCATAAAGCTCATTAAAACTCCAGGAATTTCCTTATAAAGGAGACACTTAAGTAATTTGACCTTTATCCAATGGTACGAAGCATGACTTAGGCATCTCACTCATTTTGTCTTCTAGACTGATCTTAATTTGTGTTCTATTTCTATTTTGTGTTTGTTTACCTCCTTTCAGTCACTACAGGAGAGATTTATGAGCCTCTGAGAGTCATTTTTGGGTTCTTGGTGTGTCTCTAGGTTTTAACCAATTTAGGTTTAAGTGAGCCCTCTAACGTTGAATTCCCTGCCTTTAAATATTTTGATTCCGGGATAATGAAAATGTCTTTAGCAGAGAGCTGTACAGAAAAGTACATCTAGTCTTAAATACTAATTAGCAAGGTGTTTTTTTTTGGAGGAGGGGACCCCAGAGACTTCTTCTGAAGCTATGAGAAGCAAATCTGCTGGTGAATAAGAAGCTGAAGGAAAATGCCACACAGGCGTTTCATCATCTTCTCAGTTCAGTGGCTCGGTAAACAGCGCGGATCAGGCACGCAGCGCTGAACGGCATTTGATTTATGGCTGTGTGAATCATTTTGCACATCTGACCATTAATATGAAGCTAACATGGCATGAATGAGAAACAATGGCCTGGCTGGGGAATCTAGCGATGTACTAGGCTTACTGGTATGAAAACACTGCTTGGAGCGATTATCACTCTCGGGAAGGAAGAACAGCGGGAGGCTGGGCCTGGGGTTCTGCCTCTCTTATCTGCCAATGGCTCCTTCTGGTATTTCCCAGATCACAGCTGAGACACTGAGCTTCACAGCCATTAACAGGCAGGCTAGCAAGAACATTTCTAACCCTGAAAGACCACAGCCATTAGGCCAAGTCACCTGCTGTCAGGAATGCTTGACACAAGCCTCTTCTGCCTTGCACCGTTGCATCTATACAGCCAACCACACTGGGGTACCCAAGTTAAGGACAGGGGAGGGCTGATGATTAATGTCATGATGGTTCCTTTTAACATACTTCATCTGTCAGCTTAATTCTCTGTAACTGGGATAATCACAATAATTAGATGCAATTGTTCATATCATTACCTAATTGCAGACTGATTCATTATTTTTTCAAGTGTAGCCAATTCATGTGAATTTTGGATGTGCAGGAAAATATGGAAACTCTGAACTGCACTTTGCACAGCTTGGAAAACTCCTGCGAGGGGTCAGGTTGCCCCGTAAATGTAAACCACACATAAGGATCTTGTCTCCCCAGAGTGTGCAATGCAGGTAATCAGTGATGTTACAACCAAGGCATTTTTATCATAGAAGCATAGAATCATAGAATTGTTAGGGTTGCAAGGGACCTCAAGGATCAGCTAGTTCCACCCCCACCCTGCCATGGGCAGGGACACCTCACACTACAGTAGGTTGCTCAGAGCCATATCCAGCCTGGCCTTAAAAACCTCCAGGGGTGAGGCTTCCACCACCTCCCCGGGCAGCCTGTTCCAGTGTCTCACCACCCTCATGGGGAAGAACTTCCTAACATTCAACCTGAATCTACCCATTTCTAGTTTTCTTCCATTCCCCCTAGTCCTATCACTCCCTGACAGCCTAAAAAGTCCCTCCCCAGCTTTCTTGTAGCCCCCTTCAGATACTGGAAGGCCACCATTAGATCTCCTCGGAGCCTTCTCCTCTCCAGACTGAATAGCCCCAATTCCCTCAATCTGTCTTCATAGCAGAGGAGCTCCAGCCCTCTAATCATCCTCGTGGCCCTTCTCTGGACACCTTCCAGCATGTTCAGATCCTTCTGTAATAGAGCTACAGGACACAGTACTCCAGGTGGGGTCTCACCAGAGCAGAGCAGAGGGGGAGAATCACCTCCCTCGACCTGCTGGCTGTGCTTCTCTTGATGCTACCCAGGATGCGATTGGCTTTCTGGGCTGCAAGTGCACACTGCTGGCTCATGTTGAGCTTCTCATCCACCAGCATCCCCAAGTCCTTTTCTCCATGGCTGCTTTCAAGCCATTCGCTGCCCAGCCTTTATCAGTGCTCGGGACTGCTCTGAGCAATTTCTGATCCCAAGGAGTTAAAACTATAATTCACACAAGCCCAGTGACATCAGACTTCCCTCCACCCCCATCCCAACAATTCATGCGGAGCAGGAAAATGTTATTGCCTTGCTAACATCTCCAGAGCAGATGTTTATGCAGAAAATATGCAAGGAATCCCTGTGTCTCCCAGAGGCCTAATCAATGGCCAGCATTTTTTTTGGTGTTAATCTATAATCAGCCATACTCTTGGAAAATCAGCCAAACACTTGGAAAAGCCAGACAAAAGATGAGGAGAAAAAGCCATTCTGAAATAATTTAGGAGTCAAAAAAAAAGAAAGGAGAGAGAGAGATCAGAGAAGGTAACAATTTATAGCTAGATTAATTTGTAGATTACCATGTTTCCTAAATGAATAAAAGCCTGATCTTGTAAAATCTCATCAAATGTATTCAGAAAGAGTCTTCAGAACCTCTAATTTAGCTCCTTCCCTTATCTGGTTTCATTTCATAAGATGAAAGCTAGGAGCACAGTTCAATAAACTGTCACTGAGGAGTGGGGAGCCTTTGAAAAGAATGAGGAGGACCAAATTAAAATGCTGAAGTATCTCAAAATAGACTAAATACCCTTCAGAGAGGTGGTGGTGTAAGTCATGTGCTGGAACTATCACAAAGGAAGTAATGAATCTTCATTTCAAGTGCAAAGCAGAGCCCAAGTTTAGGCATAAAGGTGCAACTGCTATTTCCAAACCCATGCATTTACAGCCCTGACAGAGCCCCATGCATCCACCTTCCTCTGGCTGTTGGTGGTGTTTGCCTTTCTGCAATGAAAACACCACAGGGATAGCAGGGTGCAGACAGAAACACTAAAGTTGCCCATTGAGGAAGTATTTTATTGTTTTTGGTGCCTCCTCATCAGTTCTGCAGCATCTGGTGCAGCCAAAGCAGAAAGGTTGAGTGACTCATTTCCTTCCTGCTCCTGCTGTGGGGCACCTAAACCAGCAAAGCCTTTACACAAACCTGCTCCCCCCTCCGACTGTGGGAGCTTTGGTTTGTGCCTGCAGACGTGCTGCTGGGAACAATACCCGGAAACCAAAGCACAGAGCTACCCAACTGCTATTAATATATACCACTGGGATCCCAGCTCCAAGCTCGTGGGCTGTGCAAGAACCAGAGAAGAAAACCCTGAAGCTGTGGTCTGGGCTTTGCCTTAGAGTTTGTGGCACATTAGGTACCTTCCTTAGCTCCCCAGGGCTTTGCTCATTGGATGCGATGATCTTGGAGGTCTCTTCCAACCTGGTCTATTCTATTCTATCCTATCCTATCCTATCCTATCCTATCCTATCCTATCCTATCCTATCCTATCCTATCCTATCCTATCCTATCCTATCCTATTCTGCCATCAGCTATCCTTGTGCCCACCATGTGATCCTGGAAACTTCACTATCCTCACTCTGGCCATTTGCTTGGTGGAACAGATAGTGGAAATCCCCATGGAAAACTATTTTTGTACAGACATTGAGCTTGTAGTTGACACACTCCTGCTTGTGTCAGTGGCAGATCTCAGATGAAAGGGCTGCTCTTCCAAAACAGAAGACAACCCAACAGCACAGCTTTGGAGGCTTATAGCTTCATTTTCAAGTGTTGCAATCATGTGGTGTCTCACCACAGGAACATGTCATAAAAGAGAGCCAATCATTGAGTTACTCCCAGCAGCATAAATTAGCCATTGTGGACCTCTACCACCTCATGCCATATTGCTTCCAGGACAGAAGACATTCGTGCAAACCTATCTCTGCAAACCTGGAATCTGCAGAGTAGGTATGGGGTACAGATATCTCCACAGTGATGTCCCTGAGGGGTGGAAGAACACTATTAAACATCAGTTAAATGTTTTTGTTACTGCAGAGTCTTTGAGATCTGGAGAATTGAAGGCTGTGGTCTACCACCATGTAGAAGAGGAGAGGAGGAGGGAGAGGAGAGGAGAGGAGAGGAGAGGAGAGGAGAGGAGAGGAGAGGAGAGGAGAGGAGAGGAGAGGAGAGGAGAGGAGAGGAGAGGAGAGGAGAGGAGAGGAGAGGAGAGGAGAGGAGAGGAGAGGAGAGGAGAGGAGAGGAGAGGAGAGGAGAGGAGAGGAGAGGAGAGGAGAGGAGAGGAGAGGAGAGGAGAGGAGGAGAGGAGAGGAGAGGAGAGGAGAGGAGAGGAGAGGAGAGGAGAGGAGAGGAGAGGAGAGGAGAGGAGAGGAGAGGAGAGGAGAGGAGAGGAGAGGAGAGGAGAGGAGAGGAGAGGAGAGGAGAGGAGAGGAGAGGAGAGGAGAGGAGAGGAGAGGAGAGGGAGAGGAGAGGAGAGGAGAGGAGAGGAGAGGAGAGGAGAGGAGAGGAGAGGAGAGGAGAGGAGAGGAGAGGAGAGGAGAGGAGAGGAGAGGAGAGGAGAGGAGAGGAGAGGAGAGGAGAGGAGGAGAGGAGAGGGAGAGGAAGAGGAGAGGGAGAGGAGAGGGAGAGGAGAGGGAGAGGAGAGGGAGAGGAGAGGGAGAGGAGAGGAGAATAAACCAGGTTGGAAGAGACCTTCAAGATCATCACCTCCAACCCATCATCCAACACCACCTAATCAACTAAACCATGGCACCAAGCAACCTATCAAATCTCCTTGATGTGCCAAGAAGTGGATTCATTAACCAAAATAGCTCTAAGGCCCTTTATTGCCACAGGCAAAATAAGAAGAACCTGGGTGTGAAAGTATAAACCTTATTCTTTAATTTGGGGGGGACAAGGCAAAAGACTGCTGCTGGGTTGTGAGTCTAACCAGGAACTGCTTTTCTTGTTGGCTTTCCTTACAGATAATCAGTGGATCCCCAGCTAGTCACTGGCACAGAATAAAAGCCACCAGTTTTGATAAAAGACTTTCCTGGGTAGGGCTGTTTGGGTAACTGTTTAGCAAAACACATTCCTGGGTAAATGTAATAGCTTTTGGACAAAAGGAGGTCAGACTCTGTGCTCCAGTAACCCTCTCTGACCCAGGGACCTGCGGAACATGTTGGTAAACGCGGAGCATGGGCCCCTTGTCTGCTCTCTCCTTGAGGGCCCCAGTGTCACACCAGCACTGCACCCTCCAGCTAGATCTCTGCGGGGAGGCGTAGCCCATTTCCAGCTTAATTAGAGAGTGATGTGCCTGCCCAGACACTGTTGGAAAGGAATGACTGGCTCCTTTGTGCATGGCATTTTCCACATGCTTCTCTACATGTTGGGTGTGTCTGGTTTGTAGAATCCCATGTGGCTTCAGTGAAATTACAGTGTAAGGATCTCAGCAGAATTACAGCAATACCCACTGGCTGGTTTTAGTGAGGAACAGGCTTGTAGATACAGGAGAGGGGTGTGGGAAACAAAGAGAAGCCTGAAGTCAGGAAGTGTGAACTGGAAGCAAGTGAAGGGGTGGGCTCATGTCAGGAGACTGCCACAAAATAACACTGTGCAAGATGTTAAGAGAGAAAATAATGAATATTCAGGTGGAACTGCCAGTCACAGGTTGTTTCAAGCTGTCTCCAAGAGCAGTGGAGATAATCTAAGTACAGGCAGCAAGGCAGGGGTCTGTAAGAAATGGATAGTGTTTAAACTAACTAGGAGATGTGAAGAAAAACAAACAACTGGCAGGACAAAGAAGCAGTGCAATGTGAGAAGCCAGCTTTCAGAAACTGGGCTGTTCGGCATTTTTACCCTGAAACTGAAAGGTTGCTTCTCCATTTTCCAGGTCTGTAAATTTTACTTGGGTTTTAAAGTCAGGCTGTGGATGCTGCTTCATCTTCAGGATACACAGGGCAACGTGCAAGGGAGACTGGCATTCTGGTGCTACCTGTTTGGCTGCACCTGCAATAATTAAGGGATAATGTAGGGTTTGCCTGTGCAGTGAATAAACACACTTTAGGTAATACACTGCTAAAGGAACAGGCAAGATGGTGATGGGAGAATTTAACCTGCTCAGTTCCTTGATCAGAAGGACCTGATGGAGCAGGTCCAGAGGAGGGCCACGAAAAAGATCAGGGGTGTGGAACACCTCTGCTATGAGGACTGGCTGAAGGAGCTAGGGGTGTTCCACCTGGAGAAGAGAAGGCTTCAGGGAGACCTAAAAGTGGCCATCCAGCACCTGAAGTGGGCTACAAGAAGGCTGCAGAGGAAGTTTACAAAGGCCTGCAGTGGAGAGGACCAGGGGCAATGGTTTGAAATGAGAGCAGAGCAGATTTATATTGGATGTTAGGAACAAGCTCTGCACCATGAGCGTGGTGGAACACTGCAACAGGTTGCTCAGGGAAGTGGTTGAGGCCCCATCCCTGGAGATACTCAAGGTCAGCCTGGACGAGGTTCTGAGCAACCTGATCTAGTGGATGATGTCCCTGCTGACTGCAGGGTTGTTGGACTAGATGACTTTTGGAGGTCCCTTCCAAGCCAAACCATTCCATTCCAAGAAAGACTAAATACAATGTTTGTTTCCAAAGGTTCTTGTGGATGCATAGGGAACTTACTAGAGCCACTGGAGGGCAGCAACGTCAAAGTGAAGCCTTCATCAGCCTGCTTTGGGGAACTGTTCCCATGAAAATCCAAAGTCAGGAAGACCTCAGCAACAACAGAGAAATAATTTTCTAGTACCTAGCTGCAAATATGAAACCCATGTGATTCTTTCAGCAGAGAAACCAGTAATGCAGTTTCATTTTCCTTAATGTCCTGTGTCAGAAGAATGCTACCTGAAGCCCTCATGACTTGTCTGAGTATCAGAAAGTGCTAAGAACATCCAAAAATCCTTAGAATCTTGATGCACACTGAACTCCACTGACTTTTAGATTTTATTTATTTATTTTTTTATCAACACATATGTCAAGATGAGGCTAGCTCTTGGAGACCTTAACTTCAGAGTAGTTTCCTCCAAGAGAAATGCCATTGTGCTCCACACTGCACACAAACACGTATCTTCAGATTTGTCACCCCAACCCAATGAAAACATCAGGTTAAAATTCAACTTTACATGGTACAGAGGGGAAAAACAAGGTTAAACATCTGGCAGAAGTCATAGGTGGCAGTAAGAGATAGTGTCTACATTTATCAGTACCCCCAGGTCCCTTTCTGGAGAGCTGCCAAACAGAAAGGGACCTGGGGGTGCTGATTGACAGCCAGCTGAACATGAGCCTGCAGTGTATCCAGGTGGCCAAGAAGGTCAATGGCATCCTGGCCTGCATCAAGAACACTGTGGCCAGCAGGAACGGGGAAGTCATTCTGCCTCTGTACTCAGCACTGGTTGGGCCACACCTTGAGTCCTGGTTCCAGTTCTGGGCCCCTCAGTTTAAGAAGGACATTGAGACACTTGAACATGTCCAGAGAAGGGCAACAAGGCTGGGGAGAGCCCTCAAGCACAGCCCTGGGAGGAGAGGCTGAGGGAGCTGGGGTTGCTTAGCCTGGAGAAGAGGAGGCTCAGAGGAGACCTTATTGCTGCCTACAGCTACCTGAAGGGAGGTTGTAGCCAGGTGGGGGTTGGTCTCTTCTCCCATGCAAGCAGCACCAGAACAAGAGGACACAGTCTCAAGCTGCACCAGGGGAAGTTTAGACTGGAGGTGAGGAGAAAGTTCTTCACAAAGAGAGTTGGAATGTGCTGCCCAGGGAGGTGGTGGAGTCATCATCCGTGGAGGTGTTCAAGAGGGGATTGATTGTGGCACTTGGTGCCATGGTCTAGTAGTCATGAGGTGTTGGGTGAGAGGTTGGACTTGACGATCTTTGAGGTATTTTCCAACCTTATTGACTCTCTGAGTCTATGATTCTATACCTATAAATGTAGGTTAAAGTTTGTGTTTGTTTTGGTGGTGTTGTTCTCTCTGTTTCTTTCACTTCCTACATGCATGAGGCTCTCTCCAGCCTTTGGAAGTTAAATATCTTAGAGTATAGAATAGTGATAAAGAGCGTGATACAAATTGTTCCTAATGTTCATTTCTTTCCAGACTACTGTTTAAGCCTTCCACTCTGATCTGGCATTTGACTACTATGGATCTCAACTTGACAAGTGGATCCCAATTTCACTTCCAGATTTCATGTTGGGTTTCTGGACTTGGAAAAAAAATATCCAGCTTCTAAGCTGAGATGATCTTCTTAGCAAGTTACTGAATGGCAGTAAAGATTAAAGTACAGAAAGGGTATTTCCCCCCCCCCCCCCCCCCCCCCCCCCCCCCCAGTTTTTAATGTGTATATATATACTATTTTAAACAAATACATCTGCTTCACTGCCACTACTCTAAGGTTTTCTTACAGGCTGGGAACAAATCCTTTTTTAAAATGCTGGATTGCATTAACATTCCAGTTGGCAAACAGATGTTCTAATCAACTGCAATAGTGCACTATGAGAGAAGTTGGAATTCTGATATGGAAATGTGCCAACATGTATATGCTCCAACCTACTTCCAAAGGCGAGGACGCCCCTGTGTGCCTGCACGAAAACAAAGCTGTGGAACTTTTCTCTTGCAGAACACAGGTAAGCAGGTTCTGAGCTCATCAGATGTCAGGGATTTCTCTGACTTGCCTTGACCTTTGGAGCAGGATATTGCAGATTTGCCAAGCTTCCCCTACAGCAAGTTTCCCTTTTTTTGCAGGGAAACTAAAATCACAGCAGCGCCTCAAAGGCTCCTTTGGTGTCTTATTCCAAGTGCAGACTTTAAGGAGCTGAAAGCTAAAGCTTGTGGCACTGTGTAGTTACAAGCCCACTGCCCACCTCCACTCCCGACCCCTGCAAACCTCCTTTACAGTAACCTTGATGGAGCCCATCGACTCTGATAGTGATGGAGAAGCCCCAGGATCCACAGTCTAGTTCCCTCACTCTGAGCAAGATGGATGGGGATTGAAAAAAATGGGGGGGGGCGGGAGGAGGAAGGAACAAAAGGAGGCAGGACAAGCAGAAATTGCTACGCCAGGATGGTTTCCAAGGAAAATATCACCCTCTTTCAGCAGGAGCAGGCAGCTGTTGTTAGCAACCAGCATACACAGGCAGGGCTCTCCAGCAAGCAGAGGAGGAAGATGGATGGTTTGGGGGGATGAAGATTAATTACCCCGTATTGCAGGGATGAGCCCTTCCTCTACATGTGGCATGTGGCAGCTGGGGATGAAGGAGGGGATTTGTCTTTTTCCCTCAGCTGCCAAACTCTGGCTTGCACCGGAGCCTGACAGAGACAGAGGTACAATTCATGCCTCCTGGCAAGCCCAAATCCCTTCAAAAGTTTCAGGCCAACATTTTATTTCTTTTCTTATTAATTCACGCAGCAACTCTGCTTTGAAAGAGAGTGCGAAAAGTACAGCGGCGGGGCAGAAATTGGGTACGAGCCTCAAAGAGACAGGAGGTGCCCCCATCAGCGCAGTGGCAAAGGGTTGTGAGAGGGGTGACGATGCCCGGGGAGTCGGGGTGGAGGGGGGACTATGCTCTTCATTTCGTTGATCTCGGACGGAGCCGAGCCCCCAGCGCCTCTACTCCGCCCCCGGGCCGGCTCCCCGCGGCTCGGCTCCCCGCGGCTCGGCTCCCCGCGGCCCGGCCGCCTTGCCCTGCCCTGCCCACCCACGCGGTCGCTCAGCAACGACGACGCGGCCGGGCCGAGGCGAGCGGCCGGGCCGGGGTGACCGCAGTGCCAGGTGTGCCATGGCCCAGCGGAGCACACAGGTAAAGCGGTGGGGCTGAGCCGCACGGGCAGCCACAGCCCTGCACACAGACACCCCCCAGCCTACAGGCAGCGCTGCCCGCAGCCCCCCACCTTGCGAACAGCCTCACACACACGCTGCTGCGTACAGCCAGGCGCACCCCTGCATACCCTGGCGTACTGGTTGGGGCTGCCATAGCCAACTTTCTGCACAGCACCTGGTGGGAACTGTGTTTGGGTTTGTCCCGTTCGTAATACAGAGGTGTTCTAGTTATTGTTGGGTGGTGCTTACAGAGGGTCAAGGTTTTTTCTGCTCCTCACACCACCGAGTGAGTAAGCTGGGAGTGTGCAAAAAGCTAGAAGGGAACACAGGTAGGACAGATGGCCCCGATGGACCAAAGGGATATTCCATACCCTGTAGTGCCATGCTCAGCATGTAAATCTGGAGAAGGAAGGAGGAAGGGGTGGGGATGCTCAGAGTAATGGTGTTTGCTATGTATGATGGAGCCCTGCTTTCCTGGGGATGGCTGAACACCTGCCTGCTGATGGGATGTGGTGAGTGAATTTGTTTTGCTCTGCTTGTGTGTGGCTTTACCTATTAAACTGTCTATTTCAACTCAGAAGTTTTCTCACTCTTCTGACTCTCTCCCAGTCCATCAGGGAACAATGAGGGAGCAGCTGTGTGGGGCTGAGCTGCCAGATGGGGTTAAACCACAACACCTGCACAGTACTTGTATCCCCCCCCACACACACACACAGAGCTCACATGGCTTTGTGAACACACACACACATCCTTGCTTGCATACCCCAACACCTCAGTGTTCACATGAGCACACAGTGTGCCCCCTTTCACAGTCCTTTCCAGGTACCTTTCCTAGTCCTTTTCCCCCAATCTTTCCTCCATTTGCTAATTCTAGCCATTTTCACAGTCAGGAATCTCTACCTATCTCAGGCTTTAAGCACTGATTTCCTTATTCTTATTATTTCTCAGGACATCTCCCACTTGCTGGCTAGTGTCTTTGAGGACCTGGACACTGGAGATGCTATTGGGGAAGACCTGGAGACAAATTGGATCAAATCCCAAGGAGGAGGTGACATTGATTGCAAGAGTTTCATAGAGGAGCTACAGGAGGTAAATGTTGAACCCAAGTCAGAGTTTGGAGCTCTGTTCAGCTTTCATTGCTACTTCTTATTTTAAGTTCTTCTGTAAAATCAAAAGGTGGGTGGGGGACCTTGGAATGGATCTTTACTTACACTCTTTTATCCTTCATATGCAAGCCCTATGAGGAGAGGCTGAGGGAGCTGGGGTTGCTTAGCCTGGAGAAGAAGAGGCTTAGGGGAGACCTTATTGCTGTCTACAGCTACCTGAAGGGAGGTTGTAGCCAGGTGGGGGTTGATCTCTTCTCCCAGGCAACCAGCACCAGAACAAGAGGACACAGTCTCAAGCTGCACCAGGGGAGGTTCAGGCTGGATGTTAGGAAGAAGTTCTTCATAGAGAGAGAGATTGGCCATTGGAATGTGCTGCCCAGGGAGGTGGTGGAGTCACCATCACTGGAGGTGTTTAGGAAGCGACTGGATGGGGTGCTCGGTGCCATGGTTTAGTTGATTAGATAGTGTTGGATGATAGGTTGGACTTGATGAACTCAAAGGTCTCTTCCAACCTGCTCTGCTCTGCTCTGCTCTGCTCTGCTCTGCTCTGCTCTGCTCTATTCTATTCTATTCTATTCTATTCTATTCTATTCTATTCTATTCTATTCTATTCTATTCTATTCTATTCTCCCATGTCCATGACAGCTTCGCTCCAAGTACCAGCAACAACTGAAAGCAGCTGACACACTAGAAGAGAGCATCATTCAAGCTGAGCATCGAGCAAAAGCTGAAGAAGAAAGGGCCCTAAACATACTGAAGGCAGGTGTGGAGAAAGATTTTCACACACTAGGATTCCCACCAGGTGAGGATTGTGGAAACACTGTGTCTCCCCACGACATGCTTGTGGTTCCTGGAGACCAAGGATTCATTTGTCTAAATCATTGTTAGGACTCAATGAGTTTCTTGGTTGGCTTTACATCAACAGAGCGACTCTGAAGTATTTTGTGCAGGCACTCAAACAAAGTAACATCTGTTTGACGCTGTAAGAAATTAAACAAACAGCTCACTTTCACAGCATTAGACTTGCAGTCAATGGCTTGTGACCCAATTTTGTGAGAAGCTTACATAACATCAGTGAGCAAAGGTTAAATGTTTCTCTGATGGATGCATAGCTGGGTTTGAGCTGAATTGAGAACTGGGCAGTGACTGGCTGGAAAGCAGCCCTGAGGAGAGGGACTTGGGGTTGCTGGTGGACAAGAAGCTCAACAGGAGCTCTCAGTGTGCACTTGCAGCCCACAAAGCCAATCAGATCCTGGGCTGCATCACGAGAAGTGTGGCCAGCAGGGCAAGGGAGGTGATCCTCCCCCTCTGCTCAGCTCTGGTGAGACCCCACCTGGAGTACTGCATCCAGTTCTGGAGCCCCTATTACAAGAGGGATATGGACATGCTGGAACGTGTCCAGAGAAGGGCCAGGAGGATGAGCAGAGGGCTGGAGCACCTCTCCTGTGAGGACAGACTGGAGGAGTTGGGGCTGTTCAGTCTGGAGAAGAGAAGGCTCCGAGGTGACCTAAATGTGGCCTTCCAGTATCTGAAGGGGGCCTACAGGAAGGCTGGGGAGGGACTGCTCAGGATCTCAGGTAGTGATAGGACTAGGGGGAATGGAATGAAGCTGGAGGTGGGGAGATTCAGGCTGGATGTGAGGAGGAAGTTATTCACCATGAGAGTGGTGAAGCCCTGGAATGAGTTGTCCAGGGAGGTGGTTGGGATGTTGTCCCTGGAGGTGTTTAAGCCCAGGCTGGATGAGGCTCTGGCCAGGCTGATGTAGTGTGGGGTGTCCCTGCCCATGGCAGGGATTTGGAACTAGCTGATCCTTGTGGTCCCTTCCAACCCTGACTGATACTATGATACTATGATGCTATGAGATGCATGTCCAAGTATTGGCACGAAAATCCCATACTGTTCCTCTATCCAAAAGCATTACCTGAAAGAGAACCATCACATCTAACAGGATGAGTTATGAAACCAACATTAGTTTGGATTGATTTAAGGTAGTGTATCTTAAAGGGCTGTGCTTGGAGAGGGGTTGGGGTTATTTCATAGTATCATAGAATCAGTCAGGGTTGGAAGGGATCACAAGGATCATCTAGTTCCAACCCCCCCTGCCATGGGCAGGGACACCCCACACTAGATCAGGCTGGCCAGAGCCTCATCCAGCCTGGTCTTGATTTTTGCTTCGTTGTTGTTTTGGTTGGTTGTTGGGTTGGTTGGGTTTTGGGGTGGGGTTTTGTGTGTGTGGTTGGTTTGTTTGGTTTACTGTTCTGTTTATTTGGTTGTTGTTTTTTTTTCCCTGTTGCAGTGCCATCCTATTTTAGGGGGATTGTGGATAATGAACTCCTTAGAAAGAATCATTTGATTTGCCCTGATGATTACATCATCGATAAGAAACCTACTACCAGAGCACCAAAAGGTAACTTAACGCTGAGGATAATTTAGGCTTTTTACCACACTCTGTAAGAATTGCAGCCCTGAAGAGCATAGCAGGCCTGAGTATATGTTTAGAGCTTTCTACCCATGCAGAAGGGACTGCAGCTTTGCAAGCATAAAATTCCACTAAAGGAACATTGTCAAAATAAAATGGAGACATTCAAAATGATGGAGGTCAAGTGAGGTTAAATATGGAATTCAATGCTGGTCACACATTTGTTTACAGTTCCTTCCACGTGACACAAAACCTGCATTAATTGTGACTGCTCCTCTGTTCAATTTTATCAGCACAAAGATTCTTCAGTAAGCAGAGAATGGAAGTGGTTACATCAAAATAAAACATATTTTCAGTGAAATAGAACCATGTTCTTTATTTGGGGTTTAAAATTTTCCAGTTCTAGAAATCTATCAGTTTAATTTGCAAGAAAAAAATCAGTATCCACGTATCCCCTGCTGGAGAGGTGAGCCCATGACAGCCTCATGAGGTTCAACAAGACCAAGTGCAAGGTCCTGCAGCTGGGTCAGGGCAATCCCAGGTACCAATGTAGGCTAGGCAGAGACTGGCTTGAGAGCAGTCCTGAAGAAAAGGGCTTGGGAGTGCTGGTGGATGAGAAGCTCAACGTGAGCCAGCAGTGTGCACTTGCAGCCCAGAAAGCCAATCACATCCTAGGCAGCGTCAAGAGAAGCATAGCCAGCAGGTTGAGGGAGGGGATTCTTCCCCTCTACTCCACTCTGCTGAGACCCCACCTGGAGCACTGTGTCCAGTTCTGGAGCCTCTATTACAGGAAGGATCTGGAGGTTCTGGAAGGTGTCCAGAGAAGGGCCACGAGGATGAGCAGAGGGCTGGAGCTGCTCTACTATGGCGACAGACTGAGGGAGTTGGGGCTATTAAGTCTGGAGAAGAGAAGGCTCCAAGGAGACCTTCTTGTGGCTTTCCAGTACCTGAAGAAAGCTGGGGAGGGACTCTTTAGGCTGTCAGGGAGTGATAGGACTGGAACAATAGGAATGGAACAAAACTAGAAATGGGTAGATTCATATTGAATGTTAGGAAGAAGTTCTTCCCCTTGAGGGTGGTGAGACACTGGAACAGGTTGCCCAGGGAGGTGGTGGAAGCCTCGTCCCTGGAGGTTTTTAAGGCCAGGCTGGATGTGGCTCTGAGTAACCTGATGTAGTGTGAGGTGTCCCTGCCCATGGAGGAGGGGTTGGAACTTGCTGATCCTTGAGGTCCCTTCCAACCCTCAGAATTCTATGATTCTAAGAAAAATCTTTTGGGCAGTGTCAAGACATCTTCACTCTTTTTTTTGGTGGAGTCAGTGTTCCTGAAGGAGTTCAAGACACATGTGGACCTGGCACTTTGGGACATGGTGTAATGGCCATGGCAGTCTAAGGTTGGCAGTTGGACTGGATGATCTTAGATGTCTTTTCTAACTGACACATTTCTATTGCTTTTATGAAAATAAATAACAAATATCAATTTCATTCTAGAAGAATTAATGTGTATTTTTTTTAAACATCAGCATGGCTCAGATAAATTCATCCACCTGTGCTTAGATCAGATGCTTATAATGCATGGTTTTTCTTTGAATTGCAGGAAAATCAGTGCCTGGCTATCTCAGGGGGGTATTTAATGTTAGGCAGCAGGTTTCTTCACTCTCACGGGACCTGATGCCTGCAGACCTGCAGAAAAAAACTGATGGGCTGCCCCCAAATGTGCCTTGTGGCACATTAACTCTGCCTTCAACTGCATGCTCTAGCCACCACACTAAAAAGGTCACAAAGGTATGTTTTACAGATGTGTTAGCTTCAGTCTGTCAGAACTACGTGATGGAATGGGATGGGATGGGATGGGATGGGATGGAATGGAATGGAATGGAATGGAATGGAATAGAATAGAATAGAACAGAACAGAACAAACCAGGTTGGAAGAGACCTTCAAGATCATCATGTCCAACCTATTGTTCCTGTAACAAAGGGTGAATATCCGTCTCAGGCTGAGCCAGGGGAAGTTTAGGCTGGAGGTGAGGAGAAAGTTCTTCCCAGAGAGAGTTTTTAGCCATTGGAATATGCTGCCCAGGGAGGTGGTGGAGTCATCATCCCTGGAGGTGTTCCAAGAGGGGACTGGACGTGGCACTTGGTGCCATGGTTTAGTCATGAGGTGTTGGGTGACAGGTTGGATTTGATGATCTTTGAGGTTTCTTCCAACCTTGGTGATTCTGTGATATCAATGCATTGTTGATTTGCTGCTAAGAAAAGAGGAAAACAGGATGCCTTGTCTGAATTTGGAGTGCTGTGTGGCTTTAATTAGGCATGTAGAGATGCTTTCCTCATCACCCTTTACCATGTTGTGTTTAATTTCGTACCGTGGTCTGGCTGTTTCTCCCAAGAAACCAAGTACCTCGGGGAAGCCAGCCTGGAAAGACAGACAGTGCAAAGCAGTGGAAGAAAGTGAGCCTGCTTATCTTGCCAACCTTGACAGAAGGCAGAATTACTTGAAGAACCCTCGCTTTTTCCCACCAAATGCTCCTCACGGAGGCAAATCTCTTGTCCTTTCTCAAGGACAGGTGGAAGATGCCATAGCCAGAGGAATACCAGAAGATAATGAAGGGTATGCAGTATATACAGTTTCTTGATTCTGAGCTGGGGCACACAGAGAGCTCCACTGTGGGGGTTGGAACTAGATGATCCTTGTGGTCCCTTCCAACCCTGAATGAAACTATGAAACTATGAAACTGTGGGTCTACACCTAGGTATTTTGAGCTGAATGTCTGTACAGCCTCCTAGAAAACAAAGTATGTCTGCATGACATTTTGGGCTTGCCAGAGGATGCATTCTGCAGTTTCTCGTTTTATCAGTATCCAAGCAGCTAGGCAGCAAGAGACTGAGACTGTCTCCTTCATTTATTTGTTTATTTTTAATCTTTCAGTGATACCTCCTTTGTTCCTGTGTTTCTTGCCAACCCACCTACTGTTTTGTTTCCTGATTATGAAGTTGGCCTAGCTTATGAGGTGAGAGCTTCGTTGTAGGGAGTTCATTCTTACCACGGAGAAGCGTTACGTCCTGCTGTGATCTACAGACTTCACCCAATCTATTGGCTTTCTGCAGCCTAACAAAAGGCTAAGTTTCTTCTTTATATTGAATTACTGACCCTTTACCTTCCTTACTCTTTCACACATGCCACTGACACACTCAGTGTGTCACTCTCTCAGTGAAAAACTGAGAGAGACCCTTTTGAGTCTCCACTTTGGTAGTATCTAGTTCAGCCTTTACTGAATAAACAATTGCAATTAGTTCCTACCAGCAGGGCACTAGGGAATTGCAAACATTAATAGTGAATGATGATCAGTGCAATGGAACACTTTGTTTCCTTTGTCTCAAATGCAGATGACTATAGAGCTGCTGAACGTCACTTCAACGTGTCGTCAAGTAAGAGTCATCCCTCCTTCTACTTCAGCATTCAGCATTAGGCCAGGTAAGAGTTCTTTTTACTGGCTTTAAGATGTTAAAACCTAAGAGATCGAATTTATCAGCTTGAAAAGAGTTTTCAGAGACATTCTGTTTGGTTCTGCTAACCATAGTGCTCAGTTCTTTAGAAACTGAAGGATGACTTCTATCTCTGGGACTATTCATAGAATCATAGTATCAGGGTTGGAAGGGACCACAAGGATCATCTACCTCCAAGCCCCCTGCCATGGGACACCCCACACTAGATCAGGCTGGCCAGAGCCTCATCCAGCCTGGTTTTAAACACCTTCAGGGAGTACTGCATCCAGTTCTGGAGCCCCTATTACAAGAGGGATATGGACATGCTGGAAGGTGTGCAAAGAAGGGCCACGAGGATGAGCAGAGGGCTGGAGCACCTCTCCTATGAGGACAGATTGAAGGAGTTGGGGCTGTTCAGTCTGGAGAAAAGAAGGTTCCAAGGTGACCTTATTGTGGCCTTCCAGTATCTGAAGGGGGCTACAAGAAGGCTGGGGAAGGACTTCTCAGGATCTCAGGTAGTGATAGGACTAGGGGGAATGGAATGAAGCTGGAGGTGGGGAGATTCAGACTGGATGTGAGGAGGAAGTTCTTCACTGTGAGAGTGGTGAAGCCCTGGAATGGGCTGTCCAGGGAGGTGTGCAACTCATAAGCAAATTCAAGTGATCTGATGAGGAATTTAAGAAGATTAATAGTAAAGTGTTTGGAGTTAGATTAAAATGTATCTATGGAATACCCAGACTGAGTTTTATCCAAAATTCCTCTAGGAGCACACGTAGTTTCCACTAAAATCATCAGATGGGGAGGACAAGGAGCAACGTACTTCAGCTGCAGCAAGGAATATTAGGTTAGAGGAAAATTAAGAACAACATCACACAGAGTATCACAGTATAACTAAGCTTGGAAGAGACCTCGAGGATCATTGAGTCCAACCTGTCACCCAACACCTCATGACTAGACCATGGCACCAAGTGCCACATCCAATCTCCTCTTGAACACCTCCAGGGACGGTGACTCCACCACCTCCTTGGGCAGCACATTGCAATGATGAATGACTCGCTTGGTGAAGAACTTTCTCCTCACCTCGAGTCTAAACCTCCCCTGGCGCAGCTTGAGACTGTGTCCTCTTGTTCTGGTGCTGGTTGCCTGGGAGAAGAGACCAACCCCCACCTGGCTACAACCACCTTTCAGGTAGTTGTAGAGGGCAATGAGGTCACCCCTGAGCCTCCTCTTCTCCAGGCTAAACATGTTTCTTGCAGTAAGATAGCCAGGCACTGGGACAGGTTGCCTAAGGAGAGTGTGGCATCTCAGTCACAATACTGGAGGAGTATTTAGATAGGAGAAGTTAGAAACGCCTATGCAAGCCTTGCTGTGTTGTGGTGGAGGAAGATGTCTCAAGGGTCCCCCTCACTCTGTTTTCTCTCGCTGAGAGGCACATTCCAGGTGAAAATCTCTGAGTTCCATGGAAGATGTGCACATACACAGATGACACTGGCAGGCCCTTTGTGCTCATCTGTTTTTATCAGCTTGACTTAGGCAATACACGGGGGGGAGTTTGCAGGCACCTTTCTGGGGGCGGATGTGATCACAGATACCTGTGCCAGCTTTGGGAGCCTTTAGATTTTTAATTCCCTGCATTCTCTTTTTTTTTTGTTTTTCCCAAGGAAAATTTCCAGGAAAGGAAAGAATGATTGCTCCTGGGA
Organism: Melanerpes formicivorus; assembly: GCF_026170545.1. Classification (NCBI taxonomy): domain Eukaryota; kingdom Metazoa; phylum Chordata; class Aves; order Piciformes; family Picidae; genus Melanerpes; species Melanerpes formicivorus. The sequence continues at coordinate 4,863,241 of NW_027142365.1, forward strand.
TGAAATGCCAGTACACAGTCCAGTTTCTTCCTGAAAACGTAGGAGATTATGACGATCATATATCAGTGGAGACTCCAGCGTCAAAACCTCTTCTGATCCCTATCCAAGCTAGGAGACCACCTCCAGTATTGACATGTCAGTAAAGTCCAGTGCTGAAGTTTCTCTGGAGTTAAATGGACTTGGGGTAGTTTTTTTTTCAGTATTCAGTATCACTAAGGTTGGAAGAGACCTCAAAGATCATCGAGTCCAACCTGTCACCACAGACCTCATGACTAGAGTAGGGAGGACATTACTGCCCACTGCAGGCTTGAGCTCACAACCTTCCTGTCTCCAATTTTATGTCACAAAACAAATATGGACCAGCTTGGCAGTCCAGTCTCTGCATATTTATATCTCTCTTCTTTTCACTCATAATGTATTTGTTAGCCATCAAATTTAATCCTATCCAATTTTCCCTCCATTTTATGTTCTTGCCACATCAAGCTTTTATTAATTTGGGGTGTGTTGGTTTTTTTTTTTCACAGTATTAGGGAAGTGAGCAGGAACCACTGGTTGAGGTTTGTGCCTTGTCAGTTCCTGAATTCCTAACTGTAATGCTAATCCAAAATACTAAGGAATTATGATTTAATCATAGAATCAATAAGGTTGGAAAAGACCTCAGAGATCATCAAGTCCAACCTGTCACCCAACACCTCATGATGACTAAACCATGGTTCCAAGTGCCACATCCAATCCCCTCTTGAACACCTCCAGATTTAGTTGAACACTTATGCTATTAATGAATATTCATTGAAATATGCAGTATTTATATATGGATAAGACATATATGCAGGATGGTCATCTCCATAGGTCATGACATATAGGAGTCTCTGATATGGAATCATAGAATTATTAGGGTTGGAAGGGACCTCAAGGATCATTCAGTTCCAACCCGCTGCCATGGGCAGGGACACCTCACACTACAGCAGGTTGCTTACAGCCACATCCAGCCTGGCTGTAAAAACCTCCAGGGATGAGGCTTCCACCACCTCCCTGGGCAACCTGTGCCAGTGTCTCACCACCCTCATGGGGAAGAACTTCTTCCTAACATCCAACCTGAATCTACTCACTTCTAGTTTTGTTCCATTCCACCTAGTTCTATTACTTCCTGACACACTAAAAAGTCCCTCCTCAGCTTTCTTGTAGCCCCCTTAAGATACTGGAAGGCCACAATTTGGTCTCTTTGGAGCCTTCTCTTCTCCAGACTGAACAACCCCAACTCCCTCAGTCTGTCTTCATAGCAGGAGGAGCTCCAACCCTCTCTCTCTATATAGCCTCAGCTGTAACAGCCAGGATAGCTTTTGCAGAAACTTGCTTTGATTGTTCTGTAACTTCACTTTTCCTCTTACAGTGAGCTTTTTGTTATTACTTTTTGTTGTTGTTCAATAGAGTCTTTAAGGAGGAAGCACCATTGAAATGTAAGATGAATGTAGAAATATGTACCTCACACTCTTCACCTTTCAAATGGAAAGCACTGGAGGGGTTTTAGGACTGCAGCCCTGAGAGTATTCCTGTGCAGTATTGTTGTCTGTAAAGAGTTATTTAAGGAGAAGGTGGCTTTGCCAGCTGCTGGCCTGCTCTGCCTCTGTAGTCTCATGTTCTATGGTACTCATTGCAGTGCCTGACATTATAGACTGTGGTTCCTGCCTTGTTGGAGGAATAAAATCAACGAAGCTTTCGTGCAGAAATGAAGGAATAAGACCTGGGATGTTCTCTATAATGCCAAAGAATGCCTGTGCACCTCCTAACTCCAGGGTGAGTGATTAGAATGGAAATACTGGACAGGGTATGGTATGAGTGTCCTGACAGGGTATGTTAGCACAGATGTCATAAGGCTTTGCTGTGGGCATTTGCGTTGTGCCATTCTCTTAGGGATTCATATTTATCCCCAAAACCAGTCACCCTGGATGTCTGAACCTTCTGCTTGTGCTCTGGCTTGCCTCTGGAAGGAGCTGTCCTGCTCAATGGTGAGGTAAACTCAAGTATAGATCAGGGCAAGGACAACTGACTTGAGCTTTGACCTGCTTCTTAAAGCAAATAGAAATGCAATCAGTTCAAGCACTGCTTGAGCTAATTTCCTCCCACTCCCCACCAAAGATACCACTTACTGAGCTTGCTGCACCTTGCTGCAATCCACTGCTCTGTCTTTAGCTTTCCATCACAAAGCAGGGTCTGAGTGAAATGGACAAAGATAAGATGTGACTGGCTGACTGGCACTTTATGTGCTGGAGAACAAGCTGCTGTACCAGGCTGACCCTTCTGAACCACTTTACAGTTCCAGCTCAGAGTGGGTCAGACAAAGCTCCTATGCTCAGGCATAGCTGTTCTTCTGTAAACATGAATATTAGGGCTCATGGCTCGTGACACTATCATTTGTCTTTGGGAACAGTACCTTCTCTCCTCCTTTCACCAAAGTGGTTATAAAGCATCAAGCATTTTTTTCCTAATTAAGCTGTATTCATAAGCTACCTACTTTTGAGATGTGTGACAAAAGTTACAGTAAGAGGTAAAACAGTGATGTTTTGCCTGTTCAAGGTAACCCTGCGTTTAAGAAACAACAACTTGATCAATTTAATTTGTTGTTTGTTTTGTTTTAACATGTTAGCCTGCTGCCACTGTTGATTTTGTGATACAAGATCCTTTTGGGATCCATCCTGGTGCTTTTGAGCTCACTCCAGGGCAGACTACAACAGTAGAGGTTAGTACCAGCTGCTATAGAAGGTATTTATGCTTTACCAAATACCACACCTTGAACACTGTGTCCAGTTCTGGGTTCCTCAGTTTAGGAAAGATGTTGACTTGCTGGAACGTGTCCAGAGAAGGGCAACAAAGTTGGGGAGGGGTTTGGAGCACAAGCCCTATGAGGAGAGGCTGAGGGAGCTGGGGTTGCTTAGCCTGGAGAAGAGGAGGCTCAGGGCAGACCTTATTGCTATCTACAGCTACCTGAAGGGAGGTTGTAGACAGGCGGGGGCTGTTCTCTTCTCCCAGGGAACCAGCAACAGAACAAGAGGACACAGTCTCAAGCTGTGCCAGGGGAGGTTTAGGCTGGAGGTTAGGAAGAAGTTCTTCATAGAGAGAGAGATTGGCCATGGGAATGTGCTGCCCAGGGAGGTGGTGGAGTCACCATTACTGGAAGTGTTTAGGAGGAGACTGGATGGGGTGCTTGGTGCCATGGTTTACTTGATTAGATGGTGTTGGATGATGGATTGGGTGCAATGATCTCAAAGGTCTCTTCCAACCTGGTCTGGTCCATTCCATTCCATTCCATTCCATTCCATTCCATTCCATTCCATTCCATTCCATTCCATTCCCAAAGTCTTGCTTAGCCACTCAGAGACCAGTCAGGCTCTGAGAGAACCATTCATACACAGCTAACCCAGCAGGCTGTTCACACCTCCAGTGACTACAAAGCCAGCCTCTAGTGACCATCCAGACACGCAGGTGTAAGTTCAGTGACCCAGAAAACACCTATTTCTTCCTGGCCTCTACTATGGGGATGTGACACTGTCTGTTTCTTGCAAATGTAAGATCTAATTGCTAATTAAATGTCCTTTAGAGAACATTTACAAATGGAAGTTTATTACTTCCTGGAAAGGAATCAGTTATGGACATTGCTGTTTCACTCTTCTCTTTCAGGTAGTGTTTTTCCCTTCTTTTCCAGAAGTCTCACAGCAAACATACACCCTGTTTTGTGACAGCTGCCAAGTCAATGATGTTACAGTCACAGGTTTGTTTCTAACACCTTTTAGAGATGTGATCCTATCATCTATTCAGCTAGTCTGAATGGTGGTTGAAGGGACAGAAATATTTTATGCCCTTGGATTAAGCAAATACTTTGTCCCCTGATGATTTTAAATGCTAAGCATTTTTATTACTATTACTCCTCCATCCCAGTGCATGAAATACATCATGGGATGTACATGGGATCCAGGAAGTACTGAGCTCTTAACTCACTGTAGCCAGAAATCCAAATGTAGCATGTCAACAAGTGGCAGAAAACAAACCCTGTTGTTAGCTGCAGTTCCTTAGACTTTTGTACCCACAAGACAGCATGACAAGCTATAAAACATCAGCTTGAACAGGGAAGAAATGGATCTGGGGCAAGTTTGGGGCACATCCTCGGATCAGGGCATTCAGGAAAGAGAGGCAGTCTTTGGATTAGCTAATGAGACCACTTAAAATTCCTGTGGATGTTAGTGCTTGTCCTGCAATGTAGTCGTGCTACAACATTAGGCCTGACTCATAGTCTATTCAATCACTTTGTCACAGGTATTTCCTTTGGACATTTTTAGCAGTGCATTTGCTGCTAGTTTTTACTTCTATATACTGCTCAGAGCATCTGGGAGCCACATTACCAGCCGCTGCAAACACTCTGCTCACTTGAGTGAAGCTATGCTGATGTGAGCTGAGGCTGCAGCCCTGAAATCCAAATCTCTTAAATTCATGAAGAGAAGACCTCTGTTGAAATATGTTAATAAACATAAAAAAGCCATCAGGAAACCATTGTGCAATTAGCACCTTGGAGTGCTGACTCTTGAGGAAACACCAGATATAATCACTAACAGCCGCTGCTGGCGTTTGCTGGCCATGAGCAGCACGGACAATAGCCAGGTGCTAAACACTAATCCCTGCTTCTGTCTTCAAGGGGTTGGAGAGCTGATAGCTCTGGAGCTTTTGTCTGTCACGGGTGGAGAAAGCAAACCTGAAGCTGGTGAAGTGACTGATGTAACAGCGCAGCATCTCATACGGTTTGAGCCCCAAAACCCACACAGCACCAGGGAGAAGAAATTGCTTATAAGAAACTCTGCGTATGTAGCTACTATTAGTAGGGTAATGCTCTGCAGTCTGAACATGTTGGTAAGGGTCTCATAGGGGATACCATACCACAGTATCACACAGTATCACAGTATCACTTAGGTTGGAAAGGACCTCGAGGATCATCAAGTCCAACCTATCAACACAGACCCCATGACTAGACCATGGCACCAAGTGCCACGTCCAATCTCCCCTTGAACGCCTCCAGGGTCGATGACTCCACCACCTCCCTGGGCAGCACATTCCAATGACGAATGACTCGCTCGGTGAAGAACTTCCTCCTCACCTCGAGTGTAAACCTCCCCTGGCACAACTTGAGACTGTGTCCCCTTGTTCTGGTGCTGGTTGCCTGGGAGAAGAGGCCAACCCCTTCCTGGTTACAACCACCCTTCAGGTAGTTGTAGAGGGCAATGAGGTCACCCCTGAGCCTCCTCTTCTCCAGGCTAAACAACCCCAGCTCCCTCAGCCTCTCCTCATTGGGCTTGTGTTCAAGGCCTCTCCCCAGCCTTGTTGCCCTTCTCTGGACACATTCAAGTGTTTCGATGTCCTTCTTAAACTGAGGGGCCCAGAACTGGACACAGGACTCAAGGTGTGGCCTAACCAAAGCAGAGTACAGGGGCACTATGACCTCCCTGCTCCTGGTGGCCACACTATTCCTAATGCAGGCCAGGATGCCCTTGGCCCTCTTGGCCACCTGGGCACACTGCTGGCTCATATTCAGGTGGCTGTTGATCAGCACCCCCAGGTCCCTCTCTGTTTGGGAGCTCTCCAGCCACTCTGACCCCAGCCTATAGCTCTGCATGGGATTGCCGTAGCCAAAGTGCAGCACTCGGCACTTGGACTTGTTGAATGCCATCCCATTGGACTCTGCCCATCTGTCCAGTTGGTCGAGGTCCCTCTGCAGAGCCTTTCTACCCTCTAACTGACTAACATCTGCCCCTAACTTTGTGTCATCTGCAAATTTGCTTCTCAAGCTGAAGAGACCTTCTTGCAGCTGATAAACGGTGTCCTTCCTCCCCTTAGTAAGGCAAAGGTTTTGAGGTCAGCACAAGCCAGGTTTCAAAACTCATGAAGATATTCCATGGGATGCACTTCAGCTGGAGCAGCCTAGTTAAGCAATCTTTTCTGGATGACAGAGACTACTGCAGAGCCATTGCTATAATCTTGGCTGGAGCCACTGTGTTTGTTGACATGTTCAAAACCACATCTTGCACTTGGATTAAATTCAGAACATTATGTAGACCATCAGCAGTGATCCAATGCAAACACACTGATAGCAGCAGGAGTGGGCCTGGTGAACTCAGACTCTTAAAAGAAGCATTGTAGAGTTTTCTAACAGTTGTATTAGCTGACAAGTTAAATAACAGGAGAAAGTGTTAGGATATCTTACACATTTATAGGATTTACTTCCACATTAGCATCTTCTTTGTGCAGTTGATACACCCTGACTTTACACTGCCTCTTCAGCTCTGTAGCTCACAAAGGCTGGCAAGCCTAACCCCTGTAATGTTTAAAGAAATGAGTTCCCTACATGGAAAAGGGAACTGAAATTTTTCTCCCTGATATTTAGCTTAAACATATCTCATGGTTTTTAATCATAGCTTTTCTTTTGTTTTGTTTTGGTTTCCCCTTGGTCTCTTTGCAGCCACATAGAACTTCCTTTCTCCTGGCAGAAAAGGAAGCCTAATCTGAAACCATTAATATCAGAAGAAACTGCAGACTTCATGAAGCTCAAGCACCACCCAGACACAGAATCAGCCTTCTCCCTAAATCCTGAGCAGGGAGTTTTGCTTCCACATGTGGATAATGAATTTACTCTCACTTACACTCCACAGGAGGTATGTCTTGTGATGCCTTCCTATCTACAAACTCCAGCTGTGTATTTGTATGCAAGCCATAAAATCCTTGCTGTGCTGCTTTCTGAATTAAATGTAATCAGCTGGTACTATGCTCTGATAAACAGCCCTCAGAATGCAGAAAGCTCCTTAAAGAAAAGCTGTTTTGACTGCAAAATGTGAGACAGTTTCTGATCTTATGTCATTTTTGGTACTGACTGGGCACAATAAATTTTGTGCTGAAACTATGGGCACATCCCCATAGCTGCAGCTGTACTGACTGGTGAAGCTGCCACCCTCCCCACAATATCAGCTGCTCCACAATCTCCTGGCCTTCTGCTGCGTGAGCTGCTCTAGAGATGTGCCCTGTACCTGCTGCAGCCTAAAAAGGTTTGCTGAGCAAACTGATCGTTTAGACTTTTTCCATCTGTAGCTTTTTGGGGCTGAAATGGGTCCTGTGAAGAGCTGTGTGGAAAATCAAGTGGATAGTTAGTAGCCTTTGGCAGAGAAATGAGGGTACACAGCTGTGAGGCATAAAGAGGAGTTCAATGATGTTTGAATGCAGCTGTACCAGCGACTGTTGCCTCAGTTTCTGCTCTCTGAACCTGTAAATAAGGAGCATGAGCTCACTGCAGTTAAAGAATTTCAAACCAAAGTAAGCCTAAGGATGGGAAAATTCTATGCTGTGATGACTGACAGACAGGCAAAGGAATGCCTCAAATAAGTATGGAAGAGAAACTAAAGTGGGTTTAAAGAATATTGTAATTGGTTAAGAGAGAAATGAATGAATATTAATATATCTCTACAAACAGACTAATCTTTTTCAAAGCCCTTCAGATTTAAGACCTGATTCTGTGTTTCCTGCCCTCCTCCCCTGCCTCTTATTAGAATGTGGAAAGCATCTCCTTTTCTCATGTTGGGAACCCAAGGTTTCCTTACTCCAAATCAAATTGATGGTCAATTAAGGTAAATACCCTGGAGTGCTTAGGAAAAACTTTATGTTAGTAAAGCAGTACTGAGCTTCATTTGGGGAGCCTTTGCAGATGCTTGTGTGTAGTATGCAATATACTAGGGAAATAATAACAGGCATGTCAAAAATGAGTATTTTTCTTGGACTCACACTCCATGAGATCAGAATCTGGCTTAATAGTTTGCCATCAGACATGTTTTCTTTTAGCAACTCTAGAGTTTGATTATTGTTTATCAGAGCTCAGCACTCAGATGCTGATTGTTCATCCCTTACATGTAAACTACTTAATTGTCTTTTGGTTTACCCCCAACATGATTGATTACTTGACATTAAAATCCTTTCCTTCTTCACTGTGTAGCTGAAGAGTTATCACAGTGTGATTCAGATGGCACTGAGGGATGTCCCAGAAGCACCTTGGTAAGCTGAGAAATTCCTGGTGAGATGTGTAGGCAGATTTTTAGCTATGCTATCACATTTAAGTTACTGAGTTTCTTCCTCTTTCTGGTGTTGGTGGATTAACAATTATAAAGGATTTTATCTGCACAACTAATTGTTGTATGAAGAGGATCTCTGTGATCTGAGCAGATGCCTTAGCCCTACCTAGGGCTCTTGGAAAAAGATAACACAGTCATTTTGTCTGTTCATTTGCCAGGCTTTCTGCTGGGATTTCCAGCAGGTTTCCCTCTTACTGCTGCTTGTCACAGCAGTCTGAGACTTACATACTTGTTCATGAGCAGACTGGGACCACTGGAGCACATTAATGAACTACTGTAATTTTTCCAGTCCTTAATGGTGCCCAGCCTGAGCTGACTGCATGCAGACAGTCTGTACTGGAGGAACTTGTGGTTGGGCAGTTAAAAGAAGGGATCCAGTTTAAACAGCAGTTTAAGATGCTTAATGGCATTTCCTCCCAAAGCTCAGTTACAGAGAGGATGCTTCAAAACATCCCAGAATGCAAAACAAAGGATGTAATAGCACTGGAGATAGAAGTTAAGGGATCAACAGAACCATTTCAACTTCTTCTGGAGCCATATGTCATTATCATCCCTGGAGAAAACTTTATTGGTGTAACTGTCAGGAAAAGATTTAAGGTTAGTTTGCTTTTGACTTCATGTGCTTTGTGTCACTAGATGTCATAGGTGTTGCAGAAGACATCAGGCAACCTGAAGATGCCAGACAATCTATGTTAGATATTTTTAAAGGAGGCCCTGGCTCCAGGACAGTCTAAGCTGAAATTCCCAGCAAGCCTCCTTAGCCCCACGCTCCAGGCAGCAGTCTTTGTTGTTTCCTCATCTCAAGTGTGATACCACAGACTTTCACTCTTCTAAACATTTTTTTCTGGGTCACTAACCTGTAGTTTATCACTCTGTCACTCCTGTAGCATAGAAGTTTTTCAGTTGGGAGGAATAGCCCATGGAGGATTAAATTGTGGCTCAGTTGGTAGTGCATATAGACCCTTAATGGTAAGGTCGTGAGTTCAAGCCTGCAGTGGGCAGTAGTGTCCTCCCTACTCTAGTCATGAGGTCTGCGGTGACATGTTGGACTCAATGATCTTTGAGGTCTCTTCCAACCTTAGTGATACTGAAATTGCTTCATAACAGAGGCACTGTTCATTAAAAGGACTACAGCAAGAAAAGAACAGCTGCAGAGGTCCCATATGCTGCAGCTTACTAGACCTTATTTTCTGCTGCATCTTCTGGTCATTTCTTTTTGACCATTATGGGACAGACTGCTGCTGCAATTGTCCACTCAGTGCCCTCTACACTAGACTTAAGGATCCTTTTAATCATGAGAAAAAAAAGTGCCAATTAGCAAGACCAGACAGGAAAACATTTCCCAGTTAATGGTCTTTCCATTTCTTCTTAAAGATACTGCTAATCAGTGTTTTAGTTTTATCCTCTGTCTCCCTAGAAGTTCTTTTTCAACTGAAGACAGCCATTTCATACTTTCCAGTAATCCAGCACAGCTACATCTGTGGTATAAGTAATTAAGTCACTTACTGATAACACAACAACATTCCTCACAGTTTCCAATTGTTGGTTTTTTGAAGTCTCAGAAGATAAGAATTTGAACTGTGCTTAGACATAATTGTGCTTCAGAGAACAATGGTATTCACTCTAATTAAGAAATAACATCTGAACAGATGCAGAGAGCAGGCCAGAGATTTCAGGAGCTTGTATCTCCATCACAACCAGATCCTTTAGCGAAGTCAGGCTGCTCTCAAAAAGGAAGATTTGAGGTTTTAAGTTCAGAAGGTCTGTTAGAAATTTGGAAAACAGGGTGAAAGCTTAAAAGGCTTCAAGTGTGATAATGCTCTTGGAAGGAATGGTTAATGGATTTTCTTCAGGTTCCAGAAAGCACCTTCACCCGTGTTAAATACAATGCTTATGTCATCTGACTAAGTGTTCAGCAAATATGTCCACATCTGAGCTATCTGCACTAAGCTTTCCTTGCAGACCTCAAAGACCTCATTGGCAGCACCCAGGAGCTGATTAGTCTGACTTTACAGGCTAAAATAGGTGGGAAGAATTGCTCCACCACTCCCTAGAGGGCTTTATTTCCAGTACTCAGCACTGGTTACCCCTTGAGTCCTGTGTCCAGTTCTGGGCCCCTCAGTTTAGGAAAGAGGTTGACTTGCTGGAACGTGTCCAGAGAAGGGCAACAAAGCTGGGGAGGGGTTTGGAGCACAGCCCTGTGAGGAGAGGCTGAGGGAGCTGGGGTTGCTTAGCCTGGAGAAGAGGAGGCTCAGGGGAGACCTTATTGCTGTCTACAGCTACGTGAGGGGAGGTTGTAGTCAGGTGAGGGTTGGTCTCTTCTCCCAGGCAACCAGCACCAGAACAAGAGGACACAGTCTCAAGCTGTGCCAGGGGAAGTTTAGGATGGAGGTGAGGAAGAAGTTCTTCATAGAAAGAGTTTGCAAAGTGTAAAGCTTGCAGTGTCTGGTTTGCAGTGCATCAGCACTCTCAGCAAATTTGCTTGTGGCTGTGAGAGCTTAGGGTGCATTAACTGTCTCACTGACTTTAATCATTTTAGATGTGGAATAACAGCAAATCATTGATCAAGTACACATGGGAGAAAATCCTGTCCTGTGAAATCATGGAAGTGGAACCCCATACTGGCATCATAGGTAAAGTTTCTTCTTGGAAGCATCAATTAATGGCAGAAATATTTAAGCTGCTATGAGTGGAAAAGAAAAATCACAGAGCACTATAACGCAAGCTGCAAACCAAGGCCTAATCCCCATCCCACATCAGGCTTCCAGCACTTGGTTCCTTTGCAAAAGGGTGAGACAGGACCCTGATTTTTTCTCTTCTAGATGCAAGTTCATGCTGTGAATTTGAACTGACAGTTACTGGAAGCAAACCTGGGTGCATCAGCCATAACTTGCAGTGCACAATTGAACACTGCCCAGAGCCAGTTGTGCTGCATGTCGAGGCTGCTTTTAAGGTAAGGAATAGTTCAGCGTTATCAAATGACTGGCAGTGAGGCCTGGCCACTGTCCATATGGAGCTTCTTGCTCCTAAATGCATGTCAGATCTAAAGCAGTCACACATAGGAGTTGGTTTTGCTATCCAGTAACTCTTGAGGCAATGTTGATGCTCCCATGACAGTAGGAATTTTTCTGCATTACACGCAATGCATTTGCTTTCTGCTGCCCTCTGGGACACTGAAAGTTAATCTCAGATGATATATGTCTCTTAATTAGGCAGTTTTGGCAGAAGTGCTCATTCTAACATCTGTTTCCTGGTGTCCTAGGGTCCAGTTCTTCATATTGATGTTCCATCGATCCAGTTAGGTTTGACTAAGAAGGGTGAGCGTGTGTCAAGAACGCTTGAGGTTTGTAATCTGAGTCAGCTGCCAGCACAGTGGAGAATGCAGGAAAGTCAGGTTTGTCTGGCTGAAAGGAATGAAGAAGTAAGTCACTGCTGGAGCTGGCTATGCTCCCTCTTTAGCCATGCCTTCTTTATGCTTAGGAGAGGCAATATTCATTCCAGAATGCAAAAGTCCTGGTTTATGTGGCCTCTTATAAAACTGCTTCTGTGTAGGTCCACAACTGCACAAGTTCTTTAGAGATTAAATACTTCCTTGCAATTTCCATTTGTCTCAAATCCTTTGCCAGCCTGATCCAAACAGACAAATCACTGTCCTTTATGACAGTGATTTCAGCTGGTGCTGATAACAAGGAAGAAGATAAGACTTTATTAGGACTGAGGCTGCTAACCACTCCTCCCACAACAGCATTGTGATCAAGAATCTCAGGACCTCCTGAACTGGGCCTTTTGGCTTTAAACAATGGCTTTGAAACACACAGGTTTGTCCCAGACTAAAACAACTTCTTACCACAATGAATATTAAAGCTATTGTTCAGTATTATCTAGCCTGTGTTGTGTCAAATACAGTCCACTCCCTTCTTGGTCATTCCACTATGTCATGTGAAAGAATTAAAGCAGCTTGGAGGTCATACTGGTGGCAAAGAATTAAGTAGGAGGTGCTATCTGCAGACCATCAAAGATTCCTACAACTGGGGAGGAAGGGAAGAGAAAAGGGTGGAAAATTACTGAGAGCCTGTTTATATCCCAGTGAAGATCACAGCCCAAGTGCTCCGTTCCTGCTTTCCTGAACCTCTCCAGTGCCCACCCCACACTGATGTTTTTTCTGTTTCCACTCTTCCTGCCCTTCTCCCTTGGCCTTCTGTCTAAGAATCTCCTCAACTTTTTGCACCTTGCAAAGCTGCTGCTCAGCCTTTCCACCTGGGAGGAGACACTGCTGCTGTCTGCTTTTCCTCCACATTAGCCCTCACTCCATGCACAGCCATTCCTGTTAGGCCCTTGGCTCTCACTAACCTTCTCTTACATTGTTGCCTTTGTATTAGCTGCCTCCTCATCTAGCCAGGTTTTCCCAAAGCTAGCACTGTGCTTGCTGAAGTCAGCCCTGGTGGGACTCCAGGGAGGGAGAGAAAGGACATGTCTGAGGGACAAACAAGGCACATGGAAGTCCTAATTAGATCGTGGGGCTTCAGTGTTTTACATTTGCTTTGCAGACATCAAAGGAATTTCTGTTTCTCCTCTCCTAGGTATCTCCCTTCACCATTCAACCATCTGCTGGAGAAATATCTCCTTTGGGTACATGCAGTGTGTCAGTTCAGTTCACATCAGTGCTGTGCCAGCATCTCCAGACAGTATTAGAACTAGAGGTAGAAAATGGGGAAAGAAGGTAAGGGGGGAAAGTGATGTCCTGCTTCCTTTTTATCCCCCCCCTGAGATTATCATATGGCTTCACCAAACATACGCAGCAGGAACTCAGAGTGGGGTTGTGTAACCTATCAATGAACCATCCAATCACTAATATTGCTAAAGAAACATCACCCTCATTCTTTCCAACACGCTGTTGGATGTCTAGCACATTTCATTACCAATAACAATAGACCATCTGTGTGTTTATTTCCAGTCATCTTCCTGTTTCTGTTGAAGTTCAGACCCCCCAAGCATGCCTGCTATCTAGTCACCTAGTGTTCCCTGAAATGTATACTGGTGTTCCTGCCAAAGCAACCAGCAAGCTTTTCAACCAGAAACTGCTGCCAGCGAGATACTCCTGGGGAAAGGTAAAGGAAATGCACTTCTAATGGATGAAGCAGGCAGCAGGGGTGGCAGTTGCAACTTCTGTGTCAAAATGCAAAACTACTCTTAAAGCTTTCCTGATAGATCTGTTAAGTAGTGATTGCTGTTTACCAGCCTGCCAGCAGAATCACAGAATCACCAGGGTTGGAAGAGACCTCAAAGATTATCCAGTCCAACCTGTCACCCAACACCTCATGACTAAACCATGGCACCAAGTGCCACGTCGAATCCCCTCTTGAACACCTCCAGGGATGATGACTCCACCACCTCCCTGGGCAGCACATTCCAATGGCTAACAACTCTCTCTGGGAAGAACTTTCTCCTCACCTCTAGCCTAAACTTCCCCTGGTGCAGCTTGAGACTGTGTCCTCTTGTTCTGGTGCTGGTTGCCTGGGAGAAGAGACCAACCCCCTCCTGGCTACAACCTCCCTTCAGGGAGTTGTTGCTTACATTCTGGGTGGGCTTCACCTTGCAGTTTAGGACCCCTAAATGTCAGTATGTGAGCTATGGTCTGAACTCCCTGTCAAAGGAAATCTTAGCAGGAAGTCAGTCTCCTGAATGTATGTCTAGCCTAATTTTTGGTGCTGTAGAGTGTTATTCCTGATCCTCAAGAAGTGTGCTCTCTTGTAAGTCCTGTCACACCAGTTAGCTGTGCCTGTGTGGCTTGGCTCAGTGCTTCTATTTAGGCAACTGAATCCCACCCCCTCTATACAGTCAGTGGAGTCCAGAGAAGTTGTAAGCTGAATCCTGCTGGCTGTGTCTTGGTCATTCTGAACTACTCTGACATCCAGGGTTCAGCTCATTTGCCTACATAAAAGCATGTCCTCAGGTGCCCAAGGCATCCAAACTGAGCATGTGGATGATACAGAACCTATAGGAAAACCTTTTGAAACAGCTGGAGCCTAGGAGTTACATCTCCAGCATTTTACAGGATACCTGATGCTCCTTTGTGAGCCACTTGAGCTGAAGCCCTGGATTCATGCCCTGTGCAGTTAGTCTCTTAGGGAAGGTGCTGTCTCCAGTATTGTCTCTGTCGTTAGTGGGGAGATATTTGACACCTCTAGGATCCTGCTCCAGGATCAGACAGGTTGACTTCCCTCTGGAAAGGCCTATGACTGTGAGAGGGATGACAGTGGCTCTGCTCCCAGCACAGTGCTTCAGTTGGGTACCATTCACTCATTTGGAGTGATTGTAGGTATGAGCATCTTGTCAGCCACCAGGGAATGGTGAGCCTCAACAAACTGTATTTGTTGCTACCTGAAAGAGTCCTAAGTCTGGGGATAACTTTGTCTTTATGGTCTTATTTGATCTGAAGAGAAAATCTGGCAGAGTGAGAGTTAGCTGAGTGTCTGTCCTTCCCATTTGGCAGCTTGTTGGAAGCCAGGCAGCTTTCTGCTCCATTGCTGTCTCCCCAGCCAGTGGCACCTTAGGCCCAAATGAGGAAAAAGAGTTCTGCATAGAGCTGTCAGCTAACATCATGGTAAGTTTGGAAACTGCTGTAATTCTACCAGAACAGCAACACTTCCATTCTCATCTCACCTCCACATGGCAAAAGGAAGGGGCTTTATGTGCAACACACAATGTCCTGGGGTTTGTACAGTATCTGTGCTTTGCTTCATAGTGACTTTGGTTGAAGGCAAGAACTAAAGCAGTTCACAATTTGTCTAACCTGCCTTTCTGCTTCTCAGCTAATCTTGTTTCCTTTCTCTCTCAAAAGTCTATGCAATCAGTCTTAATGCTGATTACTTTTCCTGGAGCTTGCAGATTCTCACTTTGGATTATCCCAAATGAAACAGAGCAGCCTGGCATATACAGACTACATTTGGTGTTCTGGATGCAGCCAGTCTCATGACATTTTATATGTGCTTTCTAAATGCATGTCTTGCCGAGGCTCCCTTTCCTCTGTGATGCTTTATTCACAAGGAAACTTGGCTGTTCTCCTTTCAGGGTGAGCTGAAAGACCTTGCCCTTTCCTGTAGCATAGAAGACATGGCTGAGCCCCTCTTTCTGAGCGTTTCTGGAGAAGTGAAAGGACTGCATGTCACCTACTCAGTACCCTGTGACAGTGGAGTTGCCAGGTACACCAAGGGTTTGCCCCCAAGTGAACAAAAGTTACTTCCACCCAAAGGAAAAATACAGTAGGGAGGGGGTGGAAATTCACTTATCTTTGTAAACTCCCTTCCCCCTCATGCTGTAGGCAGCAAGGACAGTAAAATGTGCTGGGACACACATTTCAGAATCTCCTGAAATGACCTGTGCTATAAGAAAGTAAGCCCAGGATCCTGTCTGTACTGTCATCTTTCCTGACAGTGATGAAAGGCAAACATCACAAAGCCCACAGGATCTTCTCTTGGACTTTGGATCTGAAGTGAATGTCAGAGACATAGTAAAGCGTCAGCTAATTCTTACCAACCACACTGGGATCAGTGCTCCCTTCCTGCTGGAAGCTGAGTATTTTACTGGCTGTTCTCTTGCTCCAGAACAAGGGATCCACCTGTAAGTTGCTTTTCTGCATAATGACTCCATCACTAATTTGGGACTGGATGGAATCTGAAATCAGGACAGAGTGCTGTTGCCTCTGCCACGAGATACACTTTTGCAGTGCTCTGGTGGGATTTTTTTCAAGCTCTTACACTGACTGGGGTAATGAAACCTGCTGGTGAAGTCTCCTGCACAGATAACTCCCAGTGCAAGGACAAAAGATTTAACTGGTGTAAATGGTAAAACACTCTTGAGGCCAACAGACCTAAGCTGGTTTCAATCAGCCAAGGCTCTGCTGTGTTAGATCATACATGGAGTCTTCAAACTCTCAAGCTGATTCACTCATGAGGTTGTTAGTTTCAGACAGTGCTTTGTAGGCAGCCATTCTTTAGGTTATAACAGCCTGTAATTGACTTAGGAGTCAGGCAGAGCTGTGACTTTAGCAGAATCCTCATTTAACAGAATTGTTGATGTGATGTTTGTTTGTTTGTTTGCTTGCTTGTTTGCTTGCTTGTTTGTTTGTTTGTTTTTCAGCTCCTCAGGCTGCATCTTGAAAAGAATAGAGCCTGTCTCAAAACTGGAAGCCAGAAGAGCACAGTCAGGTATGAGAAGAGCTGCTAATCACAGGATGATAGGAGTTAGGACCTCTGGAGATCATGTAGTCCAACCTCAGTTTAAGAAGGACATTGTCCAGAGAAGGACAACGAGGCTGGGGAGAGGCCTCAAGCCCAAGCCCTATGAGGAGAGGCTGAGTGAGCTGGGGTTGCTTAGCCTGGAGAAGAGGAGGCTCAGGGGAGACCTTATTGCTGTCTACAACTACCTGAAGGGAGGTTGTAGCCACGAGGGGGTTGACCTCTTCTCCCAGGCAACCAGCACCAGAACAAGAGGACACAGTCTCAAGCTGTGCCAGGAGAAGTTTAGGCTGGAGGCGAGGAGAAAGTTCTTCCCAGAGAGAGTTGTTAGCCATTGGAATGTGCTGCCCAGGGAGGTGGTGGAGTCCCCATCCCTGGAGGTGTTCAAGAGGGGACTGGATGTGGCACTTGGTGCCATGGTTTAGTAGCCATGAGGTATTGGGTGACAGGTTGGACTTGATGATCTTTGAGATCTTTTCCAACCTTATTGATTCTATGATTCTAACCCCCCTACCAGAGCAGGCTGCACAGAACTCTGTCCAGGCAGGTTTTGAATGACTGCAGAAAAGGAGATTCAACCACCTCTCTGGGCAGCCTGGTCTGGTGGTCTACCACCCTCAAAGTAAAGAAGTTCCTTCTCATGTTTAGATGGACCCCCTCAGTGGAGAGAAGGCAGGAGCCAGATGACTAATGTATTCAGCACTGGATGTACTAGTCAGGCACAGCATTTCATTCTCAGAGTATCTGGTGAAGCTAAAAGTGACTTAGTTCTCAGCTCATTCCTGAGTTTGAAAGCCCACTTTGTATAAGCATTAAGTCAGTCTCTCTTCCCCCACTGCTTATTTTTCCTCTCCCCCAACTCCTTGCTTTCTCCCTCTCTCCATTTCTTCTTCTTCTTCTTCTTGGAAACCACACATTGAAACAAAGATGGGTGATTCTGATTCACTTCCAGGATTGCTCCCAGCACATGGATAACAATGCATAAATGTTTGGCTATTTCCCTCCTGCACAGTTGTCCAATATCATTGCATCAGACTTTTCTTCCTCAAACCCTTTTACTTATCTTCCCCACTATGGAAAGCTACAGCAGAGCCCATCCATCATTTCTGATGCATTGCACTGAAAAAATAATAGTATCTGGAGCCCCAGGGAGGGGAGAAATGGGAGTGAAGTGCTATAAAGTGTGGCTGAATCTTCTGTATCCAAAATAAAACGTGGACATATTGGTACCTTGCCATGTTTGTTATCTGCTGTAAAAGCAGAGCTTTTCAGCTGTTGAGTTAGTATTTAAGATGGGGAAAATGCTGCCCTGACAGATTTCATGCGAGCTTGCTGCTTTAGAAGGCCAGGGGACTCAATGTGGGAAGGCTCTGCTCTTTGTAATTCATTCTCTGTGCTGGAGAGCACACAGGTAAACAGTCAACTGCTAATAGGACCATAAGCTGTTAGCACAGATTCCAGCTTATTTCTCTCAAATGTGTGTTTTTCATGTAGCCAGTCAGTGCTTGGCACAGCCCTGAGAGTCCTGGATCAGGTTATGGGAAGGGAATCCTGAGAAGTAACCTCTGCAAGAATTCTCACTCAAACAGATTAAGAAGCACTGCAGAAGGGAACCTGGGTCAGTGTGGATTGTGTAAATGACCCCAGGGCTTTTTGCAGTCCCTGAGGTTAGGCTGTGAGGAACACCAGCTAAAAAAATGTGGTCCTGTGTATTCTTTGAAAGATAACTGTATTGCTCTTGTGGCTGAAATAGTGCATTTTAGAGACCAGAAGAGTATGTACTCACCTCCTGCTTTCATCAGAGGCTTTCTGGGGGGCTGGGGGTTGCTGGAGTAGTGCCTTTTGCTCATCTCTGCATTGTGGAGCTTACAAAACGTGCTGCATAAAAATGCTGGCAAGCTTGTCCACGTGTGTTTTGAGAAACAGTGGGCACTGAGGAGAAGACTTTAATGGATATGGCCAAAAGAAAAGGCTTGCTGAAGCCTAGGGCTGTGCCAGAGAACTGAATCTTACACAGACATGGATAAAGCCCCTCTGAGACTTTAGCAGGGCTATGGAGCCCCCAGGCTTTGTTGGGTGAGAGGTTGGACTCGCTGATCTCAAAGGTCTTTTCCAACCTGGTCTATTCTATGCTATTCAAGTTCACCAAATGCTTCTTTGCTGTGCTTCTTCAGAGTTTGCAGCAGCACTGCTGTCTCATGGGAAGGGAGTAGCTTTCCATATACAACCTTCTACAGGAACTCTGAAAGCCTTCCAGCAGCTGAGCATAGAAATAACAGCTTACAACAGCATGTGGGGAGAGTACCAGGATGATCTTGTCTGTAAGGTAGGTGGGGCTTCAGTTCTAAGTGAAGTATTGCTATGGCAGACCTCACACCAACGATATTTCCCAGATCCCTTTCTGTGAAGAAGACTTGCCCAGTTTGTTAGGGACTTGTGCAGGAATTCAGGGTAGATATTGCTGTGCCACTGCCTCCAAACCATGTGTAAGGAGCAAATGTTCACTCTTGCAGTGCTTGATTTAGTTTGGGGGGGGGGGGGGGGGGGGTAACATGTTTAGCCCTTGGGAGGTTTTGATGTGCAGTTCTGATCTGTAAAAGCTGTTTGGTAGCTGGCCAGTGCAGTACTCTGCTCTACCAGCACAGTATATTGTATGGTATGGGAAAGTCCTAGGAAGGCTGAGGAATGTGTGAGATACTGCATCCTCCTGCTGAGAAGAGCTTTCATGAGCTGTCTTTCTTAGCATGAATTAGAGGTTGTCAAAATAAACCAGTCCAAAACCAAACCCCCCACATTTGAGAATCCAGTCAGCTTTCAAAATATAGTTCTGTAACAAAATACAGTTTTGGAACACAGAGCTAAAGTTTTGCCTGGATTCTAACAGCACAAACTCATTCTTAACAGGTGGGAGACTTACAAACTAAGCTAATTCCCATGAAAATGACAGTGAAAGGCTGTCCAATCTTCCTGCGGATGACAGGACCAGAAACAGAGCAACCCATCATCAGGTACAGCACAAAGCACTGTCAGAGGATGAAATAGCATTGGACTATAGCCAACATACACACCTGTTTCCATCATTTTATGACATAAGGAGAAGATGAGCACAGTGGCTGTCTATACCCAGTATCTGCTTCTATAACACCAATGGAGACACTTGAACGTGTCCAGAGAAGGGCAACAAGGCTGGGGAGAGGCCTTGAGCACAGCCCTGTGAGGAGAGGCTGAGGGAGTTGGGGTTGCTTAGCCTGGAGAAGAGGAGGCTCAGGGGTGACCTCATTGCCCTCTACAACTACCTGAAAGGTGGTTGTAGCCAGGAAGGGGTTGGCCTCTTCTCCCAGGCAACCAGCACCAGAACGAGAGGACACAGTCTCAAGCTGTGCCAGGGGAAGTTTAGGCTGGAGGTGAGGAGAAAGTTCTTCACTGAGAGAGTCATTCGTCATTGGAATGTGCTGCCCAGGGAGGTGGTGGAGTCACCATCCCTGGAGGGGTTCAAGAGGACATTGGACATGGCACTTGGTGCCATGGTCTAGTCATGAGGTCTGTGGTGACAGGTTGGACTTGATGATCTTTGAGGTCTCTTCCAACCTTAGTGATACTGTGATACTGTGGTACTGTGATACTGTGGTCTCTGCCAGCATAAGAAGAAAAGAATCTGCATACAAGCCTTCTCAGGTTTGCCAGCAATCTCTGTTCTGGACTTAACAGTCAGAGAATTTCACCCAGCCCAGCCTTACTCTGCTGCTGAGGTGATGGGAACTGCTGCATTGTGGCAGTTCTTGTCATCATCCACAGCTCATTTCTCCCTGTCCCTTCTCCTGGACCGGGAGGAATGCAGCCCCAAGGTACACACAGACAGAGGAAGTCTTAAGCCCTCTCTACAGCAAGTTGCATCTGCACATGTGGTGAAGGCTGGTTTACAGGGCCCTGGGCACTACTTGCTCAGCCAGCTGCTGTGCAGGAAGGCTGCTGCTCTCTGACTTCAGAGGAGTTAGCATTGGAATGTAGCATACCAGAGCCAAGAGCATTTGCAACGTCAGCTCTGTAACACAGCACAGAAAATGGATTTAGCTACAAAACTAACCCCAAACCCTCATGCACCTGGAAACTGTCTCTGACACAGGTCACCCCACTGTTGTGTTGCCGTTTGCTGCTGCTGCCAGAGTGTTTCACAAAAGCTGACTTTACAGGTTTGCCCTGAAACACCTGAGACAACTGGAAAAAAACCCAAAAACAGAGGAAAGATTGAGAAAGCAACTTTGTGTTTCACAGTACCAGCTACCTGCTGCCTGACAGCCACTCTGAACCAGGCTACCAGTGAAGCCAGATAATGTTTCCATGGACCTGGGGGTACTGGTTGATAGTAGGCTGAACAGGAGCCAGCAGTGTGCCCAGATGGCCGAGAAGGCAAATGGCAACCTGTCCTGCATCAGGACCAGGGAATTCATTTTGCCCTGTGCTCAGCACTGGTTAGGCCACACCTTGAGTGCTGTGTCCAGTTCTGGGCCCCTCAGTTTAGGAAAGATGTTGACTTGCTGGAGCATGTCCAGAGAAGGGCAACCAAGGTAGGGAGGGGTTTGGAGCACAAGCCCTATGAGGAGAGGCTGAGAGAGCTAGGGTTGCTCAGCCTGGAGAAGAGGAGGCTCAGAGGATACCTTATTGCTCTCCACAACTACCTGAAGGGAGGTTGTAGCCAGGTGGAGGTTGGTCTCTTCTCCCAGGCAACCAGCACCAGAACAAGAGGACACAGTCTCAAGCTGTGCCAGGGGAGGTTTAGGCTGGGTGTTAGGAGGAAGTTCTTCCCAGAAAGAGAGATTGGCCATTGGAATGTGCTGCCCAGGGAGGTGGTGGAGTCACCATCACTGGAGGTGTTTAGGAAGAGACTGGATGGGGTGCTTGGTGCCATGGTTTAGTTGATTAGATGGTGTTGGGTGATAGGTTGGACTTGGTAATCTCAAAGGTCTCTTCCAACCTGGTTTATTCTATTCTATTCTATTCTATTCTACTCTACTCTACTCTACTCTACTCTACTCTACTCTACTCTACTCTACTCTACTCTACTCTACTCTATTCTCTCTCAAACAAATCTTTAACTATTTCAGTCTCTCAGTGTTACTTTCTGCATGTGGTGACAGCAAGGTTTCCCCCACCCCAGGTTTGGCACTCATGTCTCTGGAGCATCTCCTGTGCTGCGGAGGGTCGAGCTCAACAACCCAGCTCCCTTTGGTAAGGATGACTTTGGTACAGCACCAGCAACACTTGCACTCCACTCCTTTTGACAATAAAAATAGAAGGTCCTATTAACATGGCAATTACCTACTTGCTCCCAATCAACTGAGTTCTTCCACAAACACTAATGGCAATACAGGAGAGTGTCTAAGCTGTTTTCTACCTTAGCTAGCCCAGCACAGTTGTGTTGTGGCATTGCTGCTGTGAACGTTGGTTTGCTTCCTGTGACTGTAAAGCAGGTAAGCTCCAGCCAGAGCGTAGCAGGATGTGTGGAGCTGACTCAGAGAGTGGTTGCTGTGAAACTGCACCTCCCATCCCGGTGTGTCTGGGGTTTTGCTCACTGAAATGATTGGAATTCAGGATTTGCCATTCTGTCTTTGTAAATCTGGTCAGTCGCCTGCTTCGTAGTGGCAGCTCCTGGCTCTTCTGGTGCTTAGTCTTTTTGTCTTGAATGAGATCTTAGCTCCTCAGAGCAGAAGGCAGTGATTTTTAAATTTCTGAATGCCACCAAACATATTTGCCTAAAACAAACCATTCATAATTTATTGTACTGTTACTCAAAGTGCAGTTTAGGGCCTAGAGAGTGACCAAGCTACAACAGGAGCACAGCACTCATGGTCTTCTATCATTTTGGTTTACAGCAAACATGAAAAGCTTAAGGTGTGCTTTAGGACAAATCCAGTTGCTAAACACAGATTCATTGCTTGATGTTCTGGCTCTCCACTACCAGCCAAGCTGTGAGTCTCCTCAGTGACCGGGAGTCATTGTCCTTTCTCATGTCCAATTCAGACATTCGCCTGGACTGGGAGGTTTACAACCAAGATGACACAAAGCTGGTGGACCTGTTGATGTTCTCTGGAGACCCTTTTCCTCTTCAGGACGTGGATGCAAATGAGACTGCATCAACTGGTAGCGCCTCGGAGTCAGAGACCGTGTTAAAGTTGGACCAAGCTGCTACTCCCTGTGGAAGCGTTCATCCAGCTTCTCAAACCACAGATGAGGTCAGCTGTTGGTCTGTTTTTTATGCTGCTGCTGAGATACATGATGGGTTTCTTGGCATGAGAACTTGAAAACAATAACACACCATGTAACTTGTAACTAAGAGCTGGATTGTTAAAGGAAATGTCAGCTCCTCTTACCAGGAAAAAAGGTAATAATGGGTAGATTATTGTTGGTATCAGCCAGCAGTTCACAGAAGGGGCCATGAGCAAATAGCTCTTTAGCTTCTGCTTGAGGAAGCTGATGGGGTACTGCAAAAAATAATAGCATTGAAAAAGTAATGCCACTTTACATCAAGTGTTGCCAGAACTGAAACTCCTTAGTTTGGGTCTACTGTTCTAGTGGTACTTTGTGGTGCCAACGTGTGCTGCAGCCAGGGAGCAGAATCTAGCCTGTGAAGTTGAAACTGTAGCTCATGGTCTTGAGGTGTTTATCCCAGTGTTAAAAGTTAGCTTGACTCTGTTAGATTATGGTAACATCTATTACACATGAAGTTTGATTAGAATATGGCAATTTAGGCTCCTAGATTCATAGAATACCAGGTGGGAAGGGACCTTGTGGATCATCTAGTCCAACCTGTCAGGGTAAGAACATAGTTTAAATGAGCTGGCCCAGCACCCTGTCAAGCTGGGCCTTGAAACTACCAAATGTAGGGGAGTCCACCATCTCCCTTGGGAGTTTATCCCAGTGTCTAATAGTTCAAATGGTGTCATGAAGGGCTGATAGTGACAGGGAGAAGGTATCATGCAGGATATGTTTATTTCTCAGGCAAAAGCTTTACAGACGAGATACTGAAATCACATTTTTCTCTTCATCAACTCAGAAGGCATAGTTTTCGCTATACCTCTAACCTTTCTTGTGCAACAAGGGAACAATATTGCCCTAGAGTGCTAGTTCCTGTAATGAGCCAAAGATGTCACAGCTGAGTGATTCTCCTGGTCAAACAGGACCTAGGCATGCACATTTCCCAAAGGGTTGAGGAGCAGTTTCAGGAGAGCAAAGCAGTGCATGAAAAAGTCGCTGCACAGGCCACTTCCACATGTCCAGCTTTTGTGCCAGAAAGAAAGGAACTGGAGCTGGCCATCCAGTGCAGCAGTTCCCTGCATGCTGCACTCACATTCCTCTTCTGTAGCATAACAGCTTTAACCATTCCCCACCCTCGTGTCCCTGCAGGCTCCAGGCTCTGTCAGCAAAGAGAAGGCAACCACCACTCAAGAACCTACCACGCAGGAAAAAATCACTGTACTTATTCGTCCTCATGAAGGGGCTCTTGCAGACAACCCCTACTCCATTACCCCAAGACAGATAGTAAGCATTTACATTTTCTTTGTGCTTAGATTTAGCATGTTTTCTGCAGGACACTGGAGATGGAAAAGGAGAAGGCAGCGAATGTGTTTTGAGGTAAAGACAACTATAGAGTGAAAGACTAGGCTGGAGCTTTGGGATCTCGAAGATGGTCATCAGGAGTTTGTAAAGTCAACAGGAAAGAGTGTCCTAGTTCTATTTTAGCAGTTACCTGATGACTGCAATTAAGTGTCCCATTGTACTGGGCTCTCCAGACTGGCATCTCTGATCTTCTCCCTTGGGTTGCCTTGGCAGGAGGTGAAAGCCATCAAACCTGAAGCCTTGGAAGCACGTTATTTAACCAGGGTAGGTTTGCTGAGTAGACATGGCAGAGCTGGAGAGCAGGCATCTGGAAAGGGGTGCTCTGTAACAGACAACTCTCTTGGATAAACTACTGTAACCCAAAGCACTTCAAGAGTACCTGGTACAAATAGGGGCCACAGGGTCACAATCCCTTAGGAATAAAATAAAAGAAAGACCTAGCTGTGAGTGACAGAGTTGCCCAAAGCATTGGTCTGTTCAGTTTGATTCTTAACTCTCAGCAGGTTTTTTGCCAGAGGGTTTCAGTTACAAGTTAAAATGAGCTAAAGATCACATAAAATAAGTAATTGCAGAAATGGCACCTCGGAGATACGAAGCCTACAGTCAGCTCTGGGCTGTTCAAGGCTGGGACAGCTGGATAAAGAAAGTGCCTCATCATGGAGACAGCCTCTGCCATGTGTAGCCAGAAGCCAGCTTGCTCCATGGAGAATGGAGCTGATGCCTGAGAAGGTGCTGAGGCAATCCTCTGCTCCTCTTGAGCAAGGGAATGCAGTGCATGGAGAGCTGAGCTAGTTCTGCTTTCAACTGCATGTAGGTCCAGCAAGACCAAACATCTCACCCTGTGATCACATGAATCACAGAATCATGTAATTCAGGAAAGACCTCCAAGATCATTGAATTCATCCAGAAATTAAATGGGGGAACAAATTCTGCATGACTCTAGGCTGAAAGCAGCACCCACCGCATGGCCCATGAGCTTACAAACTTGGATAGACACAAATTGTCTCTGCAGGGAGGTTTTTCTGCAGCAATAGCAGGGGTTAGCCATAACATGCATAAAGCACCTAAAGAAAGCAGGATCTATTCACCCTGCAGTCCCAGGAAACCCACTGTGGCTGGCTGGTGTGTTTGATTGCATTCCCTGCTGTCATGTACAACTGAAAAGCAGCCAAGAGAAAACCAAAGTGTAAGATGCTCTTAACTCACACTTGTAATTCTTCAGGAACTCTTTCTTGTATCTGTGAGTGCTCTCAGTTGTGGGAGAATCATCTGAGTTAGCCATGGAGTGAGAATGGGTAGAACTGAGTAGTTTTAAAAGCAGAGATGTGCATATGTTTGTGTCCTTAGGGTTGGTCTGTGACTGTGCTTACATTCTGTTGATGCTAGAGAGTGGCTGCACTGACATTTGCAGCTGAAATGATTGCCAGTTTTGTTGCCACATGTTGTCATTTTAGTGCAAGCCCGAGCACAGCTCATCCCCAGGAGACTTCATGCTGCCTGTGTAACTCGTTTCAGCAGCTGAGGGTGCTTGTGCAACCCCAGGCAGCTCCCTGCGCTGCTGAACAGTTGTCTCTCGACTGCAGGTGATTCCAGGAGGTGGCAGCATCTGCGTTATCATCTCCTTCGCACCATCCGTCCTGCCAGAGACCGTGGCTGAAGCGAAGTATGAAGGGTTTGTGCTGGGCTTCATGAGCCTGGATGACAAGGTAAATTGTCTAGCGCGGCAAGACTGGACAGGACTAGAAAAGAATCATTTCCCTTCCTGTAATTTACCTACAGGCTGCTGGGTACCTGGCCAGCCTGTACCATCAGTCCTGCTCCTGCTGCCCTGTACATTCCTCTTTAACTGGGGTGGTTCATTTGTTGTGTTTGTCTTTTAGCTTGAAAGCATTCTGGGCTGAGAGTGTCACCCTCTTCTGACACTGTCTGGTGCAGCAGAGCCCAGACCAAAGCCCAGGGTTTGTAACACTATCACATCAGGTTTTATTGATAATAGAAGTTAACAACAGGACTGAGACTCAGGACTGCTGAGTACTGTTCCTGGCTGTGCATCCACCTTCCTGTGTGAATTTGGAGAGCATGTCCCTCCTCTGGGAAACTTCAACAACTGCAAGTGCAGCTCACAGGCTAACGTGAGGGCTGAGGAGCGTTTCATGAATTGCTCTGCCATTCTCTTGACGTGAATCACTGCAAAGGTGCGAGGCACAACGAATGACAGTGGAACATTTTATACAAAGGTCCCAGATGTTGCTGATTCCTGGAGGAAGCAATGTCCTCACCTGTGCTCATTGTAGCTGTTCAGAGTCCAGCTACTGCTTAGCTTTTGCTGTTCCTTGCTCATTGCCACCACATCTTAAACACACACACTGTCAAGCAGAATCCTGTTTTGTGATCCTGGACTCAATGATCCCTTGAGGTCCCTTCCAACCCCTAACCTACTGTGATACTGTTTTGGCCAACAGCTTTCTCAGGCTAAAGGTAGGGTTTGAGTTTTAGTGCTACCATTTCCATACATCATTTCTGTTCTCATTTCCTTGCCAGCTAGCACAGACAGTGCCCAACAAAGTGCATCGCAGACATGGCTACGAAGTTCCCCCGGTGCGAATCTCCTTGCAAGCCTTCGTAGCACAAGCTCTGTGAGTACCACCTCTGATGGCCACTGTGCCCACAGGACAAGGCAGCCTGGGGGGCAGGGCTCTGACCAGCTCTGATTCTTTACACTCAGGTTAAAAGTAGATGTGGATCACGACAGAGGGATGGTGTTCTATTCAGCAGCAAGTGATCTCATACCAGATCAGCCTCAGCCAGGAGTAAGTACTTCACACCTCCATGTGTTCAGCTGGTTTGTGCTGCTGCAGGATTTTAGAGCCTTATGTTGCAGTTTTCTGTATTATACATAACAAGACAGGTAAAACAGAAGGACTGCAAGTCCTTATTAGGAATAAGCAAAGCTGAGCTCAGACAACACCTATTTTTATATGTCTTTGTCTTTGAAAGTAGATAAGTAAGTGCTTCTTGTCAGAACATAAAGGTCTGACAGCAGAGGGGAATCACTTAGAGCAGCTTGGTCAGCTCCTTCACCCTAGACACTCAAAAGACTTCATAACATTGTTACACTATAGGTATTTTAGTTTTTACTCAAGAAATTTTGAAAAGCAGGAATGGAATGGAATGGAATGGAATGGAATGGAATGGAATGGAATGGAATAGAATAGAATAGAATAGAATAGAATAGAATAGAATAGAATAGAATAGAATAGAATAGAATAGAATAGGTTGGAAGAGACCTTCGACATCATTGTGTCCAACCCATCATCCAACACCATCTAATCAACTAAACCATGGTACCAAGCACCCATCCAGTCTCTTCCTAAACACCTCCAGTGATGGTGACTCCACCACCTACCTGGGCAGCACATTCCAATGGCCAATCTCTCTCTCTCTATGAAGAATTTCTTCCTAACATCCAGCCTAAACCTCCCCTGGCACAGCTTGAGACTGTGTCCTCTTGTTCTGGTGCTGGTTGCCTGGGAGAAGAGACCAACCCCCTCCTGGCTACAACCTCCCTTCAGGTAGTTGTAGAGAGTAATAAGGTCTCCCCCGAGTCTCCTCTTCTCCAGGCTAAGCAACCCCAGCTCCCTCAGCCTCTCCTCACAGGGCTGTGCTCCAGACCCCTCCCCAGCTTTGTTGCCCTCCTCTGGACACGTTCCAGCAAGTCAAGCAAGTAGGAAATCCTGAGTTGCTTTGGGATAAAGCCTTTCAGATCTCCAGTTGTGCTGAATGACCAGACTAGCACAAACCTCTCAAGGGAGTTACAAGTAACCAGTGTTGAAT
Organism: Melanerpes formicivorus; assembly: GCF_026170545.1. Taxonomy (NCBI): domain Eukaryota; kingdom Metazoa; phylum Chordata; class Aves; order Piciformes; family Picidae; genus Melanerpes; species Melanerpes formicivorus. The sequence goes on from NW_027142365.1 coordinate 4,891,079, forward strand.
CATTTCTCCACCAGGTTGTGACAGATTCAGTAATGTCTCAGGCTTTGAAACTCATCAACTGCACCAAGGTTCCGCTGTACTTCAGGCTCCTTCTGTCTACACCCTTCAGCCTGTCCATCACCAAAACATCTCAGAAGAAGAAGAAAATCAAACAGCAAACACAATTTGTACTTTACCCACAGCAAAACATGTTGGTAAGTTCAGAAATAACCATCCTCTGGCAGAACAGAGAGTTTAGTAATTGGTGTGCTAACATCACCCAGATGAACCACAGGAAAAACATAACCAGCCCAGAAATCTCCCAGCTTCAGGAGGAATAGTGCTGTATTAGCAAACACTAATGACTGCTATTTCTTCCTGCCCTATTTTGGGTACAAAATATTCTTCTGCAGTGGCCCTGATGTGCTTTTCTCCTCAACTCTGACCTGTTGCAAACTCCTGTAGAAAAGCCCTGTGGCTTCTAGAGCTCACCTAAATCAACAGCCCTATGAAAACTGGATGAATCAAAAGCCTTCCAAAGACTGCAGTCCCTTTGTTCCTTCAATTAGGTGCAGGCAGTGCAAACACAGAAGAAAGGAAAGGAAAAAAAGGAGGCGGAAAAGGGTTAATTTTGAGTGTACACAATGACATTGATTGAAGGACACACAGTCCTGGAGCCAAAAATCAGCTAGGGTGCAAGTTTTCAGTGCTCATGTTGAAACAGAGACACCCATCTGAATTCTGCCTGTGCAGAAGACTTGCATGTTTGAGACAGCTTTGGGAAACTTGTAACCTTGGGAATTTAGAGCTTTGGTCTTGCTAGAGACTTGTTTGTTCCCTGTGGTTCAGAGATCAGCTGTTCACCTTTCCACTCCATCTCTATCTGCTGGATTCATAGGAAGTAGCTGTGTTTTCTGTTCCAGTGGGACAGAAGCTTTGTTCCAGTGGGAATTTGATTGCTGGCACAACACCTCTGGGTTCTAGTGGGAAAAATCTGTGCCTGGGCCTTGGAGCAGTGTTTACTTTGGATTTCCTGCACACAGAGTCTTCCTATGTGATGGTCTTCCCACAGGTGACAGTGTCATTCCACACAACTCTGGAGCTACTTACGTATCAACCTCTGCCAGATAGCCAGCTGCCTCTGGGATTCCAAGTGCTCCAGTCTGAGAACGGGGAGAGAAAGCTGCAGTTCAAACAAAATTTGGTCATTGAACATAGCAACAACACATGCCAGGTGAGAGCAGAGCAAGGTCTCTGGGCCGTGAGAAAGGGCTGTGTTTCATCAACATCTCTGACTCAGAATGGATCTGCCTTAGGCTGCAAGGAGCTGCGGCCACCTCTAGAGTGGATTGTGTCACGTAGCTTAGCAGTAGTGGTGGGACTGTGAGCTCTAGGTGAGCAGCTGGATCTCAAAGGTCTCTTCCAACCTCAGTAGTTCTATGCTTCTGTCCAAGTAAAGTGGATTTGCAAAAGGAGATGGCTCTTTGTTGAGACCACAGGTGGCTCTTAGGTGGACAGAGTGGTCTGGGGACAGCACCCTGATGCTCATGCCCCAGCTCTCTGCACAGCCTGGACCATCCAGCTCAAAGTGAAGCACACCCAGTGACAGTGATAGTCTCCACATCCTTTTGGGAGATGGGGTCAGCACTGTCTCAGGGAACATGCCAGTGCCTGAGTCACTGAGCAGTGTCTCCTGCAGTACCCAAGCACTTCTCGAAAGTCTCACCACTCTAACTCTTGTGGTGGGGTACAGCCCACACACACATTCAACGACCAATCTCTTCCAGATGGAAAGCCATAAACCCTCCCCAAGTCTACAGCCCTTCCAGCACACTGCAGGCATGTATTTCTCATCCCAGGTGTTTCTGAAGGCTGATAAAATCAATGTAATAATGATCTTGGGCAATCTGCAGAAACTGAATGACTCACAGTGGGCCATGTGCTGTCCCAAGGGACAAGGAGATGCTGTAATGTCTGCATCGCCACAGAAAACCCCAGCAGCAAATGAGAACCTTCACTCCACGTTACTTCATTAAGACCACAGTGTCTGGTTGGAAAACCCTTCCCAAAACAGTAAACCAGCAACAGCTCAGTTCACTCAAAGCTGTAGAATGGGGAGTTGACTCTAGGGTGAAAGAACACAAAACAACTGCCTTTGATTTTCTGCCTGAGGTTGAGAACGATCCAGCTGCAGCAGATACCATTTAAAACTCCACCAAAATAAGGTGAGGTTTCATCTCCTTTCCCTCTCCTTTCCCTCTCCTCTGTTTTGCAGTCGGTCCCAGTGATTGCTTACCTCACTGTTCCAGTTCTGGAGCTGTCTTGTGACACAATTGACTTCAAGACCTGCTTTGTTGACCACACCAAGACTGAACATGTCTTCCTGTGCAACAGGAGTGGCTGCAGAAGCTTCTGGAATGCTTCACTGGGTATTCTGGGTTTGCAGTTGGATTTCCTTGTTATGAAGTTTCACTATTCAGGGGTTTTATTCAAAAAGGCTGCACACACTCAATAGATCACCAATACATGATGATCATAGAGAGTCATAGAGTTGTTAGGATTGGAAGGGACCTCAGGGATCATCTCGTTCCAACCCCCCTGCCATGGGCAGGGACATCTCACACTACAGCAGGTTTCTCACAGCCACATCCAGCCTGGCTTTAAAAACCTCCAGGGATGAGGCTTCCACCACCTCCCTGGGCAACCTGTGCCAGTGCCTCACCACCCTCATGGGGAAGAACTTCTTCCTAACATCCAATCTGAATCTACCCATTTCTAGTTTTATTCCTTTCCCTACAGTCCTATCCCTCCCTGACACCCTAAAAAGTCCCTCCCCAGCTTTCTTGCAGGCCCCCTTCAGATACTGGAAGGCCACAATTAGGTCACCTTGGAGCCTTCTCTTCTCCACACTGTATAACCCCAACTCTCTGTCTGTCCTCATAGCAGAAGAATTTCAGCCCTCTAATCATCCTCATGGCCCTTCTCTGGACTTGTTCCAGCATGTCCAGATCCTTCCTTTAACAGGGGCTACAGAACTGGACACAGTACTCCAGGTGGGGTCTCAGCAGAGCAGAGCAGAGGGGGAGAATCCCCTCCCTCAACCTGCTGGCTATGCTTCTCTTGATGCAGCCCAGGATGTGATTGGGTTTCTGGGCTGCAAGTGCACACTGCTGGCTCCTGCTGAGCTTCTCATCCAGCAGCACATTGATGCTGGCTGCAAACACAGCAGGTCTGCTTCTGTTCTCACTTAGGTGGGCTTTTTTCTTTTTCCTTCTGACATCAGTTTATCTCCATTGATTTCAGCAGCTACCCCAGATGCAACTAAAAGATTTAAACACAGCCCTCACGAGCAGGGGATGTGCTTTGCTCATTTCTAACACAATCCTAAGAGGCAACAAGAAGCAGTAGCTCCTTCTGTGTTCTGCTTGAGCTTCTGCCTAATGATGTTAACAACAGATGGACTTCAAAGGAAAAAAGATCAAGGCCTTATTATTTTGATGAGGAGGCCCCTGATCACCCCCCTTGATTAGAGGATGAAAACACAAACTGGCCACCTGCACAGAAAGCCTCTGACAGTGCAAGACCTGATGTATTAGCTGGCTAGCTAGGAGGCAGGCTGTTTTCAGTGCTGTGTTCCACAGACTTAGATAAAAGGGTCTTGTGTTGCTTTGTTTGATACTTGCCCCTTTCACTGCAGGGGACCTGGAAAGGAGGAACAACCTGGAAGTATTTTCTGTCTCCCCTACCCATGGCACTTTGGAGGCACATAAAGCGGACTGGCCTACTAAGGAGATGTTGCAGATCAGCTTTACTGCCAGGTACTGAAATCCTGCTGCCATTCCCTGGCAGGCCCAGACTTAAGTGGGCAGTCACTGCAGGTGAAGAGCAGTTCTGCTCTGTTCCTGTAGCACCAGGCTGTTCATTTTGCCTCTGACACTTGCCAACCCTGGGCTTCCAGCTGGTACTTGTCCCATAGAGCCATGCTCCCTACGCTGCTCCCTGTGTGAGATTTCTTCTGGATTTGGCATCCAGGGTTTCAGACTCGATTTACACACTCAAACCCATGTTATAGCAACAGCTGCCATGGCCACTGGAAAAACAAAGACCAAAAACCAAACAACTTTCTTTAGGGCAATGTCTTCAGCAGGGGCAGAGGCAGGTGAAACAGCTGGGTCCTTTATGTACCCAGCACGTTGTAGGACAGAGGGAGAAATGGCTCTGGAGTAGCTCACAATTCCAGTAAAGCATCTGTTCATCATGCAGGAAAGCCTTTTGTAGTCAGTCTTGGGGATCCTTTCTTTAGTTTAGGTGACCTCACCCAAAGACTCTTTTTTCCTACATGCATTCAGAGCACCTCCTGATGCTGCAAACAGAACAAACTGTCCTACTGCAGTGACAGGCTTTGCTTTACCCTTGCTTAGGCTGGTGCAGTGTTTAGTCTTACAGTCATGTTGATGTTTGTTTGATAAGAGCCTGGCAATTTTATTTCTTGGGGGGGGTTAATTCTCTCAAAGTAGTTGGAGGATAATTTCACCCCACCACAATACTCTATGTAGCCATGAAGTGAGATTGACACCTACAGACCTACCATCAGAGACTAGTCACTGCTTCTGAGTAGGAGCAGTTCCTGTCACAGGGTCTCCCTCAACAGAATAATTGGACTCATTGTGCTACACAGAGCTGAATCCAGCTGTACAGAATCATAGAACTGTTAGGCTTGGAAGGGACCTCAAGGATCATCTAGTTCCAATCCCCCTGCCATGGGCAGGGACACCTCACACTACAGCAGGTTGCTCACAGCCACATCCAGCCTGGCCTTAAAAACCTCCAGGCATGAGGCTTCCACCACCTCCCTGGGCAGCCTGTGCCAGTGTCTCACTACCCTCATGGGGAAGAACTTCTTCCTAACATCCAATCTGAATCTCCCCATTTCCAGGTTTTGTTCCATTCCCCCTGGCCCTATCACTCCCTGACACCCTCAAAAGTCCCTCCCCAGCTTTCTTTCAGGGCCCCTTCAGATACTGGCAGTCTACAGTAAGGTCTCCTTGGAGCATTCATCTGTAACTGAAGCAGTTTTCTGCTCTGTCTTTTAGGAGTGACATTGAATATGAGGCTGTGGTGACCATCACTGGAATGCTGGGAGAGAAGCCCTGCAGGCTGCAGCTCAGAGGACGAGGCACATACGATAAGGCAGCATACGATGAGGCACTATGAAGTGGGACCAATGTCAAGGTTGGATGCAGATATCCCCCCAACTGTTTTAATATGGGCTGGACTTTCAGTAGAATGAACTTTGAAGTTATGAGGGGGAGGGGGGGGGGGGCTGGAAATCTGAGGGTACCCTAAAGAAACCAGTCATCATCTCATTCTGTGCCATTCCTTTGACAGCTGATAAGCTTACCATCAGCCACAGAACCAGGCTCTGCAAAGTAAGCAGTTTACATTGCAAAGCAGCTCTGGTTAACAGCTGGGACAAACCCTCTGAATATCACAGTGTGCCCCAAATTACAGTTAAAAGGTCTGTTCATACCTTAAAAAGCAGCTTTTGTTTTGCCTCCTGCGTTAGTTTGACATGAGAATGGACACTGGCACGTAATAAAAGCAAGAATTCACGAGCAAGCCAGTGGCCCCTGGGCTGTTTTCTTGGTGCTTTACACAGAAAGGGGAAGAGCCAACTTTCCCCAGACTCCATGGCAAATTCCCAACCTGCATGTTTCATTGTGCTGGGGTATTGAGAACACCCCCTTTAGCTGTGGGAGAGGAGGGAGGAACCTTTCTTCCTTTCAACTCTTTTCCCCCCACATGGTTCCCATTTACTCACACTTCTCTTGAAATGTCTTTACCATTACTTTAGCTAAAGGTCACTGAAATTCCCACTTCTGAGCCTGTGAAGTTTTCCACCCAACATATAAAAGGTTTTTAAGGGCAGTATGTGTGGGAAGAAGGAGGGAACTGTAATCCACACTGGAGGAGAACAAAGATGCATGGCAGCTGCCTTCTGCCTAGCTTAAAACAGCCTGGTACTAGCACTGAGACAGGGACCACAGTGTGCAAAAAGGCCTCTCAGAGATGCTAATGCCTCCTGCCCCCTCCCAGCAATCCCATCTTTTTGCATTCAGGATTGCTGGGTCAGTGAGGCAGGCCACAGCACAGAACTACAAGAATATCAGAGAGCTCTGATTATCATAACCTTAAACCAACACTCATCATGAACAGGAAACACTTCTATTGCAAGAACCCAAATGTATTATTAAGTGCAAAAAACTTAAGCCAGGACACAGAACTTCAGGCTCTGTTATAAATTGAAGCTTGTCTAGCATGTCAAGGATGATGAGGATGTTGCTTTTTCAAGCTGTTAGCTCCAAGCTCCAGAGATCTTTCTGCTTGTAAGAGAGAGAACAGAGAAGGCAGACCTTTCCAAGAGGAAATACAGTGCTGCCACCACTATGAAGTACTGAGTTGTCACTGATACTCTTGTAGTACTGGCAGTAGGAGCAATGCTGAAAGGTGCTTTATGTCAGGTAAGCATTATTAGACTTAAGCTTGTCCTCTAAGTCAGAGTCACAAGTGGTAGTTAGACAGGTGCTATAAAAGGTGGAATGGCCACTTGCAAATTCCTGGCCTCCAGCAATTCAGCAGAACTTCTGTTCAGGCCATCTCCTGTGCAAATTACATTCTGGTCCCGCTGACAGAGGCTTCACAGCAGCTTGGTTAGAAGTATAAAGTTACAGCACATCCTCCAGCACATGGACAAATTAAGACAGAGACAGCTTGTGCTGGCCCAGGGCAGACACAGCTGTAAAGGAAATGAGGGAGAGTCTTTGCACTGCTTTCCAAAGCAAAAGCTGCTCCAGACTCTGGCAAGATGGTGAAATCTCAAAGTAAACCCTGGAAAGGCCTTTTCACATGCACTGATGATTTGCTTTTGAGTGACCCTTCTAGGCAATCTGTCACACAACACTGCACCAGGAACCAATTCTCTGATACCATTCATAGAATAAAGGGATCAATTAAATCAGAAAAATGTATCCACCATCACCACACAAGGTCCTGTGTGTTGAACTTCAGGTGAACTAATTTCTCCTGCCAGGATGCTTCTTAATGCCAGGTCTGCATCTCCCACCTGCTTAGGTGATCTGTGTGATTTATTCTGATTCACAACTTGGGCCTAAATTTTGCAGATGTGGTAGCCAAATCCCTGAATCCACTTGATTTCACAGTGCAAATCATTTGCTTCTGCTAGGCAGTGAAGGCAGAGAATGAGCTGCTGTTTCAGCAGCACACTGGAGTTCATTTCCCTGGGTACTCGAACACCGCTGCGGCGCCCATGCCAGTCCCAATGCACATCGAGACAATACCGTAGGCTCTGAAACCAAATCAAAACCAAGATCACACTTAGATCACCTGCAGAAAGAAAAATACACTACATTTAAGCTGCCCACTGCTCTCCTGCATCACCAAGAGATTCTAATCATGGAGCAGGGTGTCATTTGCAGAGCACGTGGACACGTTTCCCTGTTTTCTGGAGAGGAGCAGCGTGCCAGAAGCAAGCTCCTCAGCCACCTGCCCCAGGCACACTAGCAGCAAGGTTGAGCTAGAATTGCTTTGAGTCAGATGGATTGAGAGAAACTCTTCTTTTCCTGCCTCTTACCACTGCCTTTCATCTGACTTTGCTAGGTAAGGTTCAAATTAAATTTGGATAGTCAGATGACAGGTTTGTGAAAAGCCTCCTTTCAGCTCAAGTTCTTCCACTTCATCCTGAGATGATTTAGTGGCTTTGCCTGATTTGCTTGGCATTCACCAGCTTGCAGCCACTCTTCCTACTGGGCTTGGGCACAGCTCACCCTCAGCTGCAGACCAGTGACACTGCATGTGCCAGCCCTAGAGGGAGCAGTGACAAAGCCAGCCAGCAGCAGCCACTGGGTTTCTTGCACATGTCAAGATTAGTCCAAGTCCTTGGCAGTGGGCTGGGACCAGACTGTCACAAAGCATGATGCAGGTACAGGTCAGCCTCACAGAGCCATCAACTGACTGCTGCCTTGCTGCTCTAACTGCACAGTGCAGATGTTACCCCAGGGCCTGGCACCACTCTCCTGGACCAGGAGAGACTCTGCATTCATGGGCAGCAACAGATTTCCCAGCCCTCCCCAAACAGCCATTGGGAATTTGTGTTCAAAGCTATCAAAGGGATGAAGAAAGCTTAAAGCCAACCTGCCAGCTGCCTCTGAGCCCAAGTTACTCACACAGGAGGCACTAAGGCCCCAGTACTGTTCCCCTGTGCTCACCTTCTCCCCCTGCGCTTCAGCTCATTGAGCAAAGTCACAACTTGGCGAGCACCAGTACAGCCCAGGGGGTGCCCCAGTGCTATTGCTCCTCCCAGGGGGTTGACCTTCTCCATGGGAATGCCCAGCTTTTCAACACAGTACACAGCCTAGGAAGACAGAGGAGATTGTTTCACAGAGATGCTTGATAGTTCTCAGCTAAAAGGACAGCAGACAAGACTGCTGCTATCACCCACAGACAGAGGGACAGAAAACAGCTGTGCAGATCATCCCAGGCAGCTCTAGGAGCTTCAAAAGATTTGTGCTCAAAATTCTTTGAGCTCAGACTATGTTTGTTACTGCATAAACTCCACATCACTGTGTTGCCTGCTTTGGAAGTTTTAAAGAGTTTGCACTCAGAGGCCTGACCTCAGTCAGACCATCTTTCCTAGTGGGAAAGAGTGAGACTACATGACAAATCCAAAGCTAACAGGCTAAGCCTGTCAACTTCATCTCAGACTCAGCCCACACACTGACAGGCATGGCACAGATTATAAGGATCTCCAAATTGGTGACATCTCCAAATTCACCCTGACACTTCCAAGTAACAAATTACACAGCCCCTGTGAAACAGCCTTTGCAAGTCACTATGAGGCTACAACAGTAAAGATGACATTCTTAGCTGGTGGGGCATATTTCACTGTTTAATATTGAGCTGTATCAGCAGTGCCCTGCTTACTTTTCTGTGAAGGAAAGGGAAAACAGTCTGCACAGCTATTAACACTTAGCTGAAGGTGTATCATGTGGAACAAGTTCAAATCATAATGTCAAGACCAAGCTGAAGTACACTCAGCTACTGAGCAATGCAGCAACTCAACAGGAAGGTAACTCACCTGGCTTGCAAAGGCTTCATTAATTTCAAAGATGTCAATGTCATTCAGAGTCAGACCTATGGGTCAGAAAAGCCAGGGTTTAAAAGGAGGTATTTTTGCCTTGTGACTATATCAAAGAGAGTAATTCACTCAGAGCCTCCCATGATGAATTCTGTCTCTGCTCCACCACTGCTCCATGGGGGAGGATCTACCCTCAGACATGTTTTGAGGTACAGCAGTGCCTGATGACCACAAGTTTGCCAAGCTTCCTTGGACACAATGTGGTTTCTTTGCAGAGATTGAAGACTGAAGGGTATTTCCAGACTGAGAGGTATGGCATATAGCCATAATAGGTGGACACAGCAATCACCAGCTATAAAAGCCATTCAACCTGGTGAGCGTGATAAGAACCCTGAGGAAAGCCTGCTCCACTGCTCTGCTGCCAAAGTTGTAAGGGAAAAAAAACCACCAGACAAAACCAAACATAATCCCCACAGGCTGGACATGCTAAGGAACTAAAATCAGCACTGCATGAACATTAACTCATTTGCCAAAGGTTAACTGTTTGTTGAAGCTGTGCAGGGATCTCATCCTGAGCCGCTCCGAGTGCAAGCCAACAGTAGTACAATACCCCGAGGCAGGATCTCCTCTAAGCTTTTGGACTTAAGTTCACTGTTTCTATGGCTGACAGCTGCACACAGTACAAGAGTCTCATCTCAAATTCCACTCCACAGAGCCTGCTCTGCCTTGTGCCTTTGGCTGGCTGAATGGCAGGTGGTTCTTACCTGCCTTGTCCACAGCCACAGGGATCGCATAGGCTGGTCCTATGCCCATAATATCGGGTGGGACTCCAACCACAGCGAAGGACCTGAGCACCCCCAGGACTGGGAGGCCCAGCTGGGCTGCTTTTGAGCGTTTTGCCAGGAGAACAGCAGCTGCTCCATCACTGACCTGGCTGGCATTGCCTGTTGGAAGAGCTCTATTAGCACCCTTTATTTTTCCCCCCCCCCCTAAGGGAGGTAAACCACAGAACTCCACAAATCCAACAGCAGAGCTGACCTGCTGTGGTGCTACCATCCTCTTTGAAGGCAGGCTTCAGCTTTGCCAAGCCCTCCAGGGTGGTGGAGGGCCTAATCCCTTCATCTTGGTGCACAGTGATTGTTTTCTCGTTGCCTTGATCATCTCGAACAGTGGTCTTCACTGGAACGATCTCATTTTTAAACAGTCCCATCTGCTGAGCTTTTGCTGCTCTGTGAAAGAAGAGTAGAAATGGTTGCAGCATTCTGGAGGTAAACTGTAAGAGGATTAACATCAAGGAGACCAGTTAGTGAGAGAATGAGCTAAGGTGTGACTTGGTGCAAAGATTTGTCATCACTGAGCAGTGGATGACAGGTAAATACTCATTGCCGTTCCGGGGAAGAAAAGCTTCCCACCTCTACATCATAGCAAAGGTATCACTGAAGTTATGGGCATTGTCCCCAGAGCTGGGTCACAGGATCACACACTTGTGAGCAAGACCCCTGTTCTGTCACCATCAACACCTCTGTGATGGACTGACCACCACCAGCCCTCAACACAGCTTTGGGCCTGTCCAGTGGTACAACTGCACAGAACAACTGTCCAGTGGCACCACTGCAAGAACACACATGAGTCCTCATGTTCAAACATCAATCCTCATTTCTTAAACAGGGCAAGTGGGCTAATCCTCCACACAATAGTATCATAGTATCAGTCAGGGTTGGAAGGGGCCACAAGGATCATCTACTTCCAATCCACCTGCCATGGGCAGGGACACCCCACACTAGATCAGCCTGGACAGAGCCTCATCCAGCCTGGACTTAAACACCTCCAGGGAGAGAGCATCAACCACCTCCCTGGACAACCCATTCCAGGGCTTCACCACTCTCATGGTGAAGAACTTCCTCCTCACCTCCAGCCTGAATGCCCCCACCTCCAGCTTCATTCCATTCCCCCTAGTCCTATCACTACCTGAGATCCTGAGAAGTCCCTCCCCAGCCTTCCTGTAGGCCCCCTTCAGATACTGGAAGGCCACCTTGGAGCCTTCCCTTCTCCAGACTAATAATCCTCATGGTTAAGGAATGGCTGAAGTTTCACTCATTCCTGGCTTTGGCCTACTAAAGACAAGCTGAGCTTTAGACCACAGACTCCAGGTGTAATCTTCTGGCACATACATGTAACCTTTCAACCCCAAATGACTGCAGTGTATGTTGCACAGCTCAGGGTGCCTACGTGGATGGGAATCACTTAATCTAGTGGCAAAGGTGTGGTGAAGATAGGAGGTGGTCCCTGAGACAGCAGCATTCAGAGTGGGGAACAACTAACATCTCCAGAGTGATGTAAGTAGGCAGAATGCAATTAGCTTAGCTCAGGGCACAGAGTTTTAATCTTTCATACCAACAAAGTGTTTAAAAGCCTCCACACCAGAGCTGATTGAGCAGATTTACCTGGAGCAGCAGAGCACCCCTTACAGGGAATGGGAACTGGAGACTGAATGCCTGTTTCACTCCTCATCACTCTACACTGTTACTGATCAATAAAAACATTTAGTATCCCCACTAAGTGAGAGCTAGAGCAAAGGGCTTAAGGACAGATCAGGGACTCTGCAACCATCCTGAGAGAAAGGCCAGAAAATCACCCCCTTCCTCATGAGAGGTGAGGATAGAGCTCCCACAGCCTCTGTGCTACCAGCTCTGTGTCAGTGTCAGAAGGGCTGGCATGCCAAGTTCCCTGCAAAGCAGGACCAGCACTGAAAGGTTCCCCAGGCCTGTGAAGTGGCTTCCTATGTTGGATAAATGATTGGGCCAGGGAGATGCTGAAACAGAGCTCTCAACCTCAGTTTAATTCTTTGCTGGCAGTGACCTTCACATATCACCTGCCACGAAGCTGTCAGTAGACCCTGTGTGCCTGGGGTCACTTGACTTTGACAGTAATCTAACCCAAGAGGAAGGTGATTAGAAGTAGGATTGGACTCACTTAGAGCCAAACACCTGCAGCAAAGACAAGCCACTCTTCTCATAGGCTTGACAGCTCTCTAGAAACAGCTACGTTTAGATATTCCCCTCTTAGCAAAGGTTCCTTCTGCAGCCAGTCCCCTGTTCAGATTCAGATGATGCTGAGCCAAAGACACTAAGAAAATACTGCACCATATATTCATCTCAGAAACCTCAGGGAGGTTGTGTCCTTTGGATGCTGGAAACCAGCGGGGCACTCACTGCTAAAGGCTGGCATGCCTGGTGATACATGCACAAGATTGGTGACACAATCCCCAGTCCCCCTGTGAGCTCAGCTTGCTTTGTCAGAATACCCAGGACACACACTGCCCTTCACTCTGACCACCTCAAGCTCACTGATAAGGATTGGAAGACAAGGTGGGGCAACATTTAAGCACCCCTGGGAAGCAGCAATGCCTTTTCTATCTGTATTTATTACTTAATCAAAGGGTTAGAAACCAAACCAAAGCAAAACCAAAGCAAGGCAAAGCAAAACCGAAGCAAAGCAAAACCAAAACAAACCCAAACCAAACCCAAACCCAAAGCAGACCAAAAACCCAAACCCAAAGCAGACCAAAAACCCAAACCCAAAGCAGACCAAAAACCCAAACACAAAGCAGACTGAAAACATTTACTTTTGCTGGGAAGCCAAGGCAAAGGCATCTTGCTTCTTCCGGGAAACTCCAAACTTCTCTGCCACGTTTTCTGAGGTAATTCTGGGGAAAACAACATCACAGAATTAATCCAATGCCATCTAATGGAGATGCAGCTGGATGCTACTACAGCAACACAAGGTCTTTTCCAACCTGGTCAATTCAATTCCATTCCATTCCATTCCATTCCATTCCATTCCATTCCATTCCATTCCATTCCATTCAATATTCAATTCAATTCAATTCTACTAGCACTGGCTTCTGCCTCAAAACAAACTGCTGCCTTCTGCTTGGCAGAAGCAGATGCTGAATCAAATGGAGGAGTAAAACAAGGTTCAAATCCATCTTCCTTGATCTTAAGACATAAGGAAATCCTTCACCAGAGTCACTAATCTTCCCCCATTTCACACAAGGAATCTCCTACCCCACCCAAGGAGGATGCTGGCACAGACAGACCCAGGCTCACCGTGCTCAGGTGGATTTGCAGCAGTGCAGTCACTGAAGGGACAGAGCATTTCAAAAACCCTTCAGCTCTGGGAAGAGGAAGACTTACCCCATAGGAATAAGGCAATCTCGAGCTTTGCTGTTTTCCATCATGTTGGAGCTGACATCACCAGGGTTGTTTGCTCTTTGGAGGGACATCGTTTCCACACTAAACACAGGAAACATGAATTTGCAACCCGTGCTTTCATGCTGCACTTGCAGTAATTGCTCCATTGAGGCTGACCAAAACTTGGTATCTTGACAACATGGTTTGCTGTTACCCTATAGAAACACAGCAAGCCACTGAGAAGTGGCTGAGACAGCTCATCAGTCACCACTATAAGAATTACTACAAGTTACAAACCACTTGTTAAACTAAATTGGTTCTTTTTCTACGAGAACAGGGTGACAATGCCAACAAGTACCTTCCCTCACACCCCTCCAGATGGTGTGACCTTCTGCAAAAGGAAGGAGTTCTTCCCCATGAGGGTGGTGAGACACTGGCACAGGTTGCCCAGGGAGGAAGCCTCAACCCTGAAGGTTTTTAAGGCCAGGCTGGATGTGGCTCCGAGCAACCTGCTGTAGTGTGAGGTGCCCCTGCCCATGGCAGGGGAGCTGGAACTGGATGACCCTTGAGATCCCTTCCAACCCTAACAATTCCATGATTCTAAAAGTACTCAGCAGCCTCAGGAGACAGACAAATCGCACCTGACAGCAGAGCTATTGCAGAGGGACAGAGTGCTGCCTTCAGGACACCTAAGCAAGTGCCACAAAAAGACTTCCTTACCCACAGGCCAGGCCAATGTCATACGATCCATTCCGGATGCCACCTGTAACAGCAGTGCATAAACACTTTCACTGTTGTCAGGAGCAAAAGCACTTCCATTCCAGCAGAGGAACCCACTGCAGCCAAACTGCACACTCCACCTGCCCTCCTGCCAGCCAGAATGTGAAGGAGCTGATGGGGCTGAGAAGTAACCATGGCATGACGTGCCCCCAGGCAGGCCAGGAGGGACCCTTCTAGAAGCTGCCTGATGTGGAAGTGGTGGAACTCATCCTCAGAAAACCAAGCTACTCCTCTAGGGATAAACTTGGCCACTCAAGGATACTGAAGAACTCAACTAACAGTGAAAACTCCTAACAGCAGAAGACATTTTTACTGCTCAGAGGGGGAAGAACAGGAGAAATGAGCACTTGGGGTAGGGCAGGCACCCACAGTGACCTGAGGGCCCATGTAACACTTACCAGCTATATTGATAATGGCCTGTAGGCCAGAGGAGCACTGCCTGTTCACACTTGAGCACGGCACCGTCTCTGGAATACCACTAGAAAAACCAGACAATGTTGGCAAAGACCTGATGATGATGAAAGCCACCAAACAAACCAAACTTCTAAGGACAGCACTAAACCACTTGATTAAACTTTAACCCTCAAGTTCAAGGCAGATTGCCCTACAGACTTGTTGATCCATTTGGTCCTGCACCAAAAGAGAGCAAAGTTCACAACAGATCATTTCCAGACATGACTCAGAGGTGAATCCAGAGAGCCATTTTCCTACAGGCCTGGCTTCAGAAGCTCCTCTGTAAGTGGGGCTCTCTTGTGTGCCTAGTTCCTGAGCTCTGATGGGGGTGAGAAATACTGAAAGTCTCTGTCATAGTCATAATTGGCAGTGGGCTGGAGCTGTGCCTCTCCAAAGTGTTGTTTGCTCCCTGGTTTGTGCACTGATTGTGCACAGAAGCAATAGACACTGGCTTAAATACTTAGAAACTGGGATCCAGCTCAATCTGAACCATCAGCCACCAGCACTGAGAACTGCACAGGAAGACTGGAGACAGCTCTATGGTTTCAGGCCCTTGCAGAGCAGAGAGAAGCACAGCTTTGCAGTATGGAGAAGCACAGGTACAGCTGGGAGCCCACAGAACAGGTTCCATTGTTCAGAGCCTCTACAGAGGTAGCCCAAACAGATTAATTAGCCTCACCTCTGCCTCCCTGTACTTTGCCAGCAGAGTTCTATAAAACCTGCCACTACTCTCCAAGTGCATGACCAAAGTCTAACTTCTAGGCAAAAGGTGATCTGCTGTAACTTCCTAGAAGTGCATGAACCTCATCACAACCTCTGACCCAGTGCTGCTCCATTGCCAAGGCCTGAGAAGGGGAGGAGGAGCCCTGCTCTGGTTGAGAGTTTACCTTAGAAACTGTGCAATTCTTGCAATCAAAGCACCAGCTCCAGGCTGCAGCACATTTCCTGAGTGCAAAGACACAATTCCAGTCAATTGGTTGCATTTCCCTTGCTCTTTGCTGCAGGCATTGAAGGGATGTTAATATCACCATGGCTTGGTACTATTCAGCACCCAGATCAGAACCCACAGCCTGACAGAACAGCCATGAAGGACACGCTGGTTGAATAAAGCTAATGCTAGGCACTAACCCCTTCCAACCCCACAATCCTTGTGAGTATCCCATGGGACACCAGGAGTAACCCACCCCAGCCAGCCTAGGAGTTTCAGGTCTGGACAGAGGTTGTTCTCTCACCAACACAGATGTCTCCCAGGACCTCAGGACGAAGATTGACATCTTGAAGGACAGCAGTCATAACAGCAGACAGCAGCTCATCAGGTGTAGTATCCTACAAACACTGGGGATTAGCACTACTCAGTGCCCACTCATAACTGCCCTCAGACCACTGAGCAAGTGTGCAGTGCTTAGGCAGCTTTTACTCCACTGCTCCTCTCACCATCCTTGTCCTTCTCCCACAAAAGCCAAACGCCTCTGCGTGGGTTTTACCCCAGGGCTCTTCCCAGCACTGCATCCCACGCTGCTTTCTTACCTAGCTCAGTCGTACAGGAGCATGCTTTGCAGGCCCTTCAGAACCAAAGGACTCCAGTGAGTGAGGTGACAAGCCTTAGCAAGCAGAGCCCTCCACTTTGGGAAGGGCACAACGCTGACCCCCCAGCTGGTGGGAATAACCACCAGGAGACATATTTTGAAAGACAAGCAGCACACATCCATCGGGGCCACCCTGGCACCGTGTTCTTGCGTGGGTCAGAGCACCAGGACTCTGTGACTGGCACTGGGCGAGGCAAAGCGCTGCTCCAGGAGGTGACAGCTCCGCGATGGGTACTGCCGGTGCTTAAGCGAAGGGAACGCTTCTTTTCCAACGGGTTCCTTTACCTGACTACAGCAGGCAAAAGCAGCATGGTAGAGTCCTAGCCTGGCCTGAAGGGGAGCCGGGAAACTCGCCGGTACGCTGCCCGTTTTGGGGGTGCCAGTGGGCCTGCCGCAGCCGGGCCACGCACCCCCCGCATTAAAACCATCCGGGAAAGCTGTTGGGGGTTGCGAGCAGCGGGGGGCGCACCAGGCGAGGCAGGCAGCGGGAGCCCCACGGCCCGGGGTGGGGCCAGCAGCTGGCTGTGGGGGAACCCCGATCCACCACCGGGAGGGGGCCAAGCGGGCAGCGCACCCCCCGGGACGTACCTTGAAGCCGCCGCGCTTGGCGCGGCCGATGGCAGTCCTCCGCCCGTGCACCACCACCACATCATCGGGGCTGGCGGCCCGCGCCGAGCCCCCGGCGTGGCTCCCGCACGGCGCTGCACGAACCACCGTCCCGATCCCCTGGGGAGACCCGGAGAGGTGCCCCAGCACCAGCTGCACCCGTCGCACCGCCCCGCCAGCCGTGCCCGCCGCCATCTTGCCACCACTGCCCCCGGGATAGGGCACGGAACTCGGCCACCCTCATTTGCATCGCCCCGCCCCGAGCCATACTACCACTCCCCTTTATTTGCATGTTCCCGCCCCCCTTGTCCTGGCTCCGCGCCGGGGGCAACCGGGAAAAAACAGAGAGAGGGGAAACAAAAACAGCGAGGGAAAGCCGGTGGTTAAAAGCAAATAACTCCCGATTAAAATAAACTAGGGAATTAAAAAAAAAAAAATAAGATTATAAAGAAAAATTTAACCACAAAAATGAAAAGGGAAAACATGGGAAAAGCAGGGAAAGGGGAGGAGTAGGAGGGTAGTGGGAGGAAGGAGGAGGAAAAGGGTGGAGGGAATGAATGGAAAAAAAGAATAAGAAAAAAGGGACAAAAGTTAAAAAGGGACCAAAACCAAACCAACAAACGAAAAAAATATTAAAAAAAAAAAGAAAGGAAGAAAAAAGGGGGAAAGGGATAAAAAAGGTAAAATGGTGAAAAATGGAAAACAACAGAAAAAAGGAAAAAAGGTAAAACATAAGAATGAAGAAATATGAATAAAGAAAAGAAGAAAAATAAAGGAAATGTAAACAGAAAAATCAATTAAAATGAACCCATTAACAAACCAGAGGGAATGGCCTCAAGCTGTGACTGGGTTGGTTTAGACTGGACATTAGGAAAAAAATTTCATGGCAAGAGTGGTCAGGCACTGGAATGTGCTGCCCAGAGAGGTGGTTGATGTGCTGGATGTGCTCAAAGGTCATTTGGATGTGGAGCTTGGGGATACAGTTTAGGGGTGAACCTTGCAGAGTGGGGGTATCAGTCAGACTTGGTGATCTTGAGGGTCTTTTCCTAACTGAGTGTTTCTGTGATTTGGAGCGTTTGACCAGGGCAGGACACTGGGACAGAGGGACAAGCAGAGCCATTGGGTCTGAGAACTGCACAGAATCATTATTGCGAGTAAACCCCATGAACCATCAGCCCCACTCTGCCTTGTCATTCCTCCATCCCTGCTGCCACACAGGGATAGTTCCCCTTGTGCCTCCCACCCACCCATGGCTGCTGCCTGCTGGGATCCCCCCTGCTGACAACACACTGTAGTGGTGTGCAGGGGAGATGAGCTGCTCCAGCCTCCCACCAAGGGAAAATCATTCCTTGCTGGATACATGGCGATGTGGCACACAGGGAAGGCCACCAGGCCTGCTACAGGCAAAATAAAGTAAAAGAGAAAAAAATAAACCACAACCAACCAACCAAAAGCCAACTTTACATGGCATAATATTACATTCTCTTCTAGTTTCATTCTGTACATCAGAACACTGCAAGGGTTTTAAAAAACAAACAGGCAAAGGCACCTGAGGAGTGAGTTGCACACATGTGCCCACACACACGTGCCCGCATACATGCCAACACATCTCACACACGTGCCCACACACACGCAGAGGGTGTGCCCACACACACAGAGGGTGTACCCACACACACACACACAGAGTGTCTACCCACACACACACAGAGGGTGGACCCACACACACCCCCCAACACATCACACACACGTGGCCCAGGCACACATCACAGACGAGCCGCATCCATCCACGGGAGGATTTGGGCTGTTTGAGGGCCCTGGGAGCGTTGTGGGGCAGCCCCAGCCCAGGAGCCCCATTTTGCTCTCTAGGCTTTGGGAAGAAGGAAAGCACCCACCCACCAATGAAGGGCTGAGAAAAACAAATCAAAAACTGAACAGATTGAATGAAAGAGAAAACAGCTTTGCAATTGTCTGGGTTTTGGTTTGGTTTTGGTTTGGTTTTGGTTTCAGTTTTTGGTGAAAACACACTTTGTTACCCTCTTCTGACAAAACCCTTCCCAGCCTACAATAATTACTATTTTATTTTTCCTTATAGCTCTTTCCATCCATCCCATATAAATGCACAGGCTGATGGATTTGGTCCTATTCACAGAATAAAATTCTTCATTCCCCCTCAGAGAAAGGAGACGACTTTAGCCCCCGTGCTGGAGGAAATCTGCCCATCACCACCGTGCTCAGCTGGAACAAAACCCCAGTGCTGCCTCACCCCAGACCTCCAGCTTCACTGGAGCCCAGCCTGGGCAAGAAGAGGCCTCTGCAGCTTCACAGATGATTTCACAGGGAATCCTTCTAGCTATTTCTTTTAATTTGCCCACATTTCTTGTTCTTTTTTAATTGAAAGAATTTCAATTTTCGCTTCTCTTTCCTGAGCTGTGGACAAGGAAGCACTCCCACCGCCACCCCAGCAGTGCAAAGTCTTGATCTCTCCCACTAGGAAGAATTCAAGGATGTGTGAAGTCACATGAAAAATGAATTTCTCAATTTCCTCTTCAGTCCAAGCAACTCTTCTCATTTTCAACTAAAAGCAGTTTTAAGATGGCAGCCCCCCAGTAACTGCTTATTTAACCCTTTGCTGAGCCAGGTGGAAACAGCTAAGGCAGCAGGGAAGTGGGATGGTGCAATTAATTTGCCCAAAGATCTGATTAATTAATTAGTTTCCAGAATCTCTGTGCGTGCTCCCTGTTTTCCAGTAGGTTAGTGCTGGTCAGAGGCCCAACTCTTCTTTTTCTCCTATGACTTCCAATGTACTGCAGGAAGAATCCTGGTTCCAGTTGCCCTTGGCCTACGCAGCTCTGAGGTCTGAGGCTCGTGGTCCTGCAGCTGCTCCCTTGGGCACTATCTTGGAGATGACATTCCCCCTTCCCCTCACCAGGGGCTGATTCCATGAGGCACAGAGGAGAAGGCACTCAGCCCTTGGCAGCCCAGATCTGAAGCCACCATTCTTCTCTGCCTAATTTTAGGCACCCACTTGGGGTTCATGGAGACTGACAGGGCTCTTCCTGCAGCTCCACTTCCAAAATGCAGTGGCATCCCTCCAGCCCCAGCAGGGGCACAGGAGAGCAGGGTTATGGCTACAAGCAGAGAGTTGCCCTTGCCAAGACCCCTCCACCTCCCACCTGATCCCTGATGTTTCCCAGCACAAACTGCTTGGTGCTCAGCCCTGCCCACTGCAGGCATCGACAGCACTGAAACATCCTTCTGCACAGCCTGTGGCAAAAAGGTCCCAGGCATCCGTCCACGGGTGTACCCGCAGAGACCTCCTGCGCCCCGAGAAGACCTCTTCCACCACGACTCACACACACACACACGTGCAAGCACACACACAGGCAAAGGCAGCATGGCTGCTGCACCAGGGCCGCTGCACCAGGGCACCCAACCCTGTTGCCCTGTGCCCAGTCGAGCATCACTCCTGGACTGTAACCGCTTAAGGCACAAACAGTATTGAACGCCACCCTGCTGGAGACGCTGCCTGGTCCCATGGCCTCCAGCAGGGTTTGGTCCCCTTGTGAATGGGGACACCTGGGTGCCCCCCCGACTCTGCAGTCTGAGGATCATCTCCTCTGGCGTGGCTGAGGCTCCTGTCTGTTCCCCTGTGAGAGGTGGAGATCGCCACCGGGCATCTTACTCCTCCACCAGTCCCGGGGATGCTGCCAGCATCACTGTCATGCTGGAGAGAGGACAGATCCCATTTTTGGTTGCACCTTTCCCAAGAGATAAGCAACACAGCAAGGGGGCACAACCCTGGCATTGCTGGTGGCAAGGAGGTTCCTTGGTCCGAGGCCAGCACCCGCACGGTCCGAATTCCTGGAGCCGACAGTCCCGAGCACAGCTTGGAAGTCCAAGGGCATGGCAGGTGCTGAGCCAGCAAGCAGCAAGAAGGGACCTGCGGGGGCCACTGCCAGGACAGCCCAGGGTCTGATCCGCAGAGCGCAAGAGGCCGCGGGTCCGGCGGCCGCCCCCCTCCCGCCGGCATTTCCCCATCCCCGCTGGCAGGGCTCAGAGCCCGCAGTTGACGAAGGGATGCCTCAGCAGGTCCTCGGCCGTCGGCCTCCGCTTCTCCTCCACGAAGATCTGCTTGAGGAAGTTGCGGCAGGCGTTGGAGACGCCATCGGGGAGCTGGGGGTTGGTCGGCTGGGTGGCAATTTTAAAGATGGCTGCCATGGCTTCGAACTCTGCCCACGGCGGCTTCTCCGTTAACATCTCCACCACGGTGCAGGCCACGCTCCTGCAACAACGCCCAGCACACAGGGGTGAGACAGAGGGTAAGGGACCAGCATGCTGCTGGCTGTGCCTTTGAAGCCTAAGGGGCTCCAGGACTGCACCTGCCTGGACCAGACTGTGCAGGGAGCAAACCCACATCAGAGATGGGCACACACCCCTGCTTTGTGTGGCCCCCTGAAGCTCACACAGGTCCTTGGGGCTGGCCTCTGCAGTCCCACTAGGAGGAGTGACCTTGCAAGCCATGTCTGAAAGCTGGTGGGATTTCTGCCTATGTTAATTGGCAGATACTAAGCTTCATAAAACTGTGAGAGTCCTTACTGGAGTGTCCCCTGAAGGGGAACCCCAGCACGAGTCTAGACAGCACAGTTTCAGTGACAGCATGTAGCTCCCCAGGAAGCTAAGCCAGAACGAAACATGCTTGTCTACATCCAAGTTCACCTCCAACATGCACCTGAAAAGGAGCACCTGAGATGAGCAGCAAAGAGCCTGAGAAGTTTCCCAGTGCTTGCTGAGAAGGTCTCATGTCAGCAGGAACCCTCTCTGCCACCTCCGTTTCTAGTCGATCCTAAAGAATTGAACCACATTTCCCTTCCATCATCCAGAGCTGGAGGTGGAGGGTTCATAGCTAAGGACTGCTAAGGACTCCCCTGGCTTCCTTCTCAAGTAGGGCTCTATTGGAGGGACAAGTTTTTGTTGACCCTGCTTGCTTGGGCACCTAATGGAAAGCATGCTGTGGAGAGTCTGCTTCCTCTTCATTTATTGGGAGGATTAGTAGTGTCATTCCAACTCTTTCAGGCTCCAGCTGACATCCTCCACAGATCAAAAGGTTCATAAGCAGCCAATGATTCTGGTTGTCTTTGTAGCTGAGCCACATGCAAACATCCAGCAGCAGATTTTGAGAGGCTGCAAAAGATCTGTCTGGACCTCTGAGCTGCATTTAGCTAACCTAAAATCAGGGCCACCAAAACTCAACAGCTCTCTTAGCAAATTCAACCTGCTGTCCAGAATTCAGTAGCAGCTATGAGGTGGAGCTGTACATGTCATAAGAGCTTCCAAAAGCAAGCTGTGATCCTGAGTGCTCCTGTTTTGGGACCTTCAGCTACAATATGCTGCCTCTGGGTATCTGCACAGTTGATCCTAACATTCAGTTCCTATCTCTTTCCTTTGCAACACTCCATCTTCCAGCTGTTGGCTCTACCTGTGGTTCCCATCACAGCTTCCCAAAGGGACTGTTTAAGCAGCAGTGGTGAGATTTCTACTGTATTCCTTACCACACATCAGCTTTCCTTCCATAGCCCTCTCCACTGATGACCTCTGGGCTCATCCAGTACGGTGTTCCCGTGACAGATTTAATCCCAGTCCCAGACATGCAGATGGTTTGGATGCGTTTGCTGGCCCCAAAATCTCCCAGTTTCACATTTCCAGCAGAATCTCTCAAAATATTGGCACCTGAGGTAAAAAGGAAAACAAAAAACCCTAAGAGATGAAGCAGCCTGAATTGAAGTGGCTGCAGTGAGGAGAGCAGGAAGGACATGGGGCTGGACATGAGGGAATCCAAAGGGCCTCGGTGGGGCTGGACTCAGCGTTACATAAAATTTCTCTCCCCTAGCAGCAGGCAGCTGCTCTCTGAGAGGGTTGACTCCCACCAGCACCTCCTCATTCAGTGAGTTTCCTAAAAGTGAGCAGCGAACAAGAGATGACAGAACCTCCTCCTCACCCACAGACAGCAGAACAGAGCCTCAGATCTCTCTGAACTCCAAAGTCTCTCAGTTCTGGTTATGTTACATGGGGTTTTGGATGTGTAAGAGCAGTAAACAATAACCCCCCTCAAGAGTACTTAATCTGGGCTTCCCAAACAGGAAGACAGCACACGATTCTGGTTTCAGATGCTTGTTTAAGAGCCTGATAGTTCAAGCTGGTGAAGGTCAGCAGCAAAAATACTTTAAATCCCAGATTCCAGCACCATGTATTGCACAAGAATTGATAACTGGGGTGTGGGGAGGTTGGGTTGAACAAATCCAAGCAAGCCAAGAGCCTCTTTGTATTATCTACTCACCTTTTATGTCCCTGTGGACAATCATATTGCTGTGTAAGTAGAAGACTCCCTGCAGTATCTGCCTGGTGTACTTCCGCGTGACGTTCTCGGTCAGAGCACCGTAAGCTTTTAGCTGGTCCTTTATTGAGCCCTGTTGCAAAGGAACAACAGGCACCAGCCATAAGGACCAGCACAACCACCACATCACACTGCATTTTTAAACCTCCCTGACCAATATCACAGAAATCACAGAAACATTCAGGTTGGACAAGACCCTCAGGATCACCAAGCCCAACCAATAACCCTACTCTGCAAGGTTCACCCCTAAACAATATCCCCAAGCACCACATCCAAACCACCTCTAAACACATCCAGGGCTGGTGACTCAACCACCTCCCCAGGCAGCACATTCCAATGCCTGACCACTCTTTTTCTTCCCTCCCCTTCACTTTGCTGTAGATACAGCAAGATAAAACTCCACTAAGAGCCAAATGGAGCAAAGACTTGTCCTCAGTGTCCCAGACCTGAGTGATAGAATAGAAGGAGAAGGTATGGCCTCTGGTGTGCAGATGTGCTCCCTCCTGCCAACACTACAGATCTCTCTCCCCATCTAGTGGCTGGATGTCACCAAGAGCTCAGGTGAAGGACAGAACCGATGAAGAGTTACAACTCAAAGGAGAGGATCAACTCAACTAGTTTGTCAGTCTTCTACAAAGCCTCACCCCACAACTTCTCACAGCAAGGCAGAGTCACAAGGGACATAATCAGCCCCACAGGGCACTGCTCCAACACCACCACCCAGGGCAGACAATTTGCAAGTACTTGAATTTTTGACCCAGGATGCAGGCTCCTGATGGTTTGATTTTATTTATCAAAGAGGAAAGGAAGCAGGGGTGCAGACATCTGTCATCTGCAAGAGGTTTAGCTACAGTTTCTGTTCCCTTGGAAATGGATGCCACTCGCTACGCCAGAGCTGGCTTTTAGCAGGGATGAACCAGAGGCAGATTCAGGGTTTGAACAGAGAGGTGGCACCCAGCTTTACCTCCAGTGTTCAGGTTAGCTGGAAAGCAGGAGGGGAAACTCAACCTGCTTCTGCCTGTCCTGTAGCACTGGGGATGACTCAAGACTGCTACAGTCCTTCTGTTCTGGGAACTGTGGGCTGCTCCATGTCAGTCAAACTGCATTAGCTTTTCCACATCCACCCACCGCTGCTGTTGCTCTGCCCAGCTACTGTTTTGGCCTTACACTGAGGCTGGTGGGGATCCTGTGGATGGGCCTTTCCTTTCCCTTTCACAGCACTGCTGAAGTAATTGGAGGTGCTCTGAAATTAGCCCCTCCTACAACTTGTATGCAGTGTATTATGTCCCCTCACCTAGTACCAAACAAGCTTTCTTATCCTGGCCTCTGTCACCCTACTGGAGTGATATCAAACAGGAAGGGGAAACAGGGTCTTCAAGGCCTGCAGTCAACTAGGTCATTCTGATTTCCAACCACACATTTGAAAAAAATAGTAATAATAATTTATGGGCAGGGCAGGACAGAAAACAAGAGTCAGCTACTCAGTGAGGGCAATGCTAAGAATGCCAGGTGTGGTAGTTTCAGGCTGTGCCTAGGCTCCTGTGCTGTTTCTAAATGAATGTCAATATTATCCATTTTGTACATATCCATTGCAGTCCACATTTCTGGATTGTAGTTTTGCTTGTAAATATAGCTTCATCTGCTTTCAACTGAGCTGGTCTGGCAATTTTATGCTGGGGGGGAGTAATTTCAACCCACCACACCAGGCTGACAGTGCACCCAAGCTTGGCCCCACAAAGATTTTGCCAGGCTGGGTGTATTAAGTCAGAAGCTTGGCCAGGCCCAGCCTTGCAGAGCCCCTGTCCTGCAATGTTTGGGAACTCCTTCACTTCCACCAGCCTTGGAAATTGCAGCCCTGAGCTGCTTTTGTGAAATGAGCCATTGTTGCAGCACAAAAAGTCAATCTGTATTTAGTCAGAGCTCTGGTTTATCATTAAAAAAAACAAACACTCGACTTCCAGCCCTGCTGGACACTGCCCCGGCATCAAATGGTGGCTTCCTGCCTGCTAACAAACACCAGCATGCTGCAGAATAAGCAGCAAGAGGACTGCTGAAACTCCTGGGGTTTACTCCTCTGGGCCCATCTCTTGTGGCAAGGTCTGAAAGTGAGATGCATGCCCAGATAGAGAGAAGTGGGACAGAGGTTGGAAGGGACTTTGAATGCATGGAAGTGCACCTGATTACTCACGTGCAAGATGTGTTAGAAGAGCATCTAGCACAGTTCTTATGACCACAACTGTTTGCAACTAGATGACTTAATAGTCCCTTCTGACCTTCCAAATCCCTGTATAAACAAGGGTTTATTCTCCCACACTCTGGGGAATGAATCCAGCTGGACAGGCAGGACTTAGGAGAGCAGATCCTCTGGCAATATAATTGCCGCAATGCTGGTTTAAACCAACTCTGTCTAGATGGCTGATTGAACTCACATGCTTGCAAAATGGGAAAGAGATGTCCAGCTCTTCTGTGGACACTCTCCAGCCCCTGCCTAGACTCTCTCCAAGCTTGCTGATCTACTTCTTCCCTTGGTCTCTCTGTCCTCTATCAGCAAACTCACAAACCCAAGCCGCTCTTGCATGAGAGGGTAATGCTACCACCAAAAAGTTCTGCCCTAAGCCAGGAGATTTACAACTGACACTGTTTTAATACACACGTGCTGCAACCCATAAATAATTGGTGACAGCTGTGGGTGGACAGTTGTACTGCGAGCTTTTCCTGCAGGGATTTGCAATAAATACTTAAAGATGGGCTCAGGCCACAGTGTTTGGAGACAGATCTGGATCACAGCCCACATCTGCAAACTCAGATTGCAGACTGGACACACCCTGCTCCAGGATGCAAACCTAAAACCTGCCTTCAAGGCTTTTGATTTCACCCAGTGCACGCTGAGGGGCTTCACCATGATATCTGACTCACAACCGAAGCTTTTCCAAGCCTTAGGGAGGCATCCACTCTTTTGGTTTGGCTCATCAGATAGAGAGCAGCCTTATCAGCTTAACTTCAGATCCTAAGCTTAGGACAGTCTAATTGTGTTCTCTGTCACCCAGGACAAACTTTAGCAGGAACTGCACTTACCCCTGGCATGTATTCAACAAAGATAGACAGCTTCTTCTCCTCAGGATCCCGCAGGCACCCATAGTACTGCACTATCCTGTCGTGACGAAGAGTCTTCAACAGCTGAATCTCACATTCTAAGGCATTCACCTCCTGCAACAAACCAGGCACACTTCATGACAAAAGGGAATGGTTACCCTGGCAATATTATCCTACTATTGCTCGATGCTGAGCACTCTTTTTCTAGCACCCATGAAACTGCCCCCAAGGACAACAGCCACATAAGGCTCAGAAATGAGGAGCAGTGGCTTAAGAAAAAGCTAAGGAGAAAGACAAATGGGAAACACAAGGGCTGGCTTTGAGACAGGTTTGCTTATTATCACTACTTGTGCTCAAGGAGTATTTCTGGAAAGGTGTAAAGGAAGACAGCAGCAAAGCTAATGCACTGCCCAGAGGGGGAAGAATGTGAAAGGAGCAAGAAGACCAAAACAAAGGAAGAGCAGACAGACTTGCAAGAGATGATACCCAAGACAGAGCAGGCCAACTTGATCAATGTATTAGAGAAGTCAGTGTGCTGACTACTCAGGATCACACTGAAGAGTGCAAACCACACACTGTCTCCACACACTGCCTTCCATCAGGAACACAGACTCCTCTGCCACCTCCACCCTCAGCCTCCAGCCCACAATTCCCCAACGTGCTGCTGGCCTCCTACTCACTTTACTTGTCTCTTGGCTGTCGGGGTCAAAAGGCACCTGCTTCACTGACAGCTCCCGGCCAGTGTCAGCATCGTAGCAGAGATAAACCTCCCCGAAAGCTCCTCTTCCAAGCAGCTTCCCCAGCCTCCAGTTCACAGGTGCCTGCAGGGCTACATGAGAGAACAGAGGGTTGAACACAGAGCAGGGCAGGGAGACTTCTGCATCAGGGTCCATCTGGTCCTGTAGAGGGTAGATCAGGCTCAGAATGTGCTCACTAGGGGCAGGCAGTGAGCCACCCTCTCTGTCACAGAGGCACTGTGACAAACCAGTTTGAATTGCACCAGTGCTACTGGTGTGTGTTTGTGGGATGTCTCACAGTCTGTATTAGTATGAAGTAGAAACCAGTCCCAGGAAAGTCATGTTTCTTTAAGAGCCCTTCCTCCAAAAGCTGCTTTCTTGGCCAATGTTGGACTTTCTCTTATCTGCCTCAGGAGTGGTTAGTAGGATACAGTATGGCTGACTCAGCAACCCAGGCAAGGACCAGTAAAGAGTTTTGGCTCACTGGTCATTTCTGTGCCATTATCCACCACTGCACAGGCCCAGAATTCACCAATTTCTATAGCATAGGCACTCTTGCAATACCAGAGCAGCCTGCAACACCATTTTTGGGTGCTGGGGTGATACCAATGTAAGCCATGGAATGGAGCCCCTGGATGCGTTTGCTCCCACATCCTAAGTCTCCTGGAAGCTTCTGCTGCAGGAGCACACACACAGTTGATCACACAATCCATCTCCTGCAACTCAGCAAGTGATGAGCACTGGCTGAGCTCACACATACCCTCAGCTCAAGGCCAAGGTAAGATACAGGGTGTGTAATTCACACATGGTTAGGTTAGCAGGTTAACCCAGCAGGCCACAGGAACTCGATTTTGTGTCAAGACCCAGTGCTGAGACCTCAGACAGGAGCAGCTTTGATTCACTCACAGTTCCTAGCTTTCGTAGGGGAGGTGCTGAAGACCTGCAGACCTTTTTCACAATTGCTCCACCATTTGGGCCTGTACTCATCATACTGCAAGGTGCTGAGCTTGCTGTCTCCATTAAAGCTCTTGGTTCTGCTGGAGGGGACAAGCTGAAACAAGTTCTCCTGCGGAAAGTAGCTCCTAGGGAAAGTCCTTCGGCCTGTAGGAGAAAAGGGGAAGAGTTACAGCAAGAACACACACCCCCCAGCTCGGATCTACCTATCACCACCTTCTCACTGCCCAGATCCAGAGATGCATCTCTTCAAAGCAAACAAAATGAGTTTAATGAAAGTGAAGCAAAGCCCTGTGAACATTTTAAACTCAATTTACCAGTTGCTAACTCCAGGCAATACATCTAATGCAGATGTTTTCAGAGGGGTACACAACAGTTTAATTACATCAGGGGGTTTGTGGATCATTAATCACAATTAAACTCTGAACAGGCAGAGATTACACTGCAAGTGATCCCTGCCATTCCCTAAGTCCACCATCTACATGACTACACAAGCAGTGCCAGATCCTGTGATAACTGCTTTCAAAAGGGTGACTTCAGTGAGAGATGAAGCTCTTTCTGGAAAGCTCAATGTGTTGCCTGCATGTCCTCAGTGTTTGGGTTTTTTTTTCCCAAGGGAATTTGATTCTTGTTCAGTTTTAGCTCCCATCACTTGCAGTCTCATACAGTGAAAGAAAAGGTGATGGAGAGGTCCCCAAAGCTCAGAGCTCACCAGCTTAAAACAGAGATGTGAACAGACACTGCCACTCTGAAGTTTCTGGGGGATTTCCTACAGCTCTGTGAGAAACCTGCTGTAAAGATCACAAAGCTGTGTGCTCAGTTTCAAGCAATTTAGGAGAACAGAAAGGCTGATATTGCCAGGGATGAGAAATGCCAGTCATCCATGTGGCAAAGTTAAAACAACAGCTGTAAGCAGAGGAGAAGCTGAGCACTGACTTTCACACATGCTGCAGGTGCTCAGCACTTCCCAAGAGCAGACCCACAGGGTCTCAGAGAGGATGCACTTCAGAGTACACAAGCAAATGCCAAATGTCTTGGTGGCTCTGCCTTTATCAGAAAGCTCTTCTTCCCAGCTCTCTCTAATCCTAGTCACTGTCACGAGCCACGGAGCACCTCCCTCCCCAGCTCATCATCACTTCCTTACCGTCACTGTAGTCCTTGCGGCTTTGGGAGAGGTGGTACTGCCTGGGGAAGGTCCCCCCTTTCCCAAACCTCTCACAGAACGGGATGTCAAAATCTGACAGGAGGAAAGAAGACATCTCTGAGATCATCTCAGCATCAACTGCCCAGAATGTTTCTTTTGGGAAAGCATTCTGGTCTTCACACAGCATTACAGGCAAGAACAAGGTGACAAGCTGTTCATTTACACAGACATACACTCCCCAAGGCTCACTCTGAAATCTGTCCATGGTCACACACTCCTTAGTGGAAAATAAGGGTTAGACACACTGGTCTTGGTCCCCCTGAAGTGAAGAGAATTAACTGCTGGCTTTATGGACTTTGGCCCAGACTGTTCATATATAAGGCAGGGGATCAACACAGACTATGTCTGACTACCAAGACAGAGCACTGTGCATCTTATTTCACAGGATCACAGGATGTTAGAGATTGGAAGGGACCTTCAAAGATCATTGAGTACAACCTCCTGCCAGAGCAGGACCATAGAATCTGGCACAGGTCACACAGGAACACATCCAGATCCACTTATTAAATCCCCTCCCAGTCTTCTCTTCTCCAGACTACAAAGCTCCAGGGCTCTCAGCCCCTTCTCCTAGGGCATATGCTCCAGTCCCTTCATCATCCTGGTGTTTTCTGCTGGAATCCAGGGAGAAAATTCACTCTTGGAGAACCTTTTGATTGCTGTTGTTAAAACTTGTTATTTTGATCTCAAAAGCACAGATTTTCCCTCCAAGCAAAACGATACTTATGGAAAAGTTCCATTGCACTAGCCACCATGGTGCTTTGTTTTATGAAGTAGTGATGGGTCTGTTCCTTTTGCATGGAGGCAAAGCAAGCCAGGAACTGCAGTTGTGCAGTTTTAAAATCCCCTTCTTTCACTACCACCTCTCCTTTCCCACCATATCTGCCCCTTTTCCACCCCCTTTTCCCCCTTTTTCCCCTCAAATCCCAGAGCACCTGGGCTCTATTGGAGTCTCCTCCCACCCCAGGTGTGGCCACTTTGCCCTCCCCACCCACTCCCCTTTTTAATCCCCCACAGGAAAGGCAGGAGCCCTAAGCTGAGCCCATCTGGGCTGAGGATCCTCCTCTCATCACTGGTGAGTACCCATGGTGCACACTGGGTGATGGTGGTGGTGACAACAAAGGCCGGGGGGCCTGGTGGCCCCCCGGCTCGGTAGGAAGAGCATTGATGGATGTTGTGTGTGAAAAACAAGGTGGGGTGAAAGGATGGAAACAGAAGTGCCAGGCATGGGTAAGCCCAGAACCATCTAATCCAAACCTCTGTTCTAATAGCAGCTAATTCCAGGAAAATGCAAAATGCCAGCACTCACACAGCACTGGATAATTTCTCCCCTCCTTCCATTTAGATGTGACTCCTGACCTCTGAAAGCCAGAGACTGATTTACAACCCCCAGAACTTCCAACTTTGAGATTTCCTTTGATTAAATGCTAGAAACACAGATGTAGAATATACAGAAAGGATTAAAGACCACCAGAGTTTAGATTAGACATGAGATTGTGGGAGAAGGATGGCCACATGAAACAAGGACATATTTCTTTAATACAACATCACAGCACAGGAAACCATTGCTGGTAGCACTGAATAATGTGAGATTAAAATATCTGTCATTTCCCTCCCCCCCCATCTTTCACCTCCTGTTTTTCCTCCATCCAACTCTAACGACACAGTCTGTTCTGATTGTTTGTTTGTCTTAGCCTGGGGCCAGCAGTTGCTCCTTGGAGACCGTTCCTGGCCTCTGCTGCACTTGAGCATGATTTCCCCATTACAGCAGTGCACAAGAGGACCACATAATGGCTGAAATATGGTCAGCAAGAAAAGCAACAAGGACAGGTCAAGAAGCCTCAGTGACCCACGTGTGAGCAACAAGGCCGAGTGGAGTCTCAAAGCAAAATGCCTCCCCTACCGCTAGGGATCCATTAAAGCCTTAGGTGATGTGGACTGACTGCAGCTCAATTGGATCCTGCCTCAGGCCAGAAATGAGTTATCATGCCACAGGCTGACTGCCATGTGCTCATTTTTAATAGTGAAAGTCATTACAATATTACTGACTTTCCATGACTTAACCAGCTGGATGTTTATGTGATTAAGCAGTAACCTATGATCCTTGCAAGTTACCAAAGCCCTTTCTCTAACAGCATGTGCAGTCTTGCAGGTCAGTATCAATGCAAGTGGAAGAGGTGTAATTCCCTGGAGAGGCTGGGACAGGGCTTTTGCTAGGGGAGAAAGTCAGGATACTGGAAGTGCAGCTCACAGATGCTATGAGGCAAAAGGCAATCCCACACAGCTGTTTCTCACTTGCCAGCACCTTGAAGTTGTCTCCAAACACAAAAGCAAGGCACTCTCAGCAACTTCTCCCAACACAGAGCTTGTCTTTGATCTTTCAACAGCATCACTTGCTTGCATCCATTTACCTCGGGGCCCTTGCTACTCAGTTTGGACAGCTGTTGCTGCAAATTGATTCCTGAACCAGGCCCAAAGGTCCTTCAGGGCTGCCACTAGTGCTGCAGAGCCAAGAAGGGTTAACAGTGATGAGAGCAGCCCTGCCTGTGTTTGATGCTCTGAATCTTTTGCCTTTAAAGAACATCCATGTTTGATCACTGCAGGGTCATTTTCTGCAGTCTCACCTAAGCAATGGAGTTGGTTTGCTTGATCTATTTAATCACTTTTCCTGTGGTGTCATCTCTCTAATAGCCTTTATCCAGTCTCCTTACTACATGCTTTTTATACTTCTAAGCAAAAACAAACCTCAAAGAGTGCTTACCCATGCAATCAAGGCTGTCTTTGGGATGGGTCTTCCTTCCAGGAACAGGGGTTTGGGTAAAGGGAGGGCTGCAAAGGCATGAAAAAGGAAATCATTTTAAACATAACCACTTTATTATATCTGAAAGGCTATGGAATGGATGAGGAAGTGATTACAAGCAGAAAGGACAGGCTGTGCCACAAGATGCACTGAGCAGCCCCAGCTACCCAACTGAGCTCCCATCCTCAACCTGCACAAGAATGAATAGAATAAACCAGGCTGGAAGAGACCTTCAAGATCATCGTGTCCCAACCTATCATCCAACACCAACCAACCAACTAAACCATGGCACCAAGCACCCCATCAAGTCTCCTCCTGAACACCTCCAGTGATGGCAACTCCACCACCTCCCTGGGCAGCACATTCCACTGGGCAATCACTCTCTCTGTGTAAAACTTCCTCCTGACCTCCAGCCTGAACCTCCCCTGGTGCAGCCTGAGACTGTGTCCTCTTGTTCTTGTTCTGGAATATTGAGGGTTGTGGGGTTTTTTTTTGCAGGATTATGGCTTGTTCCTGTGGCAACAAAAGGACTGCTGCAAAATACACTCATCAGGCTGAAATGAAGCAGCCAAAGCCCATGGCACAGAATCTCAAAATCATGGAACAGCAGGGGTTGGAAAGGACTTCTGGAGATCATCTCCTCCAACTCCACATTTAACACAGGTTCACCTGGAGCAGGTTGCAGAGGAACACATGTGCTTTGGAATTCTCCACTACCTGTCTGGGCAGCCTGTCCCAGTGCTTTGTCAACTCAAAGTAGAGAAGCTTCTCGTCCCTCAACATCAGCCATTCAACCATGCAGTTATGCTCTTTATGAACACTGCTTATTTGCTGCAGATGTACACACTGGACTGCCTCAGGCACACTTGCTTCATGCAGGATTTCTCTTCTCTTCTCACCTTCCTCACTGGGCACATGCACCCTTCCAGGAGGGGGAGAGCACAAGATTAGTGCTTAAAGGCTCAAGGTCTTTAAACTACACTGAGAGGATGTTAAAGCCTAACTTCACCCCAGCCTCTGCATGGGTCAGCAAAGGCTAAGTAATTGGTCAGGTACTGGAACAGACTGCCCAGGGAAGTGGTGGAGTCACCAATCCTGGAGGTGTACAGAAAATGTGCAGACATGGCACTTCAGGACATGGTTTAGTGGGCATGGAGACAATGGGTTGACAGTTGGGCTTAATCTTAGAGGTGTTTTCTAACATTAATGATTCTATGAACTAGGTGGCTTTTCCACTCTCCCTTGTAACACAATGGGCACAGTAGTAGGAATCTGCTTTGTAAAGCACCCTGAAATCTCCTTGTGTCGATGCTGACCACAGCAGGGTTGCTACAGCAAGGTTGAACCTGTGCTGTTTCTTCGCATCAGCCTGGTCACCACGCCTGGTGCTCTTCAGGCTAAAGCCATCTCAAACAATTGGATGCAAGGGCTCAGCCACATCTTTGCAGGACTAGTCATGCTTACTCCTCTTTCTGTCTCTGAAGACTACAGCCCTCCTTGGGGCCTTTTCCAGCTCCTAGACCCTATGGCTGAACACAGCTCCCTGCTTCTTCATGTGTAAAATCAAGCCATGCAAACCTGCCCAGCACTCTCAGCTCGCACTGAAGTGTTACAACCAGGCCATGCTCCTTCTGTGCTTCTTCCTCGATAAGCCTGTGCACAAGCAAAGGCTGGGAGCACAAGGAATCCAGCTTGGATAGGGCTGCTAACAATGAGTGAATACATCACAGGAAATTATTAAAAGCCACAAAAAGGAAATAGGCCTTGATGCTGAGACAGATCCAAAGCGCAGAGAGCTGCAAACCCTGAGCATGCTACACAATGAAATCAACGCTGTGCAGACCTGCTGGAACCCAGCCTTGATGCTGCATGGCAAAAGCAATGGGGGGGAGGGAAAGGAAAAAAAAAATCTTTGATGCAGATGGAAAAAATATATATATATAGACTGCTTCCCAAAAGGACACAGTGTCTCACACACAGCAGCGAGCACACCAGCGCTGTGCACGTGTGAGCTTGGACCAACCAGCAGCACCAACTATTGAACTGCAGCCTGTGGTAGTACAGTGTGTCCTAGTTGCTTCCTGCTGAGAAGCTAAACTTAGCTGTTGCTTGTCTGGTGTCCTCAGCACCTTGACTGACACGTCTGAGGCTGCTGGCAGCGCACAGGGGCTGCCAAATGTACGAGCGGTCAATGGACAGCAGACAGCAGGCTCAGAGAGGAGGAGAGGCTAAGAGAGTATTGACCTGGTGACTGCAGAAAGTCAGAGCAGCAGGAGAAGGATCTGACCAAAGGGAAAAGCTGGGCACACAGAGCCAGGCTGTCTGCAGCTTTGTGCAGCTCAGATTACTGCATTTCAAATCATACCATCACACAGCTGTCTGTGCCAGCATCTGGGTTTTGGCATTCAGGATAAATTTGGTCTTCTCAGAAGCATTCTCATCCCAAGAGAAACCTTCAGGGGATGCCACTGGCATCACTTCTCTCCCACCACAGGGCAGGAGCTACATTACAGCTTGTGAACATAGAATCACAGAATGGGTTGGGTTGGAAGGGACCTTAAAGATCATCTAGTTCCAACCACCTAGCCATGCACAAGGACACTTTCCACTAGACCTTGGTGCTCTAAGTCCAACCCAGACTGGCTTTGAACATTTCCAGGGATCGGGCAACCACAAATTCTCTGAGAAACCTGGTGCAGAATGATGGTGATATGCACAACTCACCTGTCCACAGATCTGTCCAGCGACTGGCAGCTCCCAGACAGTGACTCATCGGGGCTGATGAAAGCTTCAAGCATCTGACATGGAAAGTAAAGGGAAAACAATAAAACTGCAGACTGTAGCTCTTTGGAATCCTCTGCCGCCAGACCTCTGCAGGGTCAAAAAGGCTCCACTGAAGCCAACTGATCTACACCTGCTGATGACAGCCCCAGTAGAGATGAGATCCAATCTAACAAAACTTCTTCCCAGCTGAAATCCACTCATGATGCCCTCTCTGGATTGTTCTTTCCAACTGCTATTTGCTAGGAGGGAAATGGAGGCAGAGACAACTAGCACCCTGATGTGCAAAGCATGCTGAGAAGTCAATGAGATACAAAGTGCTCAAAGTATCTGGGGGGGAAAAAACATAAATCAGGACAAATAACATGCCCAAGGCCAAATGGATATTATGTGTGCCACAGCCCTGGACTCCTGACTTCCCCAAGCTGCCCTGGCACACAGCACCAGCCTTCCTCTCCAGTGATAAGCAGAGCATCATCAGGGCTTTTGGCTGGAGCAAGTGGCTTGGCTCTCGCTAGCTCAGTGAGTCAAAAGCTGCATTTGTGTTGCTTCCTGGATGAGACATTGTACTGGATAGGGTTATTTATAGCTGGTTAGTAACAATAGAGGTTTTGTATGGAGTGGCAAACCTAGGGGCTATGTGCACTTCTGTGAAGAGCAGAGCCTGCTCAGGGCCACGCTGGGCTGTGCTCGTTACGATGCTTCCTCCTGCCTGCAGACCCACTGTGGATTTGCTAACCCCTACTCCACAGCCAGCCCCAAGCCCAGCTCACTCCTGGGAGAGCTGAGCAACAGAGCTTCAGCATCACATGGAGTCATCCTTCACTGGCTCCTGGATCCACACTGTTTCTCCTTCCCTATGTACAGCACAGCCTTCCTTCCCACACACTGCTCCTGCACTGGACCTCCCCAACTGGTTGCCATAACAGTTCGCATTGTTTTGGCAGGACAGTCCCAACTGGAACGTGTGATCTTTCTTTGCTTCCCTCCTTTTACCCCAAAGCATCACTCTTCAAAGTGCACTCACTAGCTGAAGAGGGGCAAGGCCTCTGCTAGGCCCACTCTCCAACTCTACTAGCCATGCCAGGTCTCTTCCAGCAGTTAAACAAATGCTGAACAGCACACAAGCATAGAACTGAGAATCTGAGCAGGCTCCAGACTCAGTCTCTGTTCATCTGCCAAGCTGGTCTCAAGGCAAAGACTGCTGTTACATCACAGGCTTCCACAGGGGCATCCCCCAAAAGGCAGCTAGCATCAGCTTGTAAGAGGTTTTCCACAAGGCACACATGGAAGCTGCAGCACAAGGACATTCTCCAGGCAAAGGCCACATGAGGAAAAGCATGGCTTCTCAATGACAAGAGCTGAAAGAGCCCCGTCCCCAAATCTCCCTTTTCCCTGCATTTGATTTGCCAGAGAAGGGCAGCAGGCCACCCACAGTGTGATGCTGGGGAAAAATGAGGCAAGCATCTGGGAACTTTCATCAGGAGCAAGCTCAGAGCTCAGCCAGTGCTAATGGAGCTCCCCTCACAGCCAGTGGAGCTGCACCGATTTGCACCCAAGGGGAGTTCATGGGACCCTCCCTCTGCACACACACACACACACTTTATCTTAATCCCACCAAACGTGTTTGGAAGGCCTGTGAAAACAATGGAGAGCCAACTTTTGGCTGCAAGGAGCACAAGACACATCTGTGCTCTGACACTGCCAAGACTCACCCGGAGTGACTTCTTATTTTATTAATGCTGTCTAATAAACCGTTGAAAACATAACTTTGCCATGGAAACACTGGCACAGCCTGCACACAAAAGCAGAGCTAGTGGACTCTGTTTGAGTGTAGCAAATGCATGTGTCCTCTTGGGGCCACCACAACGGCCTACTAGAGTGAGCTTAGTGTCTTCTGGATGCCCCTCAATGTCCCTCCTGCAGAGCCAGCCCTCCTGAAAATCGTGGATCCTGGTCCTGCCCTTCCAAGAGCTTTGCAAGAATGCATTGTGTGCATTCTTCTCCAGACCTGTGCTATGCTCTTTGGAGCTACAGCTTGAGCAGAGATGCAAATAGAAAGGGAGGTGCAAGCTGCTCCCCCTCTGGTCCTTTGACATTACAGAGTCTCCCCCGTCATGGGCTCCAAATTGCCTGGAGGAAGAGGTACTGCTCACCGCTGTGCAGATGAACTGCTTGCTCTTTTATTACTGAGGGATGGAACATCTAAACTCCTTATTAAGGGAGGGGAAAGAATATGGGGGAGGGACTGAGACAAATCCACAGAGAAAGGCTGTGAGCAGAGCCAAAAACTGTAACTGGAGCTCAGGCAGAAACAGCAGAGGGGAAGCAGTGAGAGCTGCTGACATCCCCAGGCTGTTGCAATCGCAGGCAATCGTTGCTTGGCAAGCTCCCTCCTCATCCCAGCATCCAGGAAGGCTGTGGCCACAAGGGCCTGGCAGCTGGCACGCACATGTATCCCAGACCTACGCTCCTCCAGAGCTACCTGAGGTGCCTGAGCACGTTGCCATTACCACTGCAGCTGGCTTCTAGGGTTCTGAGAAACTGGGATGGCTGCTTCTCGAGCATGTCAAGCCCAGGGGCACCCATTCCTGGAAGCAGCTGGCCCGAGTCCCATGCAGAGGGCCCCCTGGGGATTCAGTGATGGGAATGGCACTCCCAGCACAGCTCCCCTCGAGCCCAGTGCTGTCTCAGTTTAACCCAAGTGCCCCAGCCCCACTTACATTCTGATCCATGGTCTCAGGGATGAACTCGCCCTCGCTGTTGATGCTGGTGTAGGATCCTTGACGAGCGATCTGCTGCTGCTCCTCAGGGACACTCCCTGGGGGTGGAGAGCTCCGGCCAGTGTGCAGAGAGCCTAGGACAAGGGAAAAGAACTGGTGAAGGGGAGGGCTGGCCACATCCAAATCCTTCAAGTGACACTCATCCAGTGATCACACACCTCCTGGAGATGCTGCTGGGTTTGAATTTGTGTGGAAGGGCACAGAGGAGCTAGAGATGTGATACTGTTTACAGGCATCCTACAAAGCTTTTGCAGCAGGGAAAGTTTGTTACTGTTGGACCACCACAACATCTAGCAGACTTGGCCTTCAACCTACCCTGGGTCCTAAGAGCTGGAGGCTGTATCCAGATGCTGGATAATGCCAGGAAGAAACGGGCTCCAGAGTTTTGCTGTGATGCAATCAGTCAACCTCTAAGCAAAACACAAAATCCAAGATCTAAACTCACCTTCCTTCTTTGACCACTGGGATTTCCTCCCTGGATCGCATCACTACCTTGTCCAGCAACCTGGGAAACAGCCCAGGTGAACTTGCTGCAACATCACTTAAACACTTATTATACACAAAAGAACTTGCACTCAGATACTCCTCTCCCCCTTCCCTACATGAAAATAAAGAGGTAGGGAAGCCACCCCTCAAATCCAAGAGCCACAGGGTGGGGAAGAACCTACAAGATCAGGTTTCCCCCATCTCCTGCCAAGGGAGGGTTGTCTCCTTGGTCTGTAGCCTCAGAGGCTCCATGCCTGCAGCTGTCAGAGCCACCACACCAGGCAGAGCTATCTGGAAACTCCTGGGGCTTTGCAGAGCATCGTGTGTACCTCAGCACAGAGAGAAAGGCTCTCACAGGCTCTCCCCAGGGCTTTAGTAGAAGAGGATTTCTGTTTTGCACCTGAGAGAGAACTCCACAGCTTCCCTATGTAGATGTCCCATTCATCCCTCTTATTCCCCTAAATCCACCCTAACCAATTCCTTGTGCCTTCTCAGGCTTTAGGGAGCATTGCCCTGGCTTGGCCCAGAGGCACAGGCTTGGCTTTGCTGATCTCCCTGCAGTCCCTCCGCTCCGTCCAGGGCTGTCATCACTCCACGGCAAGGAACTGCTGACGGAGGTCTGTGCTGCTCGGTGCTGGAGCATTCACCAGCCAGCATTGTGCAATTTCAGCCTGCACACCACACAACAACTTGTTTTTAAGCACACTTTTAAAAGGCACACATCCTTGGAGAGGCAGAAAGCACATGGAGATGCATTTCCTTACAGTTTGCATCCATTTTTGCTGCACTCTTGCCAGCTCGTTGGTTCATTACTGCCATTTGGTAACAACATGCCCAGGCTAAGCACAGTATTTTAAGAGGAAGAGGCCTGTCCCATTGTGAACAGTCAACACTGACCAATCAACACAACACTCCTGCCTCTTCTGCTGCTATCTGCATCATAGTTACTGTGCCAGATTGATCTCTGGCACAAATCCGTCAGTGTGATCGACATCACAAATCTGAGTCCCCACCTTCCATTTAATGTGATACACACAGAACCATAGAATTGTTGGGGTTGGAAGGGACCTCAAGGATCATCTAGTTCTAGCCCTGCTGCCATAGGCAGGGACACCTCATACTAGATCAGGTTGCCCAGAGTCACATCCAGCCTGGCCTTGAAAACCTTCAGGGATGAGGCTTCCACCACCTCCCTGGGCATTAACAGCGTCACGCCAGCATTGAAGATCACTGAATCAGGCCTGCTGGACTGACACCAAATGCAGAGAGATCTGTCCCATGGCACATCATCCTCCAGACTCCTTGCTTGGATTGTAAAAATAAAAGTCATATGGCTTTGAGTTACTTCTTCTTTTTTTTTCCCTTCTTCCTATTTTCTCCTTCACAGATTTCCTGCAGGATAAGAACACAGCGGAAAAAAAAAAGCCCATCTGAAGTGACGCCAAGATCAAGGGGAGAGAATCTCTCGAGTGCTGCGGCACTCATAATGAACTGGCTTCCCACCAGCCCTAAAAACAAAACCAGTTGGGAAGTGCAGCATCCTCTCTTTGAAGATAAACAAACAAAGGTTTAACCATTTCACAGTTCAGCCATCCTGGATACATCACTGCGCCACCGTCCCGCTCCTTTGCTTAGCAGATGCCAATCCAGCAGGCAGCACAAGGCCATTCGGGTGGCTCTTGCTGCTGGAGGATTTGCTGTGGTGTAACTGCTGCACCTTACTGGGTGCTGCTACAAGGAGGTGTGGGTCTGCTCGTGCAGAGCTGGGATCTTTCACTGCAGCAACACACCCACTGCCCACAGAACAGCTCTGACTGGGATTTTACAGTCTTGTTTGATTTTTTGCACCCAGAGAGTTAAACGAGATTTATCACAAGTGCAGAGGCTTTGCATGATCTCACATGAAGCCTTCGCCTGTAACAACTGCTCTCAGTAATCAGGTCAGTTGTGTTTGACCTTCAAGAGCCATATTTCCTGCCAAAAACTGTATAAGGGGTAAGACACTAAACATTTCCCAGCAGGCAAGGAAGTTAAACAAAATGCTTAGGCTTTTGCATCCCTGGAAACTGCTGGATTGAACCAGATCCCCTTCAGCCAGGCTATTTGGGTAGAAGAGCTGCTCAAAGTAATTTATGCAGCTTCACACTTCCACAAGCACTGAGACTTGTTGCTGCTGTTTCATGCCCAGGATGAACATGGAGAGGTGGTGGAAACAGAGCCACAGAGCCAAGGTTGATCCCCACCTCCAGCCCTATCCTCTCCCCTTAACAAAACCTCTGGCAATCTCAGTGCTGTGGGTGGAGGGCAATGGAAAACAGGGGTCAGAGAAAGAGAGCAACAGTGGTACTCAACAGCAAGCTTAACTCCTAGTGGGGCAACATACAGCTTATTGGATATATTAGCTAATGCTGCTTTACCCACCCAGAGGCAGAGAAAGGAACGGACAGACATGCCCAGATATGCCTCTTTGACACATCACAGATGCTCTTCATGCTTGACCTAACTCAAGAAACTGCAGCAGCAGGCACAGAAAGGGGACCCCCAACAGACTGTCCTTCTGGGTCTACAGGATTACAGCCAGCTCCAGCCCTCAGACCCAGTGGGCATGGGGCAGGTACTGAGGCACTTCTTCATATAGCCAAATGCTGTCCAGATGTCAGCAGCTGCACTCAGGACTCCTGAACTCAGAGAAACTCTGCAGAATGCCACTGGCTGAGCATCTGACCTCAGTTACCCTTTAGATCAAGGTGGTTCAGGAAGGGATTTCTGCTCCATGCTGCAAGCAATAATGCAAAGCCACATTTCTGAGACTAGAGCACAGCATGTCCTCCACAGTGAACCAGGCCAGCACGGAGACTTACAGTTACTGCTGGCACCTACTGGGGTCTTTCATGTTCCCTTCTGTTATTTTTCTTCAAGAAGTCTTTCATGCAGTATGTGCAGAGTTTGTGGTGCTGCACGTACAGCCAGCTTCCCTGTGCCAGTTTTGCCGTGCCTCCGCCTCCACGTTCTCTGGCTTCACCCTGACTCTCCCCAGGTCTCTCACAGAACTTCATCCACCACTGGCCAGCATCAAGCAGGGGGCCCAATGGAGAAGAGAAGCCCCTTAAATGTCAGAGATGGGGAGGGTTTGTTGGCAGCTGTCTACACTCCACAGCTGCAGCCACGGAGAGCCCAGCCCTGGGATGACATCGCTGCAGCGCTGAAGGAGGGACATGACGTCAAGATGTGCCGTTCCTCTGAGCCCTGGCAGACACGCTGGGCTCAGGATGCAGTGCCACAAGATGAGACAAACCTGCAGCAATTTTCTTACTCTGACTGTCAAGGAGAGGTATGAAAAGATGGACCAAATCTCTCTTCATTTCCTCTTTTTTCAGAGGGACCCCTACAAGGCTCCCACCTCTCTGCCCTGATCCTCTCAGGATGGATTCCTGCTTCTAGATTTAAGGCTTCAAGGTTCCTCTATACTAACAAACAAGACAGAGCCCATTTTCTAGCCTTAAAGCAACTAATACAATGCACACAGACAAATTCTCCTCCTCTTCTCAAAGCAGAGGCATTCTCACCCATCCCAGCTCCTCCAACAGTTCCCTAGCCCATGCTATCCCAGACTGTACCTGGGCGCTGCTGGAATTACAATCACTGGTGCAAGGCTGAGCAGGAAATGTCCCAATGATTAAGCAACCTCATCAACAGCCAGCCAGTGCTTGTGCCCTGTCCCTGTGAGCTTAACAGCACAAATATCACTTCCAGGCCTTTGTTTCTCAGCCATCTGGCCTTTCCAAGCACCAGCAACGTCTTTGTACCATCTCTCTCCAGAGATCTGCAATCAAATCCTCCCAGCGTGCTAGCAAGGGTTAGATGATGCTTGCACATGAGCAAACACCCATAAAAACCTGGGCACCATCACTGCAGTGTCAGTTCTCCAAGGCAAATGCCCTGCTGTTCCCAAGGCTGGTCCATGTTTGTCAGCCCAAACCCAGCCAGTACTCCTGCCTGCTCTGGAGAGGGCTGGCAAGCACACAGTCATAGAACCATAGAATCAGTCAAGGTTGGAAGGGACCACAAGGATCATTTAGTTCCAACCCCC
Organism: Melanerpes formicivorus; assembly: GCF_026170545.1. Taxonomy (NCBI): domain Eukaryota; kingdom Metazoa; phylum Chordata; class Aves; order Piciformes; family Picidae; genus Melanerpes; species Melanerpes formicivorus. The sequence continues at coordinate 4,933,146 of NW_027142365.1, forward strand.
CTGCCATGGGCAGAGACACCTCACACCAGAGCCTAATCCAGCCTGGTCTTAAAACACCTCCAGGGATGGTGCCTCAACCACCTCCCTGGACAACCCATTCCAGGGCTCCACCTCTCTCTTCTCCTCACATCTTCCTCACATCCAGCCTGAATCTCCCCACCTCCAGCTTCATTCCATTCCCCCTAGTCCTATCACTACCTGAGATCCTAAGAAGTCCTTCTCCAACCTTCTTGTAGCCCCCTTCAGATACTGGAAGGCCACAATTAGGTCACCTCAGAGCCTTCTCTTCTTCAGACTGAACAGCCCCAACTCCTTCAGTCTGTCCTCATAGGAGAGGTGCTCCAGCCCTCTGATCATCCTTGTGGCCCTTCTCTGGACACCTTCCAGCACCTCCATATCCCTCTTGTAATAGGGGCTCCTGAACTGGATGCAGTACTCCAGGTGGGGTCCCACCAGAGCTGAGTAGAGGGGGAGAATCACCTCCCTTGCCCTGCTGGCACACGATGCCAGTGCTCAGCAGCCTGTTTTGCTACCATGGGAAAATAAAGAAAGAAAGATATAAATACATAAAGCAAGCTTTTAGCAAATGTTTCTAGTGAAATGGTGACTCTGGAACAGGGCTCTTGAACAATTTGTGGATAATGGTCTGTAACATGCATTTCCTCAAAGTAAATAAACCCAACCTTCAGTTATCTGAGAATTCAGAACCCAAATAGATTTCAGCCAACGTTTCCTGGCACTCAGCTGAGCAGTTGCAGATGCTGGTCACCGCCAGGCTGGAACATTTTCTACTTCTCCTCCCCCCCCCAAAGAAAAAAGAGGGGAGAGATTTCCACTGAAAAAAGTTTTATTGGCAAACAAAATAAAAATATTCACTTTGCATGAGGTTTTTCAGGGACATGGACTGAAGACATTTTCTCTCCAGTAAAGGCAAAAATAGCCAAACATTCCCCAGAACACCTACCCTCCCCCTTCCAATAGGCTTGTGCCAACAACATGCAGTTTTATTATTTGTTGCTGCTGCTAACACATGGCAGAGTCAGCAGAAAAACATGAGACATCTCAGAAACACTGAGAACATGACCCTAAAGCACCTTTTTTATAGTCACTTGAAATCCTTTTAAATGTGGTTGCAAGAGAGAAGACAAACTGCCTTAAGATCCTCTCTTGACAGCAGCCCCTTTGATGGCAGCAGAAGCAGACACTGGGATACCTTGCCACTGCAAGTGAAGAAGAGGTTTTCCTACAGAAATCCCAGCCTCTTAGGCTGTCTTCTGACTATCCATCAAGCTCAGTGAAATCTCTGGTTCAGGGAACCACAATGGAGGATCATCTCTGTCTGCTTCCTGACATTCAGGTTTACCCTCCATTTGAGCACTGCTTTCCCTTTCAGCTCACCAGAGTTTCTGCCCAGCTGCTAGGTTACCCAGTTCTGATTCAGGAGGTCAAGAAAACCAATCTGCTGGACTGTGAACTCCTCCTAAGCAGAGCTGTAGCAGTTTCATGCAGAACCCAGATAACTCCAAAGGTGTCAGGTGTGCTGTGCTGTTACCATGTAGAGGGTTTGAGTAATCTCTTTTCTGACAGTCTGCATGGAAGAAACCAGAGTGTCTGCAGCACAGGCTGGTTACCTCTCTGGTGAGACCCCACCTGGAGTACTGTGTCCAGTTCTGGAGCCCCTATTACAAGAGGGATCTGGAGGTGCTGGAACGTGTCCAGAGAAGGGCCACGAGGATGATCAGAGGGCTGGAGCACCTCTCCTATGAGGACAGACTGAAGGAGCTGGGGCTGTTCAGTCTGCAGAAGAGAAGGCTCCGAGGTGACCTAATTGTGGCCTTCCAGTATCTGAAGGGGGCCTACAGGAAGGCTGGGGAAGGGCTTCTCAGGATATCAGGTAGTGATAGGAGTAGGGGGAATGGAATGAAGCTGGAGGTGGGGACATTCAGGATGGATGTGAGGAGGAAGTTCTTCCCCATGAGAGTGGTAAAGCCCTGGAATGGGTTGTCCAGGGAGGTGGTTGAGGTCCCATCCCTGGAGGTGTTTAAGACCAGGCTGGATGAGGCTCTGGCCAGCCTGATCTAGTGTGGGGTGTCCCTGCCCATGGCAAGGAGGTTGGAACTGGGTGATCCTTGTGGTCCCTTCCAACCCTGAATCATACTATGATACTATGATACCTTTGCTACCCAGCTATATAACAGTGCTGAGTACCCTGGGTTTGATGCATTAGCAGTCAGGATGCAGACCCTCCTGTTGGTACATGCTGCAGCCTAGATCTGGTGCTGCACAGTCCTCCCCTCTGCTGTTCAGGCATTCCCTCAAAATCCATCTGTACCTCAGGCTCTCACCCTTGCAGAGCTGCTGCATCTGCTTTGATCTGCTTTGTCTTATCTACAGGATGCTGCTATTCGAGGTAGTGACACATCACAGTCAGTGGTGCAAACCTGGCCAGGATACTCCAGCAGCTCCAAAACAATAAGAAAAAGCCAAAGCATGGCATAAAAGTTAGCCTGAAAGTCTAACTTTGCAAGAACCAAAGTTCTCACTAGCACAGCTACACATGGAATCAGTTCTGCCCGTCACGCTCCATCCACACATCAGTGACAGCTCCCAGTGCCACAGCTCTTCACTGGTGTGTATCAACAGCTTAGCAAGTGCCAAAAAACATTGCAGCAGAGATGTTTTGCTCAAGCACAGTTTCTGCTGAGGCTCTGTGCCTTACCATGTACTTCTCTGTGCATTTCATTCACGGTTATCTAATGATTCTTGCCAGACTCTGGGCAAACTCTCAAGACCCATGTGAGCTAGGAAAAAAGAACAAAATAGCAAAAGGCAGCCCTGGTACATGCAAACACTGAGCCCAAAGAGAGCTCTCATGCATCCAGCACCCACCTCTGGCTTCACTGAGAGCTGGGCATGGCTACAACAAGGGGCTAGACTGGACCTGCCCTAAAAGAACATTTCCTATGCATCAGTATCTGAGATGCAGCAAACCACAGGATATGTTATCATGGCAGCACAGGCTACAAGCCAGAAAAGGGGAAAATCCTTGAAGAAAAACACTCTTTTGCTGCACAAAGAGCTTGGAAGTGTTTACTGCCATGTAAGCACAGAGGCTCTGTGGAGGATGAAATGTATCTTCATGTACATTTGTATAGGGAAAGCCCCACTTTATTCAAGGCCTCTGATGCTGTTGTTTCTACAGCTACTGAATAATTGTACCACAACAGGGATCTGTAGAAGCTGCCCTGTAACCAGCACCCACAGGCATGGCAGAGAACACACACACTGCATGACAAAATCATCAATCCTGCCTGTATGTTGTAATAGGAATAATTACTCCCCTGTTATAGAGTCCTGCTTCACCAGTTCTGCACAAGGCACCCTGAGCTTGACAAGGTTCTTCTCACCAAAGCTCCTACAGACAGCATATCAGGAGTATGTGGCATTTCAAAAAGCTCAGAGGACTTCAGAAGATAAGCACAAACTAAGGCACAGAAAACCAAAGCAAACCACATGAGGCTACAAACAAACTCTGCTCCCTGCAGGGCTGCAAGAAGAAACCAGGCATTTGCTGGCCTGGCTTCAGAGGCTGCAGGTCTGAAGGAAAAGCATCCTCCCCTTCATCTGAAACATGACCCCTGCATAACACCTGTGCACATCCACTTGTCCCTGCCCATGGTAGGGGGGTTGGAACTAGGTGATCCTTGAGGTCCCTTCCAACCCTAACAATTCAATGATTCTCCTGAGAAGCAGCTACCACAGACTTCATTCCACCCACAAGAAGAGACTGGTGGTGCAGAGACATCTATTTGGTCCTTGTGTGGCAAAGCTGGTCTCAGCTCAGGAGCCAAGGAACCCAAGCTCATTCATCTATGTTACTCCCTTCACTGGGAAAACAGGAGAGACACTGAGAAACAGCAGCAGATGGCTAAAGGAGTAAGTATGCCAGGGTCCCAAAACCCCTTGGCTTTCTACAGAACCTCTCTTCACTTTGACAAAGCTCAGTAGCACTGAATTCCCCAGAGATTTTTACCACTGCACTTCTCCCCTCACATCACACCTCAGATCCCCTGCTCTTAGTTTTCATGCCCAATGTGACTCTGCTCAGCACAACCTCATCCAACCTATGCAGCCTGCAGTCTCTTCCTCAGGCTGAGGATATGCAGCAACTGGTGGGAGACATCAGGGTGGCCATCCAGACTGTAGCAGCTACAGGGGTGTGACAGGAAAGAGAAAGGGGATGGCAGCCAGCTTGTAACAGCACAAAAAGCCTCTCAGAGCATCGCATTTCACTGACCTGTTGAATACTTCCTTGTCCTCTCGGAGTCTTTGTACAGGGATCCCATGATGTCCCCCATGGACCTGGAGATCCTCATCTCATGCTGTTTACTGTTGTTCGGCTGGAGGAGCTGGTAATCAGACAAAGGGGAAGATCAGACTCAGCCAGAGCCCCTGTGGACACACCATGTGAAACCCTGTATTTGGCTCCCCATGACCATATTGCCCAAGAACTACTTCTAAAAAAATGAAAACCAGACGCGCACGTAATCTGAAGTGATCCAAAAACCATTCACAAGTAATTCATGTCTCTTGTTAAAACACTCTAATAAAACTAAGCTCCAGTTGACAGTGGTAAACACAGACATTTGACAGAAAAGCCTGATTCTGCATTGCATTATCTCTAGATACACACAGACATTGATCCCTGGCCTGAACCCAAATCTAGAGTCCCAAAATCAGAGCCTTGCCTACACGCTCCCTAGCCTCCCGTGGCAGCTTAGGCACTGCAGAGGAAGAGAGGAGGGTCAGGCTCTGCTAGAGAAGACAGAGAAGGGGAGGAGCAATGAAATGCATACCCAACTGGTAACTTAAATAACTGTGGCCAAGTCTCACTAAGATTATGTGCTACAGTGCACAGTGATTTTGTGATGATTTTATGTCTGACCTTGGAACTCTATGTTCTTACATGGAGGAGCATGGTTATATGCTTCAGGAAGAGATGGACCTCCTCTCAAAGGTATGCATGAATCCACCTGGCCTCCCTGCTCTTGGTAGCTGACTTGGAATACTTCTGTGTTCCCAGAGCTGCTAGGGAAGATCACTCCATTTCTGCTCTAGACTTAGGAAACCTCAACTGATGGCTGAATATTCCACTATGTCTCTGTCCTGGCACTTCAACTGCCTCTCAAAGGGAGCATAGAAGTTTCAAGAGCTTGGAGCACCAGCACCAGCATGAGGATAGGCAGTCTGAGATTCAAGACTCCTAGCCTCTCCAGGACTTCTAGGAAATATAAGGAAGAAAGGGAGTTGCAACATCTGCAAATCCCTTGCTTTACAGCCCGTGCTTGGGGCAGCACGACATGTGCTTGGCAAGACACTCTGTGCAGGCAAGGTCAAGCTAAACAGGCTTAACTGCAAAACCACTGAGCTCAGGAAAACCAAGTAAATAAATATGTAAAGACAGACAGTCCTGCATGAGACTCAAGGGTTCTCGAGTTTGCTCTTCCTGGCTTTAGTACTGCAGCACCACATGGAGGGAACAGTCCCCATGCTGCCACCCAGCACGGCGAGAGCCAGGGCATCACTCTCTATACAGAGCAAAGGCTGCAGAAATTCCTCTCTAGAAAGGAAGCATCCCTAGGCAGAAAGCACAAGGGCTCCTCTTGGGGTTTAACCTTGCCTGAGGATCAGTATGGTATTTAACCCTACAAAGGGTGCAGGAGGAGCTAGAGGGAGCTGAGCGCAGTCTCACACCAGGAGGATTTGTGAGCAGCTGAGGCAGAGCAGGGCTGACCCCTCTCACGGCCACCTTGCCCTCGGCTCTTCCCCGTCAGGAGACTCATGTCCACTCCCCAGCACAATAACAAGGCATCTTGCTCCGGACACAGCGGAGCAGGGAAGGTGCAGGACTCACATTCGCTTTCTTTGGAGCACTCACAAGGATCCGCAGGCTCTTCAGGGAAGGGCTCAGCTCCAACTGTTCCATCGCTTTGTCCAAGTCTTCCTGGGATTTCAGAGGGATCAGGAGCTGGAAGGGATTGAACAACACCGGAGTGCAGCAGTGTCACACTTCTGGGTAAACAGAGGAAGCCAGACCTTTGCAGTGAGCAGCCTGGGAATCGGGACGTGAGGGAGGAACCCAAGAAGGTGGATGGAAAACAAAGCTCCCATGCCCCCCAGCTTGCTGAGCTGTAACAGCTTTTTCCAAGTTCTCATCTACCAAGGAACAGATGTAAAAAATCACAACAATAGACATCTGCAAGGAGACAGCTTAAAGGTCACATCACCCATTCAGCTAGTGAGGAGAGGTGAAGGCTGAGACAAAACCCTAGGCTCAGTGTCTGCTGTTGTGAGGCTGCTCTGATCTTGGGAGTTTGTAGGCAAGACCTGCTGCTACCCAGCCCAGAACAACCCCACACATTCCTCCTGGGAAAAGGGTCATGCAATGGTGCTCCAAGGAAGCAGTGAGCTGCTCCCAAAGATTCATTCTGATAGATCCTCAGTGGCCTTCCCTGCTGCTGCAGTCCATGCTTCTGAAGACTGACACAGCCCCCCCAGTGCTTGGGCACCATCTCACAAACTACAGCCTCTTCACTTTTGATGTGAATGAAAGGTGTGCACTGCTCTCCCTCCAGGAACCACTTCTTTGATGCCCAGCAGGGCAAATCTAGCTTCTGCACGTTATAAGGTAAATAGGATAGAGCTACAGTGCTGTGTCTATCAGGCAGCTAAGGGTTCTGGTGTTTTCCTGGTGAGGGGCAGATCATTGCCCTCATATCTCCAGAGGGAATTTGACCCTGACGTTGCTGTGTGGTGCACCACGTCCTGCAGATGGCCTACAAAGCTTCCAACACCCAACACAGCTGCACTTCAGAGGAGCTTTGTGGACTTCTGCTGCCCTAGGCTAAGATTAAAACCAGGGCTTTTTGCCCCCCACACAGGGGCATTCTGCCCAATCTCATAAAATCCAGGCTTCAGCCTCTGTAGGTTGCCTGGGGCACTGGCACTGATTCCAGCCAGCACAGCACACATTTACACTCATGCCTCTGCCAAAGTAGACAGAAGTTTACCTACTGAAGGGACCAAGCAGCCACAGGTCTCAGTAGGCTTCCAGTGGTCTTACTGGGATCCACAGCTGCCCAGAACTCCTGCAAGACAGCTCAGCCCTCTGGGTGATCAGGGTTCACACCACCAGCCAGAGCAGAAGCACTTCAGATCAACTGCCAGAGATGACACTCTAAAGCTGCCTGTGTCTACCTTTTTGATCCCAGTCTGCTGCCAAGGCTTTGGCTGCTGGCCTGTAGGCAAACACACCTCGGACTGTGTGCACTGAGACTAGGACTTCATGAATGACCAGGTCAAGGGAAAACTGCAGACCCTGGCCAACAGAGATGAGGTTTCACCTCAGAAAACTGCTCCAGTCACCTCCTCCACCCAAGTACTGCAGCTGCAGCTTGCCAAGCTCCATCTTAAGATGTCCATGTGACTGCTGTTTCCGCAAGCGTGACCACCTCAAGATTTTGACTGAGTTTCTTCTAAAGAATGAACCTCAGGTTGAGTTAGAAGTGCTCTTCTGGTGTGTGGCTGAGAAATTCCTACCAAAAAACCAAGGCAGCACAGAAGACCAGACCCTGGAGCAGAGCATTTAGCAGATTCAGTGAGGAAGAAGGATAATCAGGCTGTGCACCCTTTCTCTGAAGTTTGTTTATTCATTTGTGGGTAGGAAAAATATTCCAAGAGGAACTCTTGAGAAAGCCTTGCCTAAGTATACCCTATAGGCTGTGAGGACTGATGTTCTCAACCAAACCACACAGGATACAGTTCAGGAAGATGTCCCTGACCTTCCAAGCAAGGGACCAAACCACCTGGTGCAGTGATTGGGTGTGAATGAAAGGAAAATACTGACCAGGTAGCATGAACCACTCAGGGCTTTCAGCAGATCCACACATTAAATGGTCAGACCATGGCTTATGGTTAAACTTTGGGATCTGGATGAATCACCCATGTTCACAGCTGGTACCAGACAAAGGTGGTATTGAATATGTCTCCCAAGTAGTGTGCAGCTGTTCTCAGTCTGCTTCCTTACACAAGGAGGAAAGCTGAAGACACGTTCTCTTGGTACAAAGCTGAACCCTCCTGAAGTTCACAAGGGCTCTGCAGGTGCATCAAGCTGACAAGCCTTCTCTCCTCTGCTCACCCATACAGAAATGGGAATGGCGGAGAGCTGCTCCCCCTTGTTTCACCACCAAGCAGAATCTAACTCCCAACTGAATGTACAGTCCCACTGCTCACCCATCCCTTCACTAAGCTCCTCACAAATCCCTCAGCTGCTGCTTTGAACAGAATGTTCTAGGGGTCACTCCACCTCACTCCAGTATCACAACATTATTAACACTTTTGCATGCTTACTTCAGAGGAGCCAAAACCATCAGGCAGAAGTTGCCCTCCCCTAAAAGGGCCTGGAGCCAATATTTAGCTTGGCTTTACCCATTACCCACATCTGGCAAGTAGATTTTACTCAGTTTGGCTTCCAGACTGCAGCACATATGGATATCAGAAATAGGTATCTGCTGGGCATGAAGCTAAACACAGACTCATGCAGAACCACAGAAGTAATTGCCAGAGTGCATTTCAGTAACTGGATTTGTTCTGTCTACAGAGAGAGCAGCTATAATGAACAGCAAAGTTTGCCTACGTAGAAGTGTCACTAAATGGAGCTTGTTAGATGTTCTTGCTCCTCTGGAGCCCACTGGTTTAGTATGAGACTTGGTACTCAGTCTACTGCAGTCTAAGAAAGTGAGTGCAAAGGGTGAGTTTTCTCTGACCACAACAGTATTGCTAGACCTCACTCTGTAAGACACTGCAGAAAGCCAAAGAATAGTAGGAAACAGGGTTGGGGAAAAATCTGAGAGGTCAATTAGTTCATCTTCCTGCCCAGTGCAGGACCAACTGGCATCAACAATTCTCAGCAAACATTTGTTAAATGTGCTTTTCTCTCCTCCCCCTCTCCATAATGGAGCTTCTACCACTGCCCTAGGCTTTAACTCTCCCCTACCTTCAGAAATGATGCTGGGGGACAGGCTCAGAGGAGACAAGCAAGGTGGGGGTGGGTAAGGAGGGAACTGGTGACACACTGAGGTTCAGAGTTCTGCCCAAGGTCAAATCACAAGTTAGTCATGGAGACAGGACAAACCTGGAGCAGCTGTTTTGCAGTGCATGCAGATCAAACTCAGAGCCTTTGCCATGAAAGCTCAACCTTTCAATCCATAACACAGCTGAGGTCTAACACCATGTCCTGCTGCCCACAGCCAGGCCGGATTTTGCTGTCCCACTCATCAGAAAGAGGAGCCAAGCTCAGCACTAACGTGCAGATATGCCCCACACGGTACACCCATGGCCAGGCCCTACTCTTATCTTTACCAGTCCAAGCCTGCTGATTCCATGGTCCCACCAGGATGTGATTCATGCATGCCCCAGCTCCACCCAGCTGGCATGCTCATCTCTCTCATCTTAGCTGCAGGACTTCTGCTTCACCGGCACGGGTGAGCTTTTAGACAGGGGCAGGTTGACCTCAGTGTCATTTTTATCTACAAGGTGCTACTGCAAGAGAAACATTTGATGCAACAACAAATTACTGCACAGTTCCCTTTGAGCATGAAGAAAGCCTGAAACAAATAAGTCTCTGGGCAGGCTACCTCTGAGCCTCAAAACCTGCCCCAGGATGTGCTAGGAGAGAGATACTGGTGCATCACCATGTGGATGTACAGGCTAGCTCCCTGAACATCACTTCTGTCTGCTTTTAGTGTTTTGACAATAACAACCCTGAATTACTACTGCTCAGACCTCTGTCCACTGGTGTAGGCTCTCACAGGGAAAAAAAATATGTATAGAAAAATAAAACACTGAAAGTTGTCCTCTGCTCCAAGAAGGGAGGAGTACCCAAAGGCCTGCTCGTGGTTCCACTGTGTGCTGTGCACATGCCCAGGAAGAGAGTCTCTAACATGGGATAAAGATGTGGTATTCAGGCTTCTGTTTGCTGCTGCTGGAAAAAATTCCTCTTCCAGTGGAAAGAAACCTGGAATGAAATGAGTCATGCCTGGAGAATTCAATGGCAGGCTTTTCCTGGGAGGGCTGTCAGAGAATGCCCAAGATTAGAAACCTGAATGTATTCAAAGACAAAACCCAGAGGACAAGGGGAGGATCAAACCTCCACTGAAACAGAAGGGGGGGAAGAAGAGGAAAAGCTCTCCTGACAACTTCTCTCTCTTTTCATGCTTTGCTGAAGAGCTGCTAGCCACTTGTAATTAATACTCAAACAAGCAAATTGTCAGGATAAATCCAAAAGAGTTTGTGTTTAAAAGCCCATCTGTTTGCTATCTGGCCCTCTCCTTCTTCCCAAAGCCAAATCCACCTTGAGACTCCAGCAGCTCCAGCTGCCTGCCCAGCTCTCATGGCAAGATGTCTCACAAGGAAACACTGAGCACATCAAAACAAGATGCCAAGGATTGTCCCCTTCTAGGAAAAGGCTCTCTTCAGTGCTCTCCTCTCAGACACAATGGTAGGCTCAGAGGAAAAGCTGAAAAAACACAGCGGCCTATGTTGGAGAAGAAATAGCTTTAATCCTTCAAATGTAAGGATCACAGAGGGAAGGTTTCTTGGTTGCTTGTATGTGGCCATATGACCTGCTAGAGGAACCTCCAATGATGCCGACTTCACTGTAGACCTAAGCACAAGGAGATGCACATGGCTCTGGGGGCTTGGAGTGAAACAAGACAGAAGTACACTGTGTTTGCTAACAGCACTGTTTCCCGCTCTCTAGACTTCACTGTGCCCCTGCAACTGGCCCCAGGATGAGAAGGTTTTGCACCCTACCCAAAGACACAGTACCCTACAGTCATTTTGTGTGTCTCTCAGGAAAACCATTTGAATAGAATAGAATTAACCAGCTTGGAAAAGACCTTTGAGATCATCGAGTCCAACCTATCATCCAGTCCATCTCATCAACCAAACCACGGCACCAAGCACCCCATCCAGTCTCTTCCTAAACACCTCCTGTGATGGAGACTCCACCACCTCCCTGGGCAGCACATCCTAAAGGCCAATCTCTCTTTCTATGAAGAACTTCTTCCTAACATCCAGCCTAAACCTCCCCTGGTGCAGCTTGAGGCTGTGTCTCAGCCACTCTCCTCTCTGCCCTGTGTGTGCCCTCTCACCAACCAGACACTGACAGTTGGTCCTGTTGTCCCAGGGGTGTCCAGAAGAAAACATCTACTGTGCAGCTGAACTAAAAATGTCTCCACCATCTCAGTTACCCAGTTCATCGTCCTGTTTGAGTTACAGGGACTTTTTTAGTTCTGGGCAAAGGCAATGTTCCTGGGTCACCATTTAATGGGCTTTAATTGAAAAGAAAGGAAGAGCTGGCTTGGAGTCCAAGACTCCAACTGAGCCACGTCCAGACAGCAGCTCTTACATGCTTGCTAGGTGGGAACCACAATGCAAGTTTATTTTTCTCCACATACATGTACAACAGTAAATTAGGGCCTTTAGAACAAAGCTCAGCTCTGAAGAGGTCCCCAGGCACCCTAAAACTCCCCCTTTGCAATAAGGAGAAGAGTACCTCATTGCACACACAGACTAAGTCCATCGTCTGTCCAAAAGCATCCGTGACCTTCTGCACCACTTCTTTGAACTTGACTGGTCTTGGGAACTGGATAATCCTGGACACAAATACAACAACAGTCCCCATTTACTTGAAGCACACTGAGATGTGGGGTTAGACTGACAGCTGAAAAGGAAGGATCTGTATTCTTCTGCAACAAAGCATAAGGCTTGCTCCTTGCTTTTACACTCTTCTGTACAGAGACGTTGCCCATCTGCCATGCAACTTGACCTACCCTGCAAGAATATCTACCCAAAATCCTAGTGCAGATCCCCTTTATGTGAGGTACAGGTGGAAAAGAATGTCCAGCAGCCCTTCACTGGAGAAGGCTCAGGATCAGGCACTGGGCAGTGATCTATCATCTTCATTTTTAGCAAAGGGCTTTGACAGGGAGAAAGCATGGGAGACTGAATGATGCATTCTGGCCTCCTGTCACTCTCCTGTGCCATCACATGCAGCAGCTCTATAGGTACCCATCAGTAGGTACACTCCAGCCCTACAATAACATTACTTAATTTTTCCTTGGCTCTAGCATGCAACTTGGACCATGAGCCTGTGAGTTTCCAGCCCTGTGTCGTGTCCTGTCCTGCTACAGCCACCAAGCAGAGGTGATTCCATGAAAATGTCAAGCAGGGAAGGGCGGGCAAGCTTTAACTCTCAGCTCTATTTTTATGGGACTCATGCCCAAAATCTGCTTATCTGAAGTGTCATAGGCTGCTAATCAAAGGACACATTTCTGCAGAGCTGCAGCTCAGCTGTGGTTCAGCAGGGCTCAGGAATCAAAATGAGAAGAGGCTTCAAGCGTGCCCCCTATGTCCCTGGCAAGAAGCATGTAATGACTTCCAGCTTGGAACCACTTTGCCTCTGTGCAAATCCCAGGAGGTACTCGTGTCAAATAGGACGACAAGGCAAGGCTCTTGTGTATAAAACTGTAGCTGATTTTAGGGGAATGAATTCTTCTGGGGAGCTCATCTGCAGCTGGTTGAAGTCAGTAGGGTGATGTTGGGTAAAAGAAATGTAATTTTTCCCTGTACAGATAGGGGACTGGGCTGGGTACTTACCTTTTCTCTCCTTCATATTCAAACTTGATCCTGACATTTCGCTGTAGAAAGGAAAAGCAGAAAATGGTTAGGTAGAATAGAGTAGAACAGAACGGAACAGAACAGAACGGAACGGAACGGAACGGAACAGAACAGAACAGAACAGAACAGAACAGAACAGAACAGAACAGAATAGAATAGAATAGAATAGAATAGAATAGAATAGAATAGAATAGAATAGAATAGAATAGAATAGAATAGAATAGAATAGACCAGGTTGGAAGAGACCTTCAAGATCATCACGTCCAACCTATCATCCAACACCATCTAATCAACTAAACCATGCAACCAAGCACCCTATCAAGTCTCCTCCTGAACACCTCCAGTGATGGTGACTCCACCACCTCCCTGGGCAGCCCATTCCAATGGGCAATCACTCTCTCTGTGAAGAATTTCTTCCTAACATCCAGTCTGAACCTCCCCTGGCACAGCTTGAGATCGCCAACTGTATCCCAGACTGACTCATCACAGAGCCAAAGCTGACAGGGGGTTTTCAGGGAGACTCCCCTCACTCCAGTGCATATTCATTCTGTTCTGTTCTGTTCTGTTCTGTTCTGTTCTGTTCTGTTCTATTCTATTCTATTCCATTCCATTCCATTCCATCCCATCCCATCCCATCCTATTTAGGGCCAAGCTGCCTGTTACATCTGAGGACTCTGGGGAAATCCCACATTGCTGATAAAGGTGCTTGTCAAAAATATGAGGTCTTCTGTAAATAAGACCCTTGGTCATCTGTACAACTGAAAGTTTTAATAAAATGCATCCATGAACAATTGTGAATGCTCTGAACTCAGCTGGGAACCAGGCACTGTTATCAAAGAGGTGAACACGTTAAGTGGCTGATGTCTGTCCGTCTTCTGAACTTCCCATGGGTTTACTACAGCACTCTTCTGTTGGAAACTCAGAGCAAAGCTCTGAGGATGTTTAACAGAACACAGGAATATTTGGGACAAAGAAGTAGGGAGGCAGCCTTGGATTTTAAAAGCCAGCAGTGCTGGGGTGGTTTTTGGGGGGCTGTTATTTTGTCAGGACCTACAAAATGCGGAGTATAGGAAGCATCACTCCATCATACACAGTAATGATTGCTCACTGCTAGAGGAATCATTCAATTTGGCCAAAGAAGAGCCAACAGAGTTACAGGCAGACTGAGCATACAGTCGTACAGGGTCTGGTAAAAGCTGTCTGTCCCATCCTCTGTTTGTGCAGCGATAGAGACCACAAGGAGCATTTTCATTTCTTCAGCTTCTCAGGCTGAGACTGAGCCAAGCACGCCCCTACCATCCCTTGGCTCCTTCCAGAACTGTCTTTAATTTCCAGACCAGGTTTAGTCACCCCAGTTAACCAGGGCTCTGCCTCTGCTAGTGCACCCAAGAGACAAAAAGTGCTCACCCCCTCCCTCTGAGTTGTAGCACCAGGGAGGGCTTGGTCCTGCATCTCCCAGGGATGATTCCCAAGTGGGTGGGTGACAGCCCTTCCTGACCAAGTGCCTTATCTCCAGTCCTGGGCTGCCAGCTCGTGAAGGCACACTTTCCACCCTCTCCAGGGGAAAGCAGAGCCACAGTGATACAGCTTTGTCTTTAATGAGGAAAGTGAGCTGGATGGGCATCTCCAGGTTTATTTTTATACTGACAGCTCCTCGAGTTCTGCAAACAGCCACCAAAGTTTAGGAAGTTAAGGCTGGAGGCAATTCATTAAAAAAGCTTAAAAGAAAAGGGAAAAAAGCCAGCAGATTCAGGGTAAACACGTTGGATCATCCAAAACACATCCTTTTTATCTCTGCTCCTGACATTTGCTGTGTTTCCATAAAGGCTGGGAAGAACCAGCGCTGGGACAGCCACCAAGTGGGGCACTCCAGAGCCACAGGCCTGTGCTTAACAGGCTCTTATATCACCCCAGTGTCTGCAGCCAGATCTCCAGCTCCACAATGTTTGGGCAGACTCCAAGTTCACTTCTAGAACCAGGCTCAACTCATAAAAAGTATCAAACCAACTCTAAACCAGTCCAAAATTCAGAAGGGAAAAGAGACAACAATAACCAAGCTCGTGCTGAAAGTCCAAATCATTCTAAAAGGAGAGTCAAATGCAGGTGGGATTGCCCCCTTGGGATATCTCTGTAGAAAAAAAATGGGGAGGGGAGGGGAAGAAAAGATATGGGCTCTTTTAGTTCCATTTTTATTTGCATGTGCCCCTCTGAACAGGCTGATTCATTCCTCCCAGATGCTGGCAGTAAATCAGCTGGTGTGGGTTGACTGCAAGTAGCTTTGCAAAGCCCTTCTCTAAAGTAAGAAGGGGAAAAACCAAAAGAATCAGAGCAAGGAACTTTCGAGGTTTCTCCTCACAAAGGAGCAGGACGTGTCAGGGGAAAAGCTCACGCAGCTCCAGCCTGGCTGCAGGAAACCTTTCAGAGCACAGGTTTCACTTTCAGCACAGATCCAGAGGCTGGGACAGAGCACACGCCGCCTGTTTAACGCCGAGCAGCACAAACGTCGCGGGCAAATAAGTTCTGACAAACAGCTTGTGGCTGGAAAATGTCAAAACACTCATATAAAGCTCCAGAGAGAGAAGAAAAGGGGGGGGAGGGGAAAAATAAATAAATAAAGAATGAGCCATGACCCTGCTGCATCCTTTTCTTCTACATCAACAACAGGGCTGATGTGCCATGGCTCAAAGCCAAGAGAAGTAAGCCAGCTGCACCACACTGCTCCGCTCTGCTTGTGAGCAGAGCAACAAAACACCCTGGCTGCAGCAGGGGAAGGAAAACCCACTTCATTTGTTAATTAGGCCTTTTTTTCTTCTGATATAAAGCACACTAATCTCTTGCCTCCCTCAAAGCAACAAAGACTTTTAAGTTATCAAGCATTTGGAAGAGGGATAAATGAACATTTCTCTATAGCCTGAGCAGTTTGTTGCAGTTTTTCACTCTCCCCTTGGCTTGCTCAAGTTTCTGACCCACAGCTGAAGCTGAATTCATCACTGCCAGCAGCAACAAAATTTCTTTTCTTTTTCTTCAATAAAAAAAACAAGGGGAAAAGTAAGTGGGCAGTGCCCAAGGCACTAGGAAGTCCCAGGGGATGCAAAGCACTTCCTAAACGCTGGAGCAGGCTGTGATTTTTTACACCCATGGAAATCTGGTTTGGAGCAACTGGCTTGAGATTACACAGGAAGCCTGGGGCACTGCCAAGTGCTGGAGCAAAAATCTCACACAAGCCTGCATCCAGCATCTCAAGCGCGTGATGGAGGGGATGACAGGATCACCACTTTCTCCCCAAGGACTCAACACAATGTGCAAATGCTTGAGGGCAGGTCACAGAAGAAATGCAGATGGTGGAGGCTGCTGGGCCCCAGTCACTTTTGTAATTTTGTGAGGAATCCTTGCACAATCCAAGTCATGCTAGTTACCCTCCCTGCCATCTTCAGATGTACAATGAGGTTAAGGGCAGCCTTGGTATCCCCACAATCAAGAGGTCATTAGTTGCTGTAGGAGAACAAGATAAGAGATCCAAGAAGGATGTGTCAAATACAGTGAAGGAGAGGGTTAAGGCCAAGCCATAAGGTACCAGCCTTAAAGGCTGAGCTCTGGCACAGGATTTCAGGAAGGGTTTCATGGAGCCCTGTGAAAGCAGCAGGGAAAACCCAGGCATGAAAGCATGAGGTGCTTTACCTAGGGGTGCAAAGAAAAAGCCCAGTCTGTGGTAAGGCAAGGCTCCAGCCATTCAATGTAAGAAGGGGACATTATAAGATGGAAAGATGACTTTTACCAGGTCGTGTAGTGACAGGACAAGGGACAATGCTTCTAAACTAAAAGAGAATCTATTTAGGTTGAATGCAAGGAAGAAGTTTATGATGAGGTTGGTGAGACACTGGAACAGGTTGCCCAGAGATGCTGAGGATGCTTCATCCCTTGAAGTGTTTAAGGTCAGGCTGGGTGAGGCTTTGAGCAACCTGATCTAGTGGAAGATGTCCCTGGCCACAGCACAGGGTTTGGACTAGATGATCTTTAAAAGTTCTTCCAACCCAAAGCACTCTATGCTTTATTCCACAAAGCAGAGCAGCAGACCCAAGCACAAAATCTAGATGTTGATCTCTTGGGCTGCATGCACCAACCTACTCTCCCTTTCCACACGCGCTTCCATCCGGCATGGGGCACGGAGAAGCCCACGACTCAGCTGGCGCCTCCAGGCCCTGCTGCGACACAAACAGAACAAGGGACGACCCTGACAGGAAATACCAGAGTCATTCCCTTCGTTTCTGGAATAACTTCTCCTCCAAGATACTTGTCTCGGCATTTCCTCCAGCCCTGCTAACAAATGGATGGCAAGGAGGAGCAAAATCCTGCCTTGGAACGGAGAAAGCCAAGCCACCGCAGCGGCCACAAACCCATCACCATCTCTACAGGCCTGCCTTGAGGCATTTTTAGCTCCCTGCTCAAAACTTCTAATTTCATGAAAATGCCACAACTGCCAAGCTTCAGAGGGAGAGCTGAAAGAGCAAAGTGCCTCTGCCCACTTGGCTGGGGACCTTGCACCCCAGCAGGCTTGGTCAAGCTCAGCCCCCGGAGCTGGAGCGAGCAGCCCTGTGTGCTGGTTTAGATTAAGGAAAATGTTGGAAAAAACCAGAAAGAGTGTTTCCAAAGGAGGTGAATCATGATCTACAGAGATCCCTGAAGAGCTGACTGCTGTTTGTAATAAAAGCACCCACGGAGAGCAGGAAAACACCCTGTTAGGCTTCCAGTGGAAGTGGCTTTGGAGGAACAGAAGGTGCTGAGCACCCTCGTGGCTGAACACCCAGAAGGCTGACCAGATTAGCATATGGGACCAAGCTGAGCAAGCCATGCCTGTGGAGAAGGGTGTCTGATGGCACAGGGCACCCTGGCTGCGCTGACTCAATGCTAGCAGCTGCAGACATGGACCCAGCCAGAGGAGACAGCCCCACACCTCCACATCTGCTGAAGCACCTGAAACTGCCAGGCTGCAAAATCCCAGCGAGTGACAAGTTCAAAGACTGCCCCTTCCCACATTGTCTCCTCCCAGAACCAATTGCCATCAGAAACAGTATTCTGGTCAGACCCCACCTCTGGGGTTTGCTTCTAAGCCTGGCACCTGTCACACCTAACCAGAGGACAGCTTTGCCCGTGCTGAGACGCTAGAGGGACAGGGCCTTTGTATTACTTCTTCCATCCAAATCCAGGGTTGCCTCACAAACCACTTGGGACAGACCCTCTGGTTCCAGCATTAACCCTTCTGAGGTCAAGAAAAGCAGGGGGGGGGATAATCACAAGATGCCTCCTCTTCCCTTCAGCACTGCACCACGAGGGGCTCAGTCCAGCTTTGCTCTTCTCCACTCACAAGAACTCAGGCACTTACTCTACTTCAGTTTCTCCCCTGGGTGAAACAGGGGCAAGGAAGGAGCCCCACTTCTGCAAGCTGCAGAGTAAGCAGAGAGTTTATAATATTCACTTCTCTCATCTTCTGCTGGTTGGATGAGGAAACAAGGGGAAAACCCTGTGGAGGGGAGAGATGCTCAAGCTCTTAGCACTCTGGTGAGACTCCCTCGTAGCAGGCCACAGAGCGGTGGGATTTCTGCTCAGCTTCTGGCTTTGGACAAGGGAAATCGGCAGCACAGGGCCCAGCTGAGGGGGACTTCTGCAGCTCCCCAGCGTGCACACTGTTTGCATTAGTTGTGTGCTCGCCCCTGCCTGTAGCAAGGGGACGTCCGTTACGAGCCAGACAGCTGGAGCGGGTCCCTAGACCGCAGTAGGAGATGACTAATGCGCGGCATTAGGAATTATCTGCACAGAACCCCCACGCGCGCCGGCTTATTCAGCAAGCAGACAGAAAGGGGTTTGTCTGGGATGGCCCCTTCTGCTCTCAGGAGGTGCAAGTTACGAGATCCTGGTCCCCTTGGATCCTTACAGATCTTTTCCTCTGAGAAAAAAAAAAAGCAAACCCAGCGTGCGAGTGGCTCAGAGGCCAGCAGAAAGTTGATGTCTAGGAGGTTCGCTGCTCCCTGTCGCAGTCACTTTTGGTTTATACAGCAGCAGCAATCACAGGCTTCAAGAGATTTATCCTAAACCACCTGCCAGCGGGATTTCTCCTTGGTGTTACTCTCTTAGCACCCAAGTTAGCTCCTCCACCCACAGACAAGGGCAAGAAAGCCTCTTCCTCAAATCCTTTGGACTCTGCTGCCTTTGCCATCTGCAGCCAAGACCTTCCCAGCTGGTGTTGTTCCCTTGCTTCTGGCCCCAAAGTGGGGCAAATCCCTGTAGATCTCCTCACAGAGGCTCCCATCTTTAAGGTGGTATTTATGGATCTCCATCATATTTCCCAAAGGCACAACAGAGGTGATAAAGCCAAACTCCTTTTAAGCTGTTTAAAGACCTACAGAGAGCTCTAGAACACGAGCTGTATTTTACTCTAGTTATGAGCAAGCCTTGCCCTGCATCCACCTTGCCAGAGAAAAGAGAGTCCAGAGGTAATTTACTAAACTAACAACTTTCAGGTCAGTCTGACATTCGCATTCCTCACAGACACTGGGTTTTATTGCAGTGAGAGAACTTGCAGGCAGAACTAACCTGCCAGAGGACCTGCTAGCTGTCATCAGCTGTGTGAGGAGCCCGTGCCAATGCCTTGTCAGTGGACCAAAGTGCAGCACTGACAACTGGCTTCACACTGCAAGTTGCCAAGTGCTACTTATACAAATACATGAATGAGCACACAAACAGACAGACACAAAATAAATGTTCTTGTAATTACTACACTCCCCTCCAAGTTTCTGTTTGGGATGTCTAATTCTTTGTGGTTTCCCTTCTTATCCCTCTCATCTAAGATCATGGTGATCTTAGTGATCACCATGCAGATCTTTACTCTGCTGTTTCCTCCTTCCCCTGTTCAGAGACACTGCCATAAATGAACTCCGTTGTCTGTTCAGACCAGGAGATGGCCTGAAAGGATCCCTTCCAGCCACGCCATGAGGAACAATGAAGTGATAAAAGGAATAATGGAGGAATGATAGTGCAGAGGAGGCACTAGTAGTAAGGTCAGGATGATCCCTCTGTTCCCCAAACCAGCTCCTTTTCAAAGATTGTGAGAAAAGAGCATCCATCTCTCTCCCTCTGCCCTGTTTTCTCACCAGGCAGAAAGACAGCATCACGTAGTGGCTGGCACACCTGACCAGGACTCAGGAGATTCAAACTCAGCCATCACAGCTGCTGCCAGCTGCCTGGGCAACCTAAGGGAGCAAACTCATCTGTACCCTGCATCAAGCACTGCTACTCTCATTTTCAGCTTGTTCTACCACGAGGCATTAGGCATCCTTAGTCCTAAACTCATTTGTAAGGAAAGCAAACTCCCCAAAGCAAGCTTTTCATGCAATTTGCCAAAGGATGTTCATTTCACAAGATGATCTGAAGCTGAACTGTAGATATTTTGGGGAAGAAACATGGTGCAGCACAGACTGCTTTCTTGTGTGGCCCAGGCCTACCAGGAATACTCTCTGGCAGGCTCCAAATTTCAACTTCTGTCAAGAGAGAGCACTACAGAACCCCTCCAGGAGACAGAGCTGAGATAGCAATTTGGTTGTGTTTCTCTGTGCTGCAAGCCATAAAGGGACAGACCAGTTAGTCAACACATTCTTGTTTAAAATGAGGGATTTTTTTCAGTGGAAATTTGGAACACTGACTAAAGGATTCCCATGCCTCAGGAAAACATTTTTTCACAGAAAATTAGGGTGGTTGTCTTTTTTTTTTCTTAATTTAACAATTGAACATTCAGATCCAAGTATTTCAATGTGAGCATCTGGCTGCAGGGCCTCATCAGACACCTACAATGAGATTCCCAGAGGAACCTTTAGCCTCTGAACGCCCCGTTCCTGACTCTCCCTCTCCAAGAAGGGAGACTGTGCAGGATGTCCTTCAGCCCAACTAGCCAACCTGATCACAGAAGAGTATAAAAAAAAGGAAGAAAGAAAAAGGGCACACCAAGTACCAAAGGCTCAACAAATCACAGGCATGATGACAGCATTTCCAAAGCAATCTTCCTTCCCCTCCACCAACTTACGTGCTAAAAAACAAGGCAAAAAGCCCCTAAGTGACCCAAACAAGTTGATTAAAAGTTTCTGAGCTGCAAACATGAACCAAGTACCCACTAATTCCACCTACTTTAGCCACTCCCCACTTCACAGACTAGACTCCAGTCATCCCACAAGCCAGACTCATTTCAGCTAGTCCAATTCAGTGAGGCAACAATCCACACACACTCCAACGCCCTTCATCTCGTGGGGACTGTTGGTCTGAATCCTCAACCCCGGATGTGCAAGGGGAGTGGGATGCTGACTGTGTGCATCTCCTCCATCAGAGAGCTGAGTAACAATGAACACACAGCTTATGGATAATAAAAAGGAAAAAATCATGAAGGAGGTAATGTTTTTCCGAGCATCAATGTTGTATGGGAAGGAAAGTTTGATTCCCAAGATAATAAAAGGCCAAGTGGCAGCCAACAATGCTAAAGCTGGTATCAGAGCAGGACCTAACTCTGCTGGTGATTTACAAATGAAGGTACAGGGTGAATGTGAATTTGGCTGTGGATATGAACTTGACTGCAACATGTCAACTGCACAAAACCTTTGTTGACATCAACTCAACCAATCAAAACTATTACTTCCAACTGATTTTCTGTATGTCAGCTGCAGCATTTACAGCAACAGATTTCCAAAGTGGCAGCAGGGATTTTCCCCTCATTCTGAGAAAACAGCTATGTTTTTCAAGAGCAAACTGAAAAGCAGGGCTAGCCTGAAAGCAACCCAAGATGCCTTGGTCTGGTCTCCACCCATCAACTTGCAGAAAATGCTACCCCTGTGGAGCCATCCAAAGCTGCTCTGGATTGTCTGCTTTGCCTGCAGCTGCAGAGAGCCAGCTCTGAATTTCTCTGGTCAGTTCTGTAAACATCTTGGACCTATTTCAGCATGGGCTGAACACAAATCCAGTGATTCAACTTGGACAGCTGCTACCACCAGGACACACTTTAAAACAGACAGGGTACGTGCGCACGTGTTTTCGTCTGCATGTGTCTAGCAAGTCTAGAGGGATTTGGGGAAGGAGTTTTTTTCCCCTCTGCATCCAGAGCTCCCTGTTGGTAGCACAAGTGCCATTATATATCCATGATGACAGCAACAGACAGTTTGTTTTCTCCTCTGCTAGGCATTCAGCAACTGCAAGTTTATGCAAAGTCAGAATTCCACGGATGTGTTTGCACGCCTCTCCAGCAGCCGCCCTGTCCTCTTAATTATTTTACCCTGATAATTGAATTCTTTCTTCACATCTTTGTGTCCACATAATATTTATTTGTTCCATAGACAAACAGGCTGTTTGATCTGCTTTAACTATTCCACCAGTGTCAGCAAATGAGCTCTGAACATTGCTCACGGGACGACGTCTTTGCTCACCAAATCAACTCTGAATGCGCAACACGGCCAAAATGTTTGGGTTTAGAAGTATAAACACCAGCAAGTGATATTTAAACACTTGTATATAAGCATGACATTATTCCTCCCAAAAGACCCTGGGTGTCTACAGCTCAAATATTGGCAGTCTGTCTTTCAAATATCTGAAGTAAAATGTCCACATGATGGATTTCATATTTCATCAGTGCTGTCAATAGAAAACATTCGACTAAGCCAAATCTTAAAGCTGCATAGCCTGCAACAAGTCCTGCTGCTTCCAGCGTGTCCTCATGGCAGCTGGGATAGAGCTAAGTGCTAAGCAAGAGAAAGAAAGTGTGTGCCTGGGGATGGGATTTGAGATTTAACACTAGTTTCAGGCTCTGCTGCTGTGTTTGGGAATGGTTTGGGCTGTCACTCTTCTCTACTCCTCCACTGCTCCTCTGTGATATAGAAATGCCTGCAGCTTCTTTTCAGCTTTTCCAAAAGAGGTCCTAAAGCTTACACCTTGGTAAAATGTTGTCATTTCTGGTGTGCTCCTGAAGCACTCCTTAACTCCAGGGCTAACATCTGAAATCTGTTCTCCCAGCACGGTAAGCACAATGCCCATCTCTTTGGTCTACTGGAGTTTGGGGCTAGACTCAAATAATGCCTTACCTGCTTGCTGGAGTGGACAATGTTCTTATTCCTGTTGTTGTCCAGCAGCCCCCCACACTTGCCCAACGCTGCCAAATCCTTCATAATAGAGTTCAGAGCTTCTTCTTCATCTGTAAAAGAAGAAGACACAACTGAAGTGAGGAAAGCAGCCTCCTGGAAGCGCAGAGTGAAAATGGAGCACTGCAAATACAGTCTTTGAACCCATGTGAGTCAAAAGACACAATGTCTGGCTTTCCTAGTAAGAGAAGCATTCAAAGATTACACCACAGTCCCTTCCAGCCCATCATGTCTTGGAAATACAGGTTTCTTCACCACAGGTGAGAGAGATGCTCAGGAAAGCCAGAGGCTGATTATGGGTGACCACTGCTTATCTGGCTCAGAGCTCCTGCTCTTGCCTCAGCAAGGTTCACATCCTAGATCCTCATGATCCAACACATCATCTCCTATTTTTCTGCTCCTCCTGCTGGGTTGTATCAGGATCAAAGCCATGATAACAGAAAGATGTGAGGAAAAGGCTTCTCTTGTGCTGTGCACTCAGAGCCATCTCATTGAAGAAATGAGGGGGGGTGGGGGAGGATGTTTAAAATCCAGCGTCTCATTTATTTTAGAGCTCAGAAATGAGCTCTAATGCCTACACCAGGCATTAGGAAAAGACCTACCTTTCCCTGTAGGCAATGTGAAATATAATACATGTAAATAAATAATGAATATGAATTTAACTATGAAGAAGAGAGGCTGAGGGAGCTGGGGTTGTTTAGCCTGGAGAAGAGGAGGCTCAGGGGAGACCTTAGTGCTGTCCACAACTACCTGAAAGGAGGTTGTAGCCAGGTGGGGACTGGTCTCTTCTCCCAGGCAACCAGCACCAGAACAAGAGGACACAGTCTCAAGCTGCACCAGGGGAGGTTTAGGCTGGATGTTCAGAAGAAATTCTTCCCAGCAAGAGAGATTGGCCAGGGGAATGTGCTGCCCAGGGGAATGTGCTGCCCAGGGAGGTGGTGGAGTCACCATCACTGGAGGTGTTTAAGAAGAGACTGGATGAGGCGCTTGGTGCCATGGTTTAGTTGATTAGATGGTGCTGGGTGGTAGGTTGGACTTGATGATTTCAAAGGTCTTTTCCAACCTGGTTAATTCTAATTCTAATATATATATATATATATAATGAACACAATAATAGTGTTCATATTAAACAACATTAAGTGCAATTTCTCTTCCCTTTCACATTTCCCTACCCACGAAAGACACAGACTTGTTTTTCCAGAGGCACGGCAGGCAGCATAACCCAAAATGCTGCAAGAAAACACTCAAGAAAATGTTAACTTTAAATTCTAGTTCAAGGGAAAAAAAAAAGAAAAAGAGAGAAAAAAAAACCCACCCCAAAAAGCCCCCAGAAGCCAAAATCCCACAACAGGAATGTTTGCATAGTTTGGGGGTTGACGTTTTAGGGATTGGGTCTTTGTTTTCGCTGTTACAAGGCACCTCTGGGGACAAGCATAGTTTTCCAGGCAGATTTTTTGTAGCAGGAAAAAAAGACACCACCAAAAAAAAAAAAATGGAGGGGGAAAATAAAAAAACCTGCCTTTTTTTTCTCTTTTTTTTTTTAAATATAGATGGGGAGGGACAAAGTGAAATAAAAACCCCACAAAAACAAAAGCCACACACACCACCCTCCAGGAATTTTCCACCAAAGCTATAATCTCTAAAATGCCCTTTCCCCACCTCCCCCCCTTTTATTTTTCCCCCTACCTGAGTAACAAGAGTTTCCTGAACTCACTAACACAAAGAGCTGTTCCTGCCTACACCAGGCAGCAGCAGAGCTGGGCTTTCACTAGCAAAATCACCTGATTCTCCACTGCTCTCCCTCTTTCAAACCCTCCCAGACATGCCTGGCACCATCTTTGATGAGCTGCATCTCTGGCTAACACAGCAGTGCCCTGCAAGGATATTGCAGAACTCACGCAACTCAGCCCCCAAGGAGGGCCAGCAGGGTTTGCTGGAGGTCAGCAGCAGCAATGATGAACAATGATAATAAACCAACAAAGAGGGCCAGAGTAACTTCCAAGTTTTCTGGAGTGACTGTAAGCTTCTCCCTCCATTTTTCCCAAGAGAAAGAGCTGCCAGTCCCCAAGAACTGGCCCAAGCCTTGTCAGGAATAGTGTGGCCAGAAGGACTGCCCAGGGAGGAGGTGGGCTCAGCGTCCCTGGAGGTGTTTAAGACAAGACTGGATGAGGCACTTAGTGCCATGGTCTAGCTGGTTAGTTAGGATTGGGTGATCAGTTGGACTTGATGATCTTGGAGGTCTCTTCCAACCTGGTTGATTCAGTGACAACATGCCAGAGAGTTCCCACCCCATCCCACTGGGCACTCCCAAGCATGAACCATACAGCTGAGAGCAATAGCATGAACCACACTTTTGCCAGGGAGTCCAACATGCACATGGCATCACTGAAGACATCAAAAAAGACAAATCTTTGCACTCAAGTTGATCCCACCACTATTACCACTAGAGATGAGTGTTCAGTATTCAGTATCACTAAGGCTGGAAGAGACCTCAAAGATCATCGAGTCCAACCTGTCACCACAGACCTCATGACTGCTCCCAGGGAGTAAGTTCCTTTGCCACTCATGGACAGGAGTCACAAGAGGTTGCAATGAAATTTCACTAGAAGGAAGCTGGAAATGAACACCCCTGCAAAGCACAGAGAGACTGTGACTGGAAATCATCTCACAGGGTGTACAGAAGATCTGAATGTCCTTGCTGTCTATCCTGCCACATGGGCCATATGCTGGCCACCAAGTCAGGGTATTCAAACTTCTGTCTTCTCCTTCATCTCCAGAGAGTTCAGAACATTCAGCAAAGGTTGGATTTGTATTACACTGCCCTCAAAGCAATAGCAGAGCCTTCCTCTTCTACCTATCAAAAACCTTCTTGCAACAGTCTTCTGAGTCCATCACAGACAGGTTTGAAAATTCCTGGTGCTGCAACCTCACCTGCATGCTCCTGGAAAGTCAGGCCACATGTCTCTTCCAGAAGCATCCTTTTGCATCTCTCACAACATAGCAAAGCAAGGAGCATCCACTCATCCTCAGCAATTGCTTGAAATTTAGCCCATTTTCAGAAATACTCAACCACTACTGTAATCAGCCTAGGATCAGTGGTACAAAACTGGGCTCTAGCTGTCCTGAATCAGGTAGTAGAAGGGGAAAATAAAAAGGGGAAAAAAAGAAAGTAGATATTTTTTGTACCTAGGCTCAAGCTTCTTTGTTCCTCCATCCACTAAAAAGCCAAAGTCAAAGAGCCTTCTGAACACCTTCTAAGAGTCTGTTATTATAAAAGACTAATGCTACTTGTCAAAAAAATCCAATACACAAATCCATGCCATCACTGTCACACAATAAAGTAAGGAAACTTAGAATAGAATAGAATAGAATAGAATAGAATAGAATAGAATAGAATAGAATAGAATAGAATAGAATAGAATAGAATAGAATAGAATAGACAGACCAGACCAGGTTGGAAGAGACCTTCAAGATCATCGTGTCCAACCCATCATCCAACACCACCTAATCAACTAAACCATGGCACCAAGCACCCTATCAAGTCTCCTAAACACCTCCAATGATGGTGACTCCACCACCTCCCCAGGCAGCCCATTCCAATGGGCAATCACTCTCTCTGTATAGAACTTCTTCCTAACATCCAGTCTAAACCTCCCCTGGCACAGCCTGAGACTGTGTCCTCTTGTTCTGGTGCTGGTTGCCTGGGAGAAGAGACCAGTCCCCACCTGGCTACAACCTCCTTTCAGGTAGCTGCAGAGAGCAGTAAGATCTGCCCTGAGCCTCCTCTTCTCCAGGCTAAGCAACCCCAGCTCCCTCAGCCTCTCCTCACTGGCCTGTGCTCCAGACCCCTCCTCAGCTTTGTTGCCCTTCTCTGGAGACATTCCAGCAACTCAATATCTTTCCTAAACTGAGGGGCCCAGAACTGGACACAGGACTCAAGGTGTGGCCTAACTTCTCCCTGGTCAAGCAGGAAAGGTTGTTTTCTGCCGCTGCAGGGTGAAGGAACATTATTTAAGCACAGCAGACGACGTTATTTCCGCGAAATAATGAACTTCTTTGCACTTAAGTAGCTTTTAAACTCCTTTTTAAAGGGTGTTTTCAGTCCAAGAAAACTGCCATTTCAGAGGGACTATGAGCAAAGCCTCAGCTGTTCAAAATAAAGCAGAAACCCTCCCGCACCACGCTCTGAAGCGACTTCAGAGCAGAAGCACAGTTTGCATCATCGCTTGCAAAACTGACACTTTCCAGTCCTCTCCGTGACAGTTTTGCACAGGGACTGATGCTTTCCAGACTATGCCTCTTGCCCATCCTAATTACTGCTCTTGGGGTCTCCAAGCTGACTCCCAAGAAGGGTGGAGAACTTTCTTCCATGGAAACAAGCAGCCAGCTCAGCCAGCTCAGTCAAAATTCAAACAAGCACTGAAGCTGACTGGATAATTAAATCCAAATGCCACTCTCAAGCCTCTCCAGCTACATGGGCGTCACAGGCTGCTCGCTCTCTGCTTGGCTTGATCTGAGCGAGCAGAGGGTGCAGGATGGGTGGCTTTCCCCTGGAAAAAACACCAGGCAATCAACAGGAATCCCCTGCCCAACAGACAAGCAAGATTGGTGTAGCAAGAAGGCAGCAGTGAAACTACACAGCAAACAGCTCCCAAGGCTTTGCCACAGCTCCAGAACAAAACAGCTGCAAGCTGCACAGCACCAGTGAAGCATCCATAGAGTTCAGATGGCCTCAAGGACTCATGGAAACCACAGACTCATGCAACAGGAGCGGGGTTCTTAGTATCATAGTATCATAGTATCATTCAGGGTTGGAAGGGACCACAAGGATCATCTAGTTCCAACCCCCCTGCCATGGGCTGTTCTTGCTCCTGAACAACCTTCTGGCCCAGCTTCACCCTTACACCGTCCTGTACAAATCCACTTAAGGTATTAGGTTGACAGGATGAAATGTACACTGAAGCCTGCTGCCTTCCCAGTACAAGAGGAAGACTTCCACAATGGAAGACTGGGTCAAAGAAAAGCTGATTACACAGACAGTAAAAACAAATTTAAAGATCAATTGTGTTCAGCACTGTCCCTTTGTCTCCAGTGTCTCTTCCTCCATTTTCAACTCTTTATTTTTCAGCTATTTTCCTCAGAAGGAAACTAATTTCTGTCTCCCACCAACACTCCAATTTTGTGCTTTTTAAATCAGCTTCCTGTGATAAGTCTCACTGGATCACACTGCTAGGCCAACTGAGGACCACTTCCAACCAAATAAAACGGAGGTCTCAAAGATAATTTCCCAAGGGTTTTGCAGTGGGGGGGAAATATCCATAGTCACACAGAGGAGGAGAAGAACACACAGAAGAAGCAAGTCAAGAGCACTCCCAGGAAACAATGATCAGGGGAGCTACAGTGGACACAGGCAGGCTGGGTTTCTATTTTTACTGAAGTGCACCGATACATTTTGGCAGAAGCTTTAAACGAGACCCAAAATAGCTCTTTCTCTCACCAAGTCTGCAGCTCTGGAAGATGGAATGGAATGGAATGGAATGGAATGGAATGGAATGGAATGGAATGGAATGGAATGGAATGGAATAGAATAGACCAGACCAGGTTGGAAGAGACCTTTGAGATCATCATGTCCAACCTATCATCCAACACTATCTAATCAACCATGGCACCAAGCACCCCATCCAGTCTCCTCCTAAACACCCCCAATGATGGTGACTCCACCACCTTCCTGGGCAGCACATTCCAATGGGCAATCTCTCTTGCTGGGAAGAACTTCTTCCTAACATCCAGCCTAAACCTCCCCTGGCACAGCTTGAGACTGTGTCCTCTTGTTCTGGTGCTGGTTGCTTGGGAGAAGAGACCAACCCCCACCTGGCTACAACTCACAGGTCCCAAACAATTCTAGGCATTCACCTAGGGCAAAATCAATTATGAAATGAAATCAAAAAGATGATACATCTCTCTGGCCTTCAGATATGAGTTTCCAACAGTGCTGCATGGCTTTGGTTACAGCCTGTGTGCAGGAGAGAGGAACCTGGAGTTGCAGTCTTAGTACAGCAGCCTCACTGCTGAACTTGAAGGAGAAAAAAACAGGCAAGGGAGAAACAGTGAGCCTGAAGGTCAAGAAGGACCATGCAAGCCAATTCAATAATCAGGAGAGACAGCAAATGAAGGGACAAAGGAAGAATTTAGCTGTGTTCAGATGGTCTAGACAGGACTGTTATTGTTGGCTTCACTGTTCAGTGCTAAGAGGCAGCTTATGGTAGTTCCATGATGCTGCTTCCATCAACACTGAAAAAAAACAGCAAGGCACCAGCTGGATGAAGCACACAGAAAAGTCTGCAGAAGTAAAACAATCTTGTAAAAGATGGCAGGTTCTGATTTCAGCCTCTCACACACATCAGGCAGAAGAGCTATGGCTGGGAAAAAAAATCCTGGGCGTAGAATACTGTCCTCTGAGTCATTACAGGCTGGAGCCCGGAGCTGAGGGGCCACACGCTGTCACTTACACTTCCGCTTGGATCCGAAGTAAAACCACAGCCGTGGCCATTTGTGGTCACTAAAGATCCCACTGTGCTTTTCACAGCCGTGATGTTGATAGCACAGCTCAGCCCTTGTGCCTGTGTAAATTCCAACAGCACCCTCCCTCCACGGCTAGCATCCACCTCTCTGGAAGGTGATGCAACCACTGGGGATATCCCCAGGCAGAGGTAAGGGTTCTGTGAGGGCTGAGAGAGGATGAAGAGAGGATGGGAAGCCTGCCAGAGGCATTGTCACCTTCAGCAAAAAGCCCTTTCTAAAGGCAACACAGTGACAAAAAAAAACATGGAAATGTAACAAAACATAGTGAAAAGAAATATGGAACCACAGGACTGACCTAGTGTGGGGTGTCCCTGCCCATGGCAGGGGGGTTGGAACTAGATGATCCTTGTGGTCCCTTCCAACCCTGACTGATACTCTGATACGGATACTATGATACTATGACTATGACAGTGATGATTTAAACTGTGACCTGCAAAGGGCATCAGCCTCTCATTTTCTTCTTTTTAAATGTATTAATTAATCAAAACATGGTGTGTGACAGTATATCATTTACCAAAGAGAATCTCAGATGAAAGCCAAGGCTCACTACCTCAGCATCACGCAGCACCTGCAAAGGGCGGTCCCTGTCCTGACGGACTGTCAGCTAAGCTGTCAGATGGAAAGAGAGAGCAGCTGGGGTTTATGTCTCACTTGATAGCCAGGAATCTGAGACAGACAAAAGTCTTGCTCAAGACTACACAAGCCTGCAGCCAGAGCTAAATACATTAACAGGGCTTTAATTCAGAAAGGACTTAACTTGTCTAGCCTTCCTGGCTGTATACAAAGGCTGCTGAAATTCATTTAGCAGCCTCTGCACCACAGTCTTGATCTAGACTCATGCAAAGCAGCCTGTTTCAGAAAGCTGTCCAAAATGCATCAGTCTGAAGAGCTCACACAGTTATTCCAATAACCTCTCAGTAACAGATCTCTCCAGTCCAGTTTGAGCATAACTCTCTTCTTATTCTGCTCATTAGATCTTGATATACTTTGTCTTAGAGACCCCTCTATTGACAGAAATAGCCCCCACCTTCTGCAGGTATTCACAGGCTGCAATCTCATCCATTTTTAACCCTTATTTTAACTAAATGTAAACATGGCTTCTTGCATTCATCCTCAGTCCTGCTCTTTCTAGCTGTCTTTTTCTTTATCCTTTGTGAAGAGCAGAGCCAACATCTGAGTAGCATAGAATGTTCAGTAGAATGTTCAATGGCCACACCACTTTTCCATTTCTGTTTGCAGTGTAGCTTGGTGTAACAGCAAACTTGGCCCACATTACAGTGAAAGTTCACATCTACAGGACCTAGGGCAGCCTGGACTGCCCACTGCCTTCTTCAGAATGTCAGTGTCACTCCTGGGTTTCCCTTCCTGCTCCAGGGAACTACACAACGCTAACCTGTGTGAAAGCAGGTGTCAAAGAACTTGCCTGTGAAGACAAACACTGCCTCTTCTCCAAAAGTCAGGGAGGAAAAAAAGTTTGGAGATGGAGAAACACAGGATTTTTGTGTTTCTTCAGTGCCTGCAAACACTATCAACAGACCTGGACTGTCACCAGGACTCAGGGCATGGACAAAATGCCTCAATGGTCTTAAGAGTCTTTTCCAACCTAAAGGATTCTATCATTCTAAATAGCAGAAGGGATCAATTCTTCCCCATGAGAGTGGTGAAGCACTGGAATGGGTTGTCCAGGGAGGTGGTTGAGGCCCCGTCCCTGGAGGTGTTTAAGCCCAGGCTGGATAAGGCTCTGGCCTTATCTGGAACTAGATGATCTTTGTGGTCCCTTCCAACCCTGACTGATACTATAATACTATGATACTAATTAAATATCCTCACAGTGACTCTCCCACTCAATACTAGGAAGGAGACCACTGAGCTAGAAGCTCAAGAGCTTGAATTGGACCATAACAAAAGTCCCTAAATAAGCAAAGAAGAGACCCAGCCACTCTCACAGGCAGGCACAAATACTGTTTGGCAGCTCATCCCACTGTCTGTGGCAAAACAGATTGCTGCTTGCTTGCCTCCATCTAGTGAGAGACGCAGATAAACCTCCATGTAAATTAAACCCACATGTACAAATAATTTTGCCACTGTCTGGAGCACTGTCCAGTATCTGATAAAGAGAAAAATAATCCAATTACCCTCCCCCAGCCGAGATTACCGTGCGCTGCAGCAGACACCAGGGGAGCACGTCCCCTTTGCAAGTCAGCAAAGGCTTGCCAGCAGCTGGATCCTGCTGTCGCTCACCCTCCTGCAACCCCACCCAAGGGATGGCAAGGTCACCCCTGTGTAGGACTCAAGGGCAGGGCACAGCTCAGCAGGTCAAACAGAGCAATTATCCATGAGGAAGTGAGGAAAGACCCTTCTGATATGCAGGATTTCTTGGCAGGAGTTTGCTTGCTGACGTCTTCAGCTTGGGACAGAGTCTCTGCTTTGCGAAAAGAATCAACCCCAAACATCAGAGGCTTTTGTTTTAGGGTACAGTTATGCTGTCTCACAGACCCAGAGTCTCAGGGCTGAAGCTCATTTTAAGAGTTCTTGCCTCCTATTCAACTCCTGCCCCATGCTGTCCCTCAGGTGACTGGCAAAATTGCACAGCCAACAGATCAGCGAATCTGTTTAGATCAAACCCAACCCTTCCCTTTACATCCCCTTGCCAAAGGGGACAGAAATTGGTGCTTAGGAAGGGACTCAGGGGAGAGGGAAGAATCAGTTTTAAGAAACAAGTTCTTTTTTAAATTATTAGTAGTCAAACTGTGTATCACAGACACAACTACCTCTGATCACAGTAACAAGACCTAATCAGTCCCCACAATGCTCATGGACACAAATAAACGACCTCCAAGGTAGTATTAATTGATTGAGCTCTTAAAATGTCTATAAGAGCATTGACAAAAACCCAAAACAGCAGAAAGTGATGATAAACTGACAAACAAATAATGTTATGTCATAGTGTATTTGATAACCAGAGTGTGAGAGAACTTCAACTGCTCTCAGTTTCCCCAGGGAAAATCCAAAGGCAAGGAGGGTACCACTCCTGGGACTGCACCTCCATTCTGGTAAGGCGAGAACAACGTCCTTAGAGCATCAGGATTTCACAAACACCAAGGCACAAAGCTTTTCAAGAGCACTGAAAGGCCAAGTTTTATCACTGAGGTAAGAGCTTCAGTAGCAAAGCACAAATCACACAAGAAATTTCCCTGGATGAACACAAAAGGTACGCTGCACAATACTGTCATACCCTCACCCTAGAGATTTACCAGGGAATTTGGCAATGGAAAAAGGACTCAGGATCCAAAAGGTGTTTGACTTAGCTTAGCATGGAGGGAAAGTAGGATTAAGTCTGTGTCTCACTACAGCTCTCCACTCCCAAAATAGCCATCCTGACAGCATCACACAGAGTAAAATTCCACAGGATCAGAGACATTGGCAGAGCTCTCCCATGCTTTCCAGCAGGCTGCCCTCCTCCACAGCCTCATCCCTGTGTATGCTCACCACCACATGTTCCCCCATACATCCCTGCACATGTCTGGTCTCCAGCATGGAGCACACCACACAGGGCAGAGACTCAAAGGAACTCTGTGGTCCTTAGACTACTTCTATATTTAGTCAACTAAGCAAGACCAGCACCCCAACCCTGTCTGTGACCTTCCATAGCTAATTGCCAGCTTGCAGCCTGCCTTGTTCTTGCCACCCGATGGGCCCCAAGCTGCTTCCCTACCCCCAGGCTGCTCCCTGTGAGGCAGCCATCCCAAGGCTGGGGAGGAATTTGGCTGTACCCACACAAGCAGTGCCAAAGTACAGGCTACAGCATGTTTGGTTGGCTAATGAAGGTGTAGCTGGGCAAGCCACTTCGCCTCCAAGTGCCTCCAAGCTTGGCTGTGAAGTAGGCAGGTGTGTTTGCAAACCCATTTGAGGTGTGCCTCACACATTGATCCCCTGCTACTGAAGCTCATAAAGAGATCTAAAGCATGGCAAAGATTAAATAAGCAAGTCTCTGTTAGCCAAAGAGCAAGCATTTACCCTACAGAGCACCAAAGAGAAACTTAACCCAGCCTTGACCGTTCCAGCTGCCAGAGGCTTCCCAGCCCTGAACTGGCTCCTGCCCTGGGTGGCTCCCAGTTGCAGCCCTGCGGAAGATGGCAGGCAGAGACAGGAATACAGCAGCCAGAGTCAGGGCTTTCCTATAAAAACACAGAGTGCTGCAAGATAAGCCATGCTAAATCTGCCTCAGAGTCATTTAGGTTGGGGAAGAAAAAAACCAAAACAAAACAAAACATCCTTAAGATCATCAAGTTCAACTGTAAACCCAACACTGCTCTCTTGCCCTTGGAGATTAAAGAGCCCAGGAGAAAAGCAAGCAGAGGCTATCCCCTTAAATAACAAAATTAACCACATTTAAGAAAACCTTGTATGCTTGTGGCTCCAGTGAACACTAGAAAAATAAATAGAGGGGCTGCTTGGTTTTAGGGCAGGATGCTCCCCCCCCCCCCTCCCCCCCAGCATCTGCCTGCACAACTCCTCACCACTTCAAAGGTATCAAGGTGCTGGTTTCTCTCTGTCATCCCACAACAAACTTTCACAGCTTTTTTTTGCTAACCCTGCCCTTTGCTCCAGACTTTTCCTTTAATGGATTAACAGAATGAAATTAAACTCGGGGCAATTTTTCCAGCCTGTTTTCCTGCTAAGCTTAAAATTTGCTGCCTCTGAAGAAGGGTTTATGTGCCTAAAAGGCAGTCTGGTTTTTTCCACCTCTATCAGTTTGGTCTAATAAAAGATATTACCTCTCCCTACAACCTCTATCTCTCTCTTGAGCACACTTGAAAGGAGAAAAATGTTTATCCAGCAAGAAATGAAGCTGGCAAGTTATTTCCCCTGACTGCCTCCGAAACCTCTGAATGTTATTTGTGGGCTCATAAAGACCTCTTTCTCCCTCCCAGTCCAGCTACTTCCAGGGCTCAAAGCCACAACCCAGAGCCCATGAACTCCTAATCTGTTGCTGCAGCAATGATTGTAATGTCCCAAATAGAGCGATGCAGGTCCAGTCCTGCATTCCCAGGTGCCCAAAGCACCTGGCATGACCCTGAACAGGAGCCCTGGGTGCAATGGGCACGTTGCAGAGAAAGCAAGGAGATATGGACATCTCTTCCTTTGGACACCTGAGCTAGAAAGCCTGATGTGCCTTCTTACAAGATAAACTGCTGCAATTCAACCTGATTTTATGGGGTTTTATGAGTTTATTATTCTTCCAAGCAGCAGGAATTACAGCACCAAAGCAACAGCAAACAAACACTTCAGCTTCTGAAGCAGTGACTGAGCACCCACAGCATGGCCACACCTATCCTTATAGAAGTCACAAAGTGCTTCCAACACCATTTCCACCTACAAAACATCCCACTGTTCTCACCACCTTCCTTTGCCATACATAGAAAGAATCAAATGCTTCAGTATCAATACAACCATCACACACCTGCAGTAAAGCATCCCAGGACAATCCTAAATGGGAGCCCAAGTCGTTTACTGAAGACCAAAGCGTGAAGCAAAACCAGAACAATTCTGTCCTGAGATCCCATGCTGTATCCAATTGCTCTTCCCATAAAGATTAAGCCCCTCTATCAATCCTGCAGAGATAGGTACAGGTCCTTCAGAAACAGAACAAATAAGTGCTGAGTGACAGGGTCGTGGCCACACCAACACATCTTCAGAAGATCTGGAGCCAAGGACCTCTGCTTAGGCTGACCCCAAATTGGCATATGTAGAGATAGTGTCTTGGATTTGCAACAGCAAACCAACCAACCTGCAGCACCAGGATGGCATTGCTGCAGAGGGCTAGTCCAGGCACCACTGCACCACACAAGACAACTTCACTGTGTCAGTGGTGAAGCCGACAGATGCCAGATGTCCCTGCTTCCCATCCTGTGGTCTCAATACAATGCCATGTAGCTTCATGCTTGGTAGCCCCAACTAAAATTAGCAGGCTACAGAAAATGAATTGCTTCAGGAGAATCCAGTTCTTACCCATCTTTCCATCTGCATCAGGCCTCCATTCCACCGGTCCCAGACACTTGTACCTTATCCTCCACTCTCAAGCATCCACCCTGAAATAACAAACGCGCAGAGAGGTTACAGATTAATTTTGACATGTCAGTGGAGACAGAGACTGAGCAGGACCACTCTTTGCAAAGTATTTCCTGCAGGAAAGAGGAGAATGATTCAGTTGGGAATTGAGACCAGGACTCTGTCCTCCCCTACACACCCCCTCCTCTACACACTCCAAGATTGGTATCTTGCAGATTTAGATCTTGGAGTAAACAATTCACACATATGCCATAGGTCTTCTTTTGTTAAGAGCTTTAATGCATTATCCTTCTTATATAATTTTACATTATTTAATGCAGTACCACCTTGAATGCATTACATTTTGCAGCATCCTCATGGGCTAAGACTCATTTGGGTAACAGACCAACAGCAGGACATGGAAAGTCGGTCCCAGAAACAGCCTGTATCAAAGCAGTAATCTAAATTTAGGCCTTCCAAATTCCAGCCATGGTTCCTCAAGGCTGGACCAGCTTTCCTCTGACCACATGAGAAAAAAACCCTGAGTCTGGGTAGCTCTCAGCAGTAATGCATGCTCCACAAATCACTCATGGCAGCCATGTCCCTAACTGCCCTGCCAGAGTCCCCGCCTGCTGCCAAGTGTCACTCATGGCTATCTGCTAATCTGCCCAAAACTGATGCAGAAGTGGGTTCAGTTACGTGGCACCTGGCTCAAAAAAGACTTAAGAGTGTAAATCCAAGTCTGTTGGAGTCAGTCTTGCTCAGCAGTGGAAAAACCCCGTTTGAGATTCAAAGGCATAACCCACCTAAGGATGGGCACCTTTTAAAGAGCAGTATGACAGAAGTGATCAGCAAAGACCACTTCAGCTGACAAATAACCACTAATTTCTTCATTGTAAAGCTGGTGTGATAACACAAGCCGCTGGAGAGACATCTCAAGTGCTTCATCAGACTTGCAAGCAGAAAGACATTCCTGTTGTGCAGGCACTGCAGGCCTCAAAGCCAATGAGAGCTGTGCACACCGTGACACAGGCTTGAGCTCTGGAGCCTTAGCGCACCACGCGCTGGGCAGAGGCAGCAGCAGAAGGACCTTTGAAAATCCCCCAGCTCAATCAAACCAATTTAAATGCAACAACAAATTTGAAGTGAACCAGGAGCGGTCACAAGCACGGATTAAAATGATTCTCTGCAGCTCTGGCGCCTTGGTGCTGGCAAGCAGGGGAATATTTACCCAACTATTTTGAGAGAGACGAGCAGGAAGGGAAAGCGATAAGAAAGCAGCAGAGGTGGAGACGTCCATGTGCCCCAAAGTGCCTTGTTCCTTTTGCTGCTGCAGCTTCCTTGCAGCACAGAACAATCCAGCCTAAGAGCCCACGGCCACCAGGAACTCTGCTTTCTCTGTTTTCAAGACAGAGAAGCCAAGGAAGTAACTAATAAGCTTGGGAAGGCTGAAAATCCTGCCTGGAGAAGGAACTGATCAGTCCATGCTACACTGAGTCAAGAGAAAGCAGAAACCCACCAAGAAAGCCATGTAAAAGTCCACCAGATTGTAACAGGAGCAGGAAACAGCCCAATTCTTCAATACTTTTGCCTCCAAAATTGAGGCAACACTTCCAGCCATTAAGCTGTGTGCAGAGTTTGCACCGATGCCACAGGCAGATAGTCTGGATTAACCCAAAATTCCTGGGATAACCCAGGCTGACCCTCCTATCAGTGTAACAGACTTTTCTAATGGCTTTCTGGAGACCTTCCAGACCTTTGCAACCCATATCTAGTTATAAAAGCACAGGAACTGTGCAAACGAACCCTGGAAAAACCAGGCGACCTTTCCATCAGCAGGGCCCTGCCCTGCGGGCTTCTCCACCACCTCAGCCACAGCAAGCCCCCGAGACCCTACTCTAGATCTCATGAGCAAATCTGCACACACACATACACACCCCCACAACAGTGCAGGAAATCAGCCACTCCAGAGAAGAAAGGTTTTTTTTTCTGTTTTAGCAGAGAGCTTCCATTCTGAGGACAGGCAGCTTTCAAATGGGACTGCAAACACTGGCCATTTCCGTGGCTTCCCAAAAATACATACCAGCAGCTTCCTGTTAGAGAAGGACAAATTCCTGTTTCTGGTACAAATTTTGTCCTTTTATTATCTCCCTTTAAAAAAAAAAAAAAAAGGGGGGGGGGGGGGCAAAAATGGAAAAAAAAAAAGAGGTAAAAAAACCCAACAGCAGCAGCAGCAGCAAAATGCGCACACACACACACACACACACACACACACACACACACAAAATGTGTGTGGGGGGAACACTTTTTCTGCTCCAATGCACTTCAAAGTGCACTCTCCCACTAAGCTCCCTCAGAGCCTTCAAGTATTGGCAGCTTACAGCACAAACCAGTGAGCATCTGAAACAGGGCTTCCCACTTTGCACTCCACTGCCCCCACAAGTAGCAGAACCAGCTTCTGCTGTAAATCCGCTCCAAATCTCCACTGTCAATCTACATAGTCCTGCCCTGGCAACCTCACCACACACAAACACCTCCCAGCAAGCAATGAAAGTAAGACCTCAGCAAAGCATTGGCTCCCAGGGATGCTGAGGCAATGCAGTGCTCATATTCCAGGTTTGTGTGGTGCATTCAAGAGATTTCATCTGCACTTGTCTGCTCAGGAAGCTGCTGGAGGTTACTGAACCTGCAGGAAAAGCCCAGTAGAGATGTTCTCAGCTAGAATAAATTTAGGTTTGATTTGACTGAGCTGAACTCAGTTCTGCAGCTCAAGTGGTTCAATTTTAGTATGGCTATATGAGTGCTGAGTATGAATATCCACACAAGAGCTACATCATAGAATGGAAGAATAGTAGGGGTTGAAAGGGACTTCTGGAGGTCACCCAGTCCAACTCCCTGCTAACCCAGGTATACCTAGATAATGTAAGGTTATTAATCCAGTTTAGAACTTAACCCCAGTTCTTCCCTCTTCTCCTCTTAAGGAAGGAATTAAGCAAAACAGAGTTTAAGGGAGATGGCAGCGACATATTGTCCACATAGACACAACTCCAGCCTCTATGCAGCTAAGCTGTAACAAGCAAAGAACCCCTTCTTGGGAGGAGAGCAGTCTTCCCCCTGGATATGAGGGAAGATAAGCAACTGGAAGAGACTTACTGGGAGGAAGAATGCAGGATGGGGGCCAGGAAAGTGGGAAGAGTGCAACACTGACAGCTGGAGTCACCAGCAGCCTATTATTGATTTGAAGTGGGATTTACAGCATCACATACCCCCCAGATGGGCTGTTCTTACACCACACAGACTCAGCATCCAACATAAAACACAGCCCCAAGCTGAAATATCTGGCCACCGCTGCAGCACAAGCAAGTGGCATCTCCCTCTGCAGCTCATCATCCCCAGGCTTCCAGGGAAAGCAGCACCTACTTACTCCTGCCTGAGCACCACTTAACACTTCGGTTTGAAGGTGCAGGGACACATCACCGTAAATAAAAAACAAGCCGCAGTTGCCCCTGAAATGTAGCTCAGCTGGAAAGCTACTCAAACAAGCATTGCTAAAATTGGGACTTTCCTTGTTTTTTCAAGCAGCAGGGAACAACATGTTGGGCTGAGAGAGTTTAACAAGCAAGAGTCAAGCGGAAAAAATCTCTTCTTTTTAAGAGTTGACCACATTAACTTTCAGCAAGTTTCCGGGAGTCCTGCCAGGGCGCTGGAGGTTTGTATACTACGGAACTGTTAAAAATATTATTGTCCATGTTATTCTCAAAAAGCTTCAGAGGCCAGGGCTGGGGTAGTGTTAAAAACAACAGCAAAGCAAATGAGATTGTTTGAAGGGTGAGGGGGCAAAACGTAGGCACGCCGGTCGCTCCAAACGGCCTGCGGGCTTGGCAAAGATGGAGGCGAACGCAAAGAGAGAGCGGCTGACATGTGAGGGGTTTCCTCAGACCATCTCGTCCTCACCCTTATAGATTTGTCTAGACACTATAAAACACTGGACTTGGTGCACAGAGAGCCACTCTGGAAACAGGGCCTGCATTTCAGGGCTACATAAAAGAACAGCTATGGTTTGGTGACGCTTCAGACATGTAAGACCCTGCGTGAGGGGTCTGGAGCACAAGCCCTGTGAGGAGCAGCTGAAGGAGCTGGAGAAGAGGAGGCTCAGGGAATCATAGAATCAGTAAGGTTGGGAAAGACCTCAGAGACCATCCAGTCCAACCTACCACCCAACACCTCATGACTGGCTAAACCATGGCTCCAAGTGCCACGTCCAATCCCTTTTTGAACACCTCCAGAAGGAGAGAAACTCACCAGGAAGACCTTACTGCTGTCTACAACTACCTGAAGGGAGGTTTTAGCCAGGTGAGAGTTGGTCTCTTCTCTCAGGCAACCACTGACCGAACAAGAGGACACAGTCTCAGGCTGTGCAGGGGAAAGTTTAGGTTTGATCTGAGAAAGAAGTCCTTCACAGAAAGAGAGATTGCCCATTGGAATGGGCTGCCCAGGGAGGTGGTGGAATTGATGTCCCTGAAGGTGTTTAAGAAAAGCCTGGATGAGGCACTTAGTGCCATGGTCTAGTTGATTAGTTAGGGCTGAGTGATCTGTTGGACTTGATGATCTTGGAGGTCTCTTCCAACCTGTTAGATTCTGTGACTTTCCAGGCATTTTCCACTCAGGTTATCCAAAGGATAGGATAGTCAAAAACCAGCCATTTAAGACCAGGTATCTATACAGATGTGGCACTTCAGGACATGGTTTAATGTTGGAAGGAGTCTTAAAGGTCTTCTCCACCTGAATGATTCAATGATTCTATGTTTATGAGGATGCAACTGGGATGGACTTTTTTGCAGATGTGTGTAACCAGGCCAGGTTTGCAGCTCTATGTCCCAAGTGCACTCAAGGGACAAACTTCATGAGTCAAGATGACAAGAGGAAAAAAACCCACCACCTTTCCTGTGCATGCACAGATCAGGCTGCTAAACACATGCTTCTGCACAGCTCATGTAAGGAGAAAGCCTCAGGGAACTATATAACATGAAGCCCTGAGGCTCTGAAATAGGTTGCCTTGAGAGGTTGTGGATGCCTCATCTGTGGGGGTGTCCAAGGTAGTGAGCAGCCAAGTCTAGTTCATGGGGCATCTCTGCCTATGATGTTGAGGTTGGAGTAGATGATCTCCAAGGTCCCTTCCAACCTGAACCATTCCATGATATGCCCAATAAGCAA
Organism: Melanerpes formicivorus; assembly: GCF_026170545.1. Taxonomy (NCBI): domain Eukaryota; kingdom Metazoa; phylum Chordata; class Aves; order Piciformes; family Picidae; genus Melanerpes; species Melanerpes formicivorus. The sequence goes on from NW_027142365.1 coordinate 4,973,897, forward strand.
TTCTATATGAATCCTCATTAGCTGAGATTTCTTCTCTTCATTTTTGAGCACCCCAAAACTGCTCAAGAATCTTTTCCACAACATGTGTTGCTGGGAAAAGAGATCTGTGCTTAAGAGCCACTGTGCACGATGGAGGATACCTGTAGCCAATGACCCAGCCAGCACAGCTGTATTCAACAACTGCTTCTGAAGAAAAACCTCCTGAGCCATCCTGTAGATTCCAGCACAGTATGTTCACAGAATGAGAGCTTGAAAACCTCCGTAACTCCTAATGTTAACTTCCATGACAGCCCTTTAAAATAGCCATGGAGATCTTAAAGCCACTCCCAACTCAACACTTCACCTTCTTAGATGGTGTTTGGTGACAGGTTGGACTCCATCTCAAAGGTCTTTTCCAACCTGGTCTGGTCTATTCTATTCTATTCTATTCTATTCTATTCTATTCTATTCTATTCCATTCCATTCCATTCCATCCCATTCCATCCCATTCTATTCCATTCCATTCCATTCTATCCCATTCCATCCTATTCTATTCCATTCCATTCCATTCCATTCCATTCCACTCTATCCCATTCCATCCTATTCTATTCCATTCCATTCCATTCCATTCCATTCCATTCCATTCCATTCCATTCCATTCCATTCCATTCCATTCTATCCCATTCCATTCTATCCCATTTCATTCCATTCCATTCCAGCAAATGACTGACAATTAAATGTTGCAGCAGCATGCCTCAGTAAATTGTTTTGTTCTGTTAGTTTCTTTTCTTGCTTTAGAATAATAATGTTTTTAGCAAATTCAACTAACTAACCAGTGATTCACAATGGCATATAAAAGAGCTTTGCTTTTGCATGCAGATCTCAAACTTCTGGAAACCCATAAAACAAGGGAGCTAATCAAAGGGTTTAAGGAGGACTCTTCTAACAGCAAAAAAAATCAGACCCTATCTGGTCAGAGTTCATGTAGCCAGGAGGGGGTTGGTCTCTTCTCCTGGGCAACCAGCACCTGAACAAGAGGACACAGTCTCAAGCTGCACCAGGGGAAGTTTAGGCTGGAGGTGAGGAGAAAGCTCTTCACAGAGTTGTTAGCCATTAGAATGTGCTGCTCAGGGAGGTGGTGGAGTCACTGTCCCTGGAGGTGTTCAAAATGGGATTGGTGCCATGGTTTAGCAGTCATGAGGTGTTGGGTGACAGGTTGGACTTGGTGAACTTTGAGGTCTTTTCCAACCTTACTGATTCTATGATTCTATTTCCTTATTTTACATATAGAACAGACAAGTCAAGTAAAGCAGATTTCCAGGGAAGGGATGTGGTCCCCAAATGTTTGGCTTTCCACTTGCATCAAGACCTGCACAGCACAGAACCGCAGCTGAACTGAACTCACGCTTGTTACAGAGGAACTGCCTCCTCCAGGCACTGGTGGAGCCAAAACAACTTGCAGGCATGCTGATTCTGCCCCAAATCCCACCTAAGTCCCACCATGCTCTGTGCCTAAAAGTCAATTTTAGCATCAGGCACTGATGTGGCAAAGTCTAAAGGATCTTCCTCTCCGGCAATCGAGTACATTCATCCCCTTGGAAGCCAGCTGAACCAGGATTAAATTTAGCCCTGCCTACCGAGGATGAAGGTTAGCAGCTAGAGGAAAGCACTGCTCTGCATCATTTCCTCTTTTGCAGAGTAAAATCCTGTCCTCAGATAGTCATCTGTGCACTTCTAAAGCAGAGAAAAACCTTTGTGCAAGTTACAACTGCAGAAACCCTTTTATTTGAATGAACATCCCCTGCACGAACACAGTAAAGGGGAAGGTCTACCTCTACGTGCAGGAAAAAAGCCAACACCAAAGAGTGTTGTGCTTTTTATCTCCTGCAGGTTTTTATGACTTTATTGTTGTGCTGCTTCTCAACTGACTGAAGAGTTTCTGGGAGATACATTAAAAAGAATTGCATCTGGAAAAGTGATGTTTCGGGCCTCTTTCTTCTGTGTCCCAGGAGAAAAACTGGGAGGAGGAGGAGAAACCACAAAGGAGGAATAGATACTAAACCTCCAGATGAAATACAGCCTCAGAAAAGCATTTGTCTCCGTGCAAAATCTTTCCTAGGAAAAGCAACCAGGAGAAAAGTATCTGTGCAGCAGCAATCTGCATCAGAAGCATCTGAAATGAAAGCATCAGCAATGAAGAGTGTCCATGAACAAAGCTTTACACCGAAGAGCTGCAAAGGCACTGCTGTGCAATGGAGAGCTTGGCCCAAGAGCTGGCATCTGCAGCAGGGACTGGGATACCCAGTTCTCCACATGGATAACGGCAGGCAAGAACCTTTCTCTGTAGCTTTTTGACCTCTGAGAGCATCAAACATATCACAAACTTTATGACTTTATGGTCCAACATCCTCTAATATGGAGATTAACAGTAAGTGACCAAGCTTCAGACCTTGAAGGAGGGAGGTCCATTCCACTTCTAGGTGTGCAGGAAGACCTCATGGCAGGATCGGGGCTTTGAAGCTACTGTGCCATCTTCCATGCTCCTCCTACCTTCTAGCTGACCCACTTTCTCTTACTTGCAGCATCCTGCTGATGGCACACTGGATAACTCCTGTATCTCCTGCGATTTTTCTACCAGCCCTGGTATGGCACCATCCACCCTTAAGTGGCTGTGATCGATCATCCCTCTCACAGCCATCCCACCGCACAGCTTCTTTAACAAGCCACAGCATCACCCCTGCAGCCTGTCTAGATTTGATTGATCATAGCACAACCTTCTGATCGACTGTGAAGCTGAGGGCTGAAGACTAATTGATCGCTTTCTGCTCTCTCAGCAGCTACCTCATGGGCAAGAAGCGTGAGCTCTACTGCACGTGGGGACCCGAGGACTGGCCCTCAAGAGTCACTGCAGAATTAGCAAGGTCCTTTTCCAGCTCATGCCACCTCTACCATGCAATTCTGGATTGACAGCAGACCAAGGGGAAGAAGCAGAGCTCACCAAGCACTTAGTGGCAGGCAAAGAGTAAAAGACATGGTATGCTTTGGGGCTGAAGGACTACGCTCTACACAGCCCCAGGGCACTGCTCTCTTCATAAGCTGCTGGTTTGTGTGGTGATGGGGTTATGAAACAGAAACATGTGGGTCTGCCCTCACAGAGGTTTTGTTCTCCTTGTCCTCCTGACTTGTAGTATCACATGAACTCGAGTACACTTGCCTCCATATGTGAAGGAACACGATAAAAAATGAGCCATCAACAGTGCAGGAACCAGACTGGGCAGCACACAGCCATATGCTCTCACAACATCACAGCTCTGTGCAGCAGGTGCATTGCCCAAAGCTCAAAGACCTCAGGGCCTGCCAGGTCTGCCATGCTTCTCTTGCCAGCCCTTCACCATCCTATTTTCACATAGCTGTGGCTCAACAGAGCCCATGCATAAGCTGTTGGTTGCTCCAGTGCCCACAAGGCAGCATCTTCTGGAGAAGCAGGAGCAAGCTCTAGCTGCCCAAACGGTGCTGCCCATAGCTGTCATGTAACGGTGACCTGCTACCTGCTCCCCCCAGAGCAAGGCAGCAGGTCATGGCTGCTGCAGACTCTCCTTCATTCCCCAAGCCCAGTGGATGGAAGAAAAGATGAGGAAACTGAGGAAAAGGCAAGATCCTGACTCTAAATTCAGCTTAGGGCATCACAAAATGTGAGGCTGAGAGCGTGACAGCTCATCAAGGCCAAGAGCAGACTGCAAGGGAGGCAGTGATGAGTAATTTCCTCTCAAGGCATCCAGCCTGGTGCGGTGCAATGGAAAGTCACAGACAGCAGAAGACTGTGGGCTTTTTTGGCCATCTCAGAGGAAGTCTGACCTGAAGATCTGCAGAAGACAGAAGCCCATCACCCTTGAGAGACAGTGGACCAACCCTGAACTGTCAAGGCAGTCACACAATACCTCTGAACAGGAACACCAGTTGCTCAGCTACTCCAAAAGCAGGTCACCTACTAGGCACAGCAGGGAAACAGGCAACTACTTTTCAGAAGAAAGCTCTGGAGCAATAGAGTTCAGCTCAATATTGATTCCCACGGCCCTGCGACAGAGAGAATTAATTTCCAGGATGGAAAGGAACATATGCCTGCATATCAAAGCAAAATACAGAAGCCTTTCCAGTTCTTCAGCTGCATTTCAATGGAAACCAGAAGGCTGTCATGATGGAAAGATTTCAGTTTTCTAATGAATCCTCCCTGCTGAGCATTTAAGGCTGCTAATTGATGAAAGCCAGTGTCCAGACACGGTTTACAATTGCTTTTCACATCTTTAGGCCAAGTTTTCTCTAAGTCAAATAATAATATGGCAGATTTGCACCCTGTGTGCAGAGCACCCTGCTCCAACACCCTTCTCCCTGGAAGATGTCTGGTTGAGGCAAAGCTCATCTCAGGGCTCATTTACAAGTGTTGGAAGTGCTCCTGGAAAACGTCATCTGCGATATTGTCACTTCCACAGAACGTGCCAAGGGAAAGACCATCGGTGCCAGGGCCACAGTCTGTACCATCACACTCCCAGCACCTACCCTCCACAGATCTAGGGGCTATCTGCTCCTGATTCAACAGAGCAAGCCATCAGATGTCCCACAGTACCTCCAGAAAACTAGAGGAAACAGATCAGGCCCCACAGCACAGCCCCAGGAGCCCAACATAATGTCACCAGCAGAGAAACATCTTACCGGTGGCAGGGCAGGCTTGGTTGCTCGCCTGCCTCGCAGAACAGTCCTTGGTCTCTAATCCTGAATACTGATCTCTCACTGGTGTTAACCAGGAGACACCTTTGGAGCTGGTGGAGTGATCCTGCATGCAACAGCCAACACAGTCTTGACATGAGAAGGCAGTTCAGCACGTGCCTGGGTATGAAGGTTCTGCTCCCATACCCTGCCTGTGTTGAGCACGCTCTTCAGCTCTTCCCCAAAACAGTTAAGGGCAGAACCTGTCCCTTTATCCTCAACACTCAGCAGCTCCAGTCAGGGAGAGGCTAAGTGCTCCGAGCTGCAAATGAAATTAGGAAGCACAAAATGAAAAAACCAAACAAACCAAATAACAACAAAACACACATGGAGCTGCGCTGTGGTTACTGAGGAGCAACCAACGAAGCAGTGCTGATGGTCCCCAAGCTGAGGCCTGAAGCTCCAGCACTGATCTGTGTGTCAGAGCAATAACATTTCCACCTGTGCCTTTCTGATGTTTCCTCTGGGAGTCTTCATGCACTGCTGTCATAGATTATGGCCAACAGAGCCCAGGCCAGCGGTGCAGATGTCAAGCTGGCTGACCTCTCCTTACCAAAAGGCTTCCACTCCCCACCCCACCCCCATTATTTTTCAAACCACCTACTCCATTGCAAAGAAAAGGTAAAATTAGCTTTTTCCTAGAAGGATGCCTGCACAAAGCTGAGTCCCAGCAGCTCCCTGTGCACGCTCCAAGCATGCAAAGAATGTCAGATCTAGAGCTTTTGGCCCCTTTACTACACAATCCTCTTGCTGCAAACAACTTGTGCACGTGCAAATTGAGTCACATGCACGCAGCGTTCCTCACCTGCACTGGCTGGCTGCTACTCTTCCATAGGACCCCGAGTAAATGACTCCTGTCTAACCAACAGCCCCTTAATAAACATACACCAGGGAGAACAGTTGCATGCCAGCAGGGAGGTGGATGAGATGATCTAATAGGACCTTTTCCATCTCTTAGCTTTTACGCTTAGTCACAGTACAAATATCTCCCACGTTGAAAAGAAACATGCTGGCTTTGCTTGCCTGCTTATGTTGGGAGAGTGTTGCCCTCTGAAGACATTTCATTTGCCAGCTGTTAATCCACTCATGCTAACAGGACTTACTCGAGAAGAGTTAGGCAAAGGAAGACTTGCATTTGCCTGGCTTTTGGCTTCAGTGAGCTCTGAGGCATCCAAGCTAGTCCTACATTTCCCTCCCCAGCAGACACAAGCAGCACAGGAGCCTCATTTCTGTGTTATGAGGGTATTTGTGTTTCTCTGATCACTCAAGCCTGATCCATTCTGTCATGGAGAGGCACTACATTTACTTTTTCAGAAAGAGCTTGGCAAGAGGACAGACAGAAAGCATCCTCTCGATCAATCAGCCAGGTCAAGCCTCCCACGACAGACTGTCAGATAACAGCTCAAAAAAAACCCCACACATCACCCAGAAAAGGAAACCCAAGTAACCAAAGGGGCAGAGGAGAAGAGAATCCAATGTAGTTTAGACAGCACAGAAAAGGATAGTATCATCTGGGTTGGAAGGGACCATTAAATGTCATCTAGCCCAACTCCCTGCAGTGAGCAGGGACACCTTCAGCTAGATTGGGTTGCTCAGAGCCCAGTCAAATCTGACCTGGAATGTTTCCAAGGATGGGGCACCTACCACCTCTCTGAACAACCTGTGCCAGTGTTTCTCCACAATAAACTTCTTTATATCTGGTTTGAATCTCCCCACTTTTAATTTAAAGCCATCATCCCTTGTCTTGTTGCTCCAGACTCGACTAAAAAGTCTGCTCCCCTCTTTCTCATAAGGCCCCTTAAGCAGTGAAAGCTTATGTTACAACTTGCATTGACAACAGTTCATGCCACCAGCAGCAGCAAAGGCCTTTCTTAGTTTTAAAACACAAGTGAAGCATCATTATGCAGAGAAAGGTCCAGAGGCTGCATTGCTGCAGCACCTGCAAAGTGTGTGCAAGCAAAGCACGCACCAAGATGAAAGGTTTCTACAAGAGATTATCCTCACGTGTAATCTGCCGAGCAACTGAGAGCCTCAGGATCTGCAAACCTCACCATGTGGGGGGAAAAAAAAATCATATAAATGATATAAAACCCAACACACCATATAAAAAAGACCCTAAAAAATACAAAGCCTCACCATCTAGATCTCCTAGAGAAAGAGAGACACCAAGGAATGGGGAAGCAATGCTGGGAAGGCAGTCAGGACTAGAAAGCTCTGCTTCATGTTCTAGCTCAGCTGCTGAACCATGGGATGACCCTGAGCAGCTCTCCTAGAATTCAGTGACTTTCATAAGCAGACAGTTTGTGGAGTCACATGATTACATCAGAATCCAGACTTCCCTTTTTTTGTTAAAAAGAAGTGTTGCTGGATGTCAAAAGCTGAAGAAAGATGTGTCAGTCATGAAGTTTCAAGTGCTCAAGAAATAGGGGGGCAGTGGGAATAAATATATAAATCACTACATTAAACTCAAATATGCATTTTTGGAGGAAATGGTTTCACCCAGGATTCTTTTCCCCCAATGCTATACACCGGAAACCTTAGACTGGGTGGGGAATGACTTAATTTGGAGGGGTATCCAACATCCCCATGAGAAAATGCAGCTTTCACAGCAACAGCTGCCTAGAAAGTAGGCAGCCCCTTTGGGTACCCTGATGCTGGCCCCCCTACTCACAAGAGCAGTAGGTACTGAGGGGGATGATAGAATAGAATAGAATAGAATAGAATAGAATAGAATAGAATAGAATAGAATAGAATAGAATAGAATAGAATAGAACAGAACAGAACAGAACAGAACAGGTTGGAAGAGACCTTCAAGATCATCGTGTCCAACCTATCATCCAACACCACCTAATCCAGAGAAGGGCAACAAAACTGGGGAGGGGTCTGGAGAAAGGGCTGGTGAGGAGCAGCTGAGGGAACTGAAGGGACTTCTCAGGATCTCAGGTAGTGATATGACTAGGGGGAATGGAATGAAGCTGGAGGTGGGGAGATCCAGGCTGGATGTGAGGAAGAAATTCTTCACCATGAGAGTGGTGAAGCCCTGGAATGGGTTGTCCAGGGAGGTGATTGAGGCCCCGTCCCTGGAGGTGTTTAAGCCCAGGCTGGATGAGGCTGTGGCCAGCCTGATCTAGTGTGGGGTGTCCCTGCCCATGGCAGGGGGGTTGGAACTAGATGATCCTTGTGGTCCCTTCCAACCCTGACTGATACTATGATACTATGATACTAATCAACTAAACCATGGCCCCAAGCACCCTATCAAGTCTCCTCCTGAACACCTCCAGTGATGGTGACTCCACCACCTCCCCAGGCAGTCCATTCCAATGGGCAATCACTCTCTCTGTGTAAAACTTCCTCCTAACCTCCAGCCCAAAACTCCCCTGGTGCAGCCTGAGACTGTGTCTATGATCTTAAGGCACAGCAGTTTAACAAAAAAAATAGAATAACAACACAACAGAGCAGCCTTCCACATTTGGCTTCCACTTCTTTTTGTCCAGCACCAAGCACAGTAAAGCCCTGGAAGTCAGCTATGTGCTGGCATCCTTTGCTCACCAAAACTCCTGCGTTTACAGCGGCTGGTGGGTCCTGCCCAGCAGAAACACCTTGTGGCTAGAACTAGCCTGTAAGTAAGGACCTGAGCTTCTCAAAAAAGCCTGTGCTGGCTCTTATGGAGCTCACCTCGTGATTTCAAGCTGTGCCACCACAGCACTTCAGGCACATGGGCTGAAGCTAGCCACCTAGGAGTAATGAACTTTGGACTGGCATTCAAATATCCACAAGCACCATGAAGAGGAGAGGGTCACACCTATTTCTTTTCTTTTTGCATGGAAGAAAACTATTAAGATCTAGAAGACTTGGTGTGCTATGCTATGTACTGAATGTACTATATCCATGGAAAATGTGGGTAAACACTACACTTGGGATGAGAGCAGAAGTCTTCACTCACTCTGCCCAAAACTCACTAAGTAAGGTGAAAAGAAATTCCGAGGAGGAGAACAGCTCCTGGTGCAGAGTGCTTGTACAGGCAGCAACCCCAGAGCCAAGCCCAGGGGGTGGCATGCATCACCCTGACTTGAGCTCAACTGTGCCATTCCTCAAGCAAGAAGGATTTGCTTCTCATCAGCTGTGCAGGGGCAGCAGCAAGTTCCTGCCTCACAGGACACACACCAGGCAGAAAAAGGGAAAAAAGGAAGCCTTGCTGTTCTCCCTGGCAAGGGCTCCTGGGTTTCTGTATTATCTCATCTTGGAGATTACAAGGAAGTGAGCACAAACCTGCTCAGGCACATTGTTCCCGCTCAGCCCTGGCCAACAGCCGGTCCCTGTGCTTCTCTGCTCCTGCTGGTCCCAGGACAGACCTGTTGCCCTTCTGCAGCCTTCAGGCAGCTCTAACCCATTCCCACAGCACACCAGGACACGCTTCTGCCTGCCCAGCTGTGGAATCCAGGCACTGGCAGGGAAAATGCACAGCACAAGAGGTTGGTCCACGTCTATTAAACTCCTGAACAACGCTGACATTGCTGCACACAGCATTTAATGAGCCCAACCCTCGCTCCTTATGGCACCTGCAGAGCACAGGCACCTTAAATCCACTGCTCCACAGTCCTCCTTATTCAAACAATTACTTTCTGCCCAGCCAGGATTTCCCCTTCCTTCTCTCTGCCTGCTCTCAGGTGCCTGCAAAGGGAGGCCAGAGTCGGGAAAATTACTGCAGAGGCTGCCACAACCTGGCTGCAGAGGTGGCAAAACACTCGGGGACCTCCTGCTGTCTGCAGTTACCACACAGCGCTCACCACTGATTCTCCTCCAGATAATGCTAATCTTGCTGCACTTGGTTCTCAGGGATTGAAGTGCTGCTCCCTTCAGACTGCACAGACGAAACCACAAAAGTGAATCAAGGGCCTGCAAATAAATATGTTTTTAAAACAGTCTAAAAGAAATGATCAGATTGACCACACACTGAAACACCTCTTGCTAACACTCTGCCTTGCTGCAGGTTCAGATCCCTCTGAGTAAATATTATCAACAACAAAACAAAAAATGTTGATGCACTTATGGGTTTGTTGGCAGACTTTGCTCTGCACCTCCTTCTCCTTCCCCCAGAAGAATTTGTTTTAAGAGAACAATACCACCCAAAACGTTCCTATGCTTGCTTATTCACAAAGAAATGGACAGCTTACAGCTCTGTAAGAGAACACCACCACCTAAAATGTTTCTATGCTTGCTTATTTATAAAGAAATGGACAGCTTACAGCTCTGTAAGAGAACATCACCACCCAAAACGTTCCTAGGCTTGCTTGTTTAAAAGCAAGTCTACAGCATGCAGCTCTGGAACATTATTAGCACCTTTCCCCTTTTTACAACAAAACACCACGAAATGAGACATGCTATGAAACCTAATCAGACTTGGAAGTTACAGGTCTCATTTTCTCCCTCCTTTTGAAATGAAGTATTTTATTAGGCAAGCTCAAAACAGCAGATCACATTCAAAGAAACGAGTTTGGAAATCCCCCTCCCTCCACCTCCACTGCTATTTGCTAAGGAAACCAGATGTCCAAACGCAGCCAAAAAATGATCTCAGCCATTCTTAAGAGAGCCTACAGTGCATTTTCATGAGTCATGGAAAGCAACAACTCGTTGCTTTGGTAATGCTAGGTAAGCAACTGGTGGTCATCCATCCACAGCCAGACTTTGAGCTGTAAGTCAAAGAGCAGGCAGAGCTTGACAGATTACGTCAGAGACTGCCCCAAAATAGAGCCTTGCAGCAAGTTTAACCTTGCAGGAGGTTTTATAAGACAAGCCACAAAGCATGTCCTACAATACCATTCAGTAGCTGGGATCCCCTCTGGTCCTGATCCTGCATGGCAGGGGTGTTTCCCAGCTCCTGCTCTCAGAGCAGGCAGATGCCCACTATGGCCAGCCAATGCAGGGCAAGCAACAGGCAGAGGCAGGGACTGGTGAGGAGGTGGCAAGTCCCTTACTCACACCGTTCCCACAAGCTGGAGCAAACAGGAAACCTGCTCCATGCCAGCTCAAAACCCAACACTGGAGCAAGCAAGCTTGTAGTAAGAACTGAAGGATGCTTCATCCACCAGACCCCTTCCAGCACATATATATAGGACTTGATGCATATACAAGCACCAGAAACACACTTAAGCTTTCATCAGTCCCTGACTGAACTGCTTGGTCTTCATTTCACAACAGCTGCAAACTAATAAGCAGAAGGATGTCAATCTGCAGCTGAGCAGAAGACCACTGTGTCTACCATCATCAGGACTTGTGCAATACACGTACATGCAATTTATCCAAGCACTGCAAAGGGAAAAGCAAGCTTTCAAAATCCAGCCCTAGGGTTAAGGTTTTGAAAATCCAGCCCAAGGCATGTCAGGGAGGTAAAAGGTTTCTCCTGAGACACCCTTTCCAATGCACCCCAAATTCTTCCACAACCACCTCCCACCTTCACCACTTCTTGGTAACTCACAGCGAACAATCACCACTGCCCAAGAAGTGGTGTGGAGGTGAGACACTGAACTGCACCTCTCTGGAAATGCATGCTGTGAAAGGCAAATCAGCTTCTCATGTAGTGATCAGCTGGGTGTTGAAGTCTTGCTCCACTTCACCCAAGTCTCCATTATCTTTGGAACTCTGTGAGGCGGTCCAGAGTGAAAGCACAGTGTGCCACACTGCCTCTCTTGGACCATTCAACTGGCTTCCTGAAAGCGAAGTCTGCCTGCACAGGATTTCCTGGACACAGACCAAGACTTGAACTGCCTCATTCCCTGCTCTCCCTACAGAGATGAAGACAGCTGCAATCTCCAGAGCCTTTTGTAGTGGTTGTTTGGTCTTGCCTCCTACAGCACAAATTGTGAACAGAAAACACATCCTCACCCTGACAGCCCCATCCCAAAGCCAAGCAGGCATGCACCAGATGTTAGCCATACCAGTAATGCTGCAGGTGAATACTGCAGTGATTAGAGGTTTCTTCTTCAGTCATCAGGCAGGTAACAGCGACACACATCATGCACGTATTTAACAGTGCAGTGCCCTGGGGAGAGAGCATCATGGAGAGCTCCAGCAAGCATCCCCACCCCAACAATAATAAACAGGCAAGAAGGGGCATGGTTCATCAAATCCTTCACACTCATGAGATTATTTCAGCCAAGCAAGGCAAAGCCAAGTTAATCTTCAGGTATGTAGAAAACAGAGTTGCCCTTTCACTGGAGTCATCCATCACTCAAATTGGCACCCAGGAGCACTTCCTATTTCCCAGGTAGTATAGCTGAAATGGACCATATCACAAGAAAGGGAGCAAGCAGACATCAGCTCAGGCCACTAGTGAAGCAGATGGTCACAGCCAGCAAAGCCAGAGGAAGCCATCTGTGCAGAAAGCCAAGGATGAGGAGTGGGAGAGAGAGCACTGGACTGTATGGTCCCACATTCGGCTGGCCCTGGTGGTCCCCTCCCAGCCTTAACACCCACAAGGCTGCAACAGGAGATGTCAGCAGGGCTTCCTCTGGCTGCCAGCATCAGAGATGCAGCTCATGGGAGTTACCAGAAGCCAAGTACAAGAATTTTACAGGAAAAATTCAAGAAAGAAGCATGACAGGGCTTGCCCCACCAAATGGGGCACTGCAACTGGTGGCCTTTGGCCACCTTTCAGAAGGATACCATGAGAGCACTAGAACAGCCCCCTTCCCGACTCTTTTCCCTCTGGCAAAACACAGCACAGCTCAGGAGCAGCTCGAATGCACCCTGCCGCTGGCTTCATCCCAGGCAGCAGCACCGTTCAGAGCTGGACCTTGAACCTCTCCACAAAACCAGTGATGCAATAAGCTAAGCACAGCTCAGTGCAGACTATGTTTATCTCTTTTACTTGCCACCAACACCATCCAAGGAGAAATAACTGACATATCTTGCATACCTCTCTAATGACTCTCGGTTAGCACCAGCACTGAGGGACTAAGATCAAGGAGCAGTAAACGCATTCCACCAGTTTATTAACGGGGTGCTCAGGTTTCCCAAAAGCCACTCTGCAGGACGGCTGCAGAGGGATCAGTGCTGTAATTTCAGTGCTGAAAGGCAAATAGAAAGTATTGTAGCTACAGTGTGAGCACCTTGTATCAGCAAGGAAAGTTTTCACAGTATCAGAGTATCACCAAGGTTGGAAGAGACCTCAAAGATCATCAAGTCCAACCTGTCACCACAGACCTCATGACTAAACCATGGCATCAAGTGCCACATCCAGTCCCCTCTTGAACACCTCCAGGGATGGTGACTCCACCACCTCCCTGGGCAGTACATTCCAATGGCTAACAACTCTCTCAATGAAGAACTTTCTCCTCACCTCAAGCCTAAACTTCCCCTGGCATAGCTTGAGACTGTGTCCTCTTGTTCTGGTGCTGGTTGCTTGAGAGAAGAGACCAACTCCCTCCTGGCTACAACCACCCTTCAGGTAGTTGTAGAGAGGTCTCCCCTGAGCCTCCTCTTCTCCAGGCTAAGCAATCCCAGCTCCCAGGAGCTTAGCTCAGTCTGGTTATCTTCAACAGTTCATCAGAACAAGCCTTGCTCCACAGCTTCACACTGTATCAATGTGTTCACCAACCTCAACAGAAGCAAGTCCCAATCATAGGGTGCCCTGTTGGAAGGCATGTAAAGGATCATCTGGTCCAACCTTCCTTGGCAAAAGCGTGGTCTACACAAGATGGCCCAGCACCCTGTCCAGCTGAATCTTAAAAGTGGCCAATGCTGTAGCACAACAGCAGCAAGCAATCCAAATAATCCATCACAAAGGACTTCGATGCACACATCACACACACAATGGGCTCAAACGTACAAGGAGAGATACCAACAGATGCTCCAAAGCCTTTCCCCAAACCTCTGCACTGAAACAGCAGCAGACCTTGTAGAATAACACAAGGGTCATTCACATGTGATGTTTGGGCTAACAGCTGTTGCACAGAAATTTTCCAGCAGTCCCTTGGGAATGTGTGGGCACTTGGAAGCTGCTGTGCAAGAGACACCTTCAGACAGACAAGACAAACGGGATCGCTGCGGGACAGCCCAAGTACTGCAGCAACACACTCAGTGCATTGCAGAGGCCACAAACACCCTTCAGCAGTGCTGTATTTAAGACCTTCCTACCTCCTTCATAAAGGCTTCTTAAACCACAAATTGTTCTCTCAAAGCAATTGTTCAGAGTCCTTTCTGCAAGTCACCTGGCCATCAACCAGACTGCTTTTTACTTTGCACACAAGCTCCTGCCCATTGTATGCCTGCAGAGTGCCTCTACTCCACCCACCTAGGGCTATTTTTTTCAAGCAATTTGGTGCTTGATCACTACCTGAACACTTAACCCACCCCACTCCAAGGACCTGGCCTGCATGCATGCTCTTCGCACAGCAGCCCACGCAGGCCCTTGGCTGGCTCCATCCACGATCCAGTCCGTGCTACTTGGCACAGCATGTATTCCCAACTGGACTTTGTCCTGTGCAGCTTCTACTGTGCCCAGCCAAACCGTGGTTCAGCTCCACCCTGGGTTTCATTGCTGTTGTGACTTGCTCTCCCTGGGCTTGCCTGGATCACCTTGCAGAACGGAGAGTATAACATTAAGAGAGTTTTCACAGAAGTGACAATTCCTTCTGCATAAAATGGTGGCCAACCTGGGTTTTAGCTCAGGAGATGATCTTTGAGGTCTCTTCCAACCTTAGTGATACTGTGATACTGTGAAAGCAGGACAAGCTCCAGCCCATTATGGATTCTCACTAAATTCAGAGCTCCTTGCTTTCCACTAACATTTACATTAGCATCTTCCAGGGCAGGAAAAAGTGTTTGGGGAATGCATTTGGAAGCTAAATCCCCCTCTTTTAGGAAGTACAGGTATACCTTTTGCTCTTGACTTCTAAAAGCCTCAGAAAGTCCAGGTCAAACCTCTGTGTGGCCTTCACAGGTATCCCAAGTGCTATGGCACCTGACATAAAGATGACATGCAATAGCACATTCTTAGATCTCAGAGTAGGGAAGCAGAGGAAGATCTGCAGTCAGCTGCAGGGCTCAGCTATGAACCCACACACCCTCCACTCACCAAGCCCTTCAAACACAACTGCTGTGGCACCAGGTGAGCTGCCTTTGGACCAAATTCCTCCATAGGTCCCCTCTGTAGGCCATGCTAATGCTGCATCTTCCACCACGCTGGACTCGGCTTGACCCCAAGCTCCAGGGAAAGCTCCTGGAGCTATAGTCCCAGCAAGGAAACAAAACAGGCAGCTGTGTACCCCCAGCCTGAAGCTCTCCCCTAGCTCTCCCTTCCTGTATAATCAGTCTTCTGCAGGAACAGCTTTCCCAGCAGCTTTGAAGAGCATCTGTTTTAAAGGAGATCTTTACTTTTCCTTTTCTTGCATCATTTCGGATGAGCTAGGGCAGACTGATTTGGTTGGACTCTGGTGGCATTCTAGTGACTAATGGGAAGATTACTTGGCCAGACCAGATCAGAACTGCAGGGACAGACAGAAAACAAATAAGAATGCCTACTTGCATACTCACTTGGGTCTTCACAGACAGATGAGCACTCGCCTTACCCACCTGATGCTCACCACGGTGCTCCCTGCATCAGACAAAGGTTCACACCACACAGGATAGAGGGCAAGCTCACAGAGACACCATGCTTCAGGCACAACTGGGATGCCATTTGCCATCTCTGCATCTCATACCATACCCAAAGGTAAATGTGCTCCTGACCTGCTGCAAATTCCTGGTTGTCCATTTCCCGTTGTGGAACTTAAACAGGAAAATAAAGCCTGGGGACTGAGGGTGCAGCCACCAGGTTCAGGAGCAGTAGGCTGTTTAGAGCTTCTCTGAAAAGTGTCTGAGGAAAACAAAAAAAATCCAACCCTTGAATTCCATATTCCTCTTCTTATGGCTCCATAATGTATTTTCCATCCCCCTGGTGCACAGCTGACATTCTGCACATTTCTGTGCACATTGCACTTGGCCTCTAGAGAAGAGAGTGGAAGCAACTGAGCCCCGCAGCCTCCTGCTGCTGTCAGGCATCAGCAAATCCCAGACCCATCAGCTGCAGCTCCCCTTCCTCTGAGCAGAGCTGCAAAGGACTTTGCCACCTCTTGAGAAAGGCTAGCACATGGGATGCACGCCCCTCTTCTGTGCTGAATCTCAGGATCTAAAGAGTCCAGAGATTTGAAAAGAGAGAGAAAACACCTTTCTTCAGACCAGATGAACTGTATGAGCTGAAGTGTAGTTGAATCTCTCTCTTTCTTTCTCCTTTTAGATATTTTTCTCAAGTAGAAAAGCCAAGGTAAGCTCAGAGTGATTGCTTCCTCCTAATTCTTAGCCCTGAGGTTTGCTGCTTCAGTGCGTAGACAGGCCTGTATGCTCCAAAGCCAGTCTGTGTTCACCAAACAGTCTAATAAAAGATATCCCTTCTAACAGCAAACCCTGACTCACTTCCCTGTTGCTTCAACCAGCAGGTCTCTGAGAGCAGGGCCAGATGAACCACAGTAGAATCATAAAACAATTTGGGTTGGAAAATACCTTAAAGATCACCTAGTTCCAACCCTTCTGCCACAGACAGGGATAGCTTCCATTAGACCAAGTTACTCAGAACCCCATCCAATCTGGGCTTGAACATTCCCAGAGACGGGGCATCCACAACTTCTCTTGGCAACCTGTTCCAGTGCCTTACTACCCTCACAGTGAAAAGCTGCTTCCTAATATCTAATCTAAATCTACCCTCTTTCAGTTTAAAGCTATCAAGCCTTATCCTATCATTATGTGCCCTCATTAAGAGTTCCTCCCCAGTTTTCTTGCAGGTGCTTTTAGGGGCTGCTGTAAGGTGTCCTGGAAACCTTCTTTTTTCCAGGATGAACAACCCCAACCCCCTCTGTATTCACAGGAGAGATGCTCCAGCCCCTTTTCTGGGGGCCTCCACTGGCAGAAGATCCTGCCAGCTTTTGCACTGGCTCCCACATCCATCTGGGGAGAGCAGGGCTGGAAGCACACCACCTTCCATCCTACAGCAGCACACTCCATCCCACTGCTCTGCCAGGGAGCCAGACACATCATGAGATCCTCGTTGGCATCTCCCCAGTGGGAAAAATTCAGGAAGCACATGAGGTCCAAGCTGCACACTAACATCACAGAGCACCAACAGGCAACAGCAACATTTCAGGAGGAATGGAGACAACTGTGCTCCTCCAGCTGCCACAATTTGAGACACAATCACAATCTTTGAGACACAGTCTCCATCCTGGATGAAAATCCAGACTACATCTCTCTGCACCAGCACACTTCCCTCACAAGCTCTAAAAGGAGAAGCACATGACCCATCAGCACACATTAACAGGGCAGAGTTGTGGGCTTCTGATGGAGATTTAAGACCCATGGAAAAAGCTGTGGTACCAAAACCAGTTTATAGAGAGAATGTATAAAAGAGTCTTTAAATCCACATCCCACCAGGCTGGCAGCCCATTCAGCCTCACGTCCTGCCTCCAACAGAGGAGCTTTTACAAGCTGCAAAACCTTGCTAGTGCAAAGGCTGTGCCCAGCCGTGGAGGTCTGCTCTGAATGTAGAAGACCCCTGGGAAACCATGAACCCCCTTTTATAACTACTGTTAAACTAAGGGTTCTGGAAACTGCACCAACGCAGCTGTCACAAGACACAGGTAGGCACAGACAAGCCCCCACATGCGGCTGATCTCCTGCACACCTGAAGAACAGCTTCCAAGCACCGTGCTCCGGACACAAACCCTTGCACAGAGCTACATCAGACTGCACACATGCCAAACTGGAAGTAAAATCACAAAGTGCCACAGAAGGAAACTCCCCCACACTCCTCGCACTCACCAAAGATAAAGAACTTGACGCCAGAAATCCCTGGCATCACTTCAACTGCACAAATCCCAAGCCTCCAAAACCCAAGTGAGCCCCATGCTTTGGATCTACATACCAGAAACACGCAGACCCTGCATCAAGCCAGGAGCGGGTCTATTCCAAAAGCCACCGGATTACAACACAGGAATTGAAGAGGAGGATAAAAGCGGCAGCCGAGGGGGAAATTGCTCTCCAAGCAGCATGGGGCCAGCAAGACGCACTTGGCCGCCGCACTCAGCCTGGCGAGCCTGCTGTCGCCCACCTACTCACGCTGGCACACGGCTGCCACCTCTGCTCCGCTTTCTGCCTGGCCACAGAGGGTGAAGTTTGGTGCTGGCAGAACAAACGCTCCCAAAGCATCAGCCCGACGCACGGCACAGATCCTCACATGTCCGTTCAGGTGGAAATCCAGCTTTCCAGCTTCGGTCACTCACGCCACACAGGTACTGGCTTCCCTACCCCACGGGGGTCCGTACCCGCCACTGCGCCTTCCTCTCACCACTCACTCCATCCTCATCGCTCAGGACAGAGTGTGCAAGGAGGACTTTGCAGACGGTGAGCCTGGGAAGTGAGGGCTAGCTGGGCATTCCTGCAGCTCCCTGGCGTGGACCTGCCGCTTCCTACCGAAGCAGGACCCAAGTGACTGCAGCCAGCGACATACCCGCTGGCTCCGGAGTTTAATGCGCTCCCATAATGGGACCGTCTCGATTAGGGTCTAATCTCGGCGCTCGCTGTCGGTTGGCGGCATCTGGGTCAGGCTGCCAGGCTGACACATGGAACCAGAAAATAACCTGGGAAAAATCTACCTAAGGGCGGTGACACACGACGACAAATGAGCTGGAGCCGGCAAATCCCCAAAGCGGAGGCAGGTCCTGCCCGTGCTCCGCACCCACGCACACGAAACCCCCACACCTTCCTCTTGGGGACTCTCTCCAACACCCTCCTCATTCCCCAAACCTCCACGAACCCATCCGAGCTTCTTCCCCGAGGGATAAGCTCCCGCCTGCAAGACTGGAAGTGAAGGAAGCAAAAGCCTCCGAAGTGCCATACCCGGCTGCAAAACTCTCGCTCACCGCTGCGAAAAAGACCATTCAAAGAAGCTAAAAGAGCGAAACAAACCAGCGCACCGCAGCCCAGAGCGGCTGCAGGGACCTATTACCCACGGAGCGTCCCGTCCCCCGAGTGGAGGGAAGCGAAGAGACTCACCGATGCGGCTACCCGTGGAGGGCCATTCCCCGAGCACCACGGTCCCAGCGCACGGTGAGGCTCGGCACGGCACGGTGAGGCTCGGATCGACACGTCTGGCTAGACTACGGCTCGGTGCAGCTGGCTGGACTCGGCACCGCTCGGCGCGGCGGCGGCTGCAGCAGCGGGACGCGGGGCGGGGCGGTGCACAAAAGCAGGAGGAAGCGGTGACGCGGGGTGCCGCCGCGGCCAATGGGGGGCCGAGGAGAGGGCCCCAGGCTGGCCCTGCCACCACCCCCCGGGCGACTGACGGAACGCTCCCAGCACGGAGTTCTCGCCGCGCCGCTAGAGGGCGTCCCCGCGGAGGGGGGTGGAACGCGGCCGCGGCGTCGCGGCACCGTCTGGCTTCCCCTTCCCCGCCCTGATGTCCCAAGCAGGGCGCTGGGTGCAAGCCGCTACTACCGGCACAGGGCACCGCGGGCACGGCCAATGTCTGCCATAGAGCCAGAGGATGCAAACATGAACAAAGTCGGGTGAAGGGTTGGTGCGGGGGGATCTGACGCCATCAAACCAGGCCGGTTTTGGGGTGCAGGAGCCAAATACGGAACTACC
Source organism: Melanerpes formicivorus (assembly GCF_026170545.1). Lineage (NCBI taxonomy): Eukaryota > Metazoa > Chordata > Aves > Piciformes > Picidae > Melanerpes > Melanerpes formicivorus. The sequence continues at coordinate 4,993,310 of NW_027142365.1, forward strand.
GCAGTCACAGCTTGCTGTAGTCAGGGGAGAAGTGCCGCTCTGGGCAGGGGGTGTGATGAGGAATGATAGGGAGAGACTCTTCCATCGGAAGCATAGACTGGTTTGGGTTGGAAGTGACCATTAGAGATTACAGGTCATCTAGTCTAAACTCCCCACTGAGGGAACATCTTCAACTAGATCAGGTTGCTCAGAGCTCTGTCCAATGTGAACTGGGTTGTTTCCAGGGATGAGGCATCTACCACCTCTCTGGACAACCTCAGTATACATAATTTCTTCCTAATACCTACTGTAACGTCCTTACATCTGGGACATTTAGTCCCTTATCAGGGAGTGTAGTGATAGGACAAGGGCTAATGGGTTCAAACTGAGAAAGGGTAGATTTAAATTAGATATAAAGAAGAAATTCTTCACTGGGAAGCTAGTGAGACACTGGAACACGTTGTACAGACAAGTGGATGCCCCCTCCCTGGAAGTATTGAAGGCCAGGTTGTATGGGACTTTGAGCAACATGATGTAGTAGAAGGGCTCCCTGCCCACAGCAGGAATGATCTTTAAGGTCCCTTCCAACCCAAACCATTACATGATTGTATGAATTGCAGCCCAGTTGGCATTTTGCTGTTGCCCTATCCTGAAGTGCTTACTCAGGGCAGTGGGGCTCTCCTGGTCCCAAAGCTCAGATTGGTCCCAGTTAGACAATGTGAGATCACTTAAATTGCTTTGAAGAAGAAGAGAATTTTACCTTCTGCAAGCTCCAGCTAGGATTTTCTGGGACCTTATGAGACAAGGGTGGCTGGGGGGCAGGAACCAAACTGCCCCTTTTAGGATTAACTGGAAAAAACAGGAGATGACAAAAAACACTGTTGAATCTCCCTGACTCCAAGAGATGGGGCTTCATGAGTTGAAGCCTTGGAGAAGCTGGTGATGCCTTGCCACAGGGTAGCTTCATGACCAGGATGTGAAGATGGGCTAAAGAGATTGCTCCCTGATAATGTGGTTTGTTTTGTCTAATTTGGGAGGAACTGAAACAAAAGTAATCCATAGTTAAAGGCCATAGGGTGGGGTAGGTTCTTGGCTGTTCCCAGGCTCTGGCCCATTGTCACAGCTTGTTCTCTGGACAGCTCCTTGGGCATCTCCCCATGGGAGGCAGAACAGCCTCTGGGCTGCTCCATTTCACACTCACTTGTCCAAAGCATCGTTTGTTTGTCCAAGGCCCTTTGGGGGAGAGACAATAATGACAATAAGGCAAAATTCACCCCTGACCAAAGGGACCAGTGTGAGCCTCATGCCTCAAAGACAGATCAAAGTGGGACCCGAGTTTTGTACCAGATACCACTCAGACTGGTGGGAAAGAGAGAAAATTCTTGCAGGCAATGGAAAAAGTAAGTAAGTAAGAATACTTCTCTGATTATTTCCTTGTTTCCCCGCTTGGTAAATGTGTTGTGGAGAGGAACAGGAACAAAGCCAGTCCAAGATTTTGGAGAGAGAGGGAGAAAAAAAATGTGCAGAATCCTAAACTCAGGCCCATTCCTCTCGAGTTTTTAAGTACTTGCTGCTGCAAGAAAGTTTGAACCGTTGCCTATAAAGGCAATAGAAACCCCAAGCAAGGACCCCTCCTGAGAGGCTCAGATCTCACATCCCCATCTACAATCGCGTGAGCTGTTAGCAAAATCCATAGAAACCGATTCTGTATATACCAAATAACAGCAGATGGCTGCAGCCCAGAGCGCTCCAGCTCCCCTCACTCCCTAAATGATTTTACTCGGGCCAGTCGTGATCTTCATGTAACTGAATAGCTTGCACTCTTTTCTCCTTCCCCTCCCCCTCCTCGGAATATTTGTGCAGCTTAAGGAGAGACATCCAGGGGGACCGAGCTGTTGCTGGAAGGAACCTCTGACTCCAGCTTGCCTCATCCATTTGGGAAGCAGCGTAAGTCTATCCTAAGCCACCTGGCTTCGGGAAGGAGCTTGCCTTTCTCTGCACCTTCCCTCTGACTCTTAACAGCTTTTAATAAAATTCTGGTAACTTGGCACTTTTGAAATGTTTGGCTGCTGCCCACCAGGGACCTATGTAATGAATTCTTGTGCTGCAGATGCCTTTCTGAAATAAATCACACGTGTTTACCTTGGGAACCAGGCACAGGACCCCAGGACTTCAGGCCCCTGTACTCAGCACTGGTTACGCCGCACCTTGAGTACTGTGTCCAGTTCTGGGCCCTTCAGATAAGAAGGACATTGAGACTTGAACCTGTCCAGAGAAGGGCAATGAGGCTGGGGAGAGGCCTTGAGCGTAAGCCCTACAAGGATAGGCTGAGGGAGCTGGGATTGTTTAGCCTGGAGAAGAGGAGGCTCAGGGGAGACCTTCTTGCTCTCTACAACTACCTGAAGGGAGGCTGTAGCCAGAAGGAGGTTGGTCTCTTCTCCCAGGCTACCAGCACCAGAACAAGAGGACACAGTCTCATGCTGTACCAGGGGAAGTTTAGGCTGGAGGTGAGGAGAAAGTTCTTCACTGAGAGAGTTGTTAACCTTTGGAATGCGCTGCCCAGGGAGGTGGTGGAGTCACCATCCCTGGAGGTGTTCAAGAGGGGATTGGATGCGGCACTTGGTGCCATGGTTTAGTAGTCATGAGCTCTGTGGTGGCAGGTTGGACTTGATGACCTTTGAAGGTCTTTTCCAGCCTTATTGCTTCTATGATTCTGTGATTCTGTATGGCACTAAGTGACAAGCAGCTCCATTCAAACCTCCTGGGTTTAAAGGGAATCAGTTAGACAAGCAGCAGTTACTGCTGGAAGCTCCTTCCAAGCAGCTGTTTTTCTCTGCATGTGCTTGATGCTCCACGAATGCAGCTTGTGGGGATTTCAGTTCTAGGCTGTTTCTGAACAATGTAAGGATTGTCCTGTGTGTAAGCTCCATTTCTGTTATGTCACCAGCTGTCTGCTGATGGGTGTGCTCAGCATCTGCCCCCGGATTCTCCATCCTCAAGTTGCTCTTGAAAACATTCACTAAAGCCTAGCAGAATGAAAGGCTCTGCATGTAGTTTCATGCTCTCCTGCTGACAGCCTTCTCCATGTTTCTGGAGAGGAGTGAGAATTTGGCAGAGTGCAGAGTGGAGAGCATTGGTAAAACCAGTGTGTTGCAGACAGTGGTTCTAGAGGATCCATGTGGACAACAGAATTAACATGGACTCTTCTCTGTCCCTCAGGGCAACAGGTGCCCCATACCTTGTACCCACACAGCCAGACTCTCCCTTCTTTTGCAAAACAGTGTCCAAACTGCCATTAGGAAACATTTTTTGGTGCATACTGTCCCATGCCATGCTGATATATGTGCCAGGCAGTGAGGTGAAAACAATGCCACACATAAAATCACATAGGTGTGTGCTGCGATTCTTCTTAGTTGATGTTGATACATGTTGGGGTGGATAGGAAGGACTATATCATCCTGGTAATGTCTTCAGTGAAAAGTTTGATGGCACAAGTGGGTAATAGCTGTAAGAAAAGAGCTGATGGTTCATCCACAGACCAAGACTTTTGCAAATCACAGCCCCAGGCTGTTCTATTTATGCTTCTCCTTTAATGACGTAAGCATTAGTGTCTGCTGTGGGGAGAAAAAGGGGAAGATATTTGGCTTTTACCTAACTGCTGCTATTCTGGGCTATGTTAGGGTTCCTGCAGGAAGTGAGCACAGGTCCCAGAGCACTGACCCAATTCTTCTGTGACTAGTATGCTCTGTCTAACCTGAAATTCTCCCATGCCTTCTGTTTGATACAATATCCTTTCTTGCTTCCTGTCCTCAATGGCACCATAAAGCTGTTGTGTTGTGTGAGACGTCTGTCAGGCTTTCTCTCCCATCTAGGTGGTTATGTATCAGCAGTGGGGTGAAATCATTCCTATAGTTAGTTTGCAAATTATACAGGAATGATGCCATCTCAGTGTGAAAACAAACCAATTATGCACCTAGAAAATGTGTGCTGCTTCACAGCAGAAGGCTGGAGCTGGTGATGAGCTTGGGTGGGATTTCAGCACACAGATCCAAGCCTGTGATGGTGAAACCTCTTCATGGCAGCGCCTGGGCTTGGCAGGCCTGCATCAGCTCCAGATCAGTCATGGGTCTGCTGTTTGCTGTAGAAAAGCAGGTGGAAAAAGAGGGCTAGAGATGTCCTGTGTCCCTCTTAGTGGTATTACCTGCAGAGAAGCTGTATTTCAAAAGCATCAGTATTCCCCCATTTCCCATGGGGGTGCAAAGCTGAGCAATTTGGGGACTACCTGCCACATGAACCTGTTCAGGACCCACAGACCACATGCATCAGCGTTCCTGAGGGGTTTGTGCTGTTTCCAGAACACACTTGAACATACAGAGGTTCACTGGGGACAGACATCTGGGGACATCACTTCATCTCCACCTCTGCTTCTGTTTCACAAGAACCAGACTGTGATTGGGAAGGGTCAAAGGCGGGGTCAGATCCCTATTGCCTTATGCTTTCCAGCTACCTTTTTCTTCCTCTGATGGTACATGAAATGCTCCCTGGCTGATATGACCATATACTCTGGAGGGCAAACACTGAGATCTGCAGTATGAAAGCCCTCACAACCAGGCAAGAGCAACAAGTAATCACTCCAGCTTGATGGGGTTTGAAACTTTTCCTCTGCCATGGCAGAAAACTGTTTCTCACAAACCACAGATAATGCCTCCTGCCCACACAACAGATCAACATTATGGGCTAGAGCCTGGCTTTATACTCCCTCAGGCTGGGGAGGAAATCCCAGGCTCCTTCCCAGGCTCAATGTAAGGGATTTTTTCTCTCATCCACTGCAGTGTGAATGGTAGGTGGCAGCAGCAGCAGCTGTATTAAAAGGAAAGGGTGCGTCCTGCACTCAAAGATAAAGTGCAGGGGTCTTGTCCTAGAGGAGAGGGTTCAGAGCACGAAGGTCCAAGCACAGAGGGGCACTCAGTGCACTGTTGCCCACTGACCACTGTCAAAAAGGAATAATATTTTTCCTTTATTTATAAATGATATGGCAATATTAATCCAAATATTAATAACCTTTATTAACATGAAAAGTGAAGGGAGGTTGTAGCCAGGTGGGGGTTGGTCTCTTCTCCCAGGCAACCAGCACCAGAACAAGAGGACACAGTCTCAAGCTGTGCCAGGGGAAGTTTAGGCTGGAGGTGAGGAGAAAGTTCTTCACAGAGAGAGTTGTTAGCCCAAGCGAGGTGGTGGAGTCACCATCCCTGGAGGTGTTCAAGAGGGGATTGGATGTGGCACTTGGGGCCATGGTTTAGTCATGGGGTCTGTGGTGACAGGTTGGACTCGATGATCTTTGAGGTCTCTTCCAACCTTGGTGATTCTGTGGTTCTGTGATTCTGTAATGTGCTGCCCAGGGAGGTGTTGGAGTCACCATCCCTGGAGATGTTCAAGAGGGGATTAGACGTGGCACTTGAAGCCATGGTTTAGTAGTCATGAGGTCTTGGGTGACAGGTTGGACTAAGCAAGGCAAGAGCAAGGCAAAAGCAAGGCACAGGCAACTAGAAATCGGCCTATATATAAATCTTGCCCAAGATTGATTAGACCAATAGGGCATGAAACCAGCACATGGTTACCCCATGGGAAGGGGTTTTGCCAGGCTGTGGCCAGCACACATGCCCTTACCATAGGTACAGGGTTATTTACCAGACATTATCATTCTATTCTATTCTGTTATTCTGTCCCCTTTGTTCCTTTTGCCATGTTACCCTGGCTTTCTGCAGGAAAGAGGGGAAAGAGGGGGACCATGTCTAGACACCTTATTGTCTGCCTGGCTTTGTGCTGGGGCCATTTGGTCCTACCATGACAAATACCGCAACACCCCATCTTGGGGGGGGGGGCTACAAAGTTGCTCTGTGAAGCAGTCAGAGCAAAGGGGTTCCCCCAGCCCCTCACAGCATTTGTGTCCATCCACCCAGCCATTACCAGCCAACAGAAGTGATATTTCAGATCTTACAAAGCAAACATCAAAACCTAAGCGTGACACAGGGAGGAAGGTAGCAGCCAGCAGCAGCCAGCAGTGTCAACCAACCAAAAGGAGCAGGTTTTAACTTGTATTCCTTCTGAGCTGGGTGTGACTCCAGTGAGATGGAGTTTTGTGGCTGATTTTTTTGTTCCTGGTAGTCATCACATGGGCTTTCGTAGCTGAATGTAAGTTTCCACGCTGTCTTTGTTCCATGACTCACCTTCACTACCCAAACAAGAGGGAAAAACATCTTCAAAAAGGGTAGAGTGAAAGTGAAGAGAGTCTGATTTCTTGGTGGGTTGTTAAGCAAACATTGTCGGGGAGCCTTTCTCTGTGATGCCTTCTCACATGTGCACAGAGCTTGGAACTTCTGTCAGTCAAACAGTAGTTGCAAAGTGACTCTCTATAATGCTGGTGAAATGTGTGGAACTGAAAGCCCTGGAGAGTTATACGATCTGTATGCAAACAGGCCCCGTTTAGACTTTCTCAGGTAAGGTCAGAACTGTTCCAGAATATTTATGGGCTCCTCTGGCACTTGTTAGATGTTGTGGAAAACAGCACAAGAAATAGTGTCCTGGTGGCATTTGCAGCTTGAACTGAAAGGGAGCCAAAAAATCAGAGGGACATCCTGTGTTTGCATCCCACCTTTCCAGAACGTTCAGAGAAAATCTTGGTACTGGTGCTGAAAAGAACCAAGGTTCTACCTTCTGCAATTGGTTCCTCTTGTGCAGAGTGTAAGGGATAAGGGAAGGACTGAAAGAACATGTTCCACACATGGATTTACCTATGTGTATGCAGCCTG